>NC_088333.1:2407500-3055000 GCF_036884655.1 Musa acuminata AAA Group
AAAAAATTCTTCAAAAGAAACAAGTTTAAAAACGATGTGAAAAATAAACTTGAACCTAAGAAAGACCAGGTGATCTGCTATGAATGTAAAAAGCCGGGACATTACAAAAGTGATTGTCCCCAAGTCAAGAAAAGAACAACAAAGAAGAAGGCGCTCCAAGCAACATGGGATGATTCGAGCGCATCCGAGGAAGAAGAATCCAACACCGAGCAAGTTGCTCATTACGCCTTTATGGCCATCGAAGGGGAGGTAACGGATTTATTAGATGCTGATTTATCTTTCGATGAATTATTAAATGCCTTCCATGATTTATTTGATGAATGCAAAGTTATAAATAAGAAATACAAGTTGCTAAAAAAGCTACATGATAATCTTACTTGTGAGTTTGATAAGTTAAAAGTCGAACATCATGATAGTTTAAACTCATGTATCAAATGTCATGATTTAGAAACTATACGAAAAGAAAACTTGCTGCTTAAGGACACCTTGAAGAAATTCGAGGTTGGTAGCAAGTCATTAAACATGATCCTTACAAACAAGGGTCATGCTCCCAAAAGAAGTGGGATTGGATTTGTGAGGAGTCCTCACCAAAATCCAACTACCTTTGTAAAAGGCCCCATCTTACACGTTCAACACCAAACCAAGTGCAACTTTTGTTGCAAATCTGGACACAAGACACATTGTTGTCCATTCAAGAAAATAAGTCCAAACAAATTAATTTGGGTTTCTAAAGGAACCATGATAAACTCTATGCAACATGATAGAAAATATAGATCTGTTTATGAGGCACCCAAAAGCAAATGGGTTCCTAAAGATCATCCGTTCCTATAAAAACATTAAAAGTCTAGGCCGGAGCAAGAAATAATGTTCTGCTCCTTAACTCTCAATGATCATAAACCAAGAATCAAAAAGGAACTCGCAACGCTTAAGTAACAAGTGGAAGCTATGAAATCACAAAAACGATACAATTAGAAACTTATGATATCCAAATTCACATACCCCCCCGATCTTCAAAACCTGTTCATCTACGAATTAATTCTTGTAGAAACTAAACATGTCATGATCTTAAAAGGGACACCAAACAAACATTCGTATGCACGTTAAAAGATCTATCTAACAAAGAGCTTCTTCCTTAAATAAAAACTTATACGAAATCATGTAACAAACATCAATTGCTCTGAAACTCTCCTCAAGGCAAACTCTCCTAAATCAAAACATCCTAAAAATGCTCACCTGCTGCAGGCGGTGGCACCTCTCCAGCTGGCGGTTGCACCTCCAGCCTTCACGGGTTGCCAGAGGTTGCACCGCTCCAGCCAGAGGTGCAACCGCCAGCAGCTCTGCCCTCTTAAAATCACGCTAGGGCCGGCTAAGGAACCGACCCCAACTCACCCCCATTCCCGCCTCGACTCCTCCATTCCCACTTCACTCCTCTAAGCCTTCCAAATACCTCCCATTTCGGAGCAAAACATCAAAGAATCCTTCCTTCTCTTGAAGATTTCACAAAGGAGCTCTTAAATTCTGTTTTGTTCTTCATTTTCTTTAGCTCATTATCATCCCTTTAAAACAGCAGTAGTAATGGGATCTAGAAGATCCTCAAGGGACAAGGGAAAGAGGAGAGTAGTAGAAGAGTTTGATCTCACTCTTTTTGATTCCAAAAACCATGCTGAAAAATTTCTCTCCTTCGAACTAAGAAGCATCAATAAGGGAAAATATGTAGATCTGAATGAACTAAGAGATGTAGAGACTATCCATTGGTTTGCAAACCTAAATCTACTTCCCATTTTGCAGATCAACGAACCCATTTATCCTAGACTAGTTCGATTGTTTTACAACAACATGCAAAAAGATGATGAAGAAAGGATATCAACCTATCTCTTAGGACAACACATTTCAATCACTGATAGATTCATTTGTGATATAATAGGTATCCCCATGAAAAGCATAGGACTTTACTTCAAAGGATCATGGGATGAAAATACAATTGGAACATCTTACGTTGACGCCTTAGGAACAATCCTTGCCAATCCTAACATAGAATCTATTTCTAAAAGTTGTGAACATCTAATGCCTTTTAACACTAAGATACTTCATCATATCATGACTAGTATAATTCTTCCTAAGCAATATCATCATGATGAAGTGAGTCAATTGGAATTAGGAATTATGTACCTAATCATGAAAGAACGTGACATTTGTCTTGGCTATCTGATCCAACAAAACATGTTGGAATTATCTACAAAAGATATGATGCTCCCATATGGTGGAATTATTACTAGAATAATGAAAGCTTACGACATTCAAATACCACTAGAAGAAGAAGTAATGAAATCAGATAGATACAGCATAATAAACAAAAATCTACTTCACCGTCTAAGATGTCACTATAGAAACGGTAACTGGGTTAGAATGCCTAGAAGAACTAATCCCCCTGAACCTGAACCTGAACCAGAGCCGGAAACCCCAATCTTTAGGAGTACCCACTCTCCTCCAATCTGTCCCTTTGAGGAAACACATCCGGTTGAGCAAACTCACACATCATCCATCGAAGATATCGGGATTCGGATGGACCGATTTGAGCAACGACAAGAACGACTTGAACTTCGACAAGATCAAATCCTAACCGAGCTACAACAAATCCATCGACAATTTGACTCTTTATTTAGGCACTTTAATCTTCCACCTCATGAATAAGCTTGTATAAACATCTGATGTTTTTGATATGACATGTTGTAAACTCCTTATGAAGGACTTTGTCTTTATGGTTACCTGATATGCTGTTACCCTGATATGGTTATCTTTGTCTGTGTAAGCATATTTGCAAACATCCCTTATTGTTTATCTCGGTTTTTGCACTGAAACTAAAAAGGTTTAAAAGTCTATGCCTTGAAAATATGAAGCAACATACCAATGTAAGTTGATAAGTCAGCAGTATGACATTGATATGGTTGCTATTATGATTGCTATCATGCCATGTATCAAACAAAAATTTGCATCATACGAACTGATATCTTACCATGTAATGCAATGCTACACTTGCTGAAATAAAAAACCTGCTATGCAATATGATATAATGCTGCACTTGAAATAATTGTGTTACTACATCAAAATTATTTTTCGGATGTTATTACTATTACATGCCTTGAGAACGCTTGATCAAACAACATGTTGCAAATTATGTGACAAATATTTTTAACCAAATGCATGTAAAAAGTTCATTTTTCGAGTTGTATGCTAAAAATGGGATGTTCCCGTACACTCTTATGAAAACTCCTTGGAAGATGACTTTCCTCCGTCAAGCAAAAACAATAAAGTGATATATGTGTCATGACTTCCTTTATTTGCTTGATAATGCTATCATGCTTTTTGTTGATGACAAAGGGGGAGAAAAATATGAATTGATATACACTATGTCATAGCTGAACTGCCATAATCATATCTATGTCATAGTTGCAAATACTTGAGTGATGCTATAAACAATATTATGCCATCCTTGCATCACCAAGAGATATGTGAACATGTACTATAGTTTGCATCATATCTTAATTTGATATTGTGAAGAAAATGCAAACTTACTAGAAAATCTCAAATGTAAGCATCATGTAAAAAGTCCTTCGTAGCTTTATATGATTACATGATGATTGGTTACAAACACTATCATACAAACTTGTTGATGTATGTCATGCCTTGACATAATTCTTGAAGAGATACATCATGATAGGCATCATGATGGGAGCATTGATAAGTTTAACTGATCTAACTTATCGATGCGTCACTTGAATTCTTAGGTCTTGAATTCAAGGTTGACTTATCTCAACTATGGCATATAGATAGGGGGAGTTAAGGATAACTCCTTTATCAATTGATTGTCATCATCAAAAAGGGGGAGATTGTTGAATCTCGGATTTTGATGATGAAGTCAATTGTCATTTGTTATCTAATCTATGTGTTGAGATAAGTGTGCAGGATTAACTACGATGAGATTAAGACAAGCAGCAGGAGTTGCCCCGGAGTCAAGATCATGATCACGTTGGGAGTTCGAGAGTTCGACGGAAGTTCGGACGGTCGTCGGAGGTTCAGAGAGAACAGATCCGAGAAGTCCAGAAGCTTGCCAAGCGAAGCTCGTCGGAACTCGCCAAGTGGATCGTCGCAAAGTCCAGGAGTATGCCGGATGTCCGCAGAAGGATCACCGAGGGTTGTCGGTTGATCGACGGAAGTTGGCCGGAAACTCGCCGGAAGAAGCGATTGACGCATCGGAGCAAGCTGCAGAAGTTGTCTTAGAGATAATCGTAGTTAGCACGATGATTAAGCAGGAAAATGGGAAGTGATCCCATTAGCTTAATCTTGGGGCAATTGGGCCCCTGAAAAGATTCAAGTGGGTCGAATGGAGTGAACCATTCGGACCCTGATTGCACCAGGAGGTGCAACCGCCCCAGCCAGGAGGTGCAACCGCCTGGGCTGAGGGGTTGAGAGGTGCAACCGCCCCAGCCAGGAGGTGCAACCGCCTGGGCTGAGGGGCTGGGAGGTGCAACCGCCCCAGCCAGGAGGTGCAACCGCCAGGGCTGCACGGCTGGGAGGTGCAACCGCTCCAGCCAAGAGGTTGCACCGCCAGAGCTCAAGTTCCGAGCTCTGCCAGGCGATGCAACCACCAAGCTCAGTCTTCGAGCTTTGGCAGAGTGGTGCATCAGCCTGAGCTCAGTCTCGAGCTTTGCCAGGTGATGAATTCACCAAGCTCGGTCTTCGAGCTATGGCAGAATGGTGCATCAGCTTGAGCTCAGTTTGGAGCTCTGCCAAGTGATGCAACCACCAAGCTCAGATTTCGAGCTCTGCCAGGTGATGCAACCACCAAGCTCAGTCTTCGAGCTCTGCCAGGTGATGCAACCATCGAGCTCAGTCTTCGAGCTCTGGCAGAGAAGAAGCAATCGGCAGAGCTCAGTCTTCGAGCTCTGCCAGGCGGTGCCACCTCTCCAGTCGAGAGGTGCAACCGCCTGATCCCAGAAATTCTGGGATTAGATCGATTTGATCGTTTTGAGCTCGAATTTTGAATTGGGTTGGGGCCTATAAATACCCCACCCATTCAGCACTGAAAAGATACAGACCCATACCAAAATTGTGATCTTTTCTGTGATTCTAAAGAGCTCAAACGTGTTGTAAAGCCTTGAGTCTCCTCCTTCTGTTCTTCAAGTTTTCAACTGTAAAGTGAGGAGAGAAAGGTCTGTAAAGGTTGTCTCCTAAGCCTGTCAAAAGGAGAGAAACTGTAAGAGGGAAGTTTGGCCTTCGCCCATTGAAGGAAGGCAGCTAGTTGACGTCGGCAACCTCATCGGTAGAGGAAGCCAAAAGTGGAGTAGGTCAAGGCTGACCGAACCACTCTAAATCTCTGGTTTGCGTTTAATTTCGAGCACTTTATCATTACTGCAAACCTCCCTCATCACTACTGCTCTCTGCGCTTTCACGAACAAGTTCTAAGTGCTGTTCTTCCAAATCTGGATTCAGACGTAAACTCGTATTTTCGTACATTACAGTTTACGTTTACGTTTGATTCTGCAGAACTGTTTTCTGCGCTTTTACGAACGAGCTTCCTTGCAGTTTACGCTTGCATTCTTAATCCTATTAATAACTGCAATCTGTCCTCTACGATTTTACGAACGAGTTTCAACATTTAGACGTAAAACTGCATTCGGACGTAAATCGGCTTTCTTCGCTCAATCATCAGATTTCAGTTTACGTTTACGTCTTGATTTCAACTGCATACTGCCTTCTGCGAATATACAAACGAGTTTCAAAGTTTAGACGTAAATCTGCGTCTAGACGTAAAACTGCGTTTAGACGTAAAACTGCGTTTAGACGTAAATCTGCGTCTAGACGTAAAACTGCGTTTAGACGTAAAACTGCGTTTAGACGTAAATCTGCGTTTAGACGTAAAACTGCGTTTAGACGTAAAACTGCGTTTAGACGTAAAACTGCGTTTAGACGTAAATCTGCGTTTAGACGTAAATCTGCATTTAGACGCAAAACTGCGCTTAGACGCAAAACTGCGCTTAGACGCAATCTGCGCTTAGACGCAAAACTGCGCTTAGACGCAATCTGCGCTTAGACGCAAATTGCACTTAGATACAAACTGAGAATTTGCTTTTGCATCTTAATCATTTTTGAACGAACGCAGCTTTTTGTTTTTAAATTATTATAAGACTTCCGCTGCACTAATTCACCCCCCCCCTCTTAGTGCTCTTGATCCTAACAATGTGCTTGGTTCATATATGGAACCTATGTTTCATATTAGCCTGGGCTGTCCATTCTGTGACGAAGAAGTTCTACTTGCCTATAAGTTGCTTATGGTGTTTGGGTCCTCTTCACATGCACAATCATGTGCAAAGTCCTAGTTGTTATAACCATATCCACAGATGCCTATCAATGATAGCCACAGAATTCCCAAATAGGCTCAAATAAATTGAGGTCTAGCATGGTGAATGGTATGACAAATACAAGCAGAAGCAGTCATTTGATGGTTAAAGACACTTTCTTGGTACTTCAACAATTTAATTATCGAACAACCAGTTGCCATAGTAAAAGATCAACTATAACAATGTACAGTTTCAGACAAAATAGCAATAAAAATGCTGAACTTTTCATTTTTTGGGAGGAAAAGTAGGAGCCAGTTACTCCTCCAATTTATTAAATAAGAATTGGAATACAAGAAAAAATAGTGCTACTAAGTGAAGATTTTGTCAGATGTACCCTAAATAAAGACACACCTAAGCCATGAACAATAGAGTGGCACAATAAATGTACCAAAAGTTCCCCTCTTAAAGCTAACTCCTATGGAGCACAACTTAGCAGTGCACTCATTTCATCAAAATCATCAACAGGATCACTGTTCAATGCCCTGACAGCTTATTGATCAACATAGGACTAGAAGTTGATTTAATATATTTAACCTTATTATTAATCAAGTTTTGTCAGTCACATTCAACACTGAACCAGACCAATTTATTAGTGAGGCAAATTATGTCAACTGCTTATGACCCAAACACACAAACAAAAACCAAAACTACAAATTTATGTTGTGTTAGGGTCAGCTGTGTCATATATTAACACCTTTATGAAACCACTAGAAAGATTTTTGGTTTAAAATTAACTCTGAATGATTCAAGCAAAAATTCAAATAAAAAGAAAAGAAAGAAAAACAACTAAACAAAAGCTTATAGATGTGGAGTTTGTATGAGAATGCACATTCCAATAAAAAAACCAGAAATATAGCTTTTTGCAATAGAAGTTAAGTCTATGAAAACTTATTAAGCAAATAGCTACTAACATTTTTTAATCAAGTTAACACACAGGTCCTAATAGCTTCAGAAAAATTCTGCCAGATAACCAACCTAAAGCACTTAGTACAAAAACATTTGTCAATCAAGTTAACACACAGGTACTAATAGTTTCAGAAACGTATTACCTTCAGGTTGCTCAACATTTTAACAGTTGCAGGATTAAAATACAACTGCATAAAGCATAGAACAAATAATCAGCTTAGTCAAGAAAATATAAATCTTCAATGCAGCTATATAGGCTGGGTGAAAAATATTACCTTTAATATTTCCTGAAGATAATGGATAAACAAGAAAATGGAAGTAACAATGCTTGATCTGATAAAAAAAAGACTATACCTGCATTATAAATTTCAGATAGTTGTTGATTGCATAAAGAAGAGCAGGAATAGAAAGAAGAACATTATTGCGAAATGCCTGCAAAGATAACAAATCAGTTGAAAGAAGATGCTAATGCTTGTTCACTAAAACAAAGTTTGAAACTAATTGCATTATAACTTTTGAAACTGGAAGGATCTTGAAGAGCAATTATGGATAAACCACTACCATGGAAAATCCGATTCTCTGGTATAGTAGCAAAACCTTGTAAGAATAGCTTGAGTTAGCTATTTATATCACTTTCACAAGGCATGCATCTTTCCATGTCACACCAAATTCTAGACAAGCAACTGCTATCATGAAACCTTTTAGATGTAATGAAAACATCAATAAGCAATTAGTACCTAGCAAACTAATTCAAGCATAGTAACAAAATGTATGACATTCCAATAATTTTGGTTTTTATTTAAAAATTCAAAGTATTAACATTAGAATATTCTTTTTGTATGATGATCAACATGTATACGAAAAAAGATTTTAAAAGCAGCATGCACAAACTATCACAAAAAGCAGTCAAGCACAAAGAACAGATCAACAGCTCTTTTCTAACTGAAAGATTATGTCACTGAATAGGAATGTGCTTCCAAATCTAGACGAGATCAGAAACATCTAAGCTTGTTTCATATTAAGAATCTAGAATCATAACATCAAGAAAAGCAATTCTTATACAGGAAGATTCAAATAATTCCACAACAATGACAAGAACAAAAATAACAAAGCCATAGTGTTCTAACTACTTGGGATGGCTACATGGATCTCTTGCTGCCTTTGGGTCATTCATTAAGATTAAGATGAGATGGACATAACTTATTGATCCAATTGGGGATCTGGTTGCAAAAAAAAGTTGCAAACACATTAGGACAGGCCAAACCCTTAATAAAGAAAAAAAGTGATAAAGAAAATAGAAATTGTGTTATGAAAGTCAATAGTATTGCATAAGAGTTTTACCTGCACGAATATGGATATCGAGAGTAGGGGTTTGTCTCCTTTATTTTGTTTTTTAGCCTGCCAATTAATAAGTAAAGGGCATGACATGGCAGCTTATATGCTAGTAAAAGATTAACAAAATAATACTAGAGCCGAGAACATGCTCAATTGTACCAAAGACAGCAAAATAAATGAAAAAAAAGCGAAAAGAAAAAAAAATGAGGTTATATCATAGATTTGATTCACTAGGTGAGAGAAAAAAAATGGAAAGCTATACACCACAGAAGTTGGATCATATGCAACTAGATACCTGAAATAGCCAATATATATAGTTCTGTAAAAGTAAATAAAAATTGCAAGGTAGTCCATGAAAGGCATTAGATATTTTACAAATTAAAGAAGTCATGCAACTATATGATTTGTTATTTCCTAACATTCATATCCTTTTCAAGGGGAACTATTAGAATCATGCTCTCTAATTGCATGAATCTAAGTTCACAGCCCACTCAAACTAGAAAAAAGAAACCCAATGTATAGATATGCAGTTTGTCATCAGATTCCCAATTACATATGTGTTTGATAACCAGGCAAGGCATGGTTTCTCTTAGTGCACCTGTGCTATTTAATAATTATAATTGTAGTAGATAACCAAACAAGCTGTTATTATACCATAACAGGAACCATACAATAACAGATGGCAAGTCTGTAATAAATGGTTGGGAATACTTCATCGTCAATGAAAGCTTCAAGGGCAAAAGGCATCCGTTTAAAAAACATTGCAAATAATTATTATAATATTATGTTATTATAAAAAGTAATGTATAAGAATTGGTGGACAAACAAGAGGTTGAGGTAATGCACCATGAGTAACAATCAACTACCATCACATAAGTTGCATGGAAGGATATAACAAAAAACTATGAAATAAACTACTAATGTCCTGCTTTCCTAAAATTATTTCATAGTTCATAACACAGTGACTTTTGCACTTTATGTCATAGAAAAGTTAGATAATAAAATAGCAAAAATACAAACTCAAGCAAAAAAATTTAGTGATAATATTACCATACCTGGAATAACAGCATGATGATGGCAAAGAGAACCTTTGCAGCCTCAGTCAAAAAATTAACACTGATAGGACTAAACTTAAAGCTCCCATCCACCTTAGACATGTAGACTAGAATAGGCTGCAACGAATAGAAAAGCGTGTAACATAGCATTAGTTTGTAATTCTAACATTTTCTCTTTAACATCCTTGAGTTCACATAAAGCTTGCACTTCTGATTTTTTTTTTTCCCCTTAATATCCTTGAGTTTAATTAATATACGTATTTAGAAATGTACTGCTAGATGATTCTTATTATAAAAATGTGGAAAAATAAATTAAAAGAAAAGTTCTGCTGCCATATGTCTAGCATGATTAATTAGCTGTTATATTTCAAGGTGAAGAGCACTGTTTTCTCCTTAGTAAATGTCAAAACTTCCAGTAATCACCACAATTAGAATTTTAAAACTGCTGCAATTTTCTTTGGTCTCTTCTTCTTTTAATTATCTAATTCATGTTGCCCTTCCATGCACACAATTCTTAGAGAAGAATGTTACAACCCATGAAGGAGGATAGGGGTTTCAGAAAGAGGATTAAGATTGCAGGATGCAAGCATTATGCACGTTGTCTAGACCCAAACAGAAAAGTCTCATGTAATCAATTATGCATGTGAATAAACTACACTTTTGCGTGCTGCTTGCAATCTTTCAAAAAAGGATCTAGAGCCTATAAGGCGCGCCTCCTTATTTTAGCATATTAGTTCTTTCTTTTGATGTCTTGATACAAACCTCAGAATGAGACTTATTTGATAGATCAGATTAGAGTTATCTGTCAAATTTAGTAAGATTTCTGATTAACAAAAAGGGGAAAGAAACCAGATAGCTTCTATTGTCCTTTTTCTTGGTTATGTTATCAAAATATTCCCACCCAACCCTTTTTCGCCATGCCATTCTTTTGCTACTGCTCTTCTGCTAGTTTTCTTTGCTATGGTCCTCTTCTGCTGCTAGTGTTAATTGGGCTCCTGAGCCCACATAAACATGGATAAGTATCCTTAAGTCCAACACTTACCAAACTCTTTGATCATAGATTTTAAACAGTAGCAAAAATGACAACATCAGAAATGCACAGTGAGACTTTTTTAAAATCAAAAGCCATGAGGTTGTGGACCTCATCTTCAACAAGCTTCTGCGAGTCAACCTTGGAACAGTTGAGATAACGATAGTAAGAAAATTCAGTTTGAAATATAGGCAGCTATGACTAGAACTAACATATTGATCATAGAATTACCTGAAGGCCAACCAAGATACAATCGCCAGCAACCAGAAGGACTTTGAGAGCACGATGTTTTGGTGGTGTTTTATTCCTGTTTTTGTCATATGCCCTAGATATACCTTTACCACCTGGAGCTGGCAATTTGGAATGACAGTAACTGCATTCTATCATACCGTCCTCCAGCATTATGAAACCTTGAACCTTATCAAGCACATAAAATGCAGCTACAGGATAGATCTATGAACTTATTCCTGTACCTGAAAATATCAAAGAAAAACTTAGTTACAATTAGTGAAGAAAATTACTAAGTGCCTACCGTTCAAAAAGAAATTCATCCAAGACGAACATGAACCTATCTGCATTTGTCATTTGCCAAGGAGAATAGTTATCACTGATCTTTCTCCCATGACCTATTTTCATACAGAGTATCCATGCCAAAATAAACATAGTAGATGGTAGAGTTTGAAGAAAGAATTTGATAACCCATAAACACAGAGCAAGAATTGATTACAGTACACCAAACAGAATTATCCAAATTGCCAAACCATTCCCTGCTATCATCACAAACCAAAGAACAAAAGACAAAACAAAAACTAACCAAAGTAGTAGAAGAAGAGAGATGCGAACTAAGATTAGTAAGCAATCTACCACAAATCAATAGCTGGTCACTCACCAAAATCCTTTGTCAAATCAAATTGGCATTCCACAACAAACCGAAATCACTAAGTCGCCCCAAAAATCCACCTTCCTCCCCGCCTCAATGCCAAAACCAAGCAACAACTCCACACAAATGAGAGTTTCCTGGAGTGGTGATCGCAAAAAGTAGCAAAGACGAGACCTTTCGAGAGAAGGCAAGGAGGAAGCAACGAGATCCGAAAGGAATATGCTACCAGGGAATCGGAATTGGAATTAATTCCTCTCTTCCTGTATGCGGGGTCCCCAGCACACTACTGTCTAGTTGTATATGGTTTAGGGTTCAAGATGTCAGCTACACCTGACCATTCTTTCTAAATACGTCAGAATTCCAAACCCATGAACCCTGTTAACCTCCAAACTTCATGTCGCCTCTTCCACCCACTCGTCTACCGCCGAAGCTTTGCAATCCCAGTAGCAACTGGTAGCACCCAGGACGCACTCCGAGGCTGCCGACCTGCATCATGAATCAAAAGGGGAGACGCTCCGGAGTCCATGTCGGTTGATGCTTCTGGGGTGTTCGACGAATTGCCTGACAGGAGAGTCAACACGTGGATTTGCATGATCTCCGGGTGAGCAAGAAATGGCCATTGACAAACCGAGATCCCATCTTCTGCTTGAACGATTAACTATGGCGTGCTTCGCGAAGACTTCCAGGCGTGCAACGCGATCCATGGCTACATTATCGAGACCATGATCTCTGCAAATGTAATATGACTGAGAGTAGTGTTACCTGGAGCTCATCGACCTCATGCCTCGTCGACTTGTGCAAGCAAAAGAACTGTGATGTCTCCAGCTTAGGGCTTATCAAATTAATGATTCACTTGTACCAAACTTAATTAGTATTAAAATATATTATTATTAATTTAGTTTTAAGCATGTTGGCTCAATAGTTTATACATCTCATAAGCCTCCTAATCTATTCATTATTTACTCTTAATTTGAGGAAGCAATAGGTAAATAATCTTGGTTGCATAATTAAAAGTTATATCCATCCAAATTAGGGTTAATTATATATTACCCTATACGTTATGTAGTTACAATATCTATAATTATTAAAGTGAAACATCTAGTTTCATTTATCCTAATGTTATTAGTTTTACCGACGAAAATATGAAAACAAATGATAAAAAGATAATTTTAACGTTTTAGTTAGTGATGACGAACGTCATTGATGGTGGCGAACAATAACGTTGCTGAAGACCACGAGTGATTGTTGTGGATGAGGAGAGCGATGGTAAGAGGTGAGGGTTATTTTACACTTGCATCGATGTCATGCAATTGCCAAGTGGACCTTTCGTCGCTCTACATTTGCATCGACGGTCCTTTCATCGCTCTGCATTTGCATCGATGGCCCTTTTGTCGCTCGATAACTACGTCAATATTGACACAAATGCAAAGCGACAAAAGGGTCGCTCGGGTGATTGTTGCAGATGAAGGGAGCGGTGGCGAGAAGTGAGAGCTACTCGACATCTACATCGGTGGCCTTTTCGTCGCTCAGCACCTACGTTGATGCTTCTGCAGATGAATAGCAATGTCACTAGGCATCTGCATCAGTGCCCGCTCGACAACTATATCAGTGTCGACACAGATGTAAAGTGACTCTCACATCTCATCACCACTCTCCTCATCCATAATAGCCACCCCGAGCGATCCTTTCGTTCACTCTACATCTGCATCGACATTGATGTAGTTGTTGAGTGGCGAAAGAACCACCGATGTAGATATCGAGTAGCGTCGCTCTACATCTACATCCACACCAATGCAGTTATCGAGCAACACTGCTTGCATTTGTGTCGGTACCGATACAGATATCGAGCAGATCTTTCGTCGCTTCTCAACTACATTGACAATGATGTAAATGCAAAGCGACGAAAAGGCTACTCAATAACTGTGTCAACATCGACACAGATTGAGAGTAGCCCTTACTTCTCACCATCGCTCTTTTCATCCGTTTTAAAAGTCACCTATGGCCTCCGATGTTATCGTCTGCTACCACCAATTGAAACATTAAAATTATTTTTTTATTCTTTGATTTTATGTTTTCGACGATAAAATCAACGATGTTAGGATAAATAAAGCTAGATGTTTTAATTTCATAACTATAGAAATTTTAATAATAAGATAACATATAAATAACCCTCCAAATTAAAATAAATAAAAAAATTATTATATCAAATAACATAACTGACGCTCAACTCAAACATAGTGATTCATTACCTAATGTCTGCAAAAAACATAATGAGCTATCACATGTGTGAACTCAAATTCATCACTCATCACTCATATAATATTATATTATTTAGAAAGATCGGTTACCTACCTCAGCAAAGGATAATGAGCTATCACATTGTTTGAACCAGAAGATGCTACAGTGTATTGCATAATGAGCATTCATTTACCACAGCTTCATTGTTCATGAGATTCTATCAAACTGCTTCCCTAGTGTTCTGATTCATGTATCACTACACGTGGAATTTACGTCATTCAAATTTATGACAATACTACATACGAGTCACATCCAGGTGATTACTCCAAAAAGAGATAACATGGGAAAGCTGTTCACACGTTTGTGTCATCAAAATACTTTATGAAATAAATCCACCATGTTTTGTGCATCCAATGCTGGTAATTCTAAGATTGTTGGAAAGAGATGCTACAAATTATTTATATATCTAGCATGAAACACAAATTGATTACAATACCCAGTGAGAGCTGCTTTCTTTCCATATTCTGAATCTGTAACATTGAAACAAGAAAAACACAACCTGATGTGTAAATATTACACCAATCTATCCATTGATGTTGTAAGGACCACATATCAATTGTGGAATCATGACCCCGCAGTCCATACAACTGGCTATACCATATAACAAGGTGAACCAATGGCTGTTGAAAGATAAAGAATATCATCAGACCAAATAGGTACCCCTTGCTATTTCTTTTGTTCTCTCCTCTTCCTAAAAGGTACTTTTGTGATTCAACTTTAGTACCAACCCTTTGAAATGACTCTTGGTACAGGCATAAAATTGCTCCTTTGCGATCTGAATGATCCAGATTTGACCCATGGGAAGAGTTTCTATATTGGTGGATGCATCATGCCCTGGGTACATCCTTTTACCATTCTTGTGCACTAAAATATGAATGATTTTGTGTATCATAGCACATCGCATGTGAAGCACCAAGAAGATGACTTTGTTGCATCGCTACCTGAAGCTTTACTGCCCAAATTCAAAAGCGGCGGTTTACTTTTGCTCACATGATTGTGTGCTTCAATCAGAATGTCTTGCATTTTTCATTATTAAAAATAATTGCCACTGAACCTTCTTTTCAATAGTTCAACCAGAGTAATTCTTGCCATACCTGCATTCAATAGTCAGCCAGACATCCCAGTCCAAGGGAATGTTCTGAAAGTGCAGAAATGATAGCATAAAAATCTCACTTAGCCCTCTTGGACCTAAGTCTCCTTGCAGCTACAACTTCTTTCTTGTGCCCTTTCATCACGAGTCTCTTTTCATGCTGCCATACTCTGAACCTTTTTCGATGTCTTAACCAACCTGAGTAATCCTTACCATGCGTGCCCTCAATGAAGTCAACCAAATCAGCCCATTCTGATGGATCTTTCTGATTTCCAGGTAAAGACTGAATAAAAGTTTCACCATTACATGTATTAGCTCCACTAATGTAAGAATTACACTTTGCATCCTCAATAGAAGTTAGACATTTTGTGGACTGGTCTTCATGTATTTCTGTTGTGTGGTTTTTCCTAATGTCATCCGGCAAAAGCAAAAGTTATTTTCAGTACATGCTGGAGAACAGAAATAACTTAAAAATATTATCCAGATGAAAAAGAAAAATATAAACACCACAACAAATGGCACATAAACGCATTTAACAATCAATGCTAATGAAATCACTTGGCAGAATAATGTTGTTTTTAGTTTCCTGTCCTAAGAATCCCACTCTCCAAAGGATGATATAAGTGTTAGGAATATAGACCAGTTCCCTTAATATATATCAGTTCTCTTCCAAGGAAGCTTGTCTGGCAGTAGTTTTTCTTTTTCACTTATTAATCTCCCACGATAATGGATCTTTCACCCTAAATCAGAATCCCTTCACCATTTCGATGCCCCATAACTGCTTCACCAAGGAAACTAAAATAATCATTCTTCACCTTCTGTTTTTCAACTAAAAATTTCATCAAAGTAATATTTATCCTCAGGTCAGCATGTTATTTTAAATCTAAAGAAATACGGGCCCTTACTAATTAATATCTACAAATGGGATGTGGAACTTCTCCCAACCACATTGACATTGGTTCTGGAATGCAAGAGTTCCAAATTCGCTTTTAGTTACTTTCAGTTTCTTATAGTTTATCTTCACTTCACTGGGACTTTTTTAAATCTGTAACTTTGACCAAGTGTATATTTTCCCTTTTCTCATGCATACTAGAGCTGCCTATCGTAACACTCATTGCAGGAAAGCCTACAAGCTATTCACAAAATTTCTCCAGAAACCAACATTTACAAATCCATTTGTGTTCGTACACTAAGATTTTTAGGATAGTATAATAATTAAGATATTTCATTTGCTTTGCATCTTTGTCCTATAATTGTACATAAGAAACACAATAGCTTGGAACCTTTGTCATTTTAAGTTAAACTTCCCCATTATACAATTTTTTTGATGTTACTAAACACAATTTTCTTTGTAGTGTGAACTTATAGACTGTTTAACCAAAATATAGGTCTTCACACTCACAATTTCAACATCTAAATTTATTTTGTCTGTGTTGCCTAAAGTAGGGACAGATGTTGGAAATCAAATTATCAATACTCTTACAAATACTAGATAGGGTAAACCCTAATGTGCAGGTGCAGGATCAAACATCAAAGTTCCAAGAAGAGAATCAAGTCTCAAATACCAAACATACCAGTCCCCTCCCAGAATGGTACAGTATACCACCGAGCTAGGAAATATACTAAAATATTAGGTGGTATCAGTACACCTCAATATTAGTGCAGTATATTGCATTCTATCAAATAGGTAGACTGGGATGATATGGATGGTACATTCGGTACACAAGGATATCTGAATCCATGGTTTCCAGATTCCTTCCTCCTAAAGACAAACAATCAGCTATTGGCACAATATCATATGGTTCATGTCAAGTTAGTCGCCTGATAAAATCCTATGCAAGAAATGAAATTTTAGTTAGTCAAGACTTGATTTGATGCTATTGATGAACTATGCAGATTAAGATGAATGAGGCGGAATTCACTGTGGAGGAACAACTCAAGTTTATGGGTGCACAATCGGTAAGATAAAACTGCTTAATTGTAAGTTTTTTTTTCTTTCTGATAAGCTTGACAAATCATGCTTGTCATGCATCCTCCTATATTTTCATTTTGCTTTACTTTTGATAACAACTCTATTGAATTCGCTTATAATTGATTCTTTTTTCCATAGAGGTTTTTCTTTAAAAACTTTCCACACTGATTCATATAGTGTAGGACAGTATAATAGACTTACAGACACCACAAACTTTTAACTATTTTACATAACTGGATAGCTTAAGATAAATACAGAATTTGACTTGTAACATATACTTGATTCATAGACTCATATCCACATGATTTAAACTATAAAGAAAACTAGTTTTTTCCATCCCATTGCACGTGATTCCTTCTCCACAAGCTTTAATTTTATGTTAGTGAAAGATCTTGGGCTATTTACTTGTCATGCATCCTCCTATATTTTCATTTTGCTTTACTTTTGATAACAACTCTATTGAATTCGCTTATATTTGATTCTTTTTTCCATAGAGGTTTTTCTTTAAAAACTTTCCACACTGATTCATATAGTGTAGGACAGTATAATAGACTTACAGACACCACAAACTTTTAACTATTTTACATAACTGGATAGCTTAAGATAAATACAGAATTTGACTTGTAACATATACTTGATTCATAGACTCATATCCACATGATTTAAACTATAAAGAAAACTAGTTTTTTCCGTCCCATTGCACGTGATTCCTTCTCCACAAGCTTTAATTTTATGTTAGTGAAAGATCTTGGGCTATTTACTTTTAAAGGAAAAAGGATAATTAAAATACAAATCTAGAAAAACAATCACCATTGAAAGACAGGAACGGACAGAATGAGCAAGTGGTTGTTGGGATCAACACTATTTTTCATTACCTGTTTCTGGTGATGCATCTGGTGGAAGACGAAATGGCGTATTTAGTTGTTGATACAATAAAACAAACAGAAAGAAAAGGAAGAAAAACTTGCAATATGACGTTTAATAAACTAGAAAAATGTTATGAAAAAGTTTCTAGTAACATATTGTGCTGGGTTGAGAAACAAAGGGATGGCTAATCGCTATATGGATGTTAATTTTTATAACTACATAGTTAATACATTTGTACTTCAATATCTTAGAAGAAAGAAAAATATTACAAAGAATTAAAATAAGAAAGAGTCATCAACTTCAGAATTTCAAGTTATCTAACATCTTTCTCCTTGTTTTAATTATTAAGCTAATGAATTTTCTAAACCACAAGACCTTAGAAATGGATCAAGCAGATGAATGCGTAGATAAATAGATCGATCCAAAAGAGTAATCCAACTAATACTATGACACCAGCATTCTATCTTGCTCTTGCACTTGGTGCCACAACCCAAGATATTTCATATTCCAGTAACTTTAATGCATCCCAAAATCCTCATCTTTGTGATACTATTTTATAAGATATTCCTTTCAAACAACATCTAATTATAATATTGTAGCTCTTACAATTGACTTCTAGCTAAGGTTTGCAATACTGTCCAGTACAGTAGATATTTACCATCCAACAATCTACTGGTACGTGAAACAGGGTAAATCGGATGATATATCTGGTCCAGGACCTTTGCCACCCAGTACACATCTTATACTCGATACAGGGCAGTATAAGCCTGTTACCAGGCAGTTTCTTTTGTTTTTGTCTTTTAAAGCTTCTTTTCATTATTTTTTCAAAACTCAATATGCACTAGCATCCCAATACTCAATACACCAGTATGGACTAGTATTGAACCTGTTTAAGCCATGTCTGATACATGAAATTGTGAACCTTGCTTACAACAAATTTTCTTCAATCAAAGAGTCACTCAATTAACAATGCTTTATGAGCTATATGTATGAAAATTGTAACTTTCTAAATTGTACAAAATATGTTTTCAAGAAAACATATTAGCAGTATATTAATTATTGTGTCTGCATCTTGTGTCTCAACTTATGAAACAATTTATCACAATAGTGATTGATCAACAATGAACTTATGCAATCCATGTCATTAGTTCATAAGTAAAAACAATGATTAGATAGCAGGTTAACAGCTAGTAATTTTAGATAGATGGCAGGTAAAAGACTAAATATTGTGCAAAAAAAATAAAAATAAAAATAAAAAAATTCACACATCTGCATGGCATACCACTAATCCTAAGAGGACACATAGCATCTTACCTCAAATAGAGCATTTGAATATGATGCAAGTTTGATGCTACTACTGAACTTCTACAAGTTGATGCCTGTGTAAAATGAGCTTTCTCATCTACAAATCAAAACACAAAACTACCAAAGAAAAGAAAGAAAAATATGAATCAACTAGTATTATACCTTTATTTGCTTTTCTTCAGAACTTTGCTGAATTGTTACTTTTGATATAACAACCAATGGCATCAATACATCCAAATTACCCTCTTCAAAAATAAGAAGATTGAGAATCACCATCATCATAATAATGCAACTATTCCACAAAAACCCAAGCCTTCTTCTGAAACTATGATATAATAAGCTTGCAAAATGTGCCAACATCAGATTTGACTCATGTTTTGCAGAATTTGATCCAATAACATCCAGCAGAATTCTCTTAACAAGTTGATTCAATTCATATTTCCCAAAACAACTGATAATGCCCGCTATAAAATTATATTCCCTGCAAGCAACCTTATTACCCAATGCTTCAGAGCCACCTACACACCCTTTCTGTCTCAAGTTCCATATGATTTGCAAGAGTGATGAACTCATTAACTTCAATACAGCAGCAAAACAATACATCTCTTGCGAAATTTTGCTTTCATTTTCATGTTTTGTGTCTTCCACATTTTCTTCTGAAAGAATATTTATCACTATATATTGTAAAATTAAACAAGCTTCATCCCTGAAAATGTCATCTAAAATATGACTATTCTCTTTGATGAATGCAAAAGATTTATTTGCAATATCTGCTTTTGTTTCAGAAAGAAAATCCTGAGAGTTTAAGCAACAGAATTCAAACAAAGAGTCCATCTGATGTTGAAGTTTATAGTAGGTCATGGGTTGGATACAAGAATCAAAAGATAATTTCTTGTCATGATAACATGGCTGAACATGCTCTCCATTTATATTACTGACAAGTCCTATTCTTGAAATGTGACCTATATAAACATTGACAGAAAGTTCAAATGCTAAGATGTGGGAATTCATCAGTTCCTCATTCAACCCCCTATCAACTTTAGGCCTCTGTATGCTGATGCATTTGGAAGCCCACAAAAGCAGATGTGCTTCAAGCATACATGGTATGAAGAACATGTTGCGGAAACCTAGCAATGTCAACATTGTGCTCAGGCATATTTCAGATACATCATTCTCAACCTCATTGGCCCAAGACAGTGAGTTAATAAATCCATTGAATGTCCACTCATCATTAGTTGATAGAAGGAAATGACTGGAAATAATCTCTTGAATAGCATATATATCGCCGTAACTGCCATGAGATACAAAAAGCTTCTGTTCTGTGACGGAAACATTATCTGTCATTGTAAAATGTTTTCTCATTTGGCAGTTCTTCAGAAATTCATCAATAAACACCTGGGAGTGACTGACCATAAGTATTTCAAATATGCAAGAGTATTAAAATGCAAGCACATAAACATACTAGAAAACACACACATCTATCCAGATCAATAAATTGGAAAATAGTGTATACCAGAATGGAATAAAACATGTAAAAATATTGCAATTCTTAGAGGAATGAGCACCATAACCCAAATAATAAGTCAGAAGAAAAGGAAATATAGTTAATGCATATTTCACTATTTTGCTATTTCATGAGATGCGGCATGCTTTTAAATGTACATTTCAAAGCACAATTGATCATGTGGACCAAGTTACATAGTGGCTGGCCGAAGCATGAAATCTACAAACAAAGTTAGGAGATGGAACTAGCACATTAGTAAAAAAATCAGAATATTCTCAGATTTACCTAACAACAACGGAATCTCAAAATAAACAAAGGTCCATCTATCACTTGTCAACATTAATTTTGTGATTTTTCCCATTTGCAAAAATTGGTTCTTGACAATTATATATTTGGTAGCAACATTATCATCATCCTGAAGTTTTAAGTTTTGAGATATCAAATCAATCTAATAAGGTCTTGCAGCTCTTTATCTCAAGGTCTAGGTCATCAACACAATTGTATCTATAAAGGTCAAGACTAAGGGAGGGATCTTGAGCATGAACTCCATTATGTAAAAGTTAACCCCCAAGTGATAGAGAGTGACTATTGATGTTAGACTCAGGTTTCTAAAGTTTAGCAAACTTCAAAATAACTTTTGTCATGCCAAACTATTGTTAACGTCATAAGGTCTCTGAGAAGTAAAATCAAGTTTGAGCTCTGAATGCTTACAAAGGATTAGTGTTCTACAGCATCATTGTCTAAGGTCATGTTTGTTGACAGAGCACGAAATATCTGTTACGAATCTTCATTAGCATTCACGGATCTATCATGTCGACTAGATTACCACAAAGTACGAACAAGTAAGTTCTCTTGTATCTAAATATTATCCTTTTTTCCCTTGTTGAGTGAACACTGTGGATACTATTAACAAAAGTTGACAACCATAGGAAAATAATAATTCCATTTTTCAACATTCAGGATAAAAGTAACATTTTAGAAGACATCCCTTACATGAAAATAATCACAAGAACAATTCATATGAAAGACTAGCATACTAAAAATTACCTCAAGTATTCTTCGGAAAAAGGAAAGCATTGGTCTTCTAGCTCCCTCATTTGGCCCATTTATCCCAATTAGATCACTAGGGCACCGATGAGGAGCTAAGCTTGTGACCCCACTAATGATATTATCTGCCTCAGGATGGAGTTTGCAGCTACATAAAGCAAATGGTAAATTTGGTACACACAACCTCCGGAGAATTGACAGGAGAATCTTGCATTTCTCTACAACCAAGCTGAGGTCAAATTCGAGAAAATGCAGCATGACCATGCAACACCTCAACAGAAGTACGAGTCCCTCCTGATATGAATCAGTGAACGTGGAAGGCACTGGGTGGCCTACGTCAGAGAACAACCGTTCGAACTTCTCCTCTAGCTCACGAAAGAACAAATTGGACAGGTAGGTGAGGTCAGCGAACTCTCTTCCTGTTTCCAACCACCGATTAGAGACGAACTCGGAAGCGGCGGAATCTCCAAACCTTCGACCATCCCGTCGACACGGTGACTCATAGGGAGATAAACGCAACAGAAGCTCGTACAGAGGTCTCAGGAACATTGGGAGCCAGAGTCTGGGTGAATTGGACCACCCAGCAGCAATCGTGAACGAAGGGATATACCATCAAGATCTTCTTTTGGTGCAAAAAAAAAAAAAAAACGCAAAAACGACGATGAGATAACAATCTCGTCATTCTTGGAAGGAATGACGCAGATTGATCCAAAATTTTCTGAAGCGCGGGACGACAAATGGGAAAGCGGAGGTTTACCTGAATCGCAGGAGGCCACGCGAGGAGCGAAACGAGACGGCCGAGAACCAGGAAGGCGAAGCGAAAAGCTTCGTCGTCGTCTTCTTCTTCTTCTTGAAAACCCTAAGCGGGGATGGAGCGGGAGGAAGAGCGAGCGCGTACGACGCCGGCCCCAAATCTGGTAACTCGCGGTCTAGATTAGGAACAATAAATCGATATCCTTTTACTTACGGGGGAACACCAAATGGTATATGTATACTTGGTGATCCTTTAGGTAATTATCCGTTCAATTGCTCTCTTAATTAGGAATATATATTCTTGCGATTAATTATATATATATATTCTCATGTTAATACATACTATCAATCTTGTGGTGAAATTGATTCGGTCGGACCGATTCTTTTAGTTCCTCCCCGGAGGAGAGATTTTTTAAATTTCTTCAGAAGATATATTTAACCTTCAGTTTAGATTGGGTGAAAATAAATTAACAGTGCTTTAATAAGAAAATATTATCATATTATGTTGACGTGGCATAAAAAAAATTATCAAATTCAAATATTTTTTGATCTTAGACGAAAGTATCATAGATATGAACGAAAGTTTTTAGTCATGTTCGATACTCGAAATATATTGCCCCAATCATCGGTAGTATGAAAATTTCAAATCTAATTTTTGCTAAAGAGTAATCCAAACCCTCCTAGCCTATGAACATAAATAGGAAAAATAAGGATTCGTTCATCCTCCTATTCACCACAAGTGTAGCAGCCATGTAAAAGTACATCATATCTATTTTCTTCCCTTTTATGCAAATGAGAAAAGATGTAGACACCCAACTATTTAGAATGCTAGCATCACTAAGATTGCAAAACCAGTGTTTATTGCTCATCCAAATAGTTGGATGAGGAATAAACACTAGTGAATGGAGCATTAGATGAGCAATAAATGTCCAACATGAATAATTAAAACGAAGTAAAACACCTCAGCTGGGATTTAGATGAGCAATAAATGTCCAACAAACTAGTGTTTATGATATATATATGTACCAGAGCCATATACCAGGTGCAGAAAGATACAGGAAATTTTGGTTCCAATCCTTTCTTTAATTTAAAAAGGCAAAAAAAAACACAGAAATTCAGACTCCATGAACGATATCTAGGCTACCAACTTAAATGTGAAACCCAGGTTTGGGCTCAAGTGGCACAAAAAGGAAACAAAGAAGAGGAACATTGTCTCATCAAAATTTTACAAAGTACTTTCATGCAAATCTAATGAGATCGTAATGAGGTCTTCAACATCATAAAACATTTTTGCCAGTTTTGCCGTCCTAATCAGGCATCGTCCATCACTCACAGAACATGAGAAAATCAATGGCTGTCTGTCAGCAAGATCGAAACGAAATATCACCACATGAACACAGTTGATACATCCCAGACCCTACAGTCCATGGCTGACATCCAAGTTATGCTGGGGAAAATATTTCAGTATCTATCATGACGCCTGCAACAAGATATTAAAAATCTCAAATTCAGCTAGTCATAATTTTAAATAAATGAAAGCAATAAATCTAATAAAAGCAAGGCAATGCTTGCACACGAAAACTAATGTGAACTGAAAAAAGCTGCTTGGAATATAAAAATATGTTTTAGAAATTACGTCGATTCCTCCTTTTTTCCATTGTTAGCTACAAACTAATTTTGAAATACCATGACAAATAGCTTGTCAAAATTCTCATAGTCAGCCGGTGTTTGTTCTTGACTCACGATATCTGATATCATATATGTTCCAATGACAACACTGTATGGAAAGAACATACAATATTCCACTCATGACACTGAAAAACACACTAACGTAGCATATGACTTATCAAAATTGCTTTGCTATAATCTCCCATCGTTTGATCTTGACTCGAGGGACATTAGCTACAATTTCATTGACAATAATTTAAGGAGAAGCACACATAATATTCCATTCATGATATTGAAAAATAAATTATTAGAAAACAGGAAAACAAAAACATCGCAGCTGACAACCACAGAATGATATTGACCATCAAGACTCTACTACTAGGCAATGCAATGTGGACAAAAAAATGGAATCCCACGTTCACCATAATATTGACTTAACCTTGCCCAAAAAAGAAGAAAAAAATAAAATGAGTTCTTGAGAGATATTGCAGGATGAGGATTACAGAAATCAAAATATTGGCCATCAAGAGCCTACTACTAGGCAATGCAAAGCGGAGGAAAAAAAACCCACCTTCACCATAATATTAACCTACCCTTGCACAAAAAATGCAAAAAAATTAAAATGTGCTCGAAAGACCAAGTGAAGGTTTGATAAAGAGTAATTTATGATGAGAACACCAAAGATATGACAACAACTAAGTGAATGATAAATCCCATATTTATTTGCTCTTGGTCACTATTAATATGAAAAAGATTAGCATCACTTTCTGCAAATTTAAAGTTAAACCATGTCTTAAGAAATATTTTTAAACACTCACAAGTTTATACAGTGTTTAGCTTAGACAACCAACTCATGACAAATATGGTTAAAAAAAGCAAAAACAAATTCTAATGTGTAGTTTTTGGATTGCACTAGCTACTGAATGAACAAACAGAATAAAAATATTAAAATATATATACAGCAATACCTATGCCGGTCATAATCTCTGCCACGATCCCTTGATCGAGAACGTGACCTTCTTCGACTCCTCGAATCATAGTTGCGAGATCGATCAGTATCTCTGTCTCGGTCTCTATGATCTCTATCATAATGCCGATCATGATCCCTATTCCTTCGATCGTGTTCTCTGCCTCTATCTCGATTATCACCTCGAACCTCTCTATCTATGTCTCGATCCCTGCTTCCTGCCCTGTCATGATCCCTACTCCGTTCTTTCGACCTAAGGCATTAATTTAAAAATATCGTTGTATATTAATGGCATTACAAAGGGTTGTCCAAAGCATGGCAAACAAAGTAAATACCTTCTATCATCTTCAGAACGGTCAATCTTCCGCTTTTTGTTCCTCTCTTCCTGGGAAAATAGTTGTGAAGACAATGATATTGAAAAACAAACAAGTGGATTATATCTAGTCAATCGCAACCAGAATATGATGTTCAATATGTCATGAAGTCAAAAAGCAAGGAAAATAAAGAAATTGAAGACGGACATTGAAAGAAAAATTTGCCTTTGTCAGTTGAAAATGTTTCAATTATCAATATCACTGAAGGCATCGATAAAGTGCACAAACAATTGGACAACTTTCACTGGCTCCCAGTGATATGTCATAGAGGTTTTATCAGATACTTTTCAGAAAGAGAATGAACAAATGAAACTAACATTGTTCTTTGTTTGGATGAACACATCAATGACTACTTGAGAAAGTACTTGTAGCGAGACTCAAGGTCAATGAACTATATAGAAGCCTTTTTACAACAACTGTCAGCTGCAAAACGTAAGCTAATGGCCAATTCAGTTGTCTGTTTATCAATTGAAATCAAAATGATACCTCAAACTGAAGCTTTCAAAAAGAGATTTCCAATTTTCTGCTAAAAAATTGATCTTATGATCTAGAAACCAACAATTTGGGCCAGGACAGAGCATTAATTTGGGCCAGAACAGATACCAATGTCCTCACTTCAAATTGTATATTTTGAAAAGTTCGCTTCCATGCCAAATAATTCATTCAGAAACACTTAAATCAGATAAATAGTTATTGTTAAGATGGCCCACAAGTTACCTAACAGGTGTTATGAGGTCTCTTTCGTTTTTAGCATCATATCCCAAATTACAACTAAAAACCAGGCCCATAAAAAAAAAAAGAACAAATTCTTCAAGATAAAAAAGAAAAGAATCTTCAGCTACCAATTTTAATATGATTTACATACTGTCCATCTGCTTACAGTTTCTTTCACTTATGTGATTGCAGTTGTCCAGACAGGGAATAGGACTGATTCTCAGAGCCCATATATGGCCACCTTTGATAATTCCAAAGATCCTCCCACATCACAGTGTGCTAGCCAAAAAGAAGTGATGACAGAAAAACATAACCACATGTTGAATTTTCATTGAGATAAGAAAACTCACTGATGTCAAATTTAAGTGTAACTCTTTATTGCAGAATGTCAGACATTAAACCAGCACCTGACGAACATGTTCAGAGATCGAACTTCAAAGACATTTAGTAACAAGACAAACCAAATCAACACAGAATGTAAACCAAAATAATAAGTGCATCCTGTTCAGGATTTTATGTACAGTACAGCAGCAGCATCTATCCCAAAGAAAGTGAATAGTTCCAAATCTAAGAATGCATCAAAAAATTCTAGGATATTAAATTGTACATAAAGAAATTGTACATAAAAAAATTCTAGGTTACCTGGAGTTCTGCTAGTTTCTCACGGATTTGCATATAGCCCAGATGAAGTTTCCCTCCAAAATGATCAGCCAAGCGACGGTCACTGTACACCACACCAATGAGCAGCTGATTCATTAGGACAAATACAAAATACGTATAGCTCTTACCAATTTGTTATAGCCTTTTAAGTTCTAAAAATGTAGCAAAATATAAAATACATTATTCTCTATTAACAACAAAAAAGGTAATTCTCATAAAACTATGCATAAGGCCAGAATGTAGCAAGGATGTTATGCATTTATTATAAGTACTTCAAAATCAGGGTTCAGATTCTCAGAATCATAATTATAACTTTTATACAATAAAATGAGAAAATTACTTGTCATAGACACTCAAGAATGCTCCACAAATATCGCATACCCGCAACTTCTGATCAGTCTGCGAAAGAAACCCAGATTGTGTTATCATTCTTATATTAGATTCTATAGCAACCCTCTGAACGAAAGAGACATAAAAAAGCCAATGAGACAAGACAAGTCAAAAATACATATACAATTAGATATCGAGGCAGTGATAAATGGAGCTGTCCAAAATGGAAGGACAGAAAAACCCAAACCACTTATAACTGTTACTACAGCCAAGATACCCATGTTTCCCTAAAATCCTGTATCTTATACTCTATCACACCAACACACATACCCTGCTATTCCCATTATATCCTTGCCTTAATGGCCTTGACACATACTCAGATCATTACCTGGTAAATTGTACTCAAACTCCAATACAATACCTGATCCTTCCAAGTTGAACCTTACAACTTAATTGGCTTATGTCTTTCTTAATGCCCCACTCACAAAGGAGTCTGCCCTGTCTTCTCTACATCCTCAATTGACAATTTTAAAAAACTACAAATTACATAGTCAAGTTACGGCTCAGTCCCCCTCAGAAGGTCAACATAACATTAATGGCCATCAGATAAAATAATTGTTTAATTTATCCAGTGAGCTTTTGCAACTTAGAGTTGTACTCCATAAAAAATTAATCCTACCAGAAACAGGTTCTCATGACAACAAGAAATACACATGCTAATACTTGGATTGCAGGAACCTCTATAGGCTACAACAGAAAGTTAGGATGACTGGAATATAAAGATAGCTATGACATCCACATATAAGAAACAAGGTCACTAAAACCGCGATCTTTGAAATTCCTACAAGTGTATGACAAGGACTGTTTGTAGATCAACTATTTTTCACTCAATTTTAATTATAAAAGCATACACGTAGATCAACTATTTTTCACTAAATTTTAATTATACAAGCATATAAGAAACAAGGTCCCAAAAACCACGACCTTTGGAATTCCAACAATTGTATGACAAGGACTTCTTGTAGATCAACTATTTTTACTCAATTTTAATTATACAAGCATACATCTACAAGTCTACTCACAAAAGAACACATTTAAATATACTAAAGATCAATTTGTGTTGCAAAAAGGAGATGATGGAACAAAATTCACAATATCTGTTGAACTCACTATTCGAACATCAGCAGCACTATACTTCGAAGATTCTAGGACTGGCTCTTGCCGTGCACCCAGCTGAAGAAAAAAAATGTACTCATAATTGTAATGGCACAAAATTTCATAAAAGATAATATAAGATACAGTTCTACCATGTAAACAAATCAAACAAACTTATCATAAATTGACAGACAAAACAGTCATGTCTTAAATGTCAAAAGTACAAAACCTTTTTCAGAGCTTCTGCCTCTTCTAGAGCTTTCTGGGCTTCATCTATCATACCCATCTCACCTGTTAATTTAAAGAAAAAAATAAGCCTTACAGGAAAATGAAAGAAATTACAATTAGTCTCCCAGATGTCCATTTTCCCAAAAAGTATCATAAAATCCATCTATAATTTGCTCCACCAGACACTAGACCCTTGCTGTCAACAACCCAGCCTTGAAATATGATGCCCTTAGCATTTGAATTTTGACACATAAAGAGATGCCATATCAAGCATTAAATGATAAGTTAAAAAGAAATAGCCATGTGAAACTATCTTTAAATTGATTGTTGTCAGCATCTATGGGATACTAACATGGTCCTGACATAGCCAATTGATTGGCTGAAATAAGAAGAACAGTCAACATTGACGCAGCATCCGTACAACCTGTCCATTGAAACCCACATGGGACTAGGCATGGTGCCATTTCTGCACCACATCACCACCAAAACAGCACAATGGGATATAATATATAGTGGGCCCACATGAATGCCACCCATATACCATGTCAGGGCCATGTCATCATGATATGAGCAACACATTTTTCCAACAAAGCCAAATTTAATTTATTTTTCACTTTTTATAGCATAAGGAGGCAAGTTGACCAAAAGATATTAACTATCTATTCATATTGGGAAATGCACTATGAGTTGTCTGAACTCAAAAACATATTGAGAAATATCTACTCATCAACAGAAACTAGGGAGTAATTTACCAAGATCTTCCGCTTTCTTTAGTTTTTCATTAATCATTTCCTGGGTACGAGGGTCTGGAGGATTAAGAACAGGCAGAGTTGCTAATGGAGAAGGATTTTGAATTGGCTGTGGCAAAGAAGCCCTGTCTTTGTTGAAAGCATCAAGAAGAAGCACCGACTGCAGCAAAAACAAGATCCTGGCTTAATTGCCAAAAAAACACAACTGACTAAACAAAAGAGCACTCAGAAGCACCATAAGCAACCTATAATTACATGCTTGCATGGCACAAAGTTGCTACACATTGATCTTGAATAATAAGACTTGAATTTACTCAGTGACTCTGCAGAATGGTACCTGTTTGTCAGCTCTTTGGGCTTTGAGTTCTTCCACCACCTCTAGGACCCGAATTTTACTATCAGTTTTTCCTTCAAAATCTATAGCATCACAGAGCAACCATATTGCATGTTGTTTAGTGGGACAAGCAGTAAGGAATTATTGGCCATGATAACATGTGCAATGGATGCAATGTACAAGATACAAGCCACAAGAAAGACCAATAGAATGGAAAGCATCCACAGAGTTACATATTTTGACAATGATCAAAGTACCTACGATAGTTGTAGGAAAACATTGTGAAATTATTTGCAATTCAAAACACATGTTCAATAAATGCCTCCATGGCAGGGAGGAAAAGAAATATATAAGTTTAATGACTACGATGGAACCCCAGAAATTTACTCAATTGAAAATGCATGTAAAACATACACGAGAAAGTAAATATGCAAATGTGCTAAAAGATCTAGATACAGCTACCACGCAAACTGGGCGTGTAACAGGATTGCACGCGATCTAGGGTCCGGCTCGGGTTGAACATCCTGAAATGACTTAAATTAGTCGGATCATGGCCAAGGTATCAAGCAACTTGAACCAACCTGCACTCAAGCCCATATAAGGCTTATCAAGTTATGGGCCAATATCGGGCTTTATGACAGTTGGTATCAGAGTGGACTCAATACAAGCCATGGTGAGAAGAACAAAGTAGGAAGGTGCAACCCTGGGATGGGGCTAGGGACACATGAAGACATGAACCAATATAGGACCTCACATGCCGCCTACTAGCAATGATTATGGACTATGCATTGGAACTTAGATGTTGACAAGGACGTCAAGACTTACACCTAGTATCATTTACTTGGGCTTAAGCCTTTCAGATCGTGTGGTTCTAAGCCCATAAAGTCATTGATCAGTTTTCCCATCATACAGAGGAAATATAATCTGCAGCAATGAAGCATGAGGCAGAGGAAAGATAATCTGTGGGCAATGAAGCATGAGATGAAAATGAAAGAGAATATTCATAAACTGAGTGTCCCTTTAATTTCAACTGTTGTTTCAGAATATTCATTCAGTGATTGGTAAAAGATGGAAGAGAATCTACATTTATGCTTATGGTGAGATTGTTTCTTTTCTGTTTGTATTGGTTGCTAAATTCAAGAGAATGCTTCAATTGATCTTTTTTATGATCTTCCTAGTGAGATTTTTTGTTGGCTAATGCATGAAAGAGGAAAATCTTTGTTCACCTCACTTCCACTCTTCCAACCTTCAATAAGCATGAAACTGGGTAGACTACATAGAAAAACATTAATCTTAAACCAATAAATGAAGTCAACTTGAAGTACAGCACTTACCAAAAAAAAACTTGAAGTACAGCATACCCATTGCCCATATAAAATTAGCGTCAAACACAAATTTGTAAATTTCAATATTATCATGAACAAAAAGAAATTACCGAATACATCAGCTTCTTTTAATTTCTCCTTTATTTGCTTCGACAATTCGATGGCTTCAGGCGTCTACAATTTAAAAGGACAAAAACCATTACACAGACTTGTGGTATCTGTCACATGACTGATTATCACATCATACATATAAAAGAATAGAACAATTACCTGAGTAACCTTGGATACAGATATTGCTATAGCAGCCTTAGCATCCTCATCCTCAAGTCGCTTGAGGGCTCTTTGAATTTTCCTTTCACACTCTACAATGAGTCTTTCTATCATATCTTCAAGTTCTCTATCAAAATTATGATCACCTTTTGCTTTTGCTTCTTCATATCTATGAAGGGTTTAGGAATACAAGACATGTACAGTGCTTCAGTAGCAACAGAAAATGGAATCAAATAACTGAAGTTTCTGATTAGGAGCAATTCTGGCCATCCAGGCAAACAGATGTCTTTATATGCGTAGAACATCCATGTGTACATGTAGCATGCATATGTGTGCAGTGAACTTTTATATGTAGGTCATACAATATCTAATGACAAATATGTATGCATAAAAAGCAAAAGAAAATATCTATTGACATGTATATACTAAAAAAGTCACAAAGAAGTCAAAATCTAAGAGCTGCTCCAAACATTATGAAACAAATTTACTGATCCCTCTCCATAATGTGATTCAATGGAGACCAAATAAGTGAGAAACTCATTCAAAATCCTGAGAACTTTTTCCATCCAAGATTAAGGGTGTATTGGCATTGTTCGCTAAGATGCTCCGGTGCATAAACATAAAAATAACCAGGAAGACTTAAAAGTCCAGCATTATCTAATTAACAAATGACTGCATCCAGCCAACTAAATAAAGGTGTTCAGGCAATATAAGAATGAAACATGAGAATTAATTTTATCCAATATATGTTCATTACGGGCATACAAATCTACATGTTCGAATCCTGTATAGCAATACATTATTCAATCAAGCAGCAGAAACATGTTTCCGATATGTGAAAGTCTAATTACATTATAGTGAAAGATATTACTGTAAAACTATAAGATGGCATTACAATGAAGACGTGAAATTTTGATAGATAGAACTTCTCTGCCCATATAAATGGTACAAACAAAGCAACAAGATTTGCACTCCAAGAAGCACCAACTTGGCAGTCAAATATCAGAACCTTTGGCTTCAAAACAGACTTGAGCTAAGAGAATACACATGCTTATTACATATTGTAGAATATGCCTGTTAAAAATTGTGTAACTGTCCAGAAAAAACTGTACAGATATTAGAGACCGTTTAATATGATTTTGAATAATTAAAGTTATGATGAAGAAACAATCATTGTTCAGCTGCATAACAATCGGCAAGCACACAAATTTAAACTTCAATATTACATAAAACATCAAGGCAGATGTTTTATCCTGTATGAAGTCCAAAAACTTTGTCCCACAAAACTACACATGCGACAAAAAATGTGCTACTACATGGTGCATAGCCAATATGAAACTAACGATTATAATCACTGGAAAGGTTCATTGTTTACTAGAAGTCCTCATTCTAAATGGAACAGTTGTCAACGACTCTAAAGAAGAAGAAGATATGCATAGTTTCTGAGCAGAAAGATACTCTTTTCTCAGCTGCAAGGAATGAATCTTCGGACAGGGACCCATATCCATTTTCTGATACAAACCAGTATAGATGTATCAGCGCACATAAAAGTAGATAAATAGTTTGAGATTTCAAGATTTTAACTACAGACAAAACTATCATTAGGGCACTCCAAAAAGACAAGTCAAGTTAAAAAGGCAAATGAAATGATACCAACTGCTGCAATGAACCATGGAATCCAAGCACGAAAGATGGAACATCAACAGCCAGGAAAACTAACCATAAAATGACAACTCAAGTAATTCTATCGTATAAAATTATCATATCAACAGTAACCAAGCTAAAAATAATTATAAGCTCCACAAGCTTCCCCCTCCAGACCAGAGAATACAAAAGCAAAAACTACATTATCAAGTTACCAACATCAAAATTACAAATGTAATAAAAACACCAGCAAATAATAAACAAAAAACAAGCTCCAGGTACAAAAAGTTTTGGATTTTCGACACTAAGAAGACCTGATATAAACATATGATCATAAAAAGCATTAAAAACTCAACAAAAAAAAAAACCAGAGCCAAACATCGCATAATCTCAAAACGAGGGGTAAAAAGGATTTTGACGGCAAACAATAACAGGAGAATTGCCCAAAACGAACACACCAACAGAATTTAACAAAACCCTAGCTATCAGGATCCAGGATCCATATCTATAATGTAAACTGTAAAGGCATACAAGCCAGCGAGATGGATCGAAGGATTAGGGTTTCGAGGAGGTGAGGTAATCGACCGTAAGCTGGAAGAGGTCATGGGGGCAGAGGCCGGCCAAGAAGAGGCGGCAGACGTCGCGGTCGTAGTACTTGCGGTTCACTTCCGTCACGTCCCCGTTGCGGTTGGCCCCCATGAGCACGTCGAGCTGCTTCCTGATGGCGTCCATCCTCTCTCTCTCTCTCTCTCACTCTATCTAGGGTTAGGGTTTCGACGAGGGGTTTTGGGTTCCCCCTCTCTCCGACTCCCACCTCAACGAACAATCAGCGGCGGGCGATGGGGCCTTTTGTAAGGATCGAACGCAGAGAGAGTGAAGACAAGATATCGAAGCTGTGTCGACCCTCGCTGTGAAGTCGTCTACGACGGAGGAAACGCCGTCTTAAAAGGAAGCCGCCTCTCTTCGAGGAGTTGTGCAAGCCAAGAGAGGGGTAGTGGTTGGAATTTACAATAGGTAAAGGACGAATATGAAATAAAATTGCAATGTGGACTTTTTGCAACATAAAACACACTACATATGTTCCTCCCAAACATTAAAAAAAATATTATATATATATATATATATATATATATATATATATATTAAAAATTAAAGGACGAATTCTTATAAAAACATCTTTTATATATTTGTGTATATATATATATATATATTATATTTTGTGTATATATATATATGTCTATATATATATATATATATGTGTGTGTGTGTGTGTGTGTATACATACTATATATATATATATACATACATATATATATACATATATATATGAATATATATATATATACATATATATATGTATATATATATATACATATATATATACATATATATATATACATATATATATACATATATATATATACATATATATATACATATATATATATATATATACATATATATACATATATATATACATATACATATATATATATATATATATATATATATATATATATGTATATATATATATACACACATATATATAACCCACATCAATTTCATTCACCATTTGGGCTGTTGACCTAATATTCCTTAACATTTTGTGCTTAGAGAAGTCATTTCTCCTAACGCAAGTACAAAGTGCTAAAATGATATATATCCAAACTTAGAGAAGAGGAAATCAAACTCTACAATTAAAATACTTTAAGTAAATTTACAATAAATTTCTAGCTTTTTATATATAATATGTACTTTGGATTTAAATTATATTTGTGGTGATCCAATTCGATGAGATAATAAATTTATTTGCTTATTAAGCCTAAATTATCAACCTCACATACTTAGTTTCAAGTGAATAATACTAAATTCATTTCTCATTTTTATAAAATATATTATGATCTCTCTCACTTTAGGGTTTAATATGATCATAAAAAACTAATAAGATTCATAATCAAATCCTAACATTGTACACATGTTATGATGTATCCTTCCGTCCAAGCCACATATAGCTCCCTTCTACTAGGTTAATTTTGATACCATTTATCATGATTTGATTCTATAAATTAATTAATTAATTAATTGAGTATTAATTAATAAATTTAAAATATCTAAACTCAAGTTAATGATAATAGACTCATTTAATTCTACAAGTCTATCCAAATAATTCCAAAATTAAAATATAGACTACATGAGTTTACTATCATTAGCTTAAATTTCAGTAATTTAGACTCAATAAAATTAATGGATCAATTATATTATAATGTTATATAAAAAGTAAAAATATTACCTCATCAAGTTATCATTTCAAAGTCTAAATTAAACAAATCTCTTTACTAATGTCACAATCACTGGATTAAAATCATCTTTAATCTACACCAAAATTGATGATTTAAATATCTCAACTATGGATCATTCCTTGTGAGTTTTTGATTTTTTCATTCAACACCATCATCTTACAAGAGGGAGCAAGAAACAGAGAGAGAGAGAGAGAGAGAGAGATGAAGAGCATCATATGAATAGAGTTTGGTTTATCAACGCAGAGGGCAATTTGAGCCTGAAAACCAATTCTAATGATAGGTTGGGGTGGAAAGACCACATGAGATCCAATGTTGCTACATCAACTCTCAAGATTCAAGATTATAAGAGACTTAGAATTGAGCTTCACCTACACATAACAAGTTAACCAATGTACACAAACTTGGAATTGGCCACCACCTAATCCATATTTTTCACGCAATAACTCAAGAAGCAAAGCAGAAATCTACTAGCAAAAACAATAATTCTTAGCATCATATTGATACGAAATTTGATATCATTTTTATTGATCCATAAAATCCAAAAGGAGCTCACAGGTGATATGCAGTCAAAAACCACAAGATCAAAAGTAATGATCATCTAAGTTCTCATGTGTGGGTGAAGTAGAGACATGGGGAGGAAGTAGTTGCCGAATTAGACTAAAGCTGAACTCATCGGACACAAAACAAAGTTTCTTATGATCATACGTTTCTTCTGTACATCAATAAAGTTAATGTGGGACAGAATGAGAGTTTTAGTAAATTATTTTGATTCAAATACACCGGTGATTCTACAGAGTAATCCCAAACTATTCTTGGACAAGACCACAGTAAGTATAGAGATAGATGGATAGATAGATAGAGAGAGAGAGAGAGGGCACCCTGGATTTATGAAATGAAACATGTAATCAAATGTTCAGATTATGAGAAGATCTAAGAGTATGTTTACAGTGGGAGGACATTCATTTCATGTCAACAGGAACAGTTTCTTTGATTAATATTCGAAGAAATATTACATATAAAGCATGATTACTTTATCAGAAGGTGTTGGACTAATAGAAAAAACTATTAGAATATCACAAAGTTCTGATCCATTTTTAGATCAAAACTTGTCTTCACCGTTCTAATTATGAGCATTAATGCAAAAACCATTAGCATGAGATGTTGTATTGATCCCAAACACAATAATGTGCCTCCTCACTGGCTTCATCAACAAAGCATGGAACTTGTCAGCCTTGATCTCAACAGTGACTTGTTCATCATTTACTTGCCTGAAATGATGTGGCTTTCAACATTAGCTACATGACTAGTTTTTGGTCATTTGCATTTAAGTTCCTACATGATGAATTCCTCTTCTTATCACTATTTATAATTGACATGGATATGTGTGGATTTATTATACATGGACCTAATGGGGCATTGATAAAATATAATTAATTGATAATTAAGAGGCTCTTTTTTATGTTACATTAGTGATAGGGCTAATAATATACCACCCAGTAGAGACTTTACATGTGCATGCCAACCTATCATAAAGTGATCGGATCTGTCATATCACTATGAACCACAATGGAAAATATTCTTCGAATTAGAGATTATTTGGAGAATATTTTTCTAACCGATTTCAATTAAAGATACGATACTATAAATATAAATAAAGGTCCCATCGATCGTTACATATGTTCTTCTCTATTCTCTCAACTTTATATATTTTATTTTAAGATGTTTACTCATGTTGAGTATCGATTAATTTGATTATCAAAGGGATTATATCGTCTTGATATATTTTTTTTCTTACATAAGAAAACAGGTTTAGTTGGATATTGGATTTCTATTATTTTCTCGAAGTTCATGATATTGACAATTCTTAGCAGTTTGGTTGAATAATTTTTGAAATTTGGATTGATGATATATAGTCTATCTTTTCAGTTCTCCTCAAAAAACAGATCGAGAAAAAAATAAAATTCTTAACATAAGAAATGAAGAATAATCTAATTAAGAAATTCAAATAGTCACATGAAAATTTGAATTAGTAGTGGGTAATAGTATCATATAACCTCTCTATTTATAGAAAATGAGTATATTAGATAATGATGAGACTTAGCAAATATCTTAAAATGCAGAAGCTAATATGTAAACAATCCTCATGAAACAATGGGTTATGAGGGAAGCATAATAGGTGATGGTGGCACATCGAATTGGTCTCAGTCTTGTATGTGCAGTGTCATAATGGTTTCACATATGTGGGTGAGGGTGGTTGATGATGATGATGACAGTGTTATGACTGAGAGGAACCTCCAACCAATGATGGCACCTCTGAAGGATTCCAACCCCAAAAACTGAGTCAGAAAAGGTCAATGCCTTGACATCTCTGTCACAATTATGAAACAGAAAAAAAATTGTATTAGATGGATTAGTCTGTGCACTTTTTCTATAATAATTCTCCTAAAATCTTTCCATCCACTCATGCTTATGATTGAGGAAGTATTAAGCAGTGGGAAATGTTGTTGGGTTGACTGAATCATCCCATCAAGTCCTCTGGAGTGAAGTGATCCTTCACAGAAATCATTCAAAGATCCTACATATCATGTCTAATAAATCTGTATAATTATAAATATTTTAAGGATACTGTCAATTAGATGGGGTGACATAAGAATTTGTTGGTGACTTAGCTGACCAAGTTAGATTACCTAACTTGAGTAAAAGGAAGATTACCTAACCAAGTTAGATTCCCATATTGGAGAAGGATGAATCATGGGTTTGTAATAAATAGCATGCAGTTTTAGGTTTGATCATGGTCCAACACAATTCTTATGCTTCCAATTATGTTGCATTAAATGTGGAAGCTCAACTCATTTCAAACTTTAGATTTAAGATACAAGACAGCCCCTTCAAAAGAAATATCACAAAAGCCAACTCCACACTTCAAAAGTTTCTGCTTCATCAATCTTTGTTGACAAGGGAAGAAAATGGAATGCAGCAATCAGAGAGAAGGCAAACAGGCTTTCTGGCAAAACAAGGACAGTAGGACCTATTGTGAGTCATGTCAGTTGCCTTCTTCTTCTTCTGCTAAGACATCCAGTTAGAGATGTGCCCACCATTATAGGCACTGGCAAAGAGTTTAATGACCTTGAGAGTAGTTAGTAACAATCCTGTCCACTAAACACCCTTGATTTGGACAAGGGAACCACCCTACTTTGTTGGGGTTTACATTTCCTTTAGTTTGAGTAGCTTGTAAGCAAGACACCTCTAAATTTGTGTCCACAATCCAGTCATGAGTTGTTGGAGGATGATGTAGTTAAGCAGTCAATCAGAAGAATCAGCATTACTGAAACTTTTGATGAACTCACATATCATAGATAATCTTTTGAAGATTGGTCACAGAGTGAACATTTTGTTTTTGTAGGTTGATCCTTTCTTATTGCCCTTCAAGAGTTGATTCAGAGGTACAACTTCTACAACTTATAATGGTTCTTACCCTTTGTTCATGTCATACACTGATCAAACTACTACTTACCAGGTACCATGTTAAAGATGTATTAGACATAGTGACACATCATTGATTGCATTCAGCTCAGTAACCACATGCTCCAAACACAAGGGAAAGAGATCTAGCATATGGTGCTGGCTTTCCGTCTTTGGAGTAGCTTGAAATAGCAACCTTCTGTGGGACTCTAGTGTTGCAATTTTGTATTGAGAAAAGAAGGCCAACCAAACTGTTTCTCAAGTGCCCATAGCTGTCTTCAGAAGGCTTTCTACTGAAGCAAAGTTGGTTTGGGGCCATGGAGTGAGAAAGTGGCCATTTTCTTCCTCATCAATCCAGAAGAGTGTTATAAAACACCCTGTACCTAATAGAAAAAGTTGAAAAGGAGCAGGATCAAAAGGATCTCAATCCTTGCAAGGAAGAACCAGATGCCATGTTTATCGAATGAGAAAGAAACAAGCATACCTTGGAGGACTGAGGCAGTTTCTCTGTGGTGAATTGTGTTCCGAGTTCAAGCCATGTCTCCCTCTTCTCCTGTAGCTGAATGATCTTTGCTAGTGAGTTGGTTCCTAAAACCTTCCAAGGTAGCAACCATATAGCTTGTTTTTACCAATCTATGTTCTTATTAAAATGAAGATCTCAGCAAGTTTGTGTTATCATTATGGGGAAATAGTTTGTTCAAGTTTCTTCTGTATTTTTCAAAATTTTCTTAAGATGTAGTTCAATGGATCATAGAAAACATCAATTACATTTCTCATTTAGTTTTGCTAATCTACTTAGTGCAGTGTTTGAATAATCTAGAATTATCAGTATACTGTTTTAAGAAACTATCTTACTTATAACTTCTGAAAAATGTATATACTGAGAAGGTGAGGAGGGACAAAAGATTGCCATTTGGTTAGCCTTGAAAGTCGAGTAAAACTGGTTAAACTTCAAAGTAATCAAGCTTCTATTACATAATCTATTATAAAATTTCTAAAGCTTTCTTCGTTTGCTTTTGGGAATACTACTTAAATAACAGTACAGCTAAACATGACTGCAGAAAGGTTCTCATTGTGCAAAAAATCTTTAGTCACTTTCCTCCAAAAGAAGTGCTTTTATAGTGACAAACTCGAAATGAAAAGTTTAGAACAGGGCAGCAGGGAAACTCAATTATTGTCTGAATAATGGAAAAACAAAAGTACCAGCAGGTGTAAATGTACTTGTAATTTCAATCGATGAAAGTACATGGTTGCAATCCTCAAGTCCAATAGCATTACATCTTTCTTTTAGTTTACGAGTAAACAGACTATGGTCATACACTCTTCAACAATGTCCAAAGAAGAACGGATGTTGTTTTCCTTCACTGAATCTTAGATTTGGAAGTTTAGGAATCCATAATTGTAGTCGTTTAAAAGAAAAGAGGACTCCACCTCCAGCTTTTCTTGGATGCGGATAAAGCTTTTACGTTAACTTGATTAGAACAGAAAATGATTTGGTAAATGCAAAGAAAGATGTGAAGCTCTGCCAAAATTTGGTTTGGTTCTAATAGTGATACGCTAAATTTCTTTGAACAAAATGTTAAGGCTGGAAACATGTATTGCTGAGATGTAATGCTTGAGAATAGTGGAAGCAGACATTCTTCTTAGAAGCATTGATTAAACAACTGCTTGCACATGACATTTTACTCAAAGAAAAGTTGGAATGTGGCTTAGAGAAAGAAGAAAACAAGTATGTAAGTTTAAAATACTCTGATCTTGTATAATGTATCTCTATTACTCAACCATCACTTCCATATCCATAAAGGAGACAATTGTCTGATAATAGACAAAAAAAACATGATTAATCAGAACTGTCATATTCATATTGATTCCTTTTGCAGCCAAATTTGATGTTCTTTGGAGGATGGACACACAATTGATTTGAACCTTCTTATATGGAATGAAGATCTAGGATACTACTATCATTACACCATCTGAAAACTTACTTGTCTCATGCATTTCAGGCACCTCTGTGGTTCAGCCACTAATGACAAGGAGATGGGAAAGAAAGGGAGTTGGTTTTCTGCTATCAAAAGAGCCTTCACTTCAAGCTCCAAGGACAAATTTGTTGACTCAAAAATTCCAACCCAAGTAAGTTGAACAAAAGTTTCCCCCAGCATGAGAACCTGCAAGCATTAATTACTTTAATTACTGTCTCAATAGGTCTACATAGAGAGAAAGCTCAATTACTGAGATCAAATAGATTATCCATTAATTGTATGTGAATTCATATAAAGGTATTATCCTGGCAACCCAAAGAATGCCTTTGCAGAACAGAACAATTCTAGAGAAATTTCAGCTACACTGACGCAACAAAAGAAAACAATACTTAATCTGACAATTCCAAAACAATATCTTATTTTTTATGAGAATCTATGTTGGAATAGAAACTCAAAATGTTATGGAGAGTATGATTATGTTAACTTCAAATATATATATATATGATTCAACCTTCTGCATGAGGTATTATAATGTCAAATTTGTTATAGTTCAATGATCAATCAACCATGACAGTTGTTAATTAACAAAATTCTAATCCTACAGGACTGCTTGATAATTGCAGGGTTTAGAAAAGAAATCTATAAGAGAGAAGAAAAGATGGGGTTTCGGGAAATCGAAGCATGGCGAGTTCAGTTCCTTCATTCCCCTGTATAGAGAACCAAGCAGCATTGAGAAAATACTTGAAGATGCCGAAAATGAGCAGCACCAGAGATTGCATTTGGTGCCCCCGAAGAAAATTCAACAGTCTAAATCACCTGCACTTCAGCCAGCAGTCATCCCCAACTATGTTCACATTTCAGCAACCAGAATTCAAGCAGCCTATAGAGGTTACAAGGTGAGCTCAATTAGTATTTGAATTGTGGCTTCCTTCTTTTTTATCTTGTTAGTATTTGATTTATCGATATAAAACACACGGATCAAGTCGACTAAAATCAGAATGTCAAAGTGCAAGAAAAAAGAACTAATACCACCTGCCATAGAGATTTAGAATTCTGCAACATGATAGAGGTGGCCTTTTGTCCTACTTTTTCCTCGAAGAACAGATGTGCACCTTAGCAGAGATCATAATTAGTTGATATCAGTTTCATCTAAAGATCAAAAGAGCCATGCACAGAAAACTGTATCTTGCAACCCTTTGTTCATTAAATCTCAGCACTATGATCTGTTTAGTGAGCTTAAAAGAAGATAGAAATCAAAATTCCTTTACATGAAGCAGGCGAGGCAGAGCTACCGAGAGCTGAGGGGACTAATGCGACTTCAAAGAGTCATGAGAGGGCAGCACGTGAAGCATCAGACGATGAACACCATGCGATGCATGCAGATGCTTGTTCGAGTACAGTCACAAATACACAGCAGGAGGCTGCAGATGGTGGAGAGCAGGAGCCTTCAACTCCACCACACTCCACGAATGAGCGAAAAGGAGATGGAAAGCAACTTTGGCGAATGGAGCGTTGCTCACCAAGTGAGAGATCACCATCAACAATTACTTGCCCAATGCATCTCATGCATATGAGCATATCTACTACCTTTGGTTGTGCACATCTTGCAGACCGAAGCAGGAGGCTACGGAGAATGGGACGATAGCTTGCTCACCAAAGACGAGGAGGAAGCGAGGATGCGAAGGAAGGTGGAGGCAGTCATCAAGAGAGAGAGAGCATTGGCTTATGCTTATTCCCATCAGGTAACGTTCCCATGCTGATGAATCAAACATGTTCTGCCATCGATCTTACAGTAAACACACTATCTTGAAATGTGGAGTTCTAAAGCCTTACTCTTCCTCGAGTAACTCATTAGAACCACAAAGCAATCTTGCAAGCAAATCTGGCCTTCAAATCGTTTCTAAATGTTTATTAGCCTGTAGCTAATCTGAAACATCAACAACAATGCTAACTTGTTCATGGATTCTTTGATGGCAGCTACTGAAGGTGACGCCCAGGTCAGCCGAGGCGATGCTGACCGGCCTCCGGTCCGCCAGCGCCCCATGGTGGTGGACATGGCTCGAGCGGCAGCTCCCGTCCGACCAAGCGTACGCGGCGCCGCCAGTCGAAACGCCGCGCTTCCTCGCCGCGGGACTCCCGCGAGCCACGCCCGCCCCGGCCCCGGCCCCCCAGCGGCCGCACCGACACTACTTGCGCCGCAGGCACGAGGACGCGGACGACGCGAGCCTCACAAGCTGCCCGCCGTTCGAGGTGCCCAACTACATGGCGCCCACGGCCTCCGCCAAGGCCAAGGTGAAGGGCCACCACGCGAACCAGGAACCGAAGAAGAAGAGGTTCTCGTTTGCTCTGGGGCAGAGCATAGGCTCCCTGTTCGGCGGCAAGGAGACCATGGGTGGCGGAGGTTGCGGTGCCGGAAGTGGCTGCGGGGCGTCGCAGAGGACGGAAAGACGAGGGAAGCACAGGTCGACGGTGTCGGTGGGTGGCATGAGCATCGACTCCATCGTGTCGCTGCCTGCGGGCGCTGTTGCCGGGCGGAGGAGCTTCGTGTAGTTATTCTTTGTGTGTTATCTGACTTGTTTTGTTTTTGTTGTGTTTTCTGCTGTTTATGTTTTTGGTATCAACTCTCCCATGAACTCTGTGACTGTGTGTTGTATGTTTGATCTTTGTTGATTGCAGTAATAAACATCGATAATAACAATTCTTATCTTATAATTGTTTACATTTAAGATAATGTTTCTTACTCCCTCACATGAGAAAATGCTTATGAGTCTATATGCATAAAATCTACATATAATAGGTTGAGTTCGGATTTGGAGACGTATGGGGAAAATGGATCGAATCGAGTCATCCCAAGAAAGGGTTACGGATCCGATCATAAACAGTGATCACATCATCACAGAAACGGACTCGGACCATGCGGTTTCAAGAACCCGATCCGGACCCGCTTTGGGCCGTCTATAGTAGCACCTTCGGCGCTGCTTTTGGATTTAGGAGCCGCAGGTGAATCCGCGGATCCAAAGAGGCCCAGCTGCGACCGCCGTTTCCTGCGGTCCCAACCAGACACGACGCCTTTGCGAGTCATTAAAGGAAACGGAAAACCCTAGAAGAAACCTTAGAGGCCGCTCGCTTCTCGTTTGTCGCAGCCCCCGGAGTCGCCCGGACGACGAAGTGAAGCGATGTGGTGGCGTTCCAGAGCTAGGGTTTTCCTTCTCCGATCCTTGATCCGACGGCCCTTTCCGTCCCAATCGAAGCGCGGTTCTTCCAAAACCCTATCCCCGATCCCTCCTTTCACGCTCGGATGGGCCCGTCCCGTCAATCTCCAGTTCCAAAACCTCCGGTTCTTCTCTTCGCCAAACGAAGCTGTTTCTGGAGATGACGAAGATAAAAACCGTAGCTTTGGTTTCGTGGAGTCGAGTGATTCATTGATTTCGGATGCCGGCGAAACTGGGATCGACGGAGTTGATGATGGAGGGGAGGGTTCTTCCGAGTTGGATGGCTGGAAGGATGAAAGTCAGGTGGGGGCAGAGAGCCTGAGCTCTTTACGGGAGGAGAGCATTCAGGATGATGATTCCTTGGGCATTTTTGCTGCCAAGGAGCCCGTAGGCGAAGCAGCAGAGGATCCGGGCTCGGTCACTGAGATTGATATCCAGCAGGTCGACAAGGTACGGTCCCTTCTTCGAGATTCTTCGCAAGAGCCGTTGGAATCTAGCTTGGATAAGATTGACGTCAGTTTGAGTGAAGAGTTAGTGGCGATGGTGCTTCAGACACCTTATGTCTCGGGTCACAATTTGGTTGGCTTCTTCAGATGGGCTTTGAGAAGTGAAGAATCGGTCAAATCTTTGAAGATGGTGGAGCTTCTTGTCAGTGCTCTCAGCAGTTCTGCAGATCTTAACAAAATGGAGGCATACATGTTGTGGGATTTGATCAAGGAAATTGGAAATGAGAAGGGGTTGGTAAACACTTCGATTCTTAATCAATTAATATCAATGTTTGGGAGACTTGAGAAAGCCAGAGCAGGTCTTGAAGTTTTCGACAAGTTCGATGAATTCAGTTGTAACCCAGATGGAAATACATACTACTTAACAATTGAAGCCCTTCGTAAACGATCCATGTTTAACGCTGCATGGTCTGTTTGCGAGAAGATGCTTAGCTCAGGAAACCTTCCTGATGGTGAAAAGCTTGGTAAGGTGATATCTTTCTTATGTAAAGGGAAAATGACAAAAGAGGCCCATTTGGTTTATTTGATGGCTCAGGAAAAGAAGATATTCCTTCCAAGATCTAGCTTCGATTATTTGGTTAGCAGTCTCTCTAGAAAGGATGAAACTGTGCGGATAGCTCTAGAGTTATTGGACAACTACCCTACAGATTCTCTCAAGTATGCAAATACAACTTTTGGTTCAGTTGTTCACGGATTATGTAGGGTTAAAGAGCCACAGGAGGCAAAGAAATTGCTGCTAAGAATGGCGCAATCAGGGCCAGCACCTGGAAGTGCAGTGTTCAATTATGTTATTACTGCTTTGTCTAAAGGAGGAGAAATGGAGGATGCCATTGCTGTGATGAAGATAATGGAAGGTAGAGGACTACGACCAGATATTTATACTTACTGTGTAATCATGAGTGGCTTTGCAAAAGGCGGCCTGATGGATGAGGCATATGGGATCTATCGTGAAGCCAAGAAAAATCATGCTAAACTTAGTCCTGTAACTTATCACATACTTATACGTGGTTATTGCAAGATGGAGGAATATGACAAGGCCCTTAATTGCTTGAAGGAGATGAAAGACTATGGGGTACAACCTAATGCAGATGAATACAATAAATTAATAAAGACTTTATGCCTCAAGGCTGTTGATTGGTGCACAGCTGAGAAGCTTCTGGAGGAGATGAAAGAGAGTGGTCTGTTCCTTAAGGGAACAACCCGCAGTCTTATTACAGCAGTGAAGGAATTGGAACAGGAAGCACAGTCAGAATCAGTTCACGCAGAAGCATAAGTTAACATATTCTGAACTGAGGCTGGCTATTTATGCCTAGTTGTTGTATTATTATTTAACATCAAGATGTAGGCATGGAAATGAGCTTCAGAGTCATGAATATGTTCTTACCACACAATTTTGTACTTTCAAGGGGCATCTTTCTTTGGGCCTTTTATTTTTTTTGCTTTTCATTTAATTTCAGTTGCTTCTTAATAAATAATAGCGTCTTTTGTTGCTTATCTTGTATAAGCTAATAGACCCTATTCATGTTCTTCCCTTTATTTTATAGTTTAAGCTCCATTTCAGCCATTTATATATATGCTATTTTTTATTTGAGAACTATTAGTCAACATAATGCTTTAAGTGGTAGGTTCATTGTTGACTTAAGAATCTTAACTGCAGAATGCTTATAAGACTATTTTATAGGTTTGGTTGAAAAGTGCTGCTTACTATAAGGTGATGGTATTGTTGATCCCAGTTGCTCAGCTTCTATTTACTATGGAAATGTTTTTTTTTTTAATTTACTATGGAAATGTTGCCCTCATGCATGCCTGTGTTTGAAATTTTTTTCCCTCAAATGAGATTTTGTATTTTCCTCGGCATCTGCTTAGTTCATTAGCCTGCATTGTTACTATTTGATCCACGAAAACTTATTCTCAATGAGATGTATCCTCGTCTACCTTGCAACCCTCCTCTCCTCAAGGCCCTCTTCCTTTAAATGCTTACTTGATTGTTGAGACGGGCAAAATATGATTTACAAGTGATCTAAGTTTATTGACATGCAAATTGTAAATGCTTTGATTAGTTTATGCTGCTTTATCTTGTCAATATGCAGTGTCTTATAGATACTTATATATATGTATATCTTCACTGTGTGTTTATTATTTTCCTGTACAGTTACCGGTCACTGTGCATGTGTGCACAACAGAAGTATATCAGGAAGACTGAATCATGTTGCAAATAAGATATTGAAGGACATCAAGGGAGAGTATTTTGCTGCAATGGTTTGGTAAAAAAAATTACTTTTGTGTTAGTTAACTGTTTGTTATGCAGGTCTTGCAGATAAATTTTTAACTTCTGTTCAATTTTATTCACTAGTCCTATTTTCAGCATACATAGTAATATCTGGCTTAGATTCTGCCTTTAAGCCTATGTTAGAGGTTGATTACCAATTTGTTTAACTCTTGATAATTACAGGACTTTACTCTGGCGATGGTAGTCTACATATAAGCCACCATACTATGGCATCCTTAGTTGATAAATTTTTTGAAGTATCTTAGGTTTAAAACTAAGATGAGGTTCTGATTAGCTGAAGAAATGCATATTCAAGACAAATTCTAATTCAAAGTATGGATTTTGCTAAGCTCTAAGGTTTTGTATGCACAGAATGCTAGCTAGAATGCAGAAGTTTGTGTTTTGGCATCAAACACATAACTGTAGATAATTTTAATATCTTTGGAGATTCACATGCTTTAAATTGGTGAATCGTGTTTGTAGTTATACTTGATGTTGAGCCAATTACATATTACCCCATATCTGTTTAGCATTTCAATCTCTAGACTTAAAAAAATTATATTAAAATTCTTATAAATATGAAAGCAAAATATTTATCCATTTATCCTAACATTGTTAGTTTTACTGATGGAAGATACAACATGTGACAGTACATGCATGAATGACATGAAAACGATGGGCAAAAAGATAATTTCAACAATGGTAGTTGACGATAGCGTCATGGGTAACTGTTGTGGTGGTAGTCGGTGAGAATCAAGGTATGTAATATCGTACCGTAGCGATGTTTCGAGGTTGATTTGATACGGTATGGTACCGACGTACTGAGCGGTACATCAGGGCTTATCGAGTGATTTCCTCTTACTGCAACATTGTAGCACTATAGCACGGTTCGTTCGGTAGCGGGTGGTCCGCGTATCGGTATGTCGTCGGACTGGCATGTACCGCCCGTACCGGACGGTACCATTTGAAATTATATACCATGGTGAGAATGATGTAGTGGTCGATCTTGTCGATATGAATCCAAACATCAACAACGAGAAAGAGAAGGCAGAGCGATGAGGCATTTGCATCGGTGTTGTATCGACGTTGCCTCCTCTTCCTCTTCTGACATCAATCTGCGTCGGCATCAGAAGAGGAAGATACGACAAGTGAGGCATATGCATCACCAATGATGAGGAGGGAAGAGGAATAGGAGGCAGAGTGATCGAGGACGACACAGATGCCTTACCTACCTCCTCTTCCTCCTCCAATGGTTCATCAATTCCAATCCGAATAAAAAAAACTCGATTATTATTATACTTGGTTTTTGAAAACCAATATGCCATGTTATTTATCTTCGAAACTAAAAGTTTGATGTGAGAAATACAAACATTATGTGGTTGGTTGTTGTTGTATTGTAGAGTGGCATTATATATCCCAAGTAACCCTGACCATGGTTAAGTTTGGAGCTGGAACCGAACTGGATTTGAACCCGAACCGGCTTCATCCAATGGTTCATCAATTCCAATCCGAATCGAATCGAAACAACTCAATTATTATTCTTGGTTTTTGAAAACCAGAATCAACAGTCCCTGCACTGAAAAATCAATATCAAAATCAAAATCTCTGGCTCTGATCTGAACTGGTAATTTCCAAACTTTTAAAAAATATAACTTTCATTTAAAATTATAATTATTTTAATTAAAAATAGGGTATGATCAGGAACTGAACCGGACCTTTGGTTCTTCAACCCTATGTGATTTGATTTCGGTTCCCAAACTTTAAGAACCAAAATTATCGATTCTAAAACCGAGACCAGATCTAAACCCAACCACAACACCCAGTCAAACATAAGTCACCTTTTATGCAAGGTAAAGAAACAGAGAACTCAAGGAAGATAGAATGTTCTCTTAAACAGCAAGTTACAGTGAATGCAAGCAACATCAAACCTAGCATGTCTTGAGTATCTCCATGCGAAACAGCATGCTGTTTTTTACACTTCCCCATAAGATATTAGCATTAGATGATAATAATGTACACATACATATCTATACACACTATAATCAGTCTACAAGTACAAAGCACCATCTCTGCTCGGTGCAGCAGTACAAGATCAGTACAAAGAAAGGAAACAATACAACACCATTTAGTAAAAACATACAAGATGAGGTCAAAAGATAACGACTACGGGTGGCACGAGCTTCTGGCTTAGGTATCAGTGCAAAGTTGCATACGAATGCATGCGTCTTTAGAATTTAGAACTCCGACTTGAGGAGGTTCGATCTAGGTTCTATGTTGACATACGAAAAAGGGTTCTCCTGTTCAACATGTATATAATCCTTTGTTTTCAGGACCTGCAAAAGAGAGAGTGCACACTAATAAAAAGAAATATGGGGAAAAACTGCTGAGTGACAGATTTTTTTCACATGTGAAGTGCCAAAGGGCCTCAGTCACTACATGAATTGCAATTCAAGATATGAGAGCAGTAAAACAGAAAAGGCAAATTGAGTTTAGCAGTTTGCAAGATATTGGCATACCAAAGTCTCAAAGAACATCCTTGATGCTTCTTTGCGACTTCTTCCAGCTACGATGTGGTCCATAGCAAGGCTTTTTCTCACACGTCCGGATTCTCCCTCGAACAAATTTTTTAAGTATCTCGCAACACCTCTGAAATTTTTGTATGAAAACATCAGTTTATGCTCAGGGATTAACCACGATAAATATATACTAAACTAAAATAGAATCTACCTTGTCCTGGAAGACCAACCGCTATTTTCAAGTGATTGGGCCTCTTCAGGATTCAGTGCATCATCTGCTTCTTCATTATAGTCTGCTTCATCATCTGCATTAAGAAACTCTGACAAAAAACGAGCATAAGGTATAAGAGAAGTTAATGCCACCAGCCTGTATTATGAAAAGGCAAAATATTCTTTAGTTCGAAGCATCAAAGGGAAAGCTGACTCTGAAGGTTTTTTTAGCTCACAATAATCAAGATCAGATGAACAGACAAAAGCAGCACAATATCAACTAATGTCGTCACTTGTTGACTCTATGAAATGTTGATTATCCATGTCAATAGTAGGTATCAGTGCTGTTAAATTAACTGTGCTACTAGATTCCATGATAAACACTGAACATAGTTAATTCCAGAACAATCTCTTCTTCTGTCCGGGAGATCTTTTCATGAACTCCCTTCCAAGCATCTACAGGAAAACTTCTAATCTTCTTATATACAGAAACCATTTGGAATAAAACACAGAGACCAGGGCATCAAGTCTGTAGTATCTAAACAAAATTAGTTCAAATTCGAAGAAAGATCTTTCTTCCATGAGTTGGAATATTTTCCTAGAAATAAAACATATAAAGTTGTAATATTTCTTATAAAAGTTTGGAGAATTTTTGCCATGTAGGACACTAAATGTAAGTGATTGACATTATTCTTCTAGTTCCTGCCATAGAAGAATTTTCAAATTATGGTGGACGACATCTTCACTCAAGAAGACATCTCAACAGAAAAAAAGGGATGAAGTATCAATAAACATGGATCTTATATATGGGGAACTGTTATGTGCTATATTAATTAGGGATTATCCTTTATATGATAGAATGGTGTATGGCAATAACTTCTTATACTTAATTTAAGCAGTCATTTGAAGGTCATGCATCAGAAACACAATTTTCCTTTTCATAGTAAAATTAAAAAAAAAAAGAGTATGAAAACGTGCTGCAAATTAAATAAGAAGAATACCTGTACCATTGCCACCAATTGCACTGCAAAAGTCCTGCAAATGGAAACATGTCAATATATAGAAGTATAAAATTCAGGTGCAGCAAAAGAACACTTGCAACTTGCATATATGGTTACTGGCAGCAATAGTGTAAAAATTTATTCAATCATACAGGAAGACCCACTGCAGGACATGTGACAGGCTTCAAGCATGCCACAGGTTTGCACAATATCAAGAAGCTTTCAGAATTCCCATTGCAAGATATGAATCGAAGCTAAAAATATTTTCACTGAGAACTGGAAAAATATAAACAATTCATGACTTCTACAATTTTTAATATTAGCTAAGTCGAGAACTTACACTACACTCTTTTGCAGTATTGAAGTCCACGGGGCTTTCTCCACTGCCGGCAAGGTTAAATTCCAGCAAACAAGAATTTTCTCCCACTAATGAAGGAATATTTTGGATGTCACTATTTGGTTTGAGCGAGGATACACCAGCTATCTCAGATCCTTCTGAAAAGCTAATATCGGGAATAGAAACTTCTTTATTATCCATAACTATGTGTGCAATAGCTTCATTCTCCAGTCTGTTACCAAGTTGGCCTTTTTCCTGCATAGCCTTGTCAGTTGGTTCACCAACTTCCTGGATCATATCCTGGGAAGAACTCACATCCAGCATGACAGTTAATCTGCCTTCTGGCAAATTTTCATCAACTTGAGGTAAACAGCTATCTAGTGTAGAGACCAACGAATGACTACATTCATTCTCTATTTCAAAACAAACATCTTGAGGGTCACTTGGAATTACCACATCCACCGAACCCCTCTCCTCCATGGCTGATGCATCTGTAGCAGCACATTCAACTTCAACATCGATCATGGTATCACTATCCAAAACTGTAGGCATTTTCTTATCAACTGACCTACCTTCAGGATCATTCTCACCAGTCGCTAAGCCATCAGCGGGAGCTTTATCATTTCTTTCCCGTTCATTTATATCTGTTGTTACCACTGTACATGGTGTATTATTGCCTAAAGCCTCAAGTTGAGGTAGGCCAGCTCGGGATTGTAAATGTTCTTGAGCATCACTGTTATAAGCAATCATGCTACTCCCAACTTCAGTTGACACAGATACACCAGGTGATTCCTGCCTTCCAAAACCAGTGCTATTTGGCACTGTTGGATCAGCTGTTTCTTTCTCATCAGCTTCCCTGATGATGCCTGACCTTCTAGAATAGTTGGATTCTTTCAACAGCTCTGCACAAGAATTGAGGTGGTCTGCTACATAATCGTATACTTGAGAGTGCAGGGCACTCAGCTCCACAGACATACCTGGAAGTAGAATATACGTGTCAAGCCTACATACCGATGGAAGGATGGCATGATTATAAAGACTTGAAACAAGATTGCAAATACAACTGATGACACAGAGTTAATCAACAGTATCAACTCTGTATCAGAAAAACAAGAAATCAGAAGAACATCATCGAAAAGAAACTAAAAAGATCAAATAGGTCAATACTTCATAATTGTTAAAACGGATGAACCCAATGCATGAGTTGCGAGTTGCGAAGGACTAATGTATGCAACCTTCTCTACATTTAAAAATGTAGAGTTCGATATTTTATGATATTCTTCTTTTTCCTAAAATGAATTAGGTATGCTTCAACTTACCTAACATGAAAATGACTAAAAGCAATTGGCAACGATGAACAACTGAGCCTAGAAGTGCTCGGTATGAAACAACTGAGATGAGAAGCACTCTTCATAATTGGACTTTGTGGTTGCCATTACTCCATTTGGGTAAGACCAGGGAGTAACTGCAGAAATAGCTCGAGGCTAGTGAAAGCTGAAGTTGCATAATACAGATTCAAAGCTTCCATTTAATTCAAGTTCGGCTACTAGGCTGTCTCAGTTTGGCTTCGGTCAAACAGTTTGATTCCAATTTTTAAAAAACCGAAGTGTAAAAAAGAACCCCAACTGATTCGAGATAATAAGCAACAAGAAATAACAAAATTAATTCACATAAAGGACCTATTAAGAGATGACAACAAACTGAAAGAGCAACATGGTGAATAGAAGGGATGACTTATAGAAACATATGTAGTGGGCATAATCAGTGGATAATTACAATAATAATGTGCAGTGAGATGCTTGTTGGTCTTTCACGCAGATTCACAAATTTTCCGCTTGTAGAATGAATAGATAATTGACGAGTGTGGTCCTATGAAAAAATGTATGCATGCCCAAAATCATCAACAAACAGGTGGATGAGTGCCTATAATACTAGGTGAAAAAAGAAATATACATGGTTGTATTTACCTGATGTTACAAAGAAGGTTTAATAAATGGATGCAAGTTTGCTGAAAAGTGAATAATTCCAAAATTCCTGATCTCAGCTAATAAAATTAGCTAAACCATATGAACTTGAGACATCGCTCTACTAAACTTTATGATTGGTCTGTTGTAGTCCACCCACAAATAACTTGCAGTAGAACTAATGTCAAAAGTTATCAATTCAACTTTCCAAGCTTTTTAAACCATCCTTGGACATGACTTTATAATAAATAGAATTTATCATATGCTCCACAAAGGTAAATTAGAGCACCCAAATTCCAAGTTTGATAGTGTTAGAAAGAAAGGGAAAAAATACACATAAATATCTTGGCATTCATCAAACAAATTTAAGCATATAAAGAAATTGCTCCAACAAATAAATGATGACTTTTAAGTTGTGCGTAAGTCACAGATAGCATAAATCAATAAGCCAAAAAAAAAGCTAACCAGTAGTAATAGGTTCAATGAAAATTTCATCATCTGCAGAACTTTTCTGAATCATCCAAATTTCAGGATGTGTACAGGGTGCTTTCCTTCGTACGCGTCGTATATCTTCAGTGTGCATTAGCTGTTGCCGAATTGCACTATAATAGGCAAAAGAAAGTTTCATCACATTGCATCAACACAAGTAGCAGCTCCAAAGAAAAAATGAAAAGAGCATAGGGTGACATTTTTCATAGTGACAACCAAAAAGATGAGGAACTCAAATATTCAAAAACAAGAACTTTTAAGGATAGTTTCCTTATTTCAACTAGTAAAGGCTTGCCCTCAGTAGTTCCCCTACTTTGTATGGGAAGATCAAGAAAAACACAAGCCTTCTTCTAAGGATAAGTTGAACTCAACCAGATGACACTAGCTGCAAAATCTCTCAGACTTACACGGGGTTTAAGGTGTGATGTCCTGATGGCTTAAACAAAAGGTTCCAATCATGGAAGCAAATTGTAATGGTAAGGACAACAACAATACTGAAATGTGGAGATAAAAAAAAAAGATGCATACTCAGCATGTAAGACTGTAATATCATCCAACAGCACTTTCTTCAGCATGCCTAATTTGGGCGTTGCTCTAGGCCGTTTTAGAGAAGTTGCTTTTGGCAGAGGTGGAGTGGGACCAATCCTCAAGAGTGGAGTCCTCTTTCCTACTGAAAAAATGACCAAAATAATTAAGTAAAAAAATGAGGGATTTATAGTATATTCACATGCAAGATTGTTATCTTGGATCCAAATAGATGAGAAGAAAACAATTTATTAGTACTTAAGTAATCAATTTAGAAAGTGAACACAACATTCAAGCCAAAAGAATTCTTACCTAATATAGATGCCAACAAATCATCATCATCAGGAATAGATTCTGTGCTTCTTCTAAATGGTTTTCTGCCAGACATTTTGGCTGAACTACCATTTGGCAGAACTAGTGCACTGTCTATTAGGTGGCGTTTCCTACCAGAGAGACTGGAAATTCTGCCAACGCTTCCATCAGACTCGGTAACTCCCTTATCTACAGTTAGCTGACTTAATTCTTTTGCCTGGTCAACATCACTTGTCGGAGCTAAAAGCATCTTTTCAGGACTTGAAGAACAGTTCAACCGATCCAACTCAGTATCTTTCGAAGAAAGGTCAACAGATATCTCATTTGTGTTGCCAACTACAGGGACAGATCCTGTCAAATATGTTCCTGACATGTTATGCACATGGACTGAAGCAATAGAAACATGATAATCTATATATGAAAATCATAACAGCTTAGACTTCCCAATTTATGGAAAATGCAAACAAAAGAGAGCCAAGTAAACAAACAAACCTTGATTCTCGATACATTCAATACTATGCAGTGCCTTCTCTCTCACTGGCATTTGTGAAGGGACACAAAGATCTTCAAGAGAAGCTTCTGGAGCATCTTGTACTGGTTCTAAATTCTCTAAAGAATGTGTGTTCGCTTGATTTGATTCTGAACTAGAAGCTCTCAAATGAAGACTTGTTTGTGGGCAAGGGTCAACAACTACTTCAAGGTCTTGATTACTTGATGGCTGAGCTTCAACCCCAAGCGAACTAATTTTGGTAGCTGAGGTCACTGCAGGTGCCAATAGATTTTCAGTTGATGCTTCAGAAGTTGCGGTTACAACTCCAGTCTCAACTGGAGACTTGTCTTGAGGAACTTCAGAATTAGATGCTTCTAAAGAACAACTGGAAGATACCAAGCCCTCCATCTGAGATATATCAGGAAATGTGTTCTCTCCATTATCAAGGTTCTGATCGTCACATGACAGATCTTTTGCTTCTTCTGCAACAAATTTAATCTGAAAATCGTCTGTGCTCTCCTGTTCACAATGCTCACCCAGTCCAGCTATTTGTTGTGCTTCTTCCAACAAAACTGTAGGAGAGGATACCACTTGTGGAACATGTGATAACTCAGGCTCCATAGTTGACATGTGTACGAGGCCACCATCAGTCTTCAAGTCTTCTTCACCAAATGAAGGTGAATGTTTTATGTGGGGACTCAGAGCAGGACTTTCAGGTATAGGGGTTGAAATAGCCTCTCCCATCAATCCAGGAGTAAGTGGAGCATGAGCACAATATGTTGATTCCAGATTTGGAACATCAGCAATAGAACTATGACCAATTTGGTCAACATTATGATCGTTGGGGGAAAATGCTTCATTGAGATTAGAAGTCTGGATGTTGTAGCCTAGCCAATCAGAAGATATGTCATTCTTCCCCGTAATTTGAATATTTGAATATTTATAACAATTATATATCATGATAATTAGAAAGTTTACAAAGGTCCATTGGAATTTCAACTTAGTACCTTTAACAGAACCTCCTTGGTCTTTATCAATACCCATCTCTGTGACAAGCATGGAAGATGAAGATTGACCCTGAAGCATGCCGCTAAAACAAGCATATAGACATTAATGGAACATAATCAGACATACTGAATGACAGACTGAAAAACCAAGCTATATGGATAATATCAGCTATTGATATAACATGAAAACTCAACAACGGCCATTTTACAAGCACCACCATCTGAAGTGAAGAAAACATAAAAACTGTCTCAACTGATAAATACACCAAATATAGCTAAAAATGAAATTGGAAATAGACTTTGGAATATGAGAAGTAATCGCCAATTCGTGCAAAACATCAATAAAAGGTTGGTTAGTGCATGATACTCCTGCCAATACAGGATTTGGGAGGCTTAATGTACGCAACCTTGCTTCTATTTCTTCATAGAGAGTCTATTTTTGACACTCGCACACCTCTATTTTTGAGACTCAAACATAGGTTTCTGCTATAAATTTATTTTCAAGCGGCTTTTGTACATAACCCTCTACTTTGTCCAATATAAAGAATCCTTGCCTATTATTTATGCTTAGCCCCTAAAAAAAATCCATAAGGCTGCCTTACCATCAAATTCGGATATTAAAGAAGGAATAAAATGAGAACTTCTAAAACTAAGTTCGCTAGAATGGAAATATTATCAAAATGATAGGATCAAATCAAGAATCAAATCAAAATGAAGCGAATTTAGAACCAGATGACAGGATACTCAAATCATATTGAAGGCTTTGAAGCATTTTGAAGACTTGCTTGTGGGCAAGGATCAACCAAATGGGTAGTATAACTAAGTTCTCTAATTGTTATTATCAAAATGACAGTTCTGAAGCAATCTATAGCATACCAGAATGGAAATATTAGAGGCTTTCATGCATTTTATCAATCAAACAAACAAATGATAGAGGCTGATCATAACAGGCTGTTCACTACTCATAACAGCACATGGTTTTGAGATGCATCTATACTGGCTTAAGGGCAGGGTACAACTAGCAAGGTGGTGATTTCAAACTGTTTCAATGGTGTAAAGGAGGTTTAGATAATGGATAATTGAGGTAATGGCACAGATGGAGGTCTAGATGATGGAATTCTGAAGTAATGATATCTTTATGTAATCAAGAGTGTGCAAAATTAAGCCATTGGCAGTAGCACTCTCATCCTTGGGACACCAACAAGGTCCATGTCTACAACCTAAACTTAGTGCCTAGAATTGCAGGTCCAGCATGATAGTGTTTTTTATGTTAATTGAAAGGTTAATACTGTTTGTAGCCACCAAACACAGAGAGAGAAAGAATGCGTTGATAGTGTTTTTTTTTCTTTTGTTATATACAAAAATTCCTACTTCAAAATATTGCTGCACAAAGATCAGAAAAGTAATCCATCAAACAACATAAGCTAGGTTTTTTTTATAGCCAGGACAAAATTAACTTCAAAGGAAAAACCTGATTAACATTCAGCAAAGTGAACATTAAGGGATGATGGTCACTGATGGATGATAAATAAAAAAGGCAGAGATAGAGGATGCAGATAAACATGTAAAACCCATGGGTTAAAGGAAAGTTTACCACTCATCTGAGCCTGCAACTGAAGTATGCTCATGCGAGGGATGCTTATCTAAGAACAAGTCCTGCAACTAATGAAGAGGAAAATAAATTAGTTAAAAGCCAACACTTAAAATATGCATGATAGATATAGAGACATCAGAGGTTAATTGCATTCTTCAGGGCTCCCTGGTGCAGCCTTTCATTAACTTAATTATCCTCTAAATAATAATTTGGATCACAATGAATTTCCATCACAGGAACTTTGATTGCCCTGTCAGTTTGCAGCTCAATAGATCATAATTTATTAGCTTTCTGCAATTTGGTAACATACACTATACAACAATAACAACCCGAAAGTCCCAACTAGTTAGGGTCAACTTAGTAACATACACTATAAGTAAAACAAATTGTTATTGTCTTAAATTTATCAATAGTTTAATTCCCTCGTACCCCTCCGTCTATAAAAACTTTTTGGAGTATCAGTGGAAATAGATAACCAGGAAGGCTACATTTAAGAGTAGCTTCATTACACTATCATAGGTACAATAAAAACTAAAGCTGACCTAGTGTTTTGCCTTTATGTTTGAATAATCATAAAAAATGTCTTTCATTTCACTGTGTCCAAATGTTTCAGTAGAATAATCAATAGTATATTGCATGCATAAGCACATAAAGGAACGATGTTTATAGAGACTAAAGATGAGAAGCAACTGCACAAAACATCATAGCACCCTGCAGAGTCCTGATGTAAGAAAGCAACTGCATATTGCTAAGAATTCAATATAAGCCAGGAGATTGCATCTGATGATGTTGCAAGTTGCAACATCATGTTTTACCCATTTTGCAAAAAAATGTCTAGAAAAGCACAACTCTGATATTAACCAGGCAGTTTATTTTCATCAATTTGTGATTTCCAGCTTTATCGAGGGTGTCATACTCCAGAACTCCCAATCTTATCATATCTACTATTACAGATTAACCTAATATTATTTAGTGGATTTTATGAATTTGATGGGTTCTTAATTTTTTTAACTCGAGAAAATCAATTTTTTAATACTACTTTCTTTATTCACATCTTTTTGATTTCCTATTTTTCAAACTTGTTTTGGTTTAACTGCCTTACCAGCCTTTGGTAGTAACTTTGGGTCCATATGGGACATACTTCTGAGGCCAATGACACAGGCAAATTTGTTGAATGATAGAAACAACTAGCTATTTGACACATTTGAGAGTAGGTTTTCCTAGTATAAATTTCCCAACCTCCTTGTGGCATACCCACTATGACTTACCTAGCCATGATGGGAGTTGATGAGGAGGCCCTCATAGGACCATTTGTTAAAGCCATCTCTAGCTCCAAAAAAGGTAAGGTAAGAGACACGGCAAGCCAAAACAAGATTGAGGAATTAGGATAAAAATTTATGCAAAAGTAAGGTAAAAATTCAATAACAAAAACATCTTGCATTTGTTAATGAGAACAAAATTCTTCTTGCACCCCTTACAGAACAGACTTAAGACTCATTGCATTGCTGATTGTTTCCATCAGCAAAAACTGAAAATATAATGATATGCACAAGTGCAAAGCATAAATACAAGTGGTGGAACTTACTTCATCAATGTCTAAGCCAATCTGAGAATCAATTCCATCACCAAATCTTTCTGTAATAACAAACTTAATAAATAAGGTTCAACCTACTTGCAACGAGAAGCATGAAATTAAACTGCAGATATGTTAAGTGCTCTGACTAGATAACAGACCATCAGATCCAAATTGCATAGATGAAAACTCCATGCCACCAACAGTATCTTGAAGTGTAATCTGCTCTTTTGTACTGACATGGTGGTCAACAAAGTCACTGCCAAAACATAAGTCAAACTCGTAAAGGACCAGAAATGTCAATTACAGCATGCTGACAACTCCATCATCATAATCATAAATAAAAAATTACAACTGTGCATATATGCAATACTAAAAGCAATGTCAAGTACAGACCCACTATCAGGCAGCTCAAAATCATCGAGATGAAAAGTTTCAGGTAAGGTTATTGAATGATAAGGAGCAGTTGATTCTTCTGGAGGAAGATCTACTGCTGCTGATCTGAAGGCCTGTTTTATCTTGAGCAAAGCCTCACTGCAATCATGGAAGAGATAGTTCACCTTCCTAGAATATATTCTCACCACACCTAGCAGAAGATGGCTAGATAACCGAAGTGCAATTGGGACATCAGGACAAAGAATTGAATCTGCATGGCAAATTAAAAGAAAAAGATATTAAGGAAACAAGAGAAATAACTTATTAAAGCTAAGTTTGGAAAAAGCATCATATAAATGCGACAAGAAATCATTAAGGCTGCTTCAATCATGCGATTACTACTATCTTTAAATTTACAGATTCTATGAAATTTATAAGCTATCTTATAATACATGGTTGCACTAATTTCAAGAAGCAACTAATTTTTGTTGTGTCATTGGAGAAATAGGTTGCTAACTAATATTCCAAAATAAACACACAATGGATAATCAAAACCTAATAATTGCTAAACCTAAGAATTTGTAATGTCATTGGAGTTTGTTGTGTCAAACTCCAACTTTGAAAATATGATTATTAATTGCTAAACATAAGAATTTAACAAGTAACTGCATTCTGTTTTTGTTTTATGGCTGCTCGGTGTTTTGCAAGCGAAAATTTAGTTTAAATTTATTTATGTTGCTCAAGTGTGAACATATGTAGGCAGCGGAATTTTCAATCTCTTCCTTGAACTTAATCTGTATGGCACACACACACACACCATGGACGTGATATTTATTTAAGCTCCAAAGAAGAATTTAATATAGCTGCAGGTTCTTCCACAGTTCCACCAATTAAGTACCAAACTTCACCCAATGTGCATCAACATGTATCTAGGTCAACTTGATGCTAATAATATAAAAACAAAAAATGTAACTCTTTGACCCTCGTTAGTGTGGGCTATTCTCAATCTTGATCTACATTAGTAGATTTAGGTCAGGGTCGAACGATCTGTAAACCTTTTTTGCTTTTTCGTGCATAGAAGAAGCTAGACTTCTTGTGATGTCAAATATACCTTTAAAACACTTTTGTATATATCCTTTGTTAAGAAAATTTACCTAAAACTTAACTTTTAGCAAAGGTACAATTTTTCTAATTACCCCTATATTTTCTGTTTTTACTTTTTATGTTCATTAGAGCCAACCAATTCCTACCAATCCTGAACCTGGATCCCTGAATCAACCATCCCAATCCCAATAATGGGAAGCTTTGGTATCAACATAAAGTTCAGAAAGTCAATGCCCATCCAACACATCAAAATCATATGAAGTTATGAACATCTTAAACAAAAAATAGTGATGCTCAGATTTGTACAAGTAGGCAATTTTAATATATATACCTGATCATAAAATGGTTGAGATAAAAACTATAAATTGTTAAATGCCTATTGAAGGGGATAAGGAGTGCACAATTCAAAGATGTTTCCCCTCTTAATTATTGTGATATTTTTCAATTATCCAGTTGAAGAAAATCATTTTTGAAATTACCAATATTGTTTTGTTATCCACGTCTTGGAAAAATCAATCATAATTTCATGCATAGTTTTCAAATATTCAAGATCAGGCAACAGATAGCCTAATGTTCCAGCACTAGCTTAGGCTTCTAGGCCATTGCAAAGGCAATTATTTCCTGAGCAAATTATTATAGATATGTTTGCTGCAACTTCATACACACACACACACACCCCTAAAACTAGCATCCATCACATACTTAGCACTTAATGAGCGTGAACATTTGTGGAAAGTTGTATGATATAAAAAAATGATAAAAAGGGAACTCACTGATACAAAATATCAGAAGGATGGCATGAACGTTCTTCGACTAGCACAACATAACAACAGTTCACAGCTTGAAATTATCATTCTTATATAATACATGCTTTGCCCTATGTGCACAATTGTACATGTGTACATAAACCAGCCCAAGCTCAGGTGTCCTTACTTTTGTCTATTACCTACATGATAGATAGCCAAGCAACCACACAACTTTTGTAATTCATGTTCACGCATAACAAATAAACATGGAGAAGTACCATATAACCAAAATAGCTGCTGCCCATTCCTTTTCTCCACCTAAATTCTGAATCAATTTGAATAAGCACAAACAAAAATCTTAATGGACAGTATTTCTGTTAAAATACCAAAAATCGGAATCTTTTACTGCATTTATATGGACTTGCCTACATTTCATACATGTTAAATACCAGAATAAGTTTATCAAAGTTTTACTTTCTTTTCTAATTTGTCTCAATATTTCAACAATTTAGTCATGATCACATGAACACAACCACCACACCAACCTGTCAGCTCATTTTAATTTAAAGCAGCTGCTAACAAAGGTTTAGTTTAGTCAAATATTAACTTGATTCTTATATCAAAAAGAAAATTATCAAATATTAACTTCATTCTTATAGAACAAAGAAAATTTGTAGCCACAGTTGTTAGCTTTGCCTAGCAAAGAGAAATGACATATAAGATGTTTTGATTCATTCGATATGAAAATCTCACATTAAAAATGAGCTACTTCATAGTAATCAAACACATCTAAACTTTCAATACCCTCCTAGTAAGATGAAGCATACCAATAGCCATCCAAAAAATGTGTTTAAGGCATATTTCTCATGTAGACCACTCTACATAGTTGATGTTCCCTAAGGAGAGCTCTAGTAGCTGAACCCAAATGGTCGGCACATTATGGTTTGTTGCTGTTATTCTTATACAGACATGCATACATGGGCAAGGATATAGACACATCAACATGTTCTCTATTGTAGCCTTCATAAATTGAGATGAAAACATTATGTTAACGTGTGCTATGAGATTAAACTGGTAGGAGATTAAATGCTATTAATAAGCATAACTCACCACAAACCTAATATATTCAAGGTTACTTATATACAATCGGATCATTCGGTAAGATTACTTAATGTAAGAGGAAAAAAAAAATTAACACTCATCAACTAGGATGAACAAGTTTAGCACAACCACAACGTATGAGCAATAAAGCCATGAATGGCAAGATTGTAGATGAATCCCAACAAAAGTACAAATTTGGTCATAACAAACAAAATATAATGATAATGCTCATGTAAGAGGATAAAATCCAGATCATTAAATACCGGGGTGCATCGTTAAAATAGGTACCAGAGATGTAAATTATGATCAGTGTGAACTGTCCAAAATGGATGGCAGAATCTTCCTTAAGCAGAGACATTAATATCCCAGTCAACAATGTACTGTGTCCTAGTTTTCCTAGGTGACAGTATTAAGACTGGCAGATACAAGAGGCTACATCCAAACCCTATCATATCAATGCTGATATCAGTCGGTACCTCCATCATACCAGTGTCCAAATCAAAGAACAGAAATAAATTTCAAAAATTCAAAACTTTTGTGTGCTTGAGAAAACAATGTGAGTCACAGACAAACCAAACACCAACTTTTGGGTCTTATTACTCTACTTCGCCACTGAAAAACCAGATGCCTCTGGGGATTACTTCACTAATTTAAGGTGGAATAGCAATGCAACAGGATTAAACACAACTGAAACAAGTTAAGCTCAAAAGATTAACAAGCAGAAGTCTAAGAAATTGAAGAATTACAAGATACCGACCTACAGAGACACCAATATCAGTATCTGCCACCTGATTCTTCCTCAGCTTCCGTTCCAAATGCGCCGCAATCCATATGGTCCCTAGCGGCCCCTTCTTGGCCAAAATAAACTGAGAATAGAACATTTTACTCCTCCTCCGCTTCCAGAAAACCCTAGAAGCCCGTAGCAAGCTCCCTCCGAAGATCAATCGCCCCAATTCAAAGCATTCTCACAACCCTAAGGCCCGCAGCTCCCACCAAAACGAGCGCCAAGATCCGAGCTTTTTCGAAACCCCAGCTGCCCCAGCACCTCGGAGTTGCCCAAGACTCCACCTTTCGCCGATTCCGACAGCAGGAACCGAACTCGAGCTCCAGAATCACCAATCTTCACATGCGGGCGCGTCGACCATGGAGCCCATCAGAACTTGACGTTTTGAAGCCCTAAAACCGATGAAAACCATTGGCGGGATCTTAAAAACGGGAGGGCTCGAACGACGGATCCGTACGGGTCCGGATCGAAGGGATAGAATCATAGAACTCGACGGAATGACAGAGAAACGCAACACTAAAAGGCCAAAGGGAAAAGAGAACACTGCTTTCGGCTTTTGGAGTCCGGTGGAGTGCTCTCGGATTACCAACGAGCAATGATAGCGAGAAAGTATCGTGTCGGTCCCTCCACATCTCGTGATCTAACGGCTGAAAGTGACTTTGATGCTCATACGACGCGTTATTCGCCATTAGATATAAGCGTGGGAGATATCGCGAGGATTAGACGACGGCCGCTTGGACATGACGCGTATTTTTAGTTATGACAGTCTCGAAGGGGCAATTTAGTCATTTGGCGATGCATGGACTCGAACTTGAGACAAGATTATATCCAATGAGAAATCTCCACGTTTACACGAGCTTTATGATGGGTTCGTTGGCACGTGCACTGCACACGATTATAACACATATTTAAAGCAAATTAAATATATAGACATTTTATAATTAATTTTACCAATCATAAAAATCAAAGGAGAACATCTATGGGGTATCAAGGGCTTATATGCATATTTTAGAACTTTTGAGGGGTTTTTCTTTTTGCTTTTTTTTCTCAATTTATTCTTTTGCTTAATTTAATTTTTATGATAACTTCAATAAGTTTACAAGTGTTATATATATATATATACATATATATATATATATATACATGTATATATATATATATACATGTATATATATATATATGTATATATGTATATGTATATATATATATATATATGTATATATATATATATGTATATATATATATGTATATATATATGTATATATATAAATATATATATGTATATATATATATGTATATATATAAATATATATATGTATATATATATATATGTATATATATATATGATCTATGCATAATATCATGAAAAATGAATACAATTTTTAAAATGGATACAAATTTGTGACTGCTGCTTAGTATGACAATGGGTCTGAAAAAATATCTAAAATGGTGAAATTTAGATATTTGTACTATGAACCTGGCATGTATGTTTAGAACGGATTCCATTTTGTTTGGAAAAGATACTATTTTGATAGATTTGAAAAAGCATTATCTCGTTAAAAAGTTCTATATATTTGTCATTTCTCAACGTATTTCTTTACAGAAAGACTCAATTTTTTTTCCTCTTTTCGGATGATAAATATTTCTTAAAACATGGAGTATGAATCAAACTCATGTATGAATCAAAGTTCTTCCCTTTTGAATCAGATAGATTCAAAGAGGCTGATGAACGAGTAAATAGCCATACGAATGGGCTTGGATCGAATTGGAAAACAGTAAGATTTGTATAAATTATACGTTTTGTCATTACTTTGTGAAAAATATTTAGGTATGAATATGTTAGATACCTATAGCTCAATTGATGAAATAGTCTCTCTCTCCAAAAAAATATTTTTTTTTATGAACACATGAAGAAAATATTTTATTGTGAATGAACAAGATAGTGAGGATTTGTCCATATGTAAGATCATAATTATTGATACCAGTCGTTTCCTCTTATATATATATATATATATATATATATATATATATATATATATATATATATATATATATCATCTGGTATTTAATTTATATTTATGTAATATTTATTTCTCATTTTGGGATTTGTACCATTAATTTCATTCGAGGTGCCAAGTTTTGTCCAGGCTTTAATTTATATTTGATCTTGTTATCCTCTAATGTCGTGAGTGATTTGGCCAGTCCGACTTTGTTGGTTCGAACGTAAATGGAGTCAGAATTCTAATCCCGTCCGATGACTTGATTGCCTTTTGTGGCACCAATCTCGATGTGTCTTTCCTAAATTAAAAGGTTATCTCTTGATCTCAAGTCAACTTTTCAAAAACAAGAGTTTGACCTCATTAATCATGCTCTGTTCACCTTTTATAGTCGATCCTCTCATCGTTAGATTCATCAAGCCGTATGTGTTTTGCTCTAATGTTCTTCAAACTGTTGCAAATAATTCTACCATCATCTGTCAAAAACATACATAGAAAAATAAATCTACTAGTGCTTCTTGTTATTGTTCTCTGCGAAGCTCATTTACCTTTCAGATAAGCTTATACTCTTTCCATATAGTGTTGCATATCTATGATCTTGGCTTGCTGTCTCACAAGTTCTTTGACTTAGTAGTCTCTCGAGACAAAGATTTTCTTGAATTGCTCAAATGTTGATCTTAATATCAACAACTAGAAATCAACTCAGCATATGAAAGAAAACTGCTAAAACTATGAGAATTCAATCATATCTTTAATAATAACGCGATTGTGTGAGCATTTCTCCCTTTTACAAGCAAGATATATGTTCAAAGTCTGCAAATTTTGCAGCTAATTTCTCGAGAGAGACAACAGGACATGATTCATATCGGAGTAGGTAGAAGAAGGCTTTCTTCTTCTTCTTCTTCTTATTCTCTTGTTATTTTCCTTCACGTTTGATCAGGAAAACACAGCCTCTCTGATTTGTTCACCTTCCTTAAAAGACTATAATGACATGATCTAATCCTCATATCACTACATAAATTACTTGCATCCGTCGATCCTAATTCGCACCGGTAATGCATGCGAGGAAGCGGCTACTCCCAAACCTTGTCTCCTTCACCAAATGGCCATGTCGGCCAGCCTTTTCCGGCGAGAAAGGCGGCTCCGAGAAATCCTCCGATGAGTACTGCCTCCTGTGGCCATTCTGGTCTTCATGGAAGCTGCCGAGCTTGATCGGTGTTGGCCGCAGGAACTTGTTGGTGTTGGGGATGCCAAACCACTGCGAGGCACCAGTCGACATCGAGCGGTAGTATCTGGGAGCCTTTCTTCTCTTTATTGCTCTGTAGATGTATGGGATCAATCCTTCCATTCTTTCTTGTGTTTGAAGCGCTTTGGTCTGTAGAAATGGAAGCTTTACTAAACCTCTCTTATAAGAAAGATGAGCAACGTTGTGGAGTTCATCTATACGAAGGTTCTTGTGCCTTTGGTTCGTGGATGACTCATGGATCATTATGGAAGGAGAATCTTGTCTTGGCTGGCAATACATTCATGTGGACAAGAACAAAAAGTTTGAATAAGATAAAGATCTTCCTGTCACCCACTGTTAGTAGATATTAAGAATAAAGATGACAGAATGCACCAGTCAACCACTTGTCATATATAATCATACTTATCAAAACTGGATTAGGCTTGCATATTTGGTAGAAAAAATATTTAAAATATTATCAGAAGAAACAGAAATTTGAAGGATTGAGTTGCAGTTTTGATCTTTCTTTATACTCTAAAATAAAAATATCCAATCATACAAACAGATGTTTTTGGACACTATCTACACTGTATGAACTGTTGTATTCATGTTATAGCTTTTAATCTTGTCATGTTTGAAGTGGACTTGTCACTTTCAAGACAGTTCTCTTCAGCATCATTGCTTTGTAGAAATAAGTGTCTCCATGGGTTGGTGGGTCAAGAAATGGAGCCTTCAGAGGATGGCTGTCTAAGTTGGCTCCTTTGTGGAGCAAAGCTGTTTGCTTCTGCAACACTTGTGCATGAACAGTTCTTGGTCAACTAATCTTACCTTCCAGGAAGGTGCATATGGGGGCACTTTTAACTGACCTTCATTGATCACAATCATCTAAAGTATTGCCATGCCTCACATTTTGAACACTTCCACTTGCCACTACTTTATCTTATCTTTTTCTACATGAATGTGCCACCCAACAATTCAAATGACAGATGACATAAAATAGTGTGGTGCAAAAAGTTCTAAACCTTTCTGATGATTTTCCTACATTCAGAGCTGAAAGTGAACATAGCAGACAAAAAGATTAATCTTTCGAGGAGATTTGAGGGTCATTAAAAATGGCCAAAACAGAAGCCAAGAGGGCCACATCCATCTTCATTTGATTAAGGAATCAAAAACCATCACTGTGTTTTTGCTTAGCCTACTTGCATCTTCATCTCCAGGTTCAATAGAGAGACAAACAAATGCTCTTTCTTGGTCCCAAGCATGTTCTACCTGAAGAAACACCTTGAAATAATGTCCAAATCTCTTGACTAAATCGAATTCTCTGCCTTCATGATCCCATGTAGCAAGCCTCTGAGGAAACCTGTGATCCTTGCAGCTTAGATTGCCTTGTTGCTTTTGGTTGGAGACATTAGTAAAGCCAGTTTGCAGTATGAATTCAACAAACATGACTTCCTTTTCATGATTTATATGATTTACGATTGCCTCATTTTGACATCAACACTCCATGCATTGGATTCTTTTTCCTTCCTTTTTCTGTAGGCTTTGGTTGGAAATTTCAAACTGGAAGTAGCAGTTTCGAAGGCCCTATCATGCTGAAGTCATCTGTTGGACTCAGAGTTGCTCCAAATCCTGTTTGTTGAAACGATGAGGTAACCTAAGAGATGCCTAATGCTGATGCATTAGCAAATACACAGAATAAACACCATTAAGCTCAATAATCTAATGAAGAAGACTGCCAACATGGAACTCTAGAAGGATCAAATAAACATGTATGTTCTTAGTTTCATGGGCAAATTTAAACTTCCTGCAGGAATGGCTGATGGTTTTGCCATTTCCTGTGGATGTTGCTGGTTTATCTCCCAAGGGAGATCCATGTTCATTTCCTGTCTACACCACAGTTGGGGGGCAAATTATGGGCAGAGACTTGCTGACCAACTTCCTTTGGATTTCAATTCTATGGTCTTTGCCCCTGTAGAACTTGGGATGCATTGTTACCATGATCTGGTGGGATTGATATATATTTTTTGTGAATATAAATGTGAATGTTATGCATATTTCAGAAGTAACAGGACACTGCACACTGACATAAGAGGTTGGGATCTTTCAGAGCTCACACTGCACATTGGCATGTGAAAGTGGAAGAAAGAGGACTTTGCTGGATCAGACAAAGTGCATCCAAAAATCTGTATTAATTCAGAAAAAAAGGTGAGGAATGATGCCACAATCAATCCACAAAACAATGACTCTTTTTAATTATGTTCTTTTTATGATTTCAGATTGCAAACCATTTCTTATAGTTTCAGGCAACTCCATCCACTTCCTGCTCTCAGAGTATTTCAAATGAAAAATCAACAAGCAGTGGCAAGAAGGAGATCATATTTCAAGTGAAAATATGTGCTAAAATCAGTTAAAATAAAAAATACAACGTAAAGTCATAAATGATATAGTTTGAAATTATGGGAGTTTATCATTTATATTTTTTAGCACATATTTTCATCATATTTTATACCAAAAAAGATGTTGCCAGAAATTAATTTTTTTCATAAAAACCTCAAAAAGTTTATATTAATAAAAGTACATTGTTTTAAAAAAATAATTTAACTTTATTTATCATTCAATTGGTATCTTTATATAAAATTATCATAAAAATATAAAATTAAATTTTATTATTATTTTTATTTTCTCTACATGAGTGCAATATGTTCACCAGATTTTATGAATTTTTTTTAAAGTATCTTTCTTTTGTTTTTTCACTATTACATTTGACTCATTTACGTTTTTTTCGATAGCGTTTATAATATTTTTATTAATATAGTAAACAATTTTAAATATTATAAAAAAATATTATAAGTAATATTTTTATACTTGTAATTGGTCTGATTGATTGAGGTTAGAAGTTGATTTAGATCGTTTACAATGTTTTCGAATATATGTTTCTATTATGGTAGCAAAAAATATTATAATAAATTAATTTCTTTATTTTTATTTAGGTGATATTATTCTTAAATTATTATAAATATATATTTGAATCATGATATATCAAATGATTTATAATGTGTTTTGATTTTATTTAACTTATTTATAGTATTTTCAAGTAAGCTTTATATTGTTTTTATTATGGTGACCAAAACATTATAACATTATAACATTGTAGTGATCCAAACATTATAAATAATAACATATGAACATGTTTTTAAGAGAGAGTTTGGACAATTTTAAATTAGAGATATCATTTGAAACAAATAAAATGAAGATGCTGATTGAGAAATCTTTATATATATATATATATATATATATATATATATCGTCCAAGTTTAATTTATAATATTTTATTTGAATTCTCTTGTTCTTGGTCGGCTTTGAGGACCAGTGTGACCTCTTTCGAGGGAAAGGAGTCCATCGAGTCTGCTTCCATTCACCGGTTCATCCGCAAAGCATCTCCTTTCCCTCGATTCCTTCCTGTTCTCCCGCAGAAAGATTTCCGACCCCCTCCCAGGTCTCTCGTTCTCGTTATGGATGAGGAGTACGACGTCAACGTCCTAGGGACTGGGCTCAAGGAATGCATCCTCAGCGGCCTGCCGTCCGTCGATGGCCTCAAGGTTTTCTCTTGCCACGCCCTTTTGTTGGCCTCTTTTTGTTATAGTCCTTCCCGTTTTGCGCTTGGCGCGATTTGCTGCTTTTGATTTTAAGTTCGCTCATCGACTTGCTTAGAGGCCGTTTTGCGACAAAATTTCGTTTTCGACCTGCGTGCCGAGTTTTTGAAGTCTTATTCTTTGTACTTGTTTCGATTTTAATATGCCATATATCACGATTGTCCATGAAAGGCCGCATTTTGGTCTGTCGTACCGATTGGTTGTCCTTGTTACGATCGTGATTCACATGATTTTAATTCAAGATCTAGAAATGGATGAAAGCTTGTTGAGTTTTTGATGTGTTTCCTCTTTGAGTAGGAATGTGATTTCAATTAGTCGTTGGTTTAGTAGAGTTTATGCCTTTATGAATTAGAATTGGATTATAGATTTCTAACTTTTATGCCCTAATGATAGATCATTATATGCTTGTAGTTAGTTTCTGTTATACTGTTATCGTGTCGATGTAGTACTAGGTCGAACAACATGTAGGCCGGAATATGTATCAACCAGGATTTTGAATACAGCTACGTGTTGAATAATAGCCAATGCTGCAATTCGCACCAGAGAAGTGACAGATGAACTTGGGACTTACCATTTCAGTACGAGATTAAGTTTTCTTCTTCCTCTTATTCTTCCAGTTTTTGTTCTTCAGTTAACACCAGTAACTCCTCTTTCTCTTATTCTTCCTTTTGTTTCCATCCTCTTTTTCCTTCCTTCTCTTACCATCTAATCCAATTAATTAAAAATATTCCCACCAAAAATCATTGCCAATTCAGCCTAGACTTATCTGAGGTCTGTCTTTATTCTATCACGTGTTAATATATTCACCTCTATGAATGTGATGCATTAAGAATAACCTCAATTCAAGTGTTTCTTTTCTTTTTTTCTCCCTAAATTTAGAACTTAAGGCTTGCAAACAAAAGTTTTATAAGTGTGCTAAAGTGTATTTTTGTCCTAGTATTCTCAGTGGGCTGCATCGATATTGACACTAAACTGTTTTTTCTCCAGGAATCTTTCCTGCATTTTTATTTGCAGTGTCCATATCCATATCCATACATTTTTTTTAGAGGAAGTATTCTTAGGATTGCTTAACATGCTCTCTTTTGCAACCTGAATAAAAGAAAACAACAGAGGACATATGTGTAAATATATCCAACGGCTATTGTTTACATAAATATGGACGTCAAACTACAACCATCCTTTATCTTCATTTTCAGTATTCATATTTTTACAATTTTCTTATGCGGAATTATTAATGTATTTTTGGTTGGCCATTCATGATTCTGTTGCTTACAGCTTTGTTGTTGTTGATTCATGAATCCATTGCTTAATGTAATTTATTGCAACAGGGATTCAAAGAAAAAAGAACGCTAAGTGTTTGCATATTCATATTATTCTTTTGCTTTTTTTTTTTTCTCTTGGCTTTGCTTTTGACAAATGCATTTGTACTGTACCAACTAGTTTTAGGACCTGTCTAGATACTTATGTGATGATCACTGGAGATGTTATTATGAGTATTAGTGGAAATATTTTTAAATTTGCACATGCAATGTGCTGTAAATCTGTATTTCAGTTGTTCTCTAATGAGTTTCTTTTGCTTGCCAAAATGTTTCGGGTCCTACACATGGACAGGAATGATTACTATGGAGGAGAGTCGACCTCACTCAATCTCATCCAGGCAAGAAACATAAACAGAGAACAATCATTGTGCATGTGTGTTTTGCTTGCTTGTGAGTGGACATGCTATTTGTTCTATGGGTTCCCACTACACTTCCTCATGACAAATATATTAGCATAACAACACTGTATTAGGCCTCAGTATTGTCATGTCAATCAACATGTGTTTGCATGGGTTGAAATGTGTCATAGCATTTAGTGATCATGCCATGCCAAGCCAAGTTGGAGTGCCATTTTATGGCTAGATGAAAATTTTTCCTATGCTGACCAGCACATGGTGGTGCTGATTGGCACAGTATAAAAATGTGCCATGCCAGAAATGTATTGGCATGCCCCATGCCACATGGCAATCCTTGGTTATTCCAACCATTATAAGCGAAGTGTTAGGAAAACCATAAAACTGTCATTACTTTTGCCTCATTACTTTTGCCCTTGAGAGATGAAGGGAAAAGAGATCAGATTAGCTTTTGACAGTGTACTTCTACAGTCTTTGATTTCTTGGTCTTTTTTATTTTGTAGGAGCAATACAGTGTGAATAAACTAAAGAATTTTTGTGGTTCTTCATTACAGTTCCACTTAACAAAACTTGTTTACAACTGCGCTAATATTTATACTCATCCGTCAATTCATTATTTTTTTCCTTGAGAAATGAATGGAAATTTGACTAGATCAAGCTATTATTTTTCATCTTTGTTCTGAAACATGTTACATTTTTTTTCAAGTTCAAGTGAGCAATATTGTCGTACTGAACTTCCTTTATCATCCTATTCAAGCTTACACATAATCTTTTGCACAGCTCTGGAAAAGGTTTAGGGGCAGTGATAAGCCCCCCAGCACTTTTGGGTTCCAGCAGAGATTACAATGTTGACATGATTCCAAAGGTTTGTTCATCTTCTTCTCATTCAACTCTCGATATGTAAAATCACTGTAGTATGTTTACTCTGTATGAGTGAATACTATTTTCTTAAATTATTTGACTCAATAGAACTAGTCATAACATTCACAAAGTGATTGATCATCATCAAAAAGAGATGAGCAGTTTGTGCTATTTGTAGAGCATTTGATTTTGTTAGTTGATGTTATGCTATGTTTTTTTCTTTTTTGGTGGAATTATCCAAAACTAGATCAAAATATCATAAGCAGGTATTTCATGAGATTTACATCAAGGTTTGATGTTCAAACTTGTCACCTTGACAAGCTGTTTTATTAAATTAAATAGAAGGGTGCTGAGGATACTAGACTGAACATATTACATACTTTAATTTCTAACTAATGATATTGTTATAAGGAGATGAATTAAAGCTTATCATTTCTTATAAAGAAAAGCTGACACACTATATTTTACTATAAACAAAAGTAAAAATACACTGAAATATAGCTTTCATGTCTGACACTGTTGAATCAGAGATATGATCCCGATTGGCTAAATCTCAGAACAAATGCTATGTGATATTAACTTGATATAAAAACACTCTTGCAGGTCAGTGTAAAAAGAATGTTGTTTTTTTAAAATATTTAAACAGAATAATGTTGATTTTATTAGTAACAATCCATGAAGTGAATTCAGGATGGAAGAGTTTGCATTTAGTTCATTGTGAAAATTTTGCATTTTGAAGTTTGACCTGCTTATATAAGTACCAAAGTTTTTTGGATAGATTATAAATCAATTAAAAATAAATTATTCAGTGCTTTCTATTTAATGAATACACTAATGGCCTTTACTCATTTGTGTCTGGTTTTTAAGTTAGTTAAAAAAACAAAATCTGGAAAAGATAAAGTTCTGAATTGTTAGAAACCTGTGCTTAACAGAACATTTCAATATAGTTTGAAAACTATGGGGAATGATTCGCGTCAAAGTGATGAATTGTTAACTGGTCACTATTTCTGATTCTCTGAAGGAAATTGATTTGCAGTTCTAGCTTGTAATTCTTTCAGCTATGAGGCAAATAATAAATGAAAGGATTCTTTGGTTCCTGATCCTGATAGTTTTTGCAATTAAATTTTTGGCACTGCCTTTCCCTTTTATCTTGTCTGGTCAAACCTTCATCTGCAGAGCTGGCCTTCTCTGCCAACGATACAGGATCTGTAATCATCCTTATAACTGAAAGATTGATGATATGGTTATATATTTTCTTCAGCTTTTTATCAATTTTTTTATAAATGAAAAACTGTATTTGAGCAGGAAATAGTTTTTAGGCAATTTAAGGGGAACAGTATTCTTTGTATTTCTGTTGATGCTCAAAACATTTTTGTTGAGTTCTGAGATAGAATAACTGCGTATGCATTAAGTTGTTACAAAAAGGAAAATTTGTCTAGTTTTTGCAAAACCCAACATTGTCACAATGTCCTTGTGTTTTAACAGGTATCTTTTCTGCTGTTCTTATTCCCACAATGTTGTCCCAAAATGGAAGTCCATTGCTTTTGTCTCAACTGAAGCTGTGACTGACCATCCAGATATAGAACTAAAGCCAGGAATTGATCTTCTGGGACGAGTAGATGAATTATTTTTTGATACTTATGACGGAAATGAACCAGTCAACGAACCTTCACTTGATAATTGCTTCATTTCAACTGTAAGTCTCACTAATATTATATGTAGTTACAATTACCAAAAAAATAATATATTTTATGCTCATTTTTCTAGAAGAACATTGACAATTCTACTATCTGGCAGAGCTATGATGCTACAACTCATTTTGAATCAACTGCTGTGGATGTTCTTTCTATGTATACCAAGATCACTGGAAGGGTAACATCTTTTTTGTGCTTTTCAATCCGACTTCCATTCTCCTTTTTTCATCCATAGTAAAAATATCCATGTATCAAGTTGGGCAGTCACTATTTATATTTTTAGTGTACTACCTCTGTGTATGGCACTTTCCAACTCTCGGCAATCTAAAATATATTTACAACTTGCATACTTGATCATTTTGACTTTTTCATTCTGAGGTGAACTTCTAGGACCAAGTAGTTAATCTAGAATCTGGTTCCCACATTACCATACTTAATGATACCTTCTCGGGTTATTTTGGGATTCGACACTTAGGAGGTATATGGCTACTGCCTGGTTCAAGTTTTGATTTTATGCTGGTTAGCTCTTGTTGTTTGTGGCATTTTACATCTGTTTATCCATGTTATATAAGACTATAAGTTATGGCAATAATGTATCTAGCAGACAGTATTATTGGCATTTTGTATTCAACCTCCTTTATTATGGCCTTATTCCTTATATTCTCCTGTTAAGGACTACATTTTTCACCAAATTTATTTTTCGTGAGCAATGATTCTTTTTTTCCCTAACATGATAAATTGCTAGTAGGATGTTTGTGGCTCGATCCTTTTCCTTATTATCTGCTTCTTGTTAACTAAAATTCTGTCACTAGAGTTTTTATGGACTAGGCCTACAAGAACAACTTGAGCAACCCAAGCCATTAGTATTGGAGAGGGAGAGAGATCAATATTTACCAATCTGATCCTGAATCATAGCCTCCATCAGTAGGGATTACTATGGGCTTAAACCTGCTGCTTAACATCATTCCATTGTTTTAAAAGGTCTCTTTGCTGACATTTTCAGCCAAGGGAGTCTCATTTTAAGCCTCTGTAGCCTTATTTCAAGCTTTTACGCTATCTCCTGCACTCTTCATTTCATTACAAGATCAAAGCTTGAGAAACCCTATAAGTTTTAGTTCAAATTGATAATATCATTTCATTTTTGTTAGTTTGCAATGCTACACGATTTGCTACCAGGATGATCCACTGCTCGATGAGGTAAGAGGTTCACTGTATCCATCAAATTTAATTTTATAATGCATTGCAAAAGTGGATCAGAATGTGGAATTTTGGATTATCAGCATCATAGCTCCCTTTCCCGCCTCTACTAGGTGTAGCAACATATTATGTTGCAATATGTAGTTTACCTATTGATTAGCTTCTATCATGTATTGACAATGTTGACTAATATCATATATTGAGAGCAATACTATTCCTGGGTTCCATAAATTGATGCTATTGATCTCTAGACACAGGCACTTCCTGAGGCATCACATATCATGCATTGTAATATCTACCAATATTATATGCTGAAGGAGCAATATTCACCATAACCGCCTCCTAAGGCACCGCAAATTAGGTTTTGGTATCAGTAGGGGGAGGATGATGCATCTTCTACTCAACTTGTGAATATCGAAGTTTTTATTCTTGGTCTCAAACTCTCATGTATGATTGACCTTGTATGCTAACTTTAGAATTTTTATGTTTTACATATGTTCTTTTCCTGGTATGTTTATTAATAGGTCATGGGTAAATGTAAAAGGTCATATACTTATCCTCACCAAAACACAGTCCAATCGTCCAACCACCAACTGGTTAATATCAGACGGTTGTCCGAATCATAGAATGTGGGTGATGTCAGAGTTGATTCCAAAAACTTCATCCAAGGTTGAATCCATGAGTATTTGTTGCAAGGATTGGTCAGAGGTCAGGCCACACTGTAGCAATTCCTCATATTTACAAATTTTTTGATGTTGTATACTTTTTTGTTATATCGAGATTTCCTTGTAGAGCTCAATTGTATGGTTTTTTTGGTGCAACATCAATTCCTGAAGTGATAAGTGCAGGGTTTTGTATTATGGAAAATTATAGAAACATTGTACAATGTCCTAAATGTTCTTTTCTTTTTACAGACTTTTGATCTCAGCATTGATCTAAGTGCTGCTGAAGAATGATGACTGCATCCAGGGTATATGACAGGAAAGTTCTCGTCTCAGTATTTTTCATCATATGATCATATCAATATAGCATTCTATTTGAAGCTGAATGGATCTGCAATGATGATATGTGCTTCTTGAATATATTCTCCCTGAACATAGCATAACTATTAAGTTAACATTGTACATTAAGATTCATTGTTTTTTATGGGTTTCACTGTTGTCAAGGTTGTATCAGAGATGGATTATGCTTTAGAAGAATGATGTTTCTCTCCTGTGTTCGTTGCATTCTTTGTCCACTCTTTTGTTTCATTGGTCAAAACAAACCTGTTAAAGAGAATCATGCTTCAGAGTTGTGTTGGATGCTGTGGATATCATGCTTTTTTTTTGTCTCATGCATAGCAGAGGATGAATTGCTTTCTAAGTTAGACTATTGAAGTGCATGCACCAAATCATCTTACATTGAACACTCATATCATGGTTTCTAAGCTTGTATATAGTTTCCAGATTCAGAAACCACAAATGCATCACCTTTGGATTTTATAATTCTTTTTAACTGGAATTTTCATTACATTAAATTGCATGTTAGATTGCTCCCATGGATTCAAATATGAGATTTATCACCAGGATGTCTCAGAAAGAAACACCTTGGGATTCCATTTTGATGTCCAAGTGTGCATAGGTACATCATTTAGGAGGATAGATGCCATCAATCTCAAGTATTTTTCTGCTTCGCCCTAAAATAGCAACTGCTTTTAGGTAGAGAAAAGAACCTCGTAGTTGTCATTTTATACTGGATTTTCTGGTAAATTTGCATATATATATACATATATATATATATATATATATACATATATATATATATATATATATATATATATATATATATATATACATATATATATATATATATACATACATATATATATATACATACATATATATATATATATATATATATATATATATATATGTAAATTTTTGAAACAATCCTCTATCTTTCATAAATTTTTGTAAAGCTTCTCAATTTTCAAAAAATTTTATAGAGTATTTTTTTAATATAAATGATCATTTTACCTTGAACCCTTATCAGATCTCTATCTTACACCCTTGTCATATGTTGCCTTCATTGTTGTGTCCCCTTCTTTTTGCTTTACTAGATATGTTATCGTTTTTACCCTTGGTCTCCTTTGAACCCGTCACCTTTGCCTTTATACAGTGAGTAATGACGATGACCTCGTTGGACCCTTTCTTGTGGGCGAGGACGACGAGGGTTGCCATTGCTTTTGTGCACCTCGTTGGACCCTCCTTTGTGTACGAGGGCTATTGTCATTACATCATCTCCTTCCTCATGTAAGGGTAACGAGGATCTCTCTCTTTCCTTACATGAGGGCTATCGATGACAATAAGTTCGATGGGACAAAGGCGAGAGGGGGCAACGCAAAGATAGTGTAAGACGGAAGCGAATAAGATTCGATGGACATAAGAGTAAATTAATTTTTTCACATAACAAACCGATGCTTTGTGGGATTTGTCAAAGGTGGATTTTTTTTCAAGAATTTATCATGTATATATATATATATAATTTAAAATTTTAAAAAATATTATTAAAATTTGGAGAGGCAAATCTGCTATTTCTGAACGATGAAAGGATGGATATGTAGAAAAAAAAAAGCTAAAAATGCTTCGTACCACAGAGAGGTCCAGGAAGACAAAGGCTAACCACATGCTGGACCCCAGAGAGGTCTAGGAAGACAAGGCTGGTCGCTGAGCCGGGTTACCAACGCTACGTACCAGCTGTTTCTAACCGCGTAACTTGCCACCGTGGGCACGACGTGGTCCCGACCTGAGTAGTTACCGTGTATCGCTCGGGTCCCATGTGGGCTCGCTGCTTGTTCCAGTGACAATGAAGGTAATCTTGCAAACGGTACCAAAAATATATTTGCTCCACCGAAGCAATATTATATATTCCTACTCGTTTGGACGATGCCCGGCGACTTACCTGCTTTCCCATTGATGACGTGTTACGCCACCTCGTGATCTAGCGAGATCGGTCCCCACTTAGTAAAGACGCACTATCTATTATTATTATTATTATTATTTGGGATGAAATAGCATAGCCAAATTGGACGAATCGGAGTCGATACGGAATCGGACGCCAAATCCCATTCCAAACAATAATATAATTATATTAATATTAAAATCCATAACTCGAAATAAAACCCTCTCGCTCGTGATTGAGCGGGGATTTGAATCCCGCCCACCGCTCGAAGTCTTCAACCCTAATCCAATCTCTGCCCCCGATGAATCCAAGGCCCTAGCCTCTTCCCCCTCCCTCGAGCCCGTTCTCCGTCGTCTTCGAGGCCGGGTCCTGCTCGATTCCCTTCCTCCGGGCTTGTAGTCGTGCCGAGCGATGGACGCGGGCGGAGGGCCTTTTCGCACCGCCGAGGATGTCTTCCGCGACTTCAGAGGTCGAAGAGCTGGCATGATCAAGGCGCTCACGACTGGTGCCTAATCGCAATATTGTTTTGTTTGCTTTCACTGATTTGCTTGAGTCGTTGTTGTGGCTTCTCGATTTTGACGTGTTATCTTGCTTCTGGCGGTGATGCAGATGTCGAGAAGTTCTATCAGCAGTGCGATCCAGGTAAAAGGTTTTACCTCTTTCTTGGTGTTCCTCTCTTTGTTTACGCGACGCCTGTGGGTAGTATGTTCTTTTAGTTCCACAGTTTTCTCCTTGCATTTATTAGATATTTTGGTGATGGATTATCAACGGAATCTTATTTTGGTTTTCTCTTTTGGTCTTTGGCTATTGGGAGTGTGTCCTTGTCTTGCAATGTGTCTCCTGTAATCCGTGAAAGCTACTTCTCATTCAAACCGTAGTTTCTTGTGAAAAAATTATGTCCAGTAGTCATGTACTAGTTAAATCCTTCCGTTGTACGATGGAAAATTCCAACTTTGACCAGAAATTTATTATGTTTGGGAACGCTACATTTATGAATCAGGTTAGGGTAGTGGTTGGGTGCTGGAATTAGCTTGAGGTTTGCAGGATTGCTTGGGTCTGATTATGAACCGAGTCTCTAATTCTTGACCACCCTTCTCTTTGTTATGCATGCAGAAGCATGTAAACTCAATGCAATCTCTCTCTGCCACTATTTTTCTAGATAGCTAGTTGGGTTATTATCTGTGACAACATACATGTGGCAAGCAATGAGGACCAGGCATGATGTTTCCCTCTTCCTTCTTTTTTCCTTTATTCCTTTTCACCTTCTCCTTCTCTTTTTTCTTTCTTTTCTCATTTGTAAATCTCGTAGTCAGAGGTTAAGATCTCATTACATGTGATTAAATTTGCTTGTTGTCGTTTGGGGGTGTTGGGGTGGGTGATTGATAAATTAACTAGATCAAAGTTGGAGGCAGCTCATGCAGAACACTGAATATATGTGGTTGGGATCCATCAGATTTGAAAAATCTAGTGATTCTTAATGGTGATGCTGATTTTCTGTCATTGTGACAGAGCACAAGAGATGGAAAGACATTGTATATTGTTCCCTAAAGAAAGCTGATGCAGCTTGAGAACTCTTTTGTGAACCAGGGGGAGGAAATGTTTCAAATTGTAGATTGATCTGCATATCTGAGGCTTCTGTGTGTCTTAAAGTGAATGGGCGCAACTAAATTTGTTTTACTGTGCAGATGCTAAGATCTATCTTGTTTAGGTCAGATTTGATGCCGAAAAGCTTTGCAGCTTGTAACTGTATTATAGCAGTTCTTCAGGATTTTGTTTTGTGGTACTAGATTTCAGCAACTAACACAAGTAGTTGGTTGAGTAGTAAGAGAGATAGAAAAGGGGTGGAGGTAGGAGGGAAGCCAATGCTCGACTAGAGATTAGGAACAGGAGAAAATGAAGATAGATGCCCATTATCGATAGATACTAACCTTAGTATTCTTTCTATATAAACTTATTACTAAGGAGGCCAATGCTTCCATTTATTACTTGCTTGCATGTGACCTAAGTTAGCAAAAAATGGATAGAATTCTTGTTCAAATCTAATTTTATTAAATACTATCTATTAAGAACCATATATATTCTTAGATTAGTCCTACCTTCATGGATTTAAACATCTAGTTACTTAGACACCTAACCAAAATAATACCAAATTGATCCAAATCATATAAAACCAATGAAGTCATCGAGTGCTCACTTAGGTGCTTGGGCGAGACGAGGTGAGGGTCGAGTGCTTGGTAACTGGTCCAGGCAAGGCGCCTTCAATTGAGCATTGCCTTGGCACATGTTTGTGCCCTATCGTCGGGCGGTTGAGGTGCACGCCTCAACCAAATTCTGTTGAGTCGAATCTGAACTATGCCTAATTGGTTGTGGTTTGTTGATTTTGGTTCAATCGAACCATATAGGCGTGAGCCCAATTCCTTCCCTCGCTCCTCCCCCCTCGCACACAAGAATCCTTATTTCTCCCCTTAGAAAACCTAATCGATGGCGTTGTCTTCCTCTCTAATGGCGAGAGGCTTCTGTTCGGAGGGATAGTCGACTCCACTCTCTATCGAAGTGTCTCTTTTCTTCTCATGGTAACTCTTTCTTTCTCTCTCCCCCCCCTCCCATTATCGTTTCTTCTCTTGTGTCATCAGCCCCTCCCTCTTCTTGTCAAGCCTCCCCGAATCCCGACAACCCCCCTCTCCCTACCCCTTTGTCTCCTCTCCAGATAGCTCCCCACCCGTTGTCCTCACCTTCTCCTCCACCATCACCTGTTCCCTCTCCCTGCCGAGCGAACCTGGACTCCAACAGCCCTCCTCTTCCTCCTCCGATTGCTCCCCTCTTGTTGTCCTTGCCTTCTCCTCGGCCACAACAATTCTAGATAGAGTCAAGGTTAATATAGAGGGAGGGATATAATTTTTTTGAAAAAAGTACTGGGAATTCTGTCATGTTTTTTGATGATTTGTTAGGGTTCTGGTAGTTCCGGTTTTGTTTTGGCCAATACAAGTCATTCAAATGTTAAAAACATACATGGGGCTGATATTCAAAATTTCGGAAATTTTAAGCTTATATCAGGCAAATTGACCGTATGGAAATATCAGGAGCTAGTTGGGATCCCATTTTGGAGCACTTTAATTTGTGATTCGGACTCAGTTTTTATCAATCCTCTCTATTGGAGTGAGCTTTGGGCAGCATCTCAGACATTATTCTCAAGGTACATAGAATAAAAAGATCTAGCCAAAAAGATCAAAAGAAAGACCCACATCCGGAAGATGTAATTTCGAAATTGTCATTAATGATCCACTCTTCAAGAAGCTGAGATATGTTTTATGAGGTTGATGCTTGATTGATTAGCTCAACATGAAGCCTGATTTTATCTTATAGTCAAACAGCAACCTCTCATGATAAATCCTCATCTTCTTATGACTTAAATTCCTTATTCAATTTTGGGAAGTTTTATCATAGCTTCAAAAATGACAGAGGTCTCCTAGCTATCCCATGCAGTCTGGGGGCATTATAATTATTGTTGGCTGCCTGAGCCTGTGCCTTTTCCATTGTGGCTGATAGGCTTGACCAAGTCATATGGGTCAGGTTGACTCTTGGGAAGATTGCAATCTTTGACATGTTTGAATCCCCTCTACATTAGATGATCATTGCACCATTATGTATCTTGATATAAATAATTCTTGAAGTTCGGTTGTTGGAATTCTATTCATAGTCCAGAGCTAAGTTAAAGTTGAACCAAAATTTGTGACCTTTGGAAGATCTCATGGACGAGTTTAGTACAGCGACATGTTGATGAAATGACCAGCACTGTTCCAGATTTAGTGTCCTGGTTATGGCCAATCATGTCTTGGCCATTTAATTTTTGTTATTTTAATATATTTTTTTGATTACTTTTATGGCTATCATAAAGGTTAGTGGGGACGTATAGAAAATTCTAGTTCAGATAAGTGTCCTCAAAACAGTTTCTAGCTCCAGAGGCTCTAGGCATTCTTGATTAGGAGTATATGTGGTTGAATTAAATACAAAAGTGGAAGTCATTGGATGTTGTAGCATCATCTACAATGGGGTTGTCTAACAGAAATTAAGATGATGGTATTTTTGGTTTCTGATTTCAATTTTTTAACTTGTTTTCCCCTTTTATTCTAATTCCTTTTCGTTTTGAACCCTCACAATTAACATGATTATTCCACAATTACATGGTTGACTCAAGTTTAACCAAACATGATATGATTGACATGCAAACCAAATGCATGCATTTAAGATTTTCTGATCCAATAATTAATTTGGTCAATCTATGTTAGTGGTGTCTAGATACCAAACTTTTTTATGTTGCAAACCATAAGCTTAGTCAGAAACTGGGTTTGTGACAGGTGGATTCTGTCCCGAGCTGTTAATTATGTTGCAAACCATAATGTCAGTCATGGGTTCTTTGTTAACTATGGGATCCTGTTATGGGTTGGAGTGGATGAGTGTCCAGTCTCTCATAGGCCTTGAAAAGAGAATGTAATTAGTTTTTCTAAGATTCTTTCCAAGGAAAATGCAAAGTTGTTGGAAAATGGGTTTCCCAACAACTTTGGGCATAACTTTGTAAGTATGACCTTGTTTCTATTTTTGTATGTTATATTCATAACATTTAAGTACACTACTCTGAGTTTTTTTAACAAAATACAAAAATATGCTGTTATAGCATGCATAGCAACTATAATTTACCATCACCTGATTGTGGCTCTCTCAAGGATATTTTTTTTGGTGTCAATTCCAAAAAAGGGAAACACCTTCTTTATAATTGATATCATCTTTGTCAAAACTTGTCATTACTGCTTTTATAAATATTACATGATCTTAATGGGGCTTCATGAATGATCATGATGACTTTAGGTCCTTAGCAAAATTGAAGTAAAAGGTGTAAGTTTGAGTAAAATCCATGTTACCTAAGGCTAATAATTTTTCCTTAATAGACTTTTTTTTAGTTTTGATAAACTTGACGATCCTAACAATCACATGTCTATCTCTAAATTACCAAATGTAACCTTGGTTTCCTTTACATGTGTAGTCCTGTAGTATTTGAGATGTGTTTTCTACAACTATGGGCCATGTTGTATGGTATATCAGTATCAACTTTCAGCACAGTTCTGTAGAAGAGCTTTGTGATGGGGTCATGCAGGGTGCTATATTCTTTGATCCCCTTTTGTATGTTAATCAAGTGTTAACTGTGACTGCTGATAATTGTTATTTTTCCCTTTTTTTTGGCAGAGAAAGAGAACTTATGTCTCTATGGGCTTCCTACAGAGACTTGGGAAGTAACCTTGCCTGCAGAGGAAGTACCTCCAGAACTTCCTGAGCCTGCCTTGGGAATTAACTTTGCTAGAGATGGCATGGAAGAAAAGGACTGGCTTGCTTTAGTTGCCGTCCACAGTGATGCATGGTTACTTTCTGTTGCCTTCTATTTTGGGGCACGTTTTGGATTTGATAAGGAGTCAAGGTAATGTTATCTGAGTGGAGCTGTGGTAAATCACCTAAACACTGATGCAATTATCCTTTTTTGTTATTATGTTCTTGTTTGCAAGTTCTGAACATTATCAGTCTGTTAGGCTTAATTATGAGATACTGCATGTTTAATTGCATATTAGTTCTTGGTTAAATTTTCATTCTTTTATGGCAATTGGCAAGCTATAGGCAGTAACATGCAGCTGTCATGTGTTTTGTATACAACTGGGAGGACTTGCTGCTGATGAAACATCATGGATGAGGATTATTGAAAACAGAAGCGCATTGTTGTTTTCCCCTAACATCTTCAAGTAAGCTGAAGTTTCTTAGTTATGTTTGTTTTGGGGATATGGAAAGTGAAGATTGTGGGTATTGGTTTAACTGGCAACTGCTCGTCTTAGTAATCCAGTCAAAGGAGTTTAATTTGGATGATGTGGGATAATACAACCCAGTAAATTGTGGCTTAAAAGAGTCACATTTTTTTGTTAATCCAGCTAATATGCCATTTAGGTCACCAAACCAGAAACAGGGTTAATGTTAGAAAGCTGGGCTAGAATAATACAAGCTAGTTACTTCAATGTCAAAACAAATGCATCCTTAAAGACTATGGGAACCATTAAGTGAGGCCCTTGAAAACTATTGTATATAGTTATGTTCATGTTTTGCTTGAATTTGTATGACATCCAGGATTTTTTCCTGTGGTTAATGTTCTTTCTCTTCCTTAATATTCTTATAATAATTGTTTACTGTTCACAATATCACTATATCTCATTAGAAACTGCATTTGTTTCATATTATTAAATGTAATAAAATTTTCTTTACAATTTGGCCAAAAACAGTCATATGTTGTATATGTTCTAAGAATCTACCCTGTAGTTTGTCTTATTCTGATTTATCAACTTTGCAACTAATATTTTTATCTTCTAAATGCTAGTTAACCATCTCGTATATCATGAGTTTGTTGCTCATGGTGATGGTTATGCTAATTAGTCTAAATCTATTATATGTGGCAAACTTATAAGGTTGGTTGGTTCATTGTGTAGTTTCATTTTGTGCAATTTTGTGTAGTGTGATCTTAGGTATTAGCTAAATCCCTCCAAAAGCTTCTTTTTGGACCATTGAGATAGAGACATGGTTCTCAATTTCGATGTGTACTGCTTGGTATGGGTGGTACATATTGGTCCAAGAGGATATCGATACGCGGACCACCCTCTACCGGGCGGCACTAGTGTTTTGACCCCGTATCGAGTGATACAAGGTTTGCACCCGGCGGTAATGGTCGAAATCCGATCGATACCGAGGTGTACCGGTTGGTATGTCTCGGATTTCGACCATTATCAAGGTTTACCGGTTAGTACGTTGTGAATTTTGATCGTTATCGAGGCATATCAATCGGTACATCTCGGTATTGTTGGACCGTTACCTCCAGGTATTTTTGGAGGTTTTTCAGCTCTTTTTGGGCATATCGCCGGTACACCTCGGCATACCATCGGTATGCCTCGATACGTACCGCCGTACCGAGCAGGGTTTGGTACATCGGTATGGACCGAAATTAAGAACCTTGGATAGAGAGATTGATGACTAATTTGCTTTAACGTTGTGCTTTATTCGATGAGAAGCCATCCATCCATGTCTTCATTCCCACATTAGTGAACTTATCAGTCTCTTAAGACTGACAAGGAGATTTATTAGTTTGCATATCCCTGTAGCATGAAATAGACCCTTGAAGTACTAACAATTTTGATACTGCTAGTTAATATTATCCAATTTTTAACTTTTCTTCTCAAATTCAATAAATGCTGGCAAGGAGGAATAATACTTTGAAAAAGAAAGACCCACATACAGAGGTCAGTTCTTCTGTTATTTATTTTCTTTATGTTGACTTAAGTGCTTATAAGTCACTATTGACTTGCTGCAAAACTTGCCTCAAGTGGCTGTTATTGATAGTCATGATGAGAGCTTTATTTTTATTTCCTTTATTTTGTTTTGTAGTGAAGGCATGTACATGCAATAATTTCCAAATCTTGATCAGATATGCTATCTTTACCTGACCTCTTTTGCAAACAATAAGTGCTGTAAGAATAAACTCGATTTTGGCAAAGAGCTTTAATGGCTAATAATTGCTTTCTGTGAATGGAGTTATTACTGTCTTCTTGAAGCTAACAGTTTCTATCAAGTATTTTAAATTTAGAATACTCGTATAGTCATCGGAATCAACAATGTGCATATATATACATATGTAATTCATATCAGTTATCCTTGATGTTGTGACTACTACAGGAGGCGACTTTTCAATATGATTAACAATCTCCCTACCATATATGAAGTTGTAACTGGAACAACCAAGAAACAGTCCAAGGAAAAGACCTCGAATAGCAACAGCAAGAACAAGTCGAACTCCAAGACGGTAAGTTCTCATGTTATATCCTTCCATTGCTTTTTAATTTATCCATTTATTCTTAATTGTTACTTTCCTACATAGGTTCAGCAGTCCAGACCGGCCGAGCCCCAGGCCAAGGTTTCAAAGATGCCTCCAAAAGAAGATGAGGATAGTGGTGCAGAGGACGAAGAAGATGAAGAGGACCACGAGAACACTTTATGCGGTGCATGCGGTGACAATTATGCTAATGACGAGTTCTGGATATGCTGTGACGTATGTGAAAAGTGGTTTCATGGAAAGTGCGTCAAGATCACACCTGCCCGAGCCGAGCACATAAAGCAGTACAAGTGTCCCAGTTGCAGCACCAGTAAGAGGGCCAGAGTATGAAGCAAGAAGTGTTACTAGTTCTTCATTACGCTAGAACAGTTCCTTGCAAACAGCAGACATGCAAGTAGGTTGTAGACTTTGTTTCTGTGTCCTTGTTCAGATTGTAGTTAATTGGTGCTGTCTGTGTCCATTTGCACGAGGGCTTGTGTGTTAGATCAACCTCCATTTGCAACATGTAACTTGGTCACGTAAGGTAGGGACTCTCGGATTTGACCAAGTGTTGTTTTAGAAGGAAAACTATATTAGGATGTGTTTGTTTTAGTGAGGCTTTCACGACTGATGATTTCTTCTGATTTCTGACACCAGATGGGTTGGCGGATCATTGTTTTGCCGCCTTGGTTGCGATTGATTGATCATACGCAATCGTGTTGGTGGTTGCAAGGTGAAAAATTAGATGAAAAAGGATCTCGTGAGAGTTAGATCTTTTTTTTTATTTTTAAACTGAAAGAAGTGTGAGAGTTCCATTTGTTTTTTTAAATTGAAAGAAGATTTATTTTTTAAAATTGAAAGAAGTGTGTGACTTTTACACAGTAAACTCGAACATAATATCCTATTCACACATACCTATCACTTGTGTAATAATATATTAATTAGTTTCTATTTGTCTTAGTTAGTGATTAATTTGGAATCTTTTATTTTCACGAGGTTATTCTTGAACTGGGTCAGTGTGGGTCAGATTATCTTTAGACTAAAAAATTTATATTAAAAGATGAAATATTTAATTTTATTTACCTTAATATTATTGATTTTATTAACGAAAAATAAAGCACATAACAGTACGTGCATGATGGCACGAAAACGATAATAAAAAAGATAATGTCAAATGTTGTGGTGGATGGTGGCATCGTGAGTGGTTGTGGTAATAGTCGACGGTAACGACGTGATGGTTTTGTTGATGTCGATCTGAACATTGATGACGATGAGGAGAAGGCAATGCGACGAGGCATCTACATTGATGTTGGAGGAGAAAGAGGAGAGAGGTGAGACATTTGCGTCAGCGTCACACCGCTCTACCTCCTCTTCCTCCTTTGGCATTGTGTCGATGACGGAAGAGGAAGAGAAGGCAAGAGAGGCATTTGTGTCGCTGACGCTGAGAAGGGAGGATGACGAGGAGGCTAGTGAGGCAGAGCAATGCAATGTCGAAGGAGGAAGAGGAGGCAAGTGAGACATCTGCGTCAACGTTGTGCTCAAATCCTCGAATAGGAGCTTTGTCCAGTAGCCCGACGGATTTGAGGAAGGGGCGATGGACGATAAGGAGGGAGAGGTTGCGAGAGAGCTCGACGAAGAGGCACACTTGCTTCGAGCTCTTGAGCTTTAGCCGGTGTGAACGATGCGTATGCCCCAACCACAACGACGTGGTCGCAACTTGATTTTGGATCATCTTCGCCCGCGACCGGAGGAGATCTAATCAAACGGCATGGATTGATCGTCCGACAAAATAGAGGCTTGAATAGTACAAATATGATAGCGGAAGAGACAACAAACCCTCATCCTCCTTCCCACTCACCTCCAGCGCTGTGGTAGTGGGGGAGAGTATCAGAAAGATGCGCGACAAATACGACAAGTGAGACGGCAAAGAAACGACGCATTATGGTTAGCCTTCGGATTAGGAATCGCCATTTTGGCTAGGGTTTCAAGATCGATCGGTCGTATTCTCTCCGTCTCACTTGCCTCATCTTCCTCCTCCCTTCACGTCGTCAGCAACGTAGATGCCTCATCTTCCTCCTCTAGCACTAACGTAAATGTAGAGCGGCTTCGGAGGAGGAAGAGGAGGCAAAGCAATGCGATGCTAACATAAACGCCTCACCTCCCCCCTCTTCCTCCTATGGCGTCGACGCGAACGCCTCACTACTCTATCTCATATTCCTTCTCGTCATCAATGTTTAAATTGACATCGACAAGATCGATCATTGCATCATTATCGCCGGCTACCATCATAATAACCGCCTATGATGACCGTCACCACCATTAAAATTATCTTTTTATCTATCATTTTTGTGTTATTTATGCATGTACTATATCTTTCGTCAATAAAACCGATGATATTAGGATAAATGAGATTAAATATTTCATTTCATCACTCTAAAACTTTTAATATAAAATTTTTAAATCTAAAAAAATTAAGATAATAAAAAGATCTAACTACAATATTATAGATAATATGTAATTAGCCCCATTAAATGTCTACACCTGTGCCGACAGCAGTTTAGTTTGCATGTTAATGAACCGATTCTAAACAGACGATACAAGATATGCGTCTCCCTAGAACTATGCATGTTAATGCCAAAATAACTCCATGACAGATAACTCTGCTTGAAGATTTTGACATTTGTTTACACATCGTCAAGACACAGGAATAACAAAAACAAATATATAGGAGGAGAATAAAGATTCATGCAGCTAAAAATGACCAACCATATTTCGACCAAATATAATACAAACGGATCTACAAAATTATCTTCCTACAAAAAACATTTTATGTTGTTGTAAAACCTTCAATTGAACCCATCGCTTAGCCTCGGAACCGTTTTTCCATCATCTTGAACCTCAAACCTACTATGTTACAACAAAATATTCCTGAATAATGATACAAAGAAATTTACAACATTAAGATGAGAAAAAAGGTACATCAACCGGCAAAGAAAAAGGCCCACAAATCTGCAAAGAAAAGACTACCCATCTATATCGCATAGAAGAACGAGAAGCTTGCGACTTCAGAAGATCAAAATTGCTTCAGATATAGTCGGGCTTTATAACTTGCAAAAAGCAGCATATCAAAGAGCCAGTGAAACATAAAGTCCCATCACCATAATGAGCCATCTCCACATTGCATGATAGATGGAAGAATTGTGTACCCTGCAATTGCATGAAGTGTTAACTACTTGAACGTGGCAATCCACCGTCTTCTCATGATGTGATATGAAGCAATAATTCGACCATCAAGTTCTCAGTGCACAATCTTAACTATGAACAGTCCGTGAAGTGACGCGTCTGCCGAAGTTCTGAGATCAATGCAATCTTAACTATGAACAGCACTAAATAGCCTAGCTCTGCCAGGGTTCAGCAATGACTCCGACATTATCCATCCCTGCAAAAAGTAACAAAAACCTATGCTCACGCTCGGTTCTCAATAAAGTTTGTTCAGATGAATGCAGAAACGTTATGAATTATGAAAGGCATGAATGCTGGTCAGTTCATTGCCATACATTTATTTCCTACATAACAAATGCAGAAACATGTTAACAAGGATATCAGAGTTTTCATCCTCGTGGCTTTGTACATCTTCATAAAATTGTCACTTATGGGCATCTCTGATGCATTAGTCATATAGCATACCAACACTAAAGTGCAACAATAAAGCTACATGCCTAATTCAAAATGTTTGGGATTGGCCATAATATCTTTTGTGGTCTCTCAGCTCTGAATAAATGTTGCATTTTACGGCAACCACCCACACTCATACACCAGCAATTAGGATAAGAGACACTGGACTTGCGGAGTCCTTTTGAATATGCAATGAACTATCAGAGGAATTTGTCATCACCCCTGCATAACATGTATTCCATATTCCCATTGGAAAAAAAACAATTAAGAGAATGAATATACCATAACAGAGGTATATATAAAAATCGATTGAAGTGAACACCATCAATATCCTGATAATGACTATGGGTAATTCTGATGTCCTTTCAAAAAATTCAAAATTGCTTAGTTTCTTTTTCTTTGATCTGACAATGGACTATCGTAAGTACTTTGATATTGTGATTACACAATTCATCTTTTAAAGTGAAGACCAAGGTTCTACAAGCCAGTCGTATATAGGTCGGTGTTTACTAGTCTAATGGTCAACCAACAAGACGATTGCAGATGATGCAGCCCAATATTGTTGTACTGTCTAGCAAAACCAATGCAGATGGTTCCAGCTTATGCAGTTGAATAATGTTGTACTCTCCTTCTCTCTCCCCTCCTCTGCCACTCCAGCCTCCACCTCCTTTGCCTCCATGTCACCTTTGACTTCTCGCTTCTGTCTTGACTGCAGTGCCAAGGGCATTGTCTTTCTCACTCATGTCTTACTCAACTAGCAATGCCTACAGTTGAGTTCCGCTTGAGCTCAGCATCCTCCACTCTCCGCCACCTCGTCCCCTCCTAATGTCATCTCCACTGACAGGATTGTGGGTTTTGGCATTGGTCAATTCTGTAGCAGCATCCTCGCCTCCTTTGTCACCGCCCAAGCGACAATATATTCTCCAACAACATCTTCTCTCTCTTGCCTCTCTGCTTGGTTCCAACCAGTAATATCCTGTGTCGGCACTCGGTGTACTACTGTATGGTACTAGTATATATGAATCCAATTGACAACAGGTATCCGTACTAGACTGAGATTTAATCCTTGTCTAAGATAATCTAAAGTGAGGACCCAATCACTGTACGTAAATATTATCCAATCTTACAGAATTAAATTATGATTATAAATTGCTACTATGTCCAGCTAGGTTTAGATTGAATATAATCAAATGCGTGTTTAAGCAGAAAGGTCCTAGCAGTGTCTAGAGTAGAACATCCCGAAAAAATGAGTGCACCTAAGCTACCATGAAGTAGCAAGTCTTCCATGCATCACCTGTTCCGCTGCTTTCCTCTTGAATATTGCATATGATGATGAAACAATCTTGCAAGACTCCACCATATGAGCAAGGAAGTTGGCATTTGTAGGAAGTATGGGCTCTTCATATTTTGATTGGTTAGAATTCCTCAGCTTTTTCAAAGCTTGATTTGTGTTTGACAATTGGATGAAATAAAGAAGAACATGAGCCTGTCATGAAGACACAATATTAAACAAGCAGGTGTTTCTGGCTAATCCACCATCAATAGCCCATACTCACATGAAAAGCTGCTTTCAATATATCATCTGATTTTGCTTGATCCTTCAGTAATGCATATATTTTGTCCTTTGAAGGGTTGTAGGACACCATGTATCTTTCCTTCTGTAGTTACACAGTGTATAAAGAAAAGAACAAATAACGCAACTTGGCTGAAAAAAAATGTGGGAAAGAAAATTCATGACACTAGTGTTGATTTCAAAAACTTGATAAAATATGTAGCAAACTGAAGCATGCATGTAGAACAATCATAAACATTTACATGAAGTACATTGCATCAAACAAATACCAAGAGCAAAAGGTAAAAATACTACCTCAAACAAGTGCTCTATGGCAATAAATGAAGTTGGCTCCTGGAATGCATCACAAAATCTTGGGCCTAAAATGCCAGCATGCAGAAGTAAATATAAAAGTTTAGACTTCTGAAAGATGGATAGAAGTACAACAACCCAGTGGTTGCATACCTAGAACAACTGATGTATGTTTCGACCATGGAGGACGAAAAATATTTTCCTTAGAATTTCCTTCCTTAAGTGATGGAACATGCCCTAGAAAATTGCAAGAATCGAACATTAAGTTGAGGTTAAAAAATTATAATTTTAGAACCAAATCACTAGCAAGGCTTTTATCATATAACAAAATATTAGTTAAGCTTGTAGACTGACAAATGAAGACTATGAGAGGGTACTCAGCTTGATTTATTTAGTACAAACATATGTTTAGAAAAGCAGTTCAAACTGATACAGAATTGTAACAAAGAACATAACAAATAAGTATTTCTGATTATTATGAATGACATGGTTAGCCTAATGTCTAATTATTGTTTGGCAACATTCTATTGTGCAGTGAAATGTGGCCACATGCTTAACCACATAAATAAATGCAGTTAGGTTACAACCTCACATAATATATGAAGCCACACTATTCGAGATAGCTCTACATGTTTAACATGACATAAAATGTGATTAAATATGCAGTCCACATAAGCAGAATGTGTGGCGACACAATGAGGGTTATGGTTCATTATTTCTAATTACTATTATTCTTTGTATTCCTATCATCATTGTCATTAATATTAATCTAATATTTATTACCAACAACATATATAAAGCTGATCATATTGATCCTCTCTTGACCCTGCATTGATAGTAGCTCCATCTGTTCGGACTGCTCCTACTATTATGTTCATTATGTGCTTGTATATATGTGTCACCCTTTCTTCCTCCTAGTTTCCATTCTTGTTCTTACTTTCTCTTTTACTGGCCAAACTTCAAAATTTGTAAACCACGCCAAACTACCACATCACATGTTAAATCCTTTATAATGGTGACAGAAATTCAATTATATTTTAGAAGACTTGTTTGACCTACCAGTCTTGATGAAGGAATCCACTGCAACAGTGAATCTTGCTCTGTTTAATGTATTTAATACAATGGATTTCACCTGTTAAGATGGATAAAAGATTACATTAAGCATGTGTCAGAGATAACTCTTAGTTAGAAAAGCAACATATGTAAACAGTAAAGGCTAACCGATACTGACCTCTTGATATGCACTAAAAACATATCCACATGACAAGAATGCAAATGAGGCCACCAAAGATGGGTTCCTTTTTGAAATTAAGATGCAGAGTCCAGTTCCCAACTGAAAATAATGCGAAATATATATGGTCATAGTAGTTTATAATGCATTTTTATCACAATGCTTAATAAAACATCAAAAACGGTGTACAAACCAAATGAAGTATTATGTGCAATCTTAAGAAAACACTATTCCTCTGCAAAAGATCTACATGCCTCTCTCTCTCATTTGTAGAAATCAATTCCCGTTATTGATAGTAACATAGGTTGAAGAGTCCGCAAGCAAAGGATAGTTTGACATTTTAATTATCCAAAATATCTAGCTTTTAAGATTGAGTTAAATGTCTTATAGCAGCAAAGTTAGAAACTGGAGATGCACTTATAACATGCAAGAATTAGAAAAATTCACAACATTGAACAGTAAAATATTAAAAAAGGTCCAGCTGAGATGCTTGGCACCTATGTTTTAAATACCAGACAGACCGGGTCTGGTCCAAAACCAATATGTGGACTATCAACTACCATCCATTCTGGTTCAGGGACCTTATATTAGGGTACTAATCAATCTCTGGTTTGGCACACAGATATACCACAACCCCAGTCCAGATTCAAAGTAGGGTAAGCTTGTCAAGAGACACAAAACTTCATTAGGAGAATCCCGAACAAACAAATTGAACAAGGTGCTGGAAATAAAATAAAATTTAAGGATCATCACAGCAACCCCTAATTAGATTCTGGAAATGAATGTTAAAGTGATTCCCAACTATCCATGTTTACCAGCACTATGTAATCTCCATGCCTTAAGTATCTCAATATCGTTGATAAACTAAACCATTATAGAATGTCTGTGACCTTATCTGTGATCTGTCCACCTTATTCTTGAGGCAAGATACTTGTCCACCTGTCACAGTTTTATTTTCAGGGTTTCATATATTTGAGAGAAGTTGCTTCTGCACAAGGCTTTTATAATTCAAGCCAGGTAATGTCTTTCCCACCTCATTAGTTTCCTTTTTAATAGGTGATTTGATAAACCACTCGGATGGTAGCAAGGTAAAAAAAGCCTTGTAATTGAGGGAATTCTTAGAAGTGCCACCAGGCCATGGATTTCATTGGTGATTCATGTTGATTTTGGCTAGCTGGTAACTAGAATATCATCTTGGTGTCAGCATGTTGTTTTATGCCATCTTGAAAGTGTGCCAGTACTGTGTTTGCATATGAGAGAAAATCCAATGCCAGATGACATAAATTCCATGCTGATCCACATCAGTGAGACAGTATAATTAGTATCACCATTTTGAAGAATCTGTACCTTTTTAAAGTATCTGTAATAGTTAGATATCCCCTTTTCTCACAAAATGAGAAAGTAGATACTTTTAAGGATCTTTCTGGTACTTATCAGAAATTTATGATATTTTTTCTTTATAATTGTCTACCTGAAAATGATAAAAAGATTTACTTGTATTAAAGCATTGTTATCATTGAGAGGATCATTCGAGAATGGTTGATAGACATAGGTTTCACTAATTTTCTTGCTTTGCGACCTTCATTCTTTATAAAGTGAGACCTTTTTCATTAACTAAATTATGTAAGCTGGCATGCTTACTTGTCATCTGTTGTCATTATGTTGAAGCTGCAGATACCTTTAATAATTAATAAACATAAAAATATAAAGCTTGTCAAATATCAGGATATGCCTATCATGTAGTCTCTCAGCAAATACCAAATGAGTTTTGATTTAAATAGTCACCATTGTTTCTTCCCTAATTCTGCAATTTAGATTGAGAATATAACAATTTTATTTCTAATATTTATGAAGCTAAAATGTTTCTTAGGTAACTACATTGTTTTTCACCTTCTCTCTCCCTACTAAATGACAATTTTGCTAACAGCTTGAAAGATTCAGTTGAGTCTTGAGAAAATGTTTTCTATAACTTAAAAAGTGAAAGACAAGTAAGACGATACTAGAAATGATAGCTGCATTTATTCATATAGAATTGCTTGTGCCAGGTAAGTGAGCATATCCTCGAATAACATACCAGATCAGCCATATTACCAACAGATTCTCCTTTAGCAGTAACATCTCCAATATTTTCACCTTTGGCATAGGCCTTGTAGATTGGAGTGCGTGTCGATGTTGATGTCACAGCAGCAACATTCTGTAAAGGACAAAAATTGGAGACATCATATGTCATGAACATCCCCAGGTAGAAGCCAGAAACTGAGGACATGAATTTGTTTCTTCAACCTTCACCACGTTAGCTGCACAAGCCAATGGCAAGAAAAGGTGTGGAACAGCAGCAGTTGCTAATTCTACCCCAGCACCTAACTCCATTAAAAGATCACCCGCAAAGCGAAGCTGCGGCAAATATCAATCATCAATCACTAGTATCTGTATCTGTCAATCACTGGCAAATATCTGTATCTCCATTAAAATAAAATTACAAGAGCACAAGAGCTTACCTGCTTTAGATCATAGTCAAACTTCTTTCCTTGTCGTGCAAAGAGCATTTTGCCAATGCGTCCAGCACCATCCTGAATAATACTGAATGTGGTTAAAAATTTAAAATAATCTAAATGAAAATCAATTAAAAAAATAGAACTGACAGAAATTACAGGATAATAAGAGTAAGAAACATGCCTATGATCTTCTCTAGAGAAGAGGGGGGAGAGAGAGAGAGAGATTCATGCCACTAATCAAGCAATGAAGAGTATGGTTTTTTGCTTCGTAAGTATCTAAATATAAGTGCAATGGTTATGGTTTAAAATTCATAAGTATTCTATCAAATGGAACAGCTACATGCATGTGAAAGGATCAGCTACCAGTAACATCAACTGAAGTAACTTTATTATAGCTTGATTGCGATGACAGCTATCTAAAAAGCAGTTGCTTTCACCAGGTTGACTATAAGATCAGGAAACTCTAAAAAAAATGAAGTCAAGATCACAACATGTCAATAGGTAAAGCCAGTGAATTCCAGAACGGGAAAGCCAGATGTGGGAGGAAAACATCTACGAGTTGATTAGTCCCAAAAAGTAAAGGTCAAGTTCAGTATTTGAGCAACAGTTGTCATTAGAATTGGATCTTACCTCAACAGTTATTTAAAAGAAAATTCATAATAAGAAGTTGTTTAATGAACAATTACTTATAAGTTATAACAAATATCTTCTGCAGAGAAGATGAGTTAATTCATATGTTTATGCAGTGAAAGATCAAATGATAAAACTAAAAGAATTTCACATACATACATAAAAATCAGAAGTAATGGAAAAAGCACCATGGATCAGTTGCTACGAAACTGCTCATAGGAAATGAAATGTTCATTGATATCAATATAAACCTGTTAGCAAAAATCTATTTACACAGCCTGGGAAACAACTAACATGGTGTGCGTTTTACCAAATTCAAAATGGATGCAACAAATAAGCCTGCAAAATTGCATTGTACATGGTGGTCTACACCTGATCAAATAGATCTGGCAAGGGCCAATAGAAGCTATTATTTTTTAGGACCGTTGAGACAAAAAACGTAATAAATGGGTGCAAGGCACTTTCATTAGGAAAATACGCATAACCTATATTATATCCATATCATTGCATTTAAAGTGGATAATGACCATAAGCTATACATGCAGCATTAACCATTTTCACTTGCACAATTGAGGTAAAGTGGATATCTAAAATACTGTCGCTGAAATCCAAACTTCTGTGTTAAAAATACATAATGTTAGCTATTATTGTTATGCCAGAAGACTCAGATTTTTTTACCTTGAGTATCCAATTAATGGCAATGGCACCTGATGTTGCTCTATTTTTGGATACTCCAACCGAGCTCAATAGTGTCCGTGTCGTGAAAACACCCATGGCTCCACCAAAGAAATACTAATCAATAATGTCAATCATTAGTAACAAGGGGCTCAAGAAAAATAAAAAAAAATTCAAAATGAATCCTTCTAAATAATTTTGAGACATGTATAGAAAAAATTATTCATTTCAGAATGTTTCAGACGAAAAAGGTACCTTCAGAGCTCTCCAAGTCATGTATGGAACATATGAAGGGGTAACACTATCGGGAAAGCCTTCAGGCACTACATAAGATCTTACAAATGACATCAATTCCTGCACCAAAATGTAAACTCATGATGCAGGGATGACCGAGAACTGTCTTTGCTTAAATTTCTACAAGAAAATATAAACCAGCATTCATTTTCCTGATAGGTGCGACAGATATCCTATGCATACACTGCACAACCCAGAGTTTTCCCATGAATTAATAGATAATATTACATGCAATATCACATTACAGAACATATGGAAATTTAAGTTTGTAAATGCTTTCCTTTCCAGCGTCCTAAAAGAATTTACAAACTGGGAATACACAAATCGAAACTGGAATGAAAAAGATGACAGATCTTAATAACCTCAAACATTCACCTTCTTTTTGGCAAACAAGGGGCATTTGTGAAATAAGACACCGCATGTGAAGATCAAACTTAAATATACCAATATGTGATCCTAATGAATATCCTTTCTCATTTTACAGGACACTCCTGTCGGGCACCCTTCTTAGGCTTATATATCTGAATTGTGCTATAATTTTCCAATATATTATTCATGATCCACATCAATTTCAGCAACAATGTCTTGATGGCATCATGTTAATTACCATCTCTCCTCTTGCTTAATCTACTCAGTCCAAACTATTTGTTCTGTACGGTGCAACAAAAAGCAACCGTAACATGAAGGAGACAAAACTTCCTCCTCAACAATCTAAAACCGATGTTTTTTCTGTCGCAGCAGGCATCTCAGGGAAGATAGGAAAAAAAATAATTCATGCGATTGGGAAGAATGAAGTACAAAAAAGAAAAAAGATACATTTTTTACCCGTTAAACGATTAAATCGCAAAGAAAATTGAGCACCGTCCTGGATCAAACAAGTAAGAGGAGAAAAAGGAGGCAATAACTTCTTCGGATATTCCAATTACACGATCCAGAAGCAACTGATAGACATCTCACCTCCAAGGGAGCCATCGGGCTCTGCAACGGCACGGCCCGGACGGCCGAGCCCCTGCGCGGGTGACCACCATCGTCCACCACGTAGCTCCACCTCCGCCCGTCGATCTCCTCGCAGCAGAGGACCCTGGGCGCGGGCGCCGCGTCGAGGGCGAGCCCGCCCACGGGCGGTCCGAACCTGATCTCCGCCTGAACCCAATCCGCCTGCCGCTGCGGCAGAGTGGGGTGGGATCCGAGCGGGGGCGAGGCGAGGGTGGCCCGAACGGCGTCCCGGACGAAGCCACGGGCATCCGGGGCGCCCCCACGGGTCAGGCCCTGGGCGGAGCTGGCAGATTTCTTCAACGCGATCGGAGCCATCGATCGAACAAGAGGAGGGAACGGATTAGATTAGGTGATGAAGAAGAAGAAGAAGAAGAAGAGGCTATGGAGGAGGAGGAAGAGAGCCTCGGTTTGATCGCGGCCGCATTTGGAAGGCGTGGGCGTGGGCGTGGGCGTGGGCGATGGCGATCGCGACAACAACCGAACAAAGGAGCGGAGTAATAGAGGTGAAGAGGGTGGTAGTGGGACAGTTGGGAATACTGTTGCATGGTTGGCTGTCGATGAGGAACACCTCATTTAATCTGCATATATATCAACCACTATTATTCTCTTCTTTTATATATAACATTATTTCATCTATATATATATATATATATATATAACATTATTTCATATATATATATATATATATATATATATATATATCAACTACTATTATTCTCTGGTTTATATACAACATTATATATATACATGTATATACATTATATATATTAAACTGTGTAATTACTGACGGTACAATTTGACACACATTTAGGTCTCATCAGCTATAAAGTTGATTGAATGATCTGATGGCAATAAGCCATGTGTTAAAATGAAGGATGGTATTGACTTCTCCCTCACATATGAACAAAAACTTAATATCAAGACCTAAGGATTGCCAGGTAAATAATAATAATAATAATAATAATAATAATAATTATTATTATTATTATTATTACTATTATTTGCAGTTCACACAATTGGCACTGGGATCCAGGTATTGGATTTGAATGGATAAAAAGGAAGATACATAGCATTACAGCAACTTATCATGATCAACCTGTAAATTCCTAGATGATTTGTTCTCAAGCAAAATCCAAACATTGCTCTCATAATCCACCACAAGGAACCCACCAAGAACCGTAATCCAGGAAAGCTATGTAGCTCATGATATACCACAAGGAATGCTCTCTCTCTCTCTCTCTCTCTCTCTCTCTCTTTCTCTCTAATAATAACTTACCCAAAGGTTACAAAAGAGAAGAGTAGTGAGCCCATTCAAAATTATGGGCTTTCTTATGGACATTCCCATTATATGTGTGTGTTGAGAATGAATTATGCTTGCCGTATAATCCGAAATAAGCAACCCATCGTCTTGCATATGTTGACAGACATCATAGTCGTAAGGATCTCACAGAGAAGATGAGTTCCTCAAATTGGTGGAGTGAAGACACAATTTGCGCAAGCATGAAATGTGTTTTTGGTCAAAGACTGTGTTTGACAGTGTTTCATCACTAATGAGATCAGTCCTAAATATTGCATCACTAGATGTCATGCCGATTAGCTATGCACTTGCTTTTTGTTTGCAGCATATGATTTCCACTCAGATATGCTGCCTTCTGGGGGAGGATAAAGAATAGTTCATCGTTGGCATCTTTGCTAAAGAACAGTTCATGGGTGGTGGCATGCATTCTTCTTTAACCTCAGTCGGAAGAATATCCAACGATGGTAGGATTTATGTGCCTTCTTCTTCCCTCTCAACACCTGCCTTCTCGTTGGAGATGTTTTCTTATCAACCCAACACTTGACAGACTCATCAAATGAAAACAAAGGCAAACTCCTGAGAGTTCTGCAGCATTTCAACAAGCAAATATAATGGTCTTTGGGAATCAGAAAGTTCCATTATGTGGTGGAGAATATATACATGTAGCATTTAATCACCCACTTAAGGATGCTGCAGCAAGTATTATATTGGAGCTTTCAGTAATGGCAGGAGTGATGAAACTAAGCCTGGATGAGGCCATGGTTCTCTACTACCTGCTACTAGCATATCTTGGATGGCCTACCTACATGAGAAGCAGTCAATGACCAAGTACCTCTCTCAGAAAACTAATCCAAGTATCAGCAATAAACTAATCAAAGACAGTGTTCTAGTGCTCGTCTTGTTCGGATAAGCAGTCCCATAAAGAAGATTTGCAGAATCAATCGTACCATATCATTCTGCAATGGTACTGGTCTATTTCGTGTGCAAAATATTCCTTCTCCAGTCCCAAGAACCCTAGGTAGGGTTCAGTGGAAGGACACCAGCATGGTTTGAGAAATCCCAAGACATGACTTTGTTTTTGTTAGAATTCGGATAGAGTCATGAAAGAAGAGTGGCTGAGGAACAAATAAATGCGTCTAAATGTTTAAGCATATAATTATAATGACATTATAATGTCATTGTTTCATGAAGTTGAGAGTATAAGAATGAATATATTCTTAATAATAAAACCTTATAATTTCTTCGACTTTTAAAATAATATCTTTTATCTTCGTATAAGATATCTTAGTAATTTTTTAGACGTAAGTTTACAATATCTTCCGAGATGATTTTGCCTTCTTTCGACATATCCAATATATTCTTCAATTTTTCAAAAGATTTATATTTTTTTTTAAATATCAAAATCTTCCTTCACCCAAAATGATAGATAATCTTTAACTAAATTAAGCTTAGTCTCAACACTCCTTAATTTTTCTTCTATCCATCGTACTAAGAAGTGCTCAAGTGGTTTAGTGAATATATCAACCACTTGATCACGAGTCTCGACACGAATGAGTTCATGAAATTTTAAATCGATGTGTTTGCTCCTTTTGTAATACATCGAATTCTTTGCTAAGGTCATTGTGGATTTATTGTCGATGCAAACTTTTATTGCTTCTTGTTTAATATAAATTCTCTAATAAGTTTCTTAACTATATAACATGGCACACACATGATGATGTTGCAATGTATTCAGCTTTGTAAGTTGAGAGTGTCCAAGTGATTGTAATATTTTTCATATAAAATACAAATCCAAATTTGTTTCTTCTATCATTAATGTCTCCTCCCAATCACTATTGGAATATTCAAGAAGTTAAAAATTATTAAAATTTGAATAAAATAAATCATGGGAGAAAGTACCTTTGATGTAACGTAATATTCTTTTAGTGACCTTTTTTAATGAGTTGATTTAGTCTCTTCCATCAATTGGCTCATCAATCCAATACCATATAAAATATTCGATCATGTCAAATATTTTAAGCTTTCAATCAGGTCCTTATAAAGAGTTTCATCCACCTTCATCATTCTTTGATAATTTAATATCATAATCTACCGATATGCTACTTAGGTTACCATCTTCCATCTTAAACCTCTTAACTATTTGTTTTGCATATGCTTCTTGTAAAATAAAAATAGGACATCAACCCATATCAGTTATATCAAACTCCTTTGTCATGACTTGCTTGAAGTCTTGAAACATAGGAGGCTTATTCCCAATAAAAATTAGATTATCTATGTACAAGCAAATATATAACATTATTCTATCTTCTTTAAAGCATAATGATTTTTCATAAGGATATATAACATTTCAAGCTTCTTTTAACCCATATAGACCCTTTTTCAATCTTAGACCATTATTTTCATGACCTTTCTTAATATATTGCATAGGTAGTTCAATATAAACTTTTTTTTTAAAAAAATATTTAAAATATAAAATTTATATCTAATTGATAAATTTATCATTTATTTTGAGCTACTAATAAGATGAGTAATCTAATAAATTTTATTCGAGCAACGAGAGTATGTACCTCATCATAGTTAATTTCAACCTTTTGCTTGTATTTTTTTTGCTACTAACTAATCTTGCTTTGTATTTTTTAATTTCTTCTTGAGCATTCTTGTTTACTTTGAAAAGCCACTAGACTCCCATGGGTTCATGACCTTTAGGCAAAGTTGTGATCTCTTATATTTTTTTTTGTCATTGATCTCTTAAACCATTGCTTTCCTCTACTTTAATTACATCTTTAAAAGAAATAACTTCTTCGTTAGCATAAAGACAAATAAGATTGGGTTGGTTTGGTTTGTCACTTTATATAATTTTTGTATACTCCTTGTCTTTTTTGGTGTTAGACTTCTTTCCAAAGATGAGATTAATACAGGAGATGATGGAGGTTGGACTCTTCATTTATCACTTTATTTTTGTCTTTGTCTTCATCTCGTACTTCCATTATATTTGTGCTCCAATTCTATAGAGGATCAGGACATCTTTGTCCTAATACTCTATATCTCTACTCATGTATAATTTGTGTTCGTTTAGATCAAATAACTTATAGGCTTTGAATCGAGTCTTATAGCCAATGATAATATATTTGGAGCTTTTGTCATCCAATTTTAATTTTCCTTCATCCGAAACATGAGTATAGGTAATGAATCCAAAAATCTTTAAATAACAGATGTTAAGTTTTTTTATAGTGTTGTGTTTTCTAAGTTCATTGTTAGACATCTAATGAGTAGATAGATCACACATAACAATTTCACCCCAAAACTCCTTCGATCTCTTTTTTGCTTTGTAGCGCGCTTCTAACCATGTTGAGGATGGTTCGATTCTTTCTCTCCATGGTATCATTTTGTTAAGAAGACTAGGGTGCTATCAATAGTATTTGAATATCACATGTTTCACAAAAGCATTCAAACTCCTTTGATATGAATTCTCCTCCACGATCTAATTATAAAGCTTTGATGGTGTACCACTTTGGCTTTTCACTTGTGCTTTCAACTTCTTGAATGATTCAAAAGCCTTTAATTTCTCTGCTTTTTACTAAAATCATCGACGGATGTTAGATAATGATATTAACCATAAGATATTGGAGATATTGGTATATATATATCAGTGCGGATTAGCTTAAGAGGCTTTTTTTGCTTGCGAAGAATATATATTTTATAAAATTAATTTTGAGAGTTGATGTATGGTAGTCCTTTCATCATCTTTTTGTTTGATAATAAGTTGAGTACACCAAAATTGAGATATGGAAGCCTCAAGTGTTATATCGAAGAGTTATCTTTCAAGCTAGCATTGAAGTATTTGTCATCAACATGCTTTATGTTTAATATAAATAATTTTTTTTGGTCATTTGAACTTGTGTAATTATCTTCGTGTCTTGATTTCTTAGTGTGAGAGTTCTCCATGTATAGATTATATCATTTTTTCAAAAAATTATTATAATATTAAAATATTTATCTTCATGTTGGGCATATAATAGGTATTAGAAATAAAATAATAAAATTTATTTTTAGCTTAAATAAGGATTTTACTTTTCTCCTTTACTTCCACCTTTAAGAAATCTCCAAAAAAAAAAACTTGTTTATTGACTTATTCATCTAGCTTGAAGAATATATGCTTGTACCGACACATATGATTGCTTACTCCACTATTTAAGTACCAAAGGTTAATATTGTGAATGTCTTTTTTTTTTTGTGCTAGTAATAAAATATAATCATTCTCTTTTTTATCTTTTTTCAATAGTTAGTCTTCTCATCAACTTGGCTAGAATCATTATACCAATATTCTAACGAGTAATGACTAATCTTATTGCAAGTATAATAATAAACTTTGGATTTGTCATACCATCTTCCTTTTAAAGAATCACATCTTCCTTCTTTCTTGGGACATTCTTTATTATCTTTATTGTATTGTGCTTGTCGTTAGTCTCTTCCATAGTTTCTACCATGGCCTCGACCACAACTATGGCCACAATCATTATCCCTTTGGGTTCTTTCTCCTTTGGCTTCTTCATTTTTATCTTTAAGGGAAATCTTGTTTTGAATAGCTTGCTTCATTTATTTTTACTTCTTCTTTTATATTCTTTATTCATATGCTTGTAATAAGCCCATAAACTTATCAATGGTCATGGCTTATTCTTCAATGACAACCACAATATAATCAAATTTTACATCTAAGGATATTCGAATTTTCTCCACCACTCGATTGTCTTATAATGTTTCATCATTTTTTCTTAATTAATTGATAATAACCATTATGAAATAGTCCAAAATGAACTCTTATCTTTTTCATCTTTAATGCTTCAAATTCATCTTTTTGAGTTTAGAGTCATACTTGTTTAACTTTTTTTATTCATTTATAAGAATTTTAAAGATCTCCTATGCTTGTTCGGAGTTGGTGGCGATGGCAATCTTCCGAATGCTTTTCTATCAAGCACTCGATAGATCAAGAAGAGAGCTTTCTTATGTCTCTCAAAGAATCATTTTAGTTTACCATGAGTGTAGGGGCTCATTGTACCTCTTCTCTATTATCTTCTACATATCTTATGATCCAAGCAAGGCTTTCATTTGGATGCTCTAATTTTTATAGTTATTAGTGAGATGGGGGATAGGGAATAATATATTGATAGTCATCTCTAATACCTCTTTGCTGGGAATTGAGTGAAGTGGTGGAAGATAAAATAGTAACTTTGTTGGGTTCACATGTTGAAGCTTATAATCACAATAACATTCTCCCATCTATTTATAGAAGATGAGAGTAAAAGACTACATTCATAAAAACAAAAACTAAGGATTCTCTCAAATTTCAAGATGATTTTTTCTTCTTCACAAGATATCTTGACAATTCAATTTTTGAGGGATTACAATATCTTCTAAAAGGATTTTATCTTTTTTCAACATATCCAAGATATTTTTCAACTTTTAAAAGAAAGATCTATATCGAAATCTTTCTTCTTCCAAGATGATTAAGTAAGATCCTGTTTGATTTTTGGATAGTCTATATATGCCTTGCTTCCATTTGCGATTGCCTTGAGCTAAGAATAAGATCAAGAGGCATCATTTTAATTGCTGAAACTAATGGAGGAGGCTCATCATTAAAAGGCATCTGGATTTTAAGATTACACTTAGATATTCCCTTTAAATGAGCATCTAAGTATGTGCTTTCAAAGGAATTCTTCACTTTGAGGCAGCACAGCATGCTTATCTTGAAGCTGCAAAGAGAAAGAAGTTAGAGCTAAATTATGAGGTCACTCCAACATCAGCTGGTTAACTTAGATTAGCCCCTCTTGTTTGCATGTCCTATCTAGCAATTTCTCAAGCTGTTGGTGCAGCATAAAAGGGGAGCAAGTGGAAATATAAGAGTAGCCTATCCACCCAATAGGCATGCATAAAATGAGAGCAATCTTCCTTTTACGAAGCTCCAATAAGATCTTCACCTGGCTTTACATTTTATTAAGGAAAAGGGTTATTGGAATCTAATCAAGCGTTATACCCCAAACCACAAGCATCCATGAGGCACCCCACAAGGGTTTGTCATGCTAAAAGTCTCCATGTTGTCACTCTCCAAAACCCTAGTAATGCAGCATGGGATTGGATGATGGATGCAGGTAGATTTCTTCTATGCAAAGAGTTCAATTTAGCTTCACCAAGAAGAAAAAGAAAACTAAATTTGTTTAGGGACAGGTTCTTGCCTCACCACCCACAAAAGAGGAGGAAAGGATGTGATGTGACTTGTGGAAACATTTTGTTTAGGTAAAGCTTCCTAGCTTTCTCACGAAGAGGAGGAGGCAGTCGCAAAGCAAAAAGAATAACACTCATGGAAGCATGATGACATGATTCAAAGAACACCAAGTGGGGGAGAATAGGATGTACATGGAGGCCAACGAAGGCCCTTGTGCTGCTATGCCGTCTACAGAACTCAGTGCCGATGAACTTTAGAGATCTTAGCCCATATATTCAAAGTAATGCAGGTGGTACTACAGTGTGTAAAGATGTGGGAACGAAGCTCACAAAAACTACTATATAAGGCTAACTAAAGTTCATGGATCTATCCGACCTTGAGCGAGGTTGAGAGGACGAGATCTCAGGGTAGGGCAACAACCTCGAAGCTAGTCTAAACTAGTGGGAGGTTGTCTGCAGGGATGGCACGCGGCAAGGTGCAGCTGAAAAGGATCGAGAACCCGGTCCACCGACAGGTCACCTTCTGCAAGCGTCGAATGAGCCTGCTCAAGAAAGCTAACGAACTGTCGGTGCTGTGTGATGCCGAGATCGGCATCATCATCTTCTCCACACATGGCAAGCTCTACGAGCTAGCCACAAAGGGGTGGGTACTTTTTTCTGCTCGTTGCCTTCCATTAACTCACTACTCCTAGAGATGCAGACGAGGAACTTTAGACTGATGAACTATGTGGCAACCATCTAAAGGACGATGGAAGGTCTGATCGACAGGTACAAGACGGCATGTGGAGATGCTCACAGTACCGCAGGAGGTGGTGATGCAAACCAATCTCAGGTGAGTTTATGTATGCTTGCACCTCCTTCACTGATCCATCTATAGACGATAGATTAGCTCTACAAGAATGATTTAAGCAAGCAGTTTGAGGAGGGATCATGTTGGTTTCATGGATCTATATACCTATTGTTCTTCTCCTAATAAGATTATTGGGGGTCTTCTGTTTCCACATCTTGACATGTAGGAGGGCATGGACCCATGCAAAGTAACCCTATAGAAATGGTGTAAAAGGCTTGTAGTAGATTTGGATTTTGGTCTGGCATCTAACCGAGGAAGGTTGAGTTCTACCTCCATCGCTCCATGTTCTTTCCATCATTTCCACTGTGAAAGTCCTGTATCTGCTTCTCTCCATTGCCATGCTTTGTAGAACACAGTCATGGTGACCATTGCTTCATGATAAAATTGCAGTAACCTCAGTTTCATGTACTCTGTGCGCATTAAGGAGAAGATCTCTATCTGTAAACTGGGAGACCATATCTATTCCACACAGGGGTTGGGTCTTTCAGAAATAAGTTTGTATGAGATTGCAAGCATGGGTAGAAATTATTATGGAGAGTACACCAAGTGCTTTCATGTCACTTCTCGGGGAAAATTCTATATTTGGGGAGTACACCAATTGCTTTCATATTATTTTATGTGTTTCCAACTTCTTAAACATAATAGATACATTCATGTCCACAATAATGTCATCTTATGGCCTTTAAATTGAGAAAAAGAAAGAGAGAGAGAGAGAGATTGTGACATACCTGCAATCAAAATTTTCTTCTTCAGATCCAAAGTCAGAGAGATTCATACAGTAATACCTCACTGACAGTATGACTATTTAGATGGAATGAGTACTTCTAAGGGACAACAAAATGAATACTTTTGTTGAGATGTGAAACAACCATACTGTGTGACTCTTTTACAACTCCTATGCTTATGTGTAGTGTAAGGTAAACATTGTCTTCTGATGGTTCAGCATTGTCTTCCTTCCATTAGGAATTTAAGCAAGAGATTTCCATGTTGAAGAAAGAAATTGATCTGCTGCACAAGAGTCTAAGGTAACATTTGATTCCACAGTTAGATTAATCTGTACTTCTTCATAGAATTAGCTACATGTAATATCATGAATAAACCATGTACATCTTTCATTATGCCAACAAGAAAGAGCAGATCTAGAAAGACATTTCATGATTAGATGTGTGCCTTCAGCTAATCTCTGCAATGAGTCAATGCAATTTATACCTTAGCCTGCATCTTCTTGCTTGACAACATCCTGCAGGAGGTTCTCATAACTGCATGCTTGAATATTCTTGAAATCACTACGATGCCTTTTTGTTATATTTAACTTCTTTATTATGTAATCAAGATCTTATTCTTTATACTTAAATACCAACAAAAGAAAAAGAGGAGAAATTTGATATGAAGCTTTAGACGATATTGTCGAGATATAGGCATATTCATGTTACATAAAAAATGGATAATGGATTACTGATCATTTCATAGTTTATGAATGAGAATAAGGATTCATTTATGCAAAGCCATGAAACTTGGTTCATGCATTCAGCAGACTTACATATGCTTGCAGTCATACATAAAAACCCTGTCGTCGGCTACCGGTTTAGAAATCTGATACAAAATTCTTTTCCTTTCATTTCTACTCGTATCAGTAATCTTTATCATACTATTTTTCATCACCGGAAGAAAGCTATCAGAACATATCGGAAAAAAAAAAAAAAAAGAGCTTCGGAACAACGATGATATGTTTTGCATTTAAATTCAAGTATTGGTTTTTTCTACAACAGATGCATGCTTGGAGAGGGAATTGCTGGACACATGACACTGGATGAACTGCTCGTCCTAGAAAAGCATCTTGAGATGTGGATGTATCACATCCGTGCCACAAAGGTTAGAAGGATCTTCCTTTTTACTAGATGAACTGACAGCATGACTAATCTACATCAAAGTGGATGTGATCTTAATTGAAAGCTTCCAAATTCAGATGCAGATCATGTTCCAAGAGATCCAATCCCTGAAGAACAAGGTATCTACTTTTGCAAGTCCTTCAAATTCTAGATTATCCAGTGACTAATCAGCATGAAAATTTCACCGTCATGAATTGGACTAAATTGTTATCTTAGATGACTACATTGCCTTTGGACTTTGAATTGTTGGTTTGTTGTTCAGGAGGGAATCTTGAAGGCAGCAAATGTGTTTCTCCAAGAAAAGGTAGTATGCAATCGGACTGTGATAGATATTCCATTATGGAACGAAAGAGTTGACCAATTTATTGCTTGCTGGTGCAGATATTAGAGCAAAATAGCCTCTTTGATGTGTCTCCAATGCTTGTACAGCAAAATGGGCATTTTGATGCAGGTCAAATGGTAGCAGCTGACATTCCATACCCACTAACCGCACAATATGATGCATTCAAATCTTGGGGGCTCTGATATGGGCTTCTCTTACTGATCACAATAAGGTTTGGAGAGAACCTTGTAAGATTCGAGTCTGTCTTGTTGTGTCATATGGTTCTCAGAACTGTGTAATATTCCCAAAGGCTGGGGTTTGGAATGATATGTTTGACCTATGATGGACTATCCCATTTATGTGTAAGCTTTGATCTGCGCATGACTGCTATCCTTCCTATCTATACTACTCGAGTAGCATTAGCAGCAAAGGAGAATTTAGTGATTGAACTGTGGTCTGGTTTTCTGCATGCTTAAACCATTTCAAGACTTTAAAGCTTCAAGACTTGGTGGTTAATCTCTTGTTGACATTGTCTTTTTGATCATTGAAGCCACAGATCTTTGTGTTCCACCAAACAACTGAAAGTTCAGAGCTATCATACACAGTGGACAGCCAGAGGAAATTATAACTTAGCTTATATACAATTAAGCTCTAAATCATATGCATTTCTGGAGATGGGATTTCATATGTTGTAGGCATCCTAATAGAGTCTATATGGCTTTCATAAGAACAAGATTACTCTTCTCATCAATCATGATTTCAAGAGATGGTCTGCTTCTGGCAAAGATATTAGCCAACAAAATGGAAGTGAACAGTGCTTCTTCAAAGTGCCAAATCTTGTTATTTTGACATATATTCATGAATAAACAGAGTTAACTTAGTGTTTTTGGATTCCAAATAAGTGCCATTCATTATTCTTTATTTGATTTTTAATTACAAAAAATACTTCCAGAATTGGTGACATTCTTATTAATCCCTTCAATCTCAGTTTAGCATAAGCTTATGATATTTATATATTATATTTATTCCTATCATATACATACATTAACCTAATTTAAACTAATGGCTTCTTATGAGGAAAGACAGCTTAGGTCCACAAAATTTTCACATTTCAATAGGGTTGCTCTAATGCTTATGAATGAACTATGAATACAAATGCAATTATGCATATAAATATATTTAGACAAAAAGACATTTTTCATGTATGTTTATGTATAATATCGACATACATATTTATGTGTTATAATGCTAAATCAATTTATTTTTTCTTTGCCATCTGTTTATTTTAGAAGCCATATGTTAAGACCCAACTTGAAAGACTTTTTTCTTTTTTCTAATAATGTAAAGAGAATAAACACAAATTATTAATTACAGATACATCTAATCCTACAAACTCACAATCCTTTAATTTAGAGTGAGTTACAAAGTTTTGATATAAATGAAGTATTTTTAATAGTAATTATATTATTATTATTTTTTAATTTTTTTTATTTTTTTGAAAATATATCATAAAAATTATTTCTGAGAATCTTAAAATATTTTTCCTGTTCTATAATGTAAATGATGATTGACATAGCGACATTTAGGAAAATAAACAAGAAAAAAAACTAAATAGGAAAAATATGATTATTTAGAAATGCTGAAAAAAAGATTAATACCAAAGGGATTTAAGAAATAATAATTATTATGTGTTAAAATTATTTCTTAAATTATGTAAATTGAATAAAATATATAAAAAGGCAAAAAAAGAGTTAATATTTGAGTACCCCCCATAGGGCTCTTTGCTTTCTTTTTATCCTCTCCGTTATCTCCAAGTTCGAGCAGGGGCGATGAAGAAAGAGCTACTGGCGTCGGCGCCATGGCGGGGCGAGGAGCAGCCGCGCGAGAAGTTCGCGGACGCGAAGCTGAAGGCCACCAACGAACCGGGCGGCACGCCCACCATGCACGTCCCCCGCAAGAAAAGGTCCGCCGCCGCCTCCAAGACCGACGAGGACCTCGAAGCCGAGATCGATCCCGAGCTTAGATACAGCTTCCAGAGGAATTTCAGGGTCATTTAATCCACCCCTTCCAATCCTCTTTCATCTTTTCTTATGCTAATTCACGAAATTGAAAGCATGTGGACTGCAAAGTTCAAATCTTTCTTTTGTTTTCTTCCCTGCTTTCTTGAAACTCGTTCGCGGTTTAGATGTAGTACTCAGATAAGAGTGGTGTGGTTGGGTCGCTAATTGCTCCCGATTTGCTCGGGGGGTTTTTTGGTGGTTGGTAACCTAAAAGATGATGATGGTAGGTCTTCATGTTAAAAGAAAGAATTTTGGTGGTTCTCTTCCGATTCGTGAATACCAGGTAACGCAAGATGAGATGCCGAGTTGGGGAAAGACGGAAACCTAGATTGACCTTTATATTGGTAAAAATTGGAGTTCACTCACAGCGTTGATGCTTTTAGCAAGGCCAACTTACTTGCGTCTAAAAAGTTTTATAGAATCATGAAATAATGTGTTATGGAATTTGTGTCTTGATTTCTTTTTCTACTTTTCCCATCTTTTTACTGCATTATTGTGCAGCCTTATGAGTGTGCTCATTGGTAACTTAGTTTTTTGCTACATCGCTTCTTTTGTTGGTCCAATCTATTTTCCTCTTTCTGTAATGCCTGTGCCATAATGTGCATTTCATAATAAGCCTTGCAAAATGGGTAGCTACTGTCAATCTATTTGCATAATCCGAGGGTAAAGGTGACCTGGTGGGTTTATAATATCTTGTTTCTCTTACTCCTCAACCAATGTAGGACTAAATGTTTTTATCAGTGCTCCCCCTAAATGGCACTAGAAGAAGGGTCATGATCCCTTGGCTTCCCTACGGGAGGAGCAGTGATAAAAACATTTAGTTCCACATTGGTTGAGGAGTAGGGGAACCAAGAGCTTATAAGCTTGTCAGGTCATCCTTACCCTCATAGGTGTCTTTTGGAGCTCATAAACCCTGAAAGGGCAAAACCATGTGGGCATGCCCAAAGTAGACAATTCATCGTGAGCCTACGTGGTCGCTCCAATGACGACAAATGTTGACTTATCAATTATGTTGATACTTTATAGACTCTCTAACATATAGTAATTTGATTATCCATGTTTGAGTTTGTCTTAGAATACCATCTGCAAATATTCAGCTACCTCTTTCTGCCTTGTTTTAATCATGAGCTTCTTATTGATGTGTTGATCTTCAAATGGAATGGGCCTGAATAAGGCCAGGCAGAGATAGAGTGTTAGATGGATCTGGATTCTGCACAAATATCCATATGATTCATCTGAATTGTGGGCCTTGATTCTTGTGTACACAAAAGTACATGCTGTGGTATGTACAGACAGCACTTAATGACTAGCTGCACATAACCATGTCTCACAGGATTTTGGTAAGATGACTTCCACAGATAGTTCAGTACATAAGTGTGACAATCATATGTATGCTATTATTTTGATAAGTTTTTAGTCAGATATATATATATATATATATATATATATATATATATATATATACTGGTTCTTGCTATTGGAACTAGATGTCCAAATGAGGTTTCAAATATAAGTTGAACTACTGTGTATCTATTTGTACTTACCGGTCTAATCAAGGATGGATAATGGACAATATAACTTGGTACCATTCAAGAGTTTTTTTTTTTTTTCAAGTGATCCTGGACATTATAGGTCAGTGCACTATCTGGTATCTGATAAAATGTAAAATCAATATCGGACTGAGTCTTTAAAGATTGTAGCAAACTAATATGAAGATACTTTATGCATGTAAGTGATTTTCAGCTATTTTCGTTTTATGCTTGACTGTATCCAGAATATGTATTTTAGAGATTCATTATGTGCCTTGCCATTAAACTACTAAAAAAAACCTTGATCAGTACCCGATCATATAACTTGGTTCCATTTAGGATTCATTTTTTTTAGGGATGTTGGGCTGTACAAATTGGTATATTGGTTGGTATACTGGTACGATGCTGGCTTAACTTTGTATAAAACCGAAATAGAACCGAGATTCTAAACCTTGTATTAAACTAGAATGAAGATATTTATGCATCTGAATGATCTTTTCATCCATTTACTCTTTGTACTTAATTGTATCTAAGATGAGTATCTTGGAGATTGCTGTTTTTCTGCATGCTTTGCATTGAATTACTAAGAGATGTATTTAATCAAGTTCCTTATCATTTGATGGCTTTATTATGTTTGGTTTTAAAATTTTCTTATTCTATTTGCAGTTTCTTCAACAAGTGTTCAGCATAGATACACTTGTGAAACCTCTTCCTCCTGCTATGGCATATAATGTGTCTCGAAATCTGAGTTTCTTTACTCGGATATTTACACAATTTTGGGGTAAGCCTTCAGATTTTAACAGAAATTGGATCATTTAAATGTGCTCGGCCACTTTTTGTTCTCTCTTCATTCTCTTGCAATGTTGGCATCATCAATTCCTTTGTCATACAATGCTTCATCTTTGAAGTTCGGTGTAATCGTAGTTTTCTTTAGTGTTGTTGTTTGTGCTTTGCACTTTGGTTCTTTGCCCATTTGTGTGTATCTGGATATTAAATTGTTTATACAAATTAATTGGTTTCATAAGCTGAATAGTAATGGGTACATATGGCACATGTGAAAACTTTGTACAAGGAACAGCCACTGATGTCCTTATGAGAAGAAGATTGATATATCTGCAATGGTGATGAATCACATCAAGTCAATTTTCTAGTTTCTCCCTTATCATGTAACCACAAAGTCATCATGGAAGAAGGGACTAATGTTTCACATAACTGTAGACACTTTGCTGCATGTGGTTTTACATTACACTTAACTAGTCTGACAGTTTCTAACTTAGAAAATCAACTGATAGTTTAAGATATTTTTGGTGATGGATACTTAAACATTTGCAGGAATTCCTTAGCTTTATAAATGAGACTAGTTGTATAATGTCAAGATGTTTTCACTTGGCTGTCCATGCTATGTCCATCAGGAATGGAATAACAAAGAACACATGATATCTTGGTTTCACTTTCTGAACCTCTTTTTCCTTCTTTTGCCCAAAGGTTGGCCTTTACACAAATTCTGTCCACATCTTGCTGAAGTGAAATAAAGTTCTTGTTTCACTTGACAATGCTCAGAACAGTTACTATCACAATGTAGACTCCTATTAAGTTTAAACAATCAGCTATCCTAGTGCAAACATAGGAATATGGTGAAGAAAGTAGAAGATATCTTCATAAATTTATTAAGTAACTATATCCAATTCCCAGATCAACAATCGATGCAGAAATTAAATTGTTCATGTGTCAGTCTACTATTTTCTTACAATCAACACCTGCTTTTTGACAAAAATCAAACTCTGGCATTAGATTTCTTGTTGAGTAAAATTCTTTCATCAGGTCCATATATATAGCATGTCTTTTGGGTCCTGCTTCTTTGTATGACTTGCATTGTCATTGCTGATAATCTATTTGTGAGATCAATGATCGCAGCCTTCATTCGTTATGTTCTTTTCTTCCTGGTTTATAAATCCTTTATTTTTCTTAAAATTTGCTTTCACCTTGAACTGATTTTTGTGTCAATAATTCAGTTCTACAGTTATGCTTTCTTTACACTTTTGAAACTTTCTGTGCATGATAAATCACTAGAATTGTATGGCTAAACATCATACTCGAGTGGCTTCTAATTGATTTTCAGCATTGATGAACCAATTCCTTGTCTTGCTGAAATTGGAGCATGTTTCTCGGGCATAATAAATCCACATGGTATCTATGATAAAATTAGTGCTGCCAGTGAAGGCTCATGTGAGAGAATGCTACTGCTTTAATACTGGAGAATCACTCCCTTTCACAAAGAGAGGCTTATATCAACCCCATCTAGAATCGTGAGGAATACTCGAGGTGATGGCGAATGCAACTAACTCGTGAAAATGCTATGTAATTTATGTCAAATTGTTCACAACCCATTTTGAGTATCATAAAATAAAGCCTATTTCTGTAAGTCTGCTTTTAAACCACTTGTTAGCTTGGCTTGTTTGTATCTCAACAAATGCATAGTTCTGCATCTGTAAATAAAGATATTTTAATTAATTAACTATTTAATCTTGGTGACCATCTTGCAGATCCAGAGGGAATTGCAAATGCTCAGAAATCACTTGGGTTAGGACAGGAAGATAAGGCTCGTCGCGTCGACTGACTGATGATGCATGCCTTCTTCAGTAATATTCAGTTCTATTATGCTTAGCCTGTCATGAATTTGTTCTTTGTTTCAGATTTGAACAAGTAGAGTTGGTCTCATGATATCTATCTGATCGTGTTTCATACAACCAGAACCAATCGTTTGGTCAGCTTTATATTTCGGGAACTCTTTGGTAGACTTGTGCAGTATTTTATCTTTTGGAGGCTCAAATAATATAAATAGTGAATCAAAATGGAACAGATCCTACTCTCAAATTTTTTTTATCAGACCAGTTCGGATTTTATATCTATGATATCGAGACATATACTATAAATTTCATTATATATATATATATATATATATATATATATATATATATATATATATATATATATATATAGCATTATATTTTTTGAAATAATCCCATTGTTGATGAGTTAAGGATGCGATAAAATGATCCGAATAGAATACAGAATCATACTTCATCGGAGCAGTGGGAACTTTGAGATGTGAGATTTGTATGATTCCGAGAAGAGCAGCACTCGGAGAGGAGAAAGACGAAACAGAACGCCTCAGGAGAAGCTCCAAAATGGCTCCTCACACTCGTCGCGCTCTCGTCCTGCAACCACGACGTGTGGTGTGTGCATGGCTCACATGCGCCAACCCTCGTCTATCTCTCTGGGTTCTGATCTCCTCAACAGGACCTCTCAACAAAACGCTTACGACCCCTATCGGCCATTCTCTCTCTATCATTCGATCGATGGATCTGTTGAACGCCGTCCTGAACTCTGTGGTGCCACCGGCAAGCATGATCATTCTGGCCTTCGCATGGCCAACCATCTCCTTCCTCCATGCCTTGGAGTGGTTCTTCAAGACCTTGTACAGAGAGAACATGGAGAACAAGGTGGTTCTCATCACTGGAGCCTCCTCGGCCATCGGAGAGGTACGGTTGTGTACTAGTCAATTCACTACAACTTAGCTCATATGATCCATACCACCGTCTCACCGTAGGAATTTGCCCCTTTTTTCATCCTGTTGCTTAATTCATCCTTATATTGTCCGGTGATGGAATGAGTTCAAAAGGTTTCGTGCATTACTGGATTTACTACTGAACAATCGACTACGTGAGAAGAACTTGTAGACATGTCTTTCATAGAAGGATGTCAATCTACTGAATCTTTACATGGAGAAGCAGGTCATTAGTGCGCTACAGGTTGTGAATTGGTATCTGGGAAGTTTGAGTATCGCATTTGTATACAATCGTTTACACGAGCATATAAGATTCTGGCCATCGGCGGCGGGGCAGTGCAGGTGGAGAGGCGAGTCTCCATAGAAGTCCATCTAGAAAGCTTCATTTTGCAGTTCATGAATCGATAACAAGTACAGAAATATATGCAAAAGCATATTGAGATGAACGATGAACCATAAATTGGAAATTTTGGTAGCTATTTGTATCCTAAATGTTGTATGTTATTTTTCGGATAGTATATTATGCTAGCTCAACTGCATACTTGCGCCATTTCATCGAACACAACTTCAGATGGTGAAAATGTCGTTATGTTCGTATCATTAATTTTATGTTGTTCCTACGAACCGATCGACAATTTTAAATAACTTCTATCTCTTTGTTTAATGTTGACTATAAAACCAATTCAAAGTTTGGTGTGTGATAAATAGTAGATTGCAAAGGAAATGATGAAAATAAAGAACATTTATTTATTCACATAAACCGCTCTAAATATAGCAACTTAACATAATATTTCTCTTTGTTGATGGTTATGGTTGCTGAGTTACATTCATTACTACAAACACTCATTCATCGCAAGATTTTGATCTAAATTTAATGTTCTCTTAAGTAATTACAAATGCAGCAATTAGCTTATGAATATGCAAGAAGAAAAGCAAATTTGGTGTTGGTGGCAAGGAGGGAGAATCGACTTTGGGGAATCAGGGAGAACGCTAGACTCTTGGGTGCCAAGCATGTACTTGTGATGGCTGCTGATGTTGTCAAGGAAGAGGAGTGCAGAAGATTTATAAGTGACACCATAAGTTACTTTGGCCATTGTAAGTTTCGATATTCTGTTATGTAAATTTGTAGTTTTTAGTAATTGATTGGCGTCGACTGGACTCTGATTGTATCTGTTCTTCATTGTCATCCATACACACCAATCTAATCCTTTTACGAATGTTACAATATAAATTGAAGCTTCTCTAGCTGTTCTAAGACTACTCATATGACGTAAATTTGTAGTTTTTAGTAATTGATTGGCGTCGACTGGACTCTGATTGTATCTGTTCTTCATTGTCATCCATACACACCAATCTAATCCTTTTACGAATGTTACAATATAAATTGAAGCTTCTCTAGTTGTTCTATGACTATTCATATGACGTAAATTTGTAGTTTTTAGTAATTGATTGGCGTCGACTGGACTCTGATTGTATCTGTTCTTCATTGTCATCCATACACACCAATCTAATCCTTTTACTAATGTTACAATATAAATTGAAGTTTCCCTAGCTGTTCTATGACTATTCATATGACGTAAATTTGTAGTTTTTAGTAATTGATTGGCGTCGACTGGACTCTGATTGTATCTGTTCTTCATTGTCATCCATACACACCAATCTAATCCTTTTACTAATGTTACAATATAAATTGAAGTTTCCCTAGCTGTTCTAAGATTACTCGTATGACCAAGCTACGCAAGTGAATCAATGTTTGCGACTAGGCACGATATGCAGTGATCTTCTGAACATGTTTTGCTTTGTGTGCTGCATAACAAGAGAGTCTGTGTTGTTTCTAAGATTAATTGTTTGAATGCAAATTTTATTCAGCAGTTTTCTAATGTTTGTTCTGTACTTGTATTGAGTTCCATATCTATCTCGGCTTGTTAGGTTCATGTAAGGCTCTGCTGTTAATACAACTGTCAATTAGCTGCTGCCATGAATCACAAAGCTTTATTGTTCTCATAATCTAGGGATGATCAATTAATGTTAGCTTGAGAAAACTCTATCATTTAATTCAAATAGCAACTTCAAATTATCGATGCCTAGTCAGTTTAGCGAGGCGAACATGTTTCTTGATATCTTTGAATCTTTTCAGATGGTATGTAATAGTCGATCGACGATACATGTTTCTTGATATCTCTGAATCTTTCAGATGGTATGTAATAGCCGATCAACGATACGATACGATTAGGGATTACACCTTTGTCGCAATTATGATACTTGTTCTAAATATTTGTACTTGGCAGTGCATCATCTTGTCAACACTGCAAGCCTGGGGCATAACTTCTACTTTGAGGAGGCCACAGACCCTGCTGTCTTTCCACACATGATGGTATGACCACTGCCACATCTGCTTGCTTCACTTTCTTCTTACACATCCATGTTAATCACTAGGTCCGATCTAACTAAGGCTCCATTACCTGACTATTTGTTCTGAAGGTTTGAGACTCCCACCACTTGAGCATCACAGTCATAATCTGTATGTTACGTTGATAGGATTCTGAAATGCAATGCTGCTCACACTAGTTTTGTTTCAAAAAGATACTGAATTTTCCAATTTTTGGGTTTAATTTGCATAAAAATTACTGTGACGAATCAGATGTTGAGCAGTAAACCTGACTGTTTTGTGGAATGTATCAGGATATCAATTTCTGGGGAAATGTTTATCCAACCTATGTTGCCCTTCCATACTTGAGGCAAACCCGCGGCCGAATCCTTGTCGATGCATCCATGGAGAGTTGGCTTCCTATGCCAAGGATGAGCCTTTATGCAGTGGGTGCTCAGAAAGAAAGAATCTGAGTGTTCTTATATTTATGCTATATTATGGACGGATGAATGTTTCGAGTATGTCTGATTCTTCATTGGTTTGTAGGCAGCAAAGGCGGCTGTGGTTAATTTCTACGAGACCTTAAGATTTGAACTGGAAGAAGATGTAGGCATCACGATTGCAACCCATGGGTGGATAGGTAGCGATGTTAGCAGAGGGAGGTTTACGCTCGAGGAGGGAGCAGAGATGCAATGGAAGGAAGACAGAGAGGTAAGTCAACTTGGAATAGCGATCACCACTCGAACTTAGTAGTGTGCGAGTCATCAAACAAGTGTGATTTTGATTTGTAGGTGCGCCTCGCCGGAGGGCATGTCGAAGAGTTTGCGAAGCTGATGGTCGCAGACGTGTGTCGGGGCTACGCACACGCGAAGCATCCGAGCTGGTACGACGTCTTCCTGCTGTATCGAGTTTTCGCGCCGGACATCCTTGGTTGGGCATTCCGCTTGCTGTTGCCGAACGACGACAGAGCCAAGCCGACTTCGGGACGACTATTTCCGGAGGCCTCGTCTCCTCGAAAGCCGATCGCCGCCTTCTCTTCAGCATCTCCCCGGCGTCTATCGGAAGTTGAATGAAGCTTTTGTGTTCTGCAGGTCGTCGTCGTCGTCTTATGGGTGAGTGTGTGTTTCATGATCAGGACCGAGTAGAAACTACTTGCTGTGGATCTTTGAGAGAGTTGTTTCCTTCGTCTTTATGTAAGAGTTGAATGCAGCCAACAAGTCATCAGCATTGCAAAATGTATTCTGTATTATGTGGTCAGTGAGAGATGCTACTACTTCGTAGTTTGGATCCTTTTAATCATCGGTTGTTGAATTTTTCTTTTGCTGGTTTTGCTGTTTGATCCAAAGTTTATTTTCTAACAAGCGCTGTAATCTCTCACCATTAATATTCCATTTTTTTTATCGTATGTAAAAAAATATATTTTAAATTTTAGAAAATCGTATATATTTTAATTAAATTAAGTGTATTTAAGTTTTTATTTGTAGTTTTTATCTTTATTTAAATTTAAAGACATGTAAATTATGAAAATAATCTCTTGCCAATAATATCGCGCATGTATATAAATTTAAATAAAATTTATAGAATATAAATATTAATATTAATATTTCATCTAATATTTTTTATAGGGAGAGCATCGTCGATCAATCGTCATCCGACACATGACCTCTACATGGTTAAGGGTTGTCTTCTTACACACTCGTACAAAGAGAAGATTGTCGGTGGCTGTCTTCTTATATAATATTTCATATTATGTAATTCTTTACCAAAAGGTATAAAAACTCATTTTTAGTATAATAAAAAGGGGATCATTCTTTTCACCACTTATAATCATACTCATCTACTTCGAGTTACTAATTTGAATGTCGAATGGATCAAGTCAAAAAATCTATTTCGATCTCGATCTTCGTATAGGTGATACATCGAACATTCGATATTTTTACCTTGGATTGGATGTGCATTAGATAACCTTGCTCATTCGATCTGGACTATATCGAGCTAATCATGTTGTCAATAATATTTTACTATAATAATTTTAAAAATATATATTTCAATAATTTACTTACTAATCTTTTTAAATCAACTATAATTGAATTGTCAAAAAAGACACAGAGTTGAGATTCCAGTTATCATTAATGTCGTTTAAAATTTCAGAATTATCAATGATATTTAGATATTTCAAATTTTAGTATAAATAATTATTAATAATCATGGTTAGTACTGATTAGCTTAAATAGTTAACTAACTAATTTAACTTAATGTAAATTCATTGTGTGTCAAATAATACAATAATTGTAAAGTCTTTCACTTAGACCTATTAATTAATTAATTAATTATATATATATATATATCTCATAAAGTCTCACTAATCAAAATTGATAATTGAGGGAAGAATAAAATAAAGACTCTAATAAATAAATAGTCAATGAAAACGAAACATCACATTCATATACCTAACTCCATTATGCTTTCAATTCCTATCTGAGAAGCCCAATTCCTACTCTTGCATAAACCAGTACGATCAAAGAGACGACTTTCGACACGAATGCTCCATAAACCAGTTTTTTTCGCCTCGGACGGTGAAATCGTTGCCCATTAATCCAATCTCTCCTTTAATTCCCACAAAATTTACAGAAAAAAATCTATGTTGATGTTCTTCGTATCAGATATGCGATTCATCTATCTTCTAATCAACTTCTGCGAGCCCTGGGAATCAAATCCTTAAAGCCTCGCTTTGCTACTTGGAAGCTGCTGTGGAGGAGAAGAGGATCGATCGCCTCCACTCGCGGTACTACTCCCCTCGATCTGATTCTTTTATCATCATAGATCTTCGCTGAGTTGTTCTCTGATCGGTTCCTGTTCCACTTTGATCGGTTGCAAGTTCAAAAAAAAATCGTCTTTTTGTAGATAGATATTCAGCTGGAATTTTGATCAGGAGTCTTTGGAATTTAGATCCTTTGATGAAGAGGGCGGAGTGCAAGGATAAGGTTTTGAAACGCTAGCGTTGGATACATTAATTTGAGTTGGTTTGCCTGTGAGCAAATTCCAAAACCCTAGAAAGAACTGCGGTCTGATCTCCCATAAGGAGAGGGGGAAAAGGCATTCTTTTTTAGGGATTCGGATGTTAATTCGGAAGTCTTTCAAAGCTCAGAGATTTGATGAATTCGCGGCGGTCCAAACCCGTGAGGCTTGTTTCGTCCAATTCCCAATCCATAGAAGTAGGATTGGGAGAGAGCTCTATGATGGGTTCTTCTTCCATTGACAACACAGTCTACTGCTGTGTCGCCAAGGGGAACAAGATTCTGTACTCTCACAATAGCAATGGCTGCGAGCTTGAGACCTTGGCCGTTCTCTGCCTCGAGAATGCACCGGCTTTCCACAAGTGGTATTTCCACACTGTGGGAGCCAGGACCTTCGGGTTCTTGATGGTCGATGGGCACACGTATTTTGCCATCGTAGATCCAAGCGTAGGGAATTTGGCCATTCTTCGGTTCCTGGAGCACATTCAGGAAGGCTTTAAGAAGGTGGTGAAGAATGGTTTTCACGACGAGTTGGTGCCCATCATCCAGAGGCTTATAGCATCATTGGAGAACATGCCCAAATCTGCCTTTGCATTGGATGAAAATTCTGAGCAGGTTGCATCTAGTGATGGTTCTGTTTCTACAGAGGCGCCATTGCTGGGGATCAAGCATCACGAGAAGAAGAAGAAGAAGATGAAGGATAAAGTAGTTCAAAGTGATGATGTGGTTGAAGACCATGCTGATGGCACGGTAAATATTAATGTGGCACAACAGACAATGGGGACAATGTCACTGCAAAGGAGCTCGAGCTCATCAAGGCCTCACTCGCAACAACCAGGGAGGAGGCTGTGGTGGCGCCATGTGAAGATAGTCGTAGCTGCCGATGTAATTATCTGCTTGGTCCTGTTTGGTGCTTGGTTGGCAGTGTGCAAGGGTTTCCATTGTGTTTCAGGAAAGTAGTAGAGAAGAGGTTGGATTTTGGGACCAAGAATTTTCGAGGAAATAAGGCGGAAACACTTTGTTCTATGGGTTTCTAAGTATATGTCTGCTTCGGAAACTGAGGTAGTCGCACAAACATGGTAAATATGCAGTTGAATACTCTAAAAAAGAACAGGAATGGAGGAAGCATGCACTTTCCATAGGGAGTGATATGTATGAGAGGATTCACTTGGAAGTGGAGAAGTTTTTGGATATGCAGCATATTTATTCATTGCTCTACATGGGAGAAAATCTATGATGCTTGTTGTTTCTGTGCTGTGTATTGGCTCGTCTCTTTTTTGTTCTTGTGTATGTTAGCAATATGTTAAGTGCTGTTCATATGTATCTTCTTCTTAAATCAACCTGTTATACTTGGGAGGATTTTACAGCATGATGACAATGCTTAAGATATTCAGGCTTTTCAATCTGTGTGCCGAGTTGAGATTTTCCAGTTTCTTCTGGAACTGCAGAATTCAGTTGCCTTCTTGATTCAACTAAGCATGAAGGCTTCTCTTAGATATCATTAAAGATTCATCAAAATTTCTTCCATTTATTCTGGAGAGCAGACATCCAATTATTTCTTCCCTTTAGTTATGCCAACCTTCTCATTTGCTCTTTTCATCTTACATGAATTTTGATCAGGTTTTCAGTTTCTGGGTAATCTTAATCATTTCTCTGTTGTTATTTTTTTTAACTGTGTTGTCTTTTCTACCATCCTAAACCATATTCATAATCAGGTCCAGAAATCAACTGGCTATTAGAACTTCTCCATATGTTCTATAAAGTTTGGCTTCTTCCCGAGTAATTTTGTTGCTTCTTCCTTGCATGTTTCTGCTTTTGAAGTGATCAAAATGCAGCTTTTCTATAACATGTGATGTTTGTTTGAATCAGAGTAAACTTTTGTTGTTTGTTTCCTTATAATAGATTGCTTGGATTGTCTAGTATCTACCTGGATAAGTTTGATGTGAACAGAAGCATCATCCACACCCAGGATGCGTAATGTATATAGGATCAATGGTAATCCCCCATTACAAAGTTATGCCCACAAAGTAACAATCTGGTGTGATTCAAAATCTTATTCATATGCAGTAAATTTTCACATGGATATGCTTTTTCATTGGTGTATAATCTAATGTTCTCTTTAGGAAGTTAATAAGGCCTTATATATATACTCCACAAGATGAGCAATTGGCTCATACAACAAGAACAAGACAAAAAAAACCTTCAGAGCTGATAACATGTTCATCATGTGTATGAGCAATATGCTCATGCCATAAACCACCAGCCATCATGGATTCATCTAGTCCTCCTATAAACCAACTCAAATATCCTTCCATGTCCAATATTGAATGAATCATACATTGCCTCTATATAATCAAAAGTTTCTATTCTTCCTAAATCAATGGAAAAATAACAATGCACTAAAGTGTGTGCTAAATACATAGTTATCAACCAAGGAATGGCTCAAGGAGTTACAGCATGATTAAATCCGAAAAAAGAAAAGCTTTCAAGTCCAGCAAATACTTTCATTTCTTTCAGAATCCTGTAGTGGGTATATATGGTTATCCTTCTGCAACCTTGACTAACTACACAAAACACTCCGAATCGTTCTGTAAACTTCATTTGTGACGGTAAAAAGTATCAATTACAGAGTTTGTGCACTGCTACATGTGGCATGCAACAAAGATTTTGATGATTACTTCTGTCCACTCTATGAAGTTACAATGCAACTAGAACTTATGGAGGCAAGGATAGAGTTCCTACAGCATAATAAAAAATGCACAATTCGATAGAACAGGTGTTTCCAAATTTTAATCTGACAGGCAAGTGACCAAAAGATCCGTAACTGCTAAGTTGCTAATGACCTCATACTTCAAAGAGAATCTTGTCTTCCTAAATACAAATGCATAACTTCTTCTGTGCCTTCCAATTTCCTGTAACCAAAACTAACCTTCCTGCTATCTAATTGCTAGCCTTTTTCTATACAACCCCCACAGGGCAAGATGTCTCCTCTTTCTGATGTAGAATAACAACAGTAAGTTTTTTGTTATGGGAGTTGTGCAATCTCAAGCAAAATCTTATACAGTGACTGTGGCTTCGAGAAGAAGGGGCAGTGGTCGCTCCCTTTGATCTTGTAGATCCCATGCGGGGGGTTCTCCCTGACCAACTTCTCTTGGACGTCAGGTGAGAGCATGCGGTCATCCAGCGTCTGGATGAAAAATCGCCGGACCATGCCATAGTTTTCAGGGGTGAGAGAGAGCTTCTCCATGATCGGTTCCAGTGGAATAGTTCTCATGGATACAGTGGCCAGAGAAATATCCTGCAAAGAATCATGCACTGTTTCTTTAAAAGAGAGAAACTCATTCTGAATGAAAACTGATAATTTATTCGACAATGACATCCAGAATAATGGTCAAGAAAGTTTCAGGAACACCACAGTCATGTTAAACCAGGTTTCTCGCATGAAACATCTCTGATAAAACTGCACATTCAACTAAATTTACTCAGATGTGAGTCTTATGCGAATTAATATAACCTAACATATGCAGATCTTGCTTATGGACCTAAATTTTGAGTTAAGCTAGCATGCTATGTAATATGTATTTGATTGCTTATACACTGCAGACATGGTTGACAGGAAGATACAAGTTTGTCAGATATAACCTAGTGTAACAAAATAGCAGCCTCTCTTTTCCAGAGGAGACTATTTTGTATATATCAGTATATTCAACTGATTTAGGTGGTTCATTACTGTTAACCATCCATATATCACGGTCACAGTGTTGGTCTAGTCAAACTCATTGATGACAAGGTCTTTTCATTTGCAAAATTATGTGACAGTCAACAATAAGCTAAAATTCTGTTATATTTGGAAACCACAGGATATACATAAATAAACATAGGAAAAAGTAACAGAACAAAACTTAACATGCATTTAGTATGATTGATCAAATAAGAATTTTAGAACAGGCAAGTCGTAGAGGGTAGCTTGTTATAATGGTAAGGTTGCTCTATTATCTTGGGTGATCAAGATCCAAATTATGAAAACCTCTTTGCGTCTAGGGTAAGGTTGTACATTAACCCTTCCTATATTCGACATTGGCAGCAAGTCTTGTGCATTGGATCATCTGTTTCTTCATGAGTCATGCAAAGTTAAATGCAACTGTATGTACATGTTTTTGAAGAAAAGAGAAGTGGAACTAGATGAGATGGCATCAACTCAAACCTTGGGAGGACTCTGGTTGAAATATAGACCACTTCTGATATGTTGTTTGTCAAACATGAGACCTGTAGGAGGGTTGTCACTTCCATTTCCATAAACTAGAAACTGTGACTCTTTCAGGAAAACATCAGCAGATGCTAGCTGCAAAGTGTTACAAATAAACAAGTTAGACAGTGAAGAGGAGACATGAGTACCAATATTAAATTTTTAAACTGACATGACTAATAGTCCATGAAATTTCTGTCTGAGCTTTATCAGTCTGATCAAAATATTGCAATTGCTCTCGGATTTTGCATAAAAAGATTCATGCAAGATTGAAGTGCATGACAGGGTTTGTTGTGCCGATGCATATTGCCTAGTACAAGCGGTATGTACCGATTCGATAGGATACGGACTGCCTTCTACCGAGCGGTACCAGTCACTTGACCCTGTATTGGGCGATATGGGGTCTGTATGGGTGGTAACGATCGAAACCCGACTGGTCGGTAACAGTTGGATTTTGGTCGTTACCCATCAAGGGCTGAGATTTTCCTATTTCAAACGGTTAATTTGACCGTTTGAAGTTTAGAAAAAGATTTTTAAACCCTTTCCTCCCCCTCCCCTTTCAACTCATTTCACTCTCTCAATCTCTTAAACTCTCTCAAACATTTTTCACTCACATATCTTTCTTATTCTCACATTTTCACTCTCCTAAACTCAACAAAGCTAAGATTTATGAATTGGATCAAATTTAGAAGGCTAATTTAGGAGGATTAAGAGAAGAACACTCTAATTAAGAGGTATGTATTCTCTTTCTATATTTTTATTGATTTATGAGATGATTAAACCTATTTTATGTTGTGTATGAGTTAATGTCTAATATGTTGTTTAATATATTTTTGATGGTAGAATGGTGTTAATTAGGGAGTAATTAAAGTCTTTAATGTTGTGATTAGTGTGTTTAATATTGATTTTTTTAAAATTAGATACTTAGGTCAAATCTTTATATTTCATACATATTATGGATTGAGTCATATGCTTGTGAAGGTATAATAGGTTTAATTAAGTTTTTTTTAATACTGTGATTAGTGGTTTTAATAATAATTTAATCAAAATTCGATCGATATTGGATCAATTTACATTATTTTTGTGAAAATTATACTAAATTTATATTTATTTCTAACTTAAAAATCCTAATCTATTTTTTTCTATTTTCAGATATTTTTGGAGGTTCTTTTTTATAATTTTGAACGTACCATCGATACACCTCGATACGTACCATACCGAGTAGGGCTCGGTACATCAGTACGGATCGAAATTACAATCCTTGGTGCATTGTTTTAAGATTTTGAGATTTTCTTGAAAAGTATTACTTACTTCCTCAGAGAACACATCAAAAGGTTTCTGTCCATCCAATACCATTGTCGCAGTAAGAAATATTGCCTTCGATATCTTTTTTGGGTAACATTCCATTGCATAGGATATGCTAGCACCTCCACAGCTATGGCCAACCAGTATGACCTGTAAAATACATTTTCCAACCAAAAGCAAAATTTCAGTACGATACAAAGAAACAAAAGCCATAGAAAGAGTTCCTTTCACCTTTTCGTCATCAAGAAGATTGTGTAGATAATCAGTTAGAGGCTTTGAGTAATCTGCTAAGGTTGTTATGCTGTTTGGATCTGTGTTGTTTATCCCAGAACCTCTGAGATCCAAGGCAACAGGATTCAGTCCTGCTTCCTCTAAAAGAGAGATAATCTTATACCAACACCAAGCTCCAAATCCTTCTCCATGGACTAGAATAATTTTCCTTGTCTCGAGATCCTCAAGTACGAGTTGTTGCTGAAAATACAATTTCCAAAAGTTGACAGAGAACAAATTGTTAGGATTTTCACCTGACGAAAATAGTTTTTGCATCAACTATAAAACAGAGATGCCGACCACAAACCCAGAGCAAGGGTCTTACATAACTTACATAAGTATCATCTTTTAAAATCACAACATATTGCAAAATTATGAGCTTAAGAAAAAAGAACATTGACTACTGGACAATTCTGTGTTGACTCAAAGTCCTTTTTTCATCTTCTTTTTATCATCAGAAGAAAGATCTAGAAGGATTCTCTTCAAATTGCATGTGAAGCTGGTAGGGAAAAGGAATGTGATTCCAAGTCTAATGACCCAGGGGGGGATGTCAACAACATTTTCTCAGTCCATTGTGTAACCTGGAAATTTGTCATCTTCTGTCCCAGATCTCATGCTGCACACACAGCTCTAAAAGACTTGAAACCAGCACAAATAAGTAGCTAGTTACTACTTCTTCATGGGAAAGATTGTTTATGACTGTCATCAGGGTATATCTGCAAAAGCAGGATGTGGCCCATGAATCCTACCAATATCATATGTTCCAGTCTCTCAGCATGGCATGATTGAGGTACAATGATAAACAATTTAGTCGTCTATCACAATTTTACATCTGAATTCTCTTATATCTACCAGATGAAACTGTTAGACTAATGCACAACATCACAACCACTGTCTACCATGTTATCAAGGGATCTTTTAGTGCTTAGACCTACAAGTATCATGCAAATGATCAACCATCCATGAACTACAAAGAAACAAGACGTAAGATTGGATTCCTCAAGAAAAATGTGATACGAAGTTACCTGTTTTCCATTAGTGATCGAATCAGGGAGGTCCCGCCGGCGAGAACTCGTGGACCCAATCCTCCGCGACATGGATCCTTCGAACCGCTGCGACAACTGGTGCTGCTGAATCGCCATTGCGAGGGCCTGGCGGTGCAACAGCTCCTCCTCGGACGCCGCCATCTTCCTCTGTGACCTCGACTTGGAGCACCGCTTGCTCCGCGACCCCACGCCACCACTCAAGTCGTCTTTTGGCATACAGCCGAACGCGCTGCCCATGGTTGTATTGAAGAACACGACGAATCGAGTCTAAAATTCAAGATCAGGAGGACCAAGAGATGAGTCTCGTCCAGAAATTTTGTGATCTGAGGAGATAAAAGAGCTTTCGAAACCCTAAAAGTACCATAAAATCCGATGCTGAAGAACCAGAAAGAAGCAATTTTTTGGATGGAACCGAAACAGAGGAAAAAATCACAAGGTTTCCAAAAAAAATCCGAAGAGATTTTCGTATTCAATGTAGCTGTAGACGAGATAATTCAAGAGATGGATGTCGATAATAATTCAACAGAGGGCAAGCAACAAAGATGGATCTCGATGAGATACTCAGCAGAGACGGCTAAAACCCGCGCACAATAGAGCTTAAACAGGAAGGAATTTCGACAACCGGATCAAAAGCGGATTTCGAGGACGTGATCACAAGAAACCCTTCCAAAATTACCAGAAACGACCCAAAAACACAAAAAAAATCTAAATTGAAGCAGCGTCGATTAGAATCTACAAGATACAGCCAAATAAAATCCATCTCCTTTACCGAGGACAGATGAAGCCGCAGCGGCACCAGATCAAGGTCAGGATCCCTCGCGGTCAAAGATTTGGTCTTGGGGTCGTAGAACAGAGCGTTGGCGAGGGAAGATGGATTTCAACGGGTGGTGGGAGCGAGATGAAAGGCCTTCGGGAGGATTTGTTTTGCGAGCTACTGCGACCGCCACTGCCACCATTAAAAAGGGGCGCAGGTACAGCCAAAAGACTCAATTTGGCAGTGCCTTTCCAAAGGATTTGTATTCTATAAAAGATTATTATGAGCAAATGCATTACCCTAAAAGCCTGCATGCACAGATCAACTTTATAGAATAATTGTGGTGGGATGATGAGCCATTGCACTTCTTTATATTCTTCTATTTCATATTGGATTTAGTGACTATATATATATATATATATATCCTTATTTGGAGGACCATTTTTATGAAAACAAAAAAATCATCTTTTAATGTTTTTGATGGAAGATACCCTCTTTTTCTTTCACTTGTTACGATACTATTATTTCTTATAATATTCATCATATCTTCACCTATGTTCCGTTACGAGATCACCTCTGCTCTATTACGAGATCTTGTTACTTTTCGTCATATTCTTTTCGTCATATTCTCGTGTAGTCCTTTGTTATGGACCTCTAGCATATTCTTACCCTCGTTGTCTCCCCAATCACCCTCACATATCTCCATGCCACTTATCACGATATCAAGTTCGCCAACCTCTTACTCGACACTGACACTGAAGGCCAACCCCACCTTATTGACTTTGAACTCATCATGCGGTTATGCTCGTAAATCACGAAGGGGACAAAAGTCAATAGAGTCGATCGTGATTATGATTGTGATGATGTGATAGAGGAGGCTAGCATTCGAACTCAAATTGATATATAACTTATTTGATAAAAAAAAATAAGAAATAAGTGAATCAAAGATCAAGAAAACAAATTTGAAGCTTATACCACAATTGAAAACCTAAATTGATAATCTATCACACAAAGATCTCCCATCCGCCAAAAATCGTGCATGATCACTTGATCTCATGCCAAAGAAAATAAAGAACGCCTTTATCGCATGCTTAAAGTTGGGTACTTCTCATCCACAATATATTGGCTTTGCCATGTCTTCTTTCTTCACATCATGCCACAATGAATTCTCCAACCACTTTGGCCTTCTGTAGTGTATATGAAAGCTAACATAAAGGCCACATTCACTTTGGCATTCTTTGCCATTATTTGAGCAATAAATGAGTGAGTTGAACGGTGATGCCGAAATAAATAGAAGACAACCCACAACCACTGAATTATTCTTTAATAGAAGGGGAAGGCAAATGACATTATTGCATGACATCTCTAAAAATATTTACAGGAAAGATGGAATAAAATGATGGTTAAGAAGTGTTATCTAACCCTTTCTAATTTATCTACTTACCTTTAAATCTAGTTAAAAGTTGAGACATCAAGTGGGATTTGATTTTAATGATGGATAGAACCATTGGAGTGTGGCTTGTGCACTGTTTCATTTAGGTCATAAAAGTAGGGCATGGTATTTTGGCTTGTTTCAAATTTGATTTTATTGAGTTTTTTTTGTTATTTATGTGTATAGAATGAGTACATCTTATTGTGTCTTGAGACGAGAATCTAAATTTTATCGAGTTTTTTTTGTTATTTATGTATATAGGATGAGTAAATTTTATTGTGTCCGAGAATCTCAATTTTATCGAGATTTTTTTGTTATTTATGTATATAGGATGAGTAAATCTTTTTATGTTTTGAGATGAGAATCTTAATTTTATTGAGTTTTTATTATTATTTATGTATATAGGATGAATAAAGCTTATTATGTCTTGAGATGAGAATCTCAATTTTATTGAGTTTTTTTTGTTATTTATGTATATAGGATGAGTAAATCTTATTATGTCTTGAGATGAAAATCTCAATTTTATTGAGTTGTTTTTATTATTTATGTATATAGGATGAGTAAATCTTATTGTGTCCGAGAATCTCAATTTTATTGAGTTTTTTTTGTTATTTATGTATATAGGATGAGTAAATCTTATTGTGTCTTGAGATGAAAATCTCAATTTTATTGAGTTGTTTTTATTATTTATGTATATAGGATGAGTAAATCTTATTGTGTCTTGAGACGAGAATCTCAATTTTATTAAGTTTTTTTTGTTATTTATGTATATAGGATGAGTAAATTTTTTATTGTGTCTTGAGATGAGAATCTCAATTTTATCGAGTTTTTTTTTGTTATTTATGTATATACGATGAGTAAATCTTTTATTGTGTCTTGAGACGAGAATCTCAATTTTATCGAGTGTTTTTTTTGTTATTTATGTATATAGGATGAGTAAATCTTTTATTGTGTCTTGAGACGAGAATCTCAATTTTATAGAGTTTTTTTTTTGTTATTTATGTATACAAGATGGGTAAATCTTATTGTGTCTTAATCTCAATTGATCCGAGGATCGAATATTATATTAGGCAAATATTTGACATATATTTAATTTTTTTCTCTATAATTTTATATTTAGTATCTTATTATTATTTTGTAATTTTTTTAATATTAATATTAGTTTCCATTATCTAATTTGGATACTCTATTTCAATGAATTTTACGATAACAAATTACTAACATCATAAAAATATTACATAAAATGGATAATTAATGAACTGATTGATAAGGGAGAAATATAGTTAGCATTCATAAGTTTGTTGTTGACATAGAAAAGCTTGTAATGGATGTAATTTTAATTTATTGATTTTAGAACAAAGAAATACTTGAAAAGATTGATTTATATGGTACCGATCTTATAATAATTGATTTAACGATGTATAATACTGATCTCTAAAAACTGACATGACATGACATGTTCGATAAGCGAATGAATTTTATATATCGAGTCTCGATTGGCCGAAAATAATAATCATATTAACTCCTTAACTAATTATTTATTTACATTAATAGGATATTTTTAATGTAATTATCCAAACACCCACCACATGTCAGTATGAGGCCACAGCTAAGTCTTCTCTTAGTTTAAAGAGCTGCCAAACTCCAGATTGGATGCTACCTCTCTCTCCTTGACAACAAGAACACAAGCAGCACTTTAATCCTTGATAATATAATGCAAATCATGTGCCTTGTAAAGAATGGACAAGTGAAGACAGAGGTAGAGAGCAATAGAAAGGCACAAGTTGCGTGCATTTGCTGGCCTTCCTATTGCGTGCATGTGGGGCTGTGTCTCACACAACTCAGCTAATTGATCTATTGGGACGCCATTGATGAGCTCGTCGTGAGCTCGAAGCATGTCGATGGAAAGCCAAGTTGGGCAGACCCAATTGTTTAGGCCATTTAATAGGGAACAGTACCCGCGTGACACAGTTCTAAGGAGGGCATCAACATTTATTGCGTCAAGATGATCGATATGAGCATGAATTTTATATTTATTTTTGAAATCAAATTAGTATTGTTTTGTTTGATGTATTGTTGATGTAATAGATAAATTTGATTCCAAGTATAGAAATCAAGGATTCATTCGTCCAATCTTTTAGAGAAGGATCATTCATTCATTCATTCAATCCTTCTGAATCTTCATGATCATTAAGCCATCAGCAGCAATCCTTCTGAAAAGTTTATTAATGTCATTATCTTAAAGTGATTCAATTAAGGATGGGATAAGGATAACCATGATCATGAAACTTGACAAACATGTTTAATGGGGGACTGCATAAATAATCAAACACAACAGGGAAATGTATAGCATCCTGTTCTGTTAATGTTTATATGTTGGGAAAAGAAGAACCAACACATCAACATGAACACTCCACTGATGGATGTCTCTCTTTTATTTTTATTGATATGTGCATCAAATCATCACAATTCACAATAGAAACAAAGAAAACCGGTGACATGTTCAAAATATTTAAGACAGCAATGTTCCAAAATGTCCAATATGTATCATGGACTCACAACAGCTAACCGTAACTACAAGAAATCTAGTCGAGAAAACCACTTAAAGTAGTTACAAAACTAACAATATCTCCTTTTTGAGGTAACTCTTAAGCGCTTCTTACACCGCTAGCCCTCCACATGAACTTGATCAAAATTCCAGTCTCTAACCAAGTCCCTACTCACAGCTCGGCTTCGCAAAAGGCGCGGAGTTCCTGTCATACCTTGACCACTTGCCATCATGGGGAATGGTGTCACTTTGGCCGTCGAAATGGCATTAGCTGTACCTGCTGTAGCAACGGCGACCTTCCGAGTCAAGCAGGTAACAACTGCAGAACATCGCCCCTCGTCTTCTGAACTTGAAACAGAGTAACTCCTAAAAGATCGTGATCGGCTATCCATGCTATGACAAACAAGACATGATAAACTCATTGCTGGGATACAGAGGAGAACATCAGCAACTGTAATACATAGGACAATTGTCAATATCCCATCTACATAGAGATGAAATAATCAATAAATGGTAACAAAAAATAACTCCACTTTCTGGTATATTCAGGCCATTGTCAGGCAAAGTGATTACCGTGATATTTGCAAAGTTTTTTCTTATGTGTCTATGCAGAGACTTGTTAATCTAAAACAAATAACAAAAACAAGAAGGATTCATAACACAGTCAATGATGTGTGCAGCTAATGGTAAAGTTATCACGAGATCTGACAGTGGTGAAGCCAAGAATTTATTCTTGGGGAAAATAACCTTCACAATTTAGAACTAACAGTATATGTAACTATAACATAGAAGACATATTCTGAAAGAAAACTGTTAAACAATTACTAAAAATTTAAAAGATTTTTTCATTCAGATATTTTACCTTTTTGTTGGCACCTAACTACTGAACATATGCATTTGAAGAAAATGAAGGAATTACCAATAGAAGCCACTCAAAGTGCACTTTTTTTTCTTTTAGGTATATAACACAGTTTTAAAAGTATCTGGCAGACTGTTTGAAACTAAGTCGTCACCTGAGCTTATTATGAAGAAGCATATAAAATATTCATATTGCTTAAGAATATGATGCTTAAATAACTACCTCAATCCAACTAAGTACCAGCTACCATAATTTACAATGAATCTCCTTTCTGTCTCAAGTTTTCTTCAATTTACCCCAAAATTTTCTAAATAGAAGATCTTAAACTGAAGATGATCAATGGTGTTTAAAAAGTTCAGAAATGAATATATGTATTTATATGATTGAACTCAAGGCGAGGACAAATAGACCATTTGCTTACAAGATGGAACCTAATAATTATCTTTGGTTTTTTCCTTCTTCATTTTCTTTTGGTTGAAGGGGATGAGTGAGTTCAAGTTGTGAACATAAAAAATTTCTGTGATAATTCTACTATGAACACAATGTTCGGGGTGACACCTCTTCTATCCATGTTTTCTCTCCTTTTTAACCCTCGATGTTATTGCTCCTCTTTGATTATAGAGTACTATTTTCTATTTTGTAATGTTTCTATCTGAACGTACTAAACCTGAATTATATTCAGGAAATTTCATTATCTCACCATGAGCCTCCACTTTTTGTCAGGCCATAAGTAACAGAAGTGATCATAATTTTATTATTTCTGTTGCTATTTTCTTTTGAAAAACCAGGTTATCTTGGGGTACTGTAATGATCTTCTTTTAAATCTAAACAAGGTTGGGGTGAACTAAATACGAGATAAAACGAAAAAAATGTGAATCAAAATCACTCATTTCCATCTTACTGTAATATTAATCCCACATGTTTTGTAAGATCAGAATAGAGTAGGCAAAAAGTTCATTCAGGGATTGACTGATAATCCCTGTGAAGAGAAATAGAACAAATATCAGATGACCATTATTTACCGAGAGGTAATCTGGATAATTATAGGCAAAAAGGGCTTTTAGAAATCTCCAAAAAAAGTGAATAAATCACTCTAAAATCCTACTAGTGGAAAGGTTAACCAGCTTGAAAAATAAAATTAACCCATGAAGTAAATAATAAATGACCAAGGCAAAACTTGCCAAGTCTGAAATTTCCACCCACAAGGTAGAGATCAAGCTGCATCCAAACAAATTTTTTATATGGCATCCTAAACAGTCAAGTAGTTTGGTGTCTTGACATAATATCAATGAAAGGCACATCTGCTACAACTAAAAAAGAATGCAAAATTGAAAGCTAGAATATGAATAACCACAGTAAGATTAAAACCCATCAATCAATAGGTTCCAGCTCCATGAAAAGAAAATTATAGAAATTTTCTAAATTCATGATACACCCACGCAGTTAAAATGCTGGAAAATGCAAAACATTCAAATTTGCAACAGTATTGTTAAGAATGATATTTGGTACTTCCAAAATGCATCAAAGGGAAAGCAGAGAGAAACCTTGATGATGTTTGACCATTGAACATCAAAGCAAGCATTTCAACCTTTTTACATACGATGATAATAGGTTTTCATAGCTGACAAAACTTTGTGGTCACTCTTTCAAAGTCAACGATACATGAAAAAATGTCATTGGTGGCACCGTCTATTACTGATATGTAGTTCTTCCATCGAAAAGGAAACCACAACAAGTAAACGTGTTATCAGTGTATTGTTAGTCTTTATTGAACATGCATTGTGATAAAATCAGAAAAAAATGACAGCAACAGGCACAATTTTGTTGAATAAATAACTAAGTATCTTAAGTGTTTTTTTTCCCCAAATCCCCTGTTAAAACAAAAATATGTATATGTTTAAAATACTTTAAAGCTTTATCTCAAGCATAATTTTGCACCATAATTAGGTAACTACTAAAACATTAAGACGATTTAAGTTGTTTCACATGATACTAACATTATTAGCCAATTTGGTTTGATACATTAAAAATCAGCATTATAATTACAGTTTTTCATGTTCTGTAGTTTTAGCATCACAGTTAAATAATGAAAATGAAAAGATTCAATCAGATTCAAATATCTTCCTTCAACAAAAAGACCCATATACATCTATATAAAACTGAAATCTCTTTCTTTGCCCAATTATATAAATAATATCCACCTTTTCCTACAACCATTCTAAGCCATACGGTATATCTTATTATGTTTTCCAACGAATTGAATTATCCGGTACCATGCGCGAGTCCAAGGCATCGAGATTTCACCCGATACTCATATTTCTTTCTGCATTCAATTGGGAAGCATCCAATCCCAGGCTACAAAGTTCTCAACTTGATCATCACATCAATCATCAAGATCTCATAACAAACCGATCACACAATCTCGCGAAAGAAAAGATCAACCATCATAACAAAAAATGACGAAGAGAAAGCCGATCCAGACACAAGGAATCTCAAATGAATTCTACATCTGTTGGAGGAGGAGGGGAAAGGAAAAGAAAGAGAACCTACACGAAAAGGCGAAGATGACACTCAGCCAAACTAACTCTTTTCGGAAATCGTCAACAAGACAAAACCTTTCGATCTAATACGTACCAAAAAACCGATTTTGACCGAATTACTACCGAAGGAAGAACAAAAGAGAGAGAGAGGCGCTGACCTTTCAGTGTGCGAGCGAACGGCAGAAGACCAAAAAGGGGCGTGCGAGAGAAGAGATTGAATGGGGAGGCAAACAATAGAAGAAAGTATCCAAAGAAAGGAATCATATCATATTATATTCCTTTTCCTTTCAATAAAAATATAAATTGATGTATAATCTTCATTTTAGTTTTTAGAATTACAAAAAAAATAAAACAGTGTTGAAAGGGAGAAAAGAAAATTTTATGGATATTTTATTGGAAAAAATCCTTTTTTTCTACTTGAACAAAAATGTCTTTTTATTTTTACTTATGGTATTCAAAAAAAATTAATTTAGTAATTAATCATCATAAAATAGAAAAAAAATCAATTAATCATGTTTGGGACTAATTTTAAGATCATTAGTATAACTCTTTCTATTCTTTGGAAATTTCATAATATTTAATTGTTTAGTAAAATATCTAAAATTTATTTATAAATAATAAAATAATTCCTGTTTATTTAATTATGTGCATTTGCGAAAAAGATTCATATGATTAAACCCAAATAATTGGACATCTGATTGTACTTTTAAGGTTGATATGTAATAGGTATTTGGCAAAATTGTAATGTCCCATCTATCATCCGGCGGAATTCATTCGTTGACTGTTTTAGTCAACATGTTGAAACTCCAATCCACACTTATACCATTCAAACTTTTCTTTAAAATAATTTTATATATTTTTTATTTTCTGTATAGTTATAATAATTTATGTGTTACATATAGGAATATAGGTGAAGGATCATATTATTATTATTATTATTATTATTATTATTATTAGTATTATTATTAGTATTATTATTATTATTATTATTATTAGTATATATTCTTGTATATTTACCATTAAAATTTGATTTTGGTAAGGAGAATCAAGAAATCAAAATAATCTTTTATCCTCATAAATGTTCATCCGAAAGGGATAAAGTCATTCGAACTCATTCAAAAGCTATAAAAAGATATAAAAATCATGCAAAACATGAAATCAAACAAATGTATAAGAAAATAAAAAGTAAAGAATAGTCCGAAAGTTTGTGATTTGATCACCTGAGAATCATATGTAAAAGTAATAATTAACTATAATTGTTGTCCTAAGTATTAAAAAAATTATTATATAAAAAATTAATGTTCAGAACTAATATCAAATAATCATAAAATCAAAAATTAGATGTGTTTACATTTCGATGTCATTCAAAAAAAATATTTATTTAATATAAAAATATGCTTCGTAATTTAAACTATAAAAATATAACAAGACCATCTTTTTATTCTTTATAGGATCGTTATGAACGATAGAATAACAATTAAAGAAAAATAAGAAAAGATCTATAAACTCGTGTTTGTTTTGTTGTCATACACTTTGAGACTTTAGGAGATTATGAGAATAGAGATTATAGGATAAGTAATTAAGAAAGTCTCTTTCATCAAGGTCATTTTCTAAAAAATCTTATTATAAATAAATTCCTAATGAATTTAATCATATTTAAAATATATTTTATCTAATAAAAGAAAATAATATAATCCAATAATGATAAGTATCTATTATCTATCGAGTGATGATACCATGTCAACACCGATGGTTCCTTCGAGGATGGATGTATTATAACAATAGATTTATTAGATTTAACGTAGAAAAAGACTCCCTTTACAATGAAAACTCATCTGGGAAGGCATTTGCACTAAAAGGACATGACCAAAGTAAAGTAAAATGGAGTCCTCAGTTCCTAAAACTTCGAACAAGGCTACAAAGCTTACCGTCGCCATGCATCAGAACCGTGCACAAATCCAAAAGGGACAACTATTTCTCTCTCCTCTCTCTCCGTCGATCCAAGATAGAGATAGATGCAGTCTCTGACGCCTCTTGCGGCTTTGTCCTACTCCTCAGAAGATAAGATAAGAAGAACGAAGACAAATCTAAACATCTGTGGCGCGGAAGTTTCCTTGTACACACACGAGAGAGAGAGAGAGAGAGAGAGAGAGGGGAGGGGGGATGAAGGAAGTCGGCAATTCGAGTTCTTGCTACTTTGAGAGAGAGAGAGAGAGAGAGAGAGAGAGAGAGAGAGGATGAAGGAAGTCGGCAATTCGAGTTCTTGCTACTTTCTCCTCCTCCTCCTAATCAGAGGCTGCGAGAATCATATGATCCACGTGGAGCATGCAGAACTGATGGAGTCTCGTCAATGACGCGGGTCCCGCAGAGACGACGTCATAGGTTCGATGGGAATCGGTGGACCCCAGTCCGCATGATACATCGACTCGCCGCCTTCGGGCGGACAAAACCCGTTTCCGTCCGCAACGTAACGTCGCGATATGATTGGTGATTGGAATGGCGATTAAATTTGCATATTTTAATTAAGATTAAAATTGATTAAAAAATAATTAATTTTATTCACTTAAAATACTTTGTTTTCTTAAATCTTTATATCATTATTTTATTTTTTTTATTAATTATGTATTAATGATAAAAATCTAATTTTTTATTTGTTTATAATCTTGGTCACTTGTGCAACGAGTGAGACGACTTAGGGTTCATATAAGATAGAAGCGAAAGTGAACTCAATAGAAATTAGAGATAAAATTATTTAATCAATTTAATATTATTTAATTTGGAGTCTGCAGAGAATTTTCAAAGATAAAGATTTTTAATTTAATTTAATTTTAGATAGTTAATTATTGTGGTCACATGTTTATAAGATATTAACCTTTTTTCCAGATAATGGATTTCTTTGTGGCGATAAATTTGGGAAATTACAAGAAATCGTAAAAAGGTTAAAAGAAAGGGCATAATTAGAGGATTCTAGGGGCGCCTGGGGAGGTATTGATAGGCTCCACCGCTCGTGGAGATCGAAGCTCGATGCTCCACTTCCTTCCTTACCTGCTCCGGCGCCCTCCCCCCTCCGATTTCTCGCCCTTATCATGGAATCCGATGTCTCGATTCTTCCGCTCCACACTGCTCCTGTGCTCGTTCGGATGTCTCTGCTGATCTTCTTCCGATCCTTTTCTACGGCCCAGAGCTCCAGTTCTCCCCTTTTTTCTCCTCGATTTTGAGAAAGATCTTTCTTTCCACGAAATATTAGATTCTGATTGTCCTATTTTCCGTTTTGGTCGCGGAAACTCCGCCTTTGGTCGTTTAAGTTTTTGACTCGCGTGCATTACCTTTAGAGTTCCCGGATTTGGATTAGGTGTGGGCTGTTGCAGTTGAGAAGAGGAAGAACATAGAAAAAGATTGGGATTTGGAAGTAGCTAGACGGTGTGGTGTTTCTGGAAGCGAGTTCTGGGAGATGGGGGTGTTGAAGTATGAGGTTGTGGGGAAGTTTGCTTTATTTGCTTTCCTTCTGCTTGATCTGTTGGTTGGTTCGGCGGGTGGCGACGTAGTGCTGATTGGGAGAAATGTATCCTTGTCGTTTCCGGACATCGAGGCCACCTTTGGTGAGTGCTTCATCCCCTATCTTCTCCCCCTGTTGTTTTGAGTCTGCAGGTAGCATCATATAGTTGTATTGTAGATTTCATGTGGTTTCCATGGAAACTTCAATTTTCTTGTACGTTCTGGTGGTTTGCAAAATACTCATCATGTCATTATAGAACGTTCTGCGTATACATGAGGTGAACTTCAATTTGATTCTAGGACTGCAAAAAATATAATCTTAGACCAACATGTTAAAACTAAACAGGTGGAAAATTAAGCCTTTTGTTGTCTGACGTTGTGCTGGCTATATTATCTTGATAAGAAAGCTAAAGAAGATTGGTTGGAGTATGAAGTTGAATAGTTCAGATCAGACTAAGGGTTTTACCAGATTTAGTTGTATCTGAGGAATTTTATTAGATCGATATACTTGGAATTTTATTCTAAACAAAACGCACAAGGGAATATGTAACTGATGCTGGTTATTTGAAAGTTACAATAAGAGTAAGTAATGCATTGTAATTTTTTTCTTTTTAGGAAGATTGATTGATAAAATCATGAACATTTTATGCTGCAAAGTATATGTTATTGTTAAGAGAAGAAATTCGCGTAGATGTATAGGAAACCAAGAGGAGCTTTTTTCAGCTGTGAAGAGATAAATGTTCTTGGCTTGATATTTTTCCGGTTTTTCGGCCAAAATATTAAAACTTAAGGAGTTTATGATGAAATCTAAAAAGGATTTTTGTCAAGGTAGAAGACTCTGATTGATGAATGTTAGATCCATGGTTCAACAATGCATCATTAAGGAGGGATATCACATACAGAGGTGCCATATTTGGTAAAGAATGATGACAATACTTTAATTTAAAGCAGTAAGAATTGTCTCAAGGGCTCACCTATTAAAGGATTATAACTCCTTGATAGACTCGATGACTTATTGGGTACAATGTAACGTTGAGATCCATAAACCCAGAATTGAATTTTTTATTTCCTTCTTTCTTCTTCTTCATCGCAGTTATGTTAACCGCCTTATTTCAAAGTAGAAGGAAACATGTGGCTAATCAGTGTTTTAATATATGGTCGAGCTGACCATATATGTGGATGTATATGCATGTCCAATCATATGACTGCCCTGTGCAAGGCAGCCATGTCACTTATATCACCAATATGTGGTGTTAGTGTCCATGTGAAATTCACTGCACATGTGCTCTGGCAAACATGACAATATGATTATATATGTGGTTTATATGTTCTCCTTGTTAGTATTGTTTCAACTGGTATTGTTATCTTGGTAATATGATACGTGTGACCCATGATAGTACTTATATTTTTGTAATTTCTTACAACTTATTGCTTATGTTGATTCTGTCGTTTTGTTAGTTAAGAATATCTTGGTTCCTTACGGTATTCTTGTTCCCGATTAAGGTCAAAGAATCACAACAACCTTACCATTGAACATTACATCTCTTTTATTTTTTTCTCATATGTAGTTACCACTAAATTGTTTTTGTTTGTATGTTCAGCTCCATCAGTAAAAGGATCTGGTGAATGTGGGGTATTATATGTTGCAGAACCTCTAGATGCATGTGCTCCATTAACTAATGAAGTTGCTAAAGGTTTAGATTCTCCATTTGCACTAATTATAAGAGGAGGATGTACATTTGATGTTAAAGTCAGAAATGCACAAAATGCTGGGTTCAAAGCTGCAATTGTATACGACAATGAAGATAGAGGAGCCCTGATTTCAAGTAAGGTCCCTTTTTTTGGTTTATCAACTGCTTTAGCATTAGCTGTTATATTTTATGACGTGAACATTTTATGATTCAAAATGTATTAAAAATCATTAAGAATTCTATGGTTTAAAGTATTCTATAAAGAAATTTACATATTTAATGCATTCTATAAAGACTTTGCACTCCTTTTTGCAATCATAACCCATGTAACAAGACATTATTCTAAGCATTTTATCACAAATATATCAGTTTTGAGGAAGCATGACTTCAACATAATATGAATGGAGCTTGTTTGGAAACAATCACTCTGAAGTGGTAAATAGGTTTCTATGCTTCTGCTTTATAATGCACCAACATAAGTAATAGAAACACCTAGGAATAGGCATAATCATATATGATCACACCATTTCATGATATGATCATGCAGCTACTAATAGTAAATACCAAGTAACTTCCGTTACAAGATAGAACAACTGTTTAAGTAATTTGATGTTGATTAGCAACCTTAGTGATTAACAAACAAACATTAATAAAATTAAGTTAGTTACCTCCAACTCCAAGAGGTCACACGTCTAGCTGAACTAATATGTTGGTTTGTTCGAGAATCTACATCAATTCATTGCAATAATCATTTGATTAAAATCAAACAAGTACTTTCTCTTTACCATCTGGCCAGCTTTGTTCAAGATCCAGTTTATTCTTTGTAGTACACAAAAATATTGTGACAGCTTTCACTTCCATCATTTCCATTCTTTGCAACCAACCATAGTTTCCCTTGATGGTTACCATTTGTGATCAACTGCTTTATTCTGAATCTTCAAAGTCTGCATGTTAGCAAAAATAGGTATTTTGTGGAAAGGGCAAAAGTAGGACAAAGAAAGAAGCAAACTCCCTGTAATGGTTTCTTCATCGGCGGTCTTAATGGGTACACCACTAGGAAAAAGAAGCTACTGCTTAGCAAACCTTAAGATTTTGTCTGTCCTCTAGAAGGAATCTATAATAAATGTAGTTTCAAAATTTTACCTATATTCTTAACAAATTCTTACACATACATTGTGAAATTGTTCTATCTACTACATTTTCCTATTCCTGCATTAGAGAAGTTTTGGTGTCAGTTCCCTATTTCCTTCTTAGTTCTCCCTGCAACTCCCAAATTGTGTCAGCCTCTTGTGCTATGTCATTTTCTGATATATGAATACTGGTTCCTTCTTGGAAGCAGTGCCAGAACCTGATTTGTTGGACATTATTGTCAAATTCCTAATAGTTTGATTTCTATTGATCCATATATCAATAAATATATTGCAGTGGCAGGAAGTTCAATTGGCATCCATATATACGCTGTGTTTGTTTCCAAGGATTCTGGTGAAATGCTAACGAAATATGCTGGCAATACTGATTTGGAGTTGTGGATTATACCCACCTTTGAGAATTCAGCATGGCCAATTATGGTCATCTCCTTCATAGCACTCCTCGTCATCTCTGCTGTGCTTGCTACATGCTTTTTCATACGCAGACACTTTGGCAGGCCTGAACAGACTAGGGCTCCTAACATCCGAGAATTCCATGGAATGAGCAGCCAGTTGGTGAAAGCAATGCCAAGTCTCATATTCACTTCAGTTGTGGAAGATAATTGCACTGCAACAACTTGTGCAATTTGCTTGGAAGACTATAGTGTTGGGGAGAAGCTTAGGATATTGCCATGTCATCACAGTGAGTATCTTGGTCACCATTTAAATCACCAGAGTTTCTTATTTATAATAATAGCAAGCAAAGGGCCTATTTTATTCTGGTTGCCTACGTCAAACTTTAGTGCTAGTTTCTTCAACATTTAGCTAAGTTATGTGGACTCTTAATGAACTGCATACATTAAATTCTTTTCTTTGATTATGATGACTTAGATGTTTTCAAATAAAATGTGTCTGCATCCTCTTTTTGAAAGGTACTTGTTAAATACTAGATTTTATCTTCATGATATTTTTTACCATTCAAAATTTTGCAGCATTTATAAAGCATGGATACTTCAAAATGTCTGTTGTGTATGTGTCAAACACCTCAAGAATCAAGATCGGTATTCTTTCTGATACATCTTAAGTACTTAAGCTTATGGTATAACACTTTGTACTATTGACATTTACACTGACATATTGCATATATGATGGATATTTATATCATCAATACAAGGTACATGTCAATTGTTAACAATACGTGTGTAGATTCAGTTGTTGCTTATTCCTTAATATTCCAATTTGTGCGTTGTGTCTCTTTATTGTCTTCTTAAGGTATAACTGTAGTATATTTATGGTGACTAGATTGTCAGTGAATTAAACAAAGGCGTAAAATCACTATCTAATTGAGGGATGTGTTACAGAACTTTTTTTCACCTTTCATATGTCAAGGATGCATCAATAATGTAATAGGATGTTATATTGTGTCTTTGTGGTTGGATATGATTTATAACTGTTTCTATAGTATGTTCAACCATTTCTTTTCTCGATCATTATAACTTGTTTATATAAGTCTATCTAAGTCTTCCATGCTAATATGCTTTGTTAAATTATTGAACAGAGTTTCATGCATTTTGCGTCGATTTCTGGCTTACCACTTGGAGAACATTCTGCCCTGTTTGCAAGCAAGATGCGAGAGCAGGCAGATCTAATCTTCCAGCCTCCGAGTGCACTCCTCTACTTTCTTCTGGTGAGGTGACCGTATCTTCCAATGTGGGATTGTCATCATTTCGTTCATCCATGGCAGCATCCCCAGCCCTCCAAATATTTCCAGTGCCTTCCGGGCCAGAATCAAACTCCCAACCACATTTGTTGTCTGGTGCTTGTTCCCCAGCCATTCAAATAGCTCCAATGACTCCCCACTCACAATCAAGTGCATACTATACTGCACATATCCCTAACCCGCATAGGTCTTATGGCCACTCACCAGCTTTTAGGACAAGTAGAAGTTCTCTTGACCTTAGAAATGCTTCGTCTCAGAGATCTCATGCTTATCTTCTATCTTCTCACTCCTTGGGCTTTCCCAGATCACCATCTATCAATTCAATACTTGGATCCTCTTATATTCCATGTTCAAGTAATGTGTCCTCCAGCTATCTTGCGGCATCTTCCAGTCAACAGTCATACTTAAGACATTGCACTGAATCAGGGGCAAGTCTGTCAGCATTAGCCTCGGCGCAATCTCTACCAGGATGTTGATCTGTGTCAACTTTTTTGCAATGAGGTCTTAAACCAGATACGGCTGCAAGCTAAAGATCAATGTGTTCTTAATTGCATGTGTTGCCAGCATTAATGGCAGTTATCATACTACAACAATAATTTGGTTCACATACTGCAACAGTATGATGGTTCCTGTGCTCTACATGGTGATTTGGGTTCTATGATTCAGCTGTCATCGTGCCAGGAGATAGCTAGATTCTATCATTGTTTGTGTACAGAATGGGTCGAAAATGAGGATTCTGTAATCTGTTATTGCGTTAATCTTGCAGTTTATAATAACCCATGAAACCATTGTTGTGAGGCTCTGCCAGTATGAGATATTGTGGTTCTGTACTGGTTATCTTGATCCGTGTAAAATAGATATGTTATGGACTTTGTGTAGTTTATCAACTGTTGTTAAGGCTACATCTTGTCTGCTTAGTAAATTGTTGCCGATAATCCCTATTAGTCATTTTTCTACTCTTAATGGTAAAACTTTAATTTCTGTTCTACATTTACTCCAGACAAGTCAAAAACTTTTTTCTTCAGTTACTTGCATTTCATTCACTAATTTGTGTATCTTGTCACAAAAAGATGTCTCATTTTAGCACAAACTTGAATGATGTAAGATTGGAAACATGCTCTCTCTCTCTCTCTCTCTCTCTCTCTCTCTCTCTCTCTCTCTCTCTCTCTCTCTCACTCTCTCTCTCACACACACACACAAACTAATGATATTGTGAAGTAATGATAAAGAAATAGTAAAGTGTGGTTGTTTTGGTTTGAGAAAGCATAAAGAATCAGCAATAGGTGATGTTGTAGTAAATGTCTGGAGGACTAGAATGTTGTAATCATAATATTTTGTTCCTGATTGTAATTTCATTAAAATGTGCCTATTAGATGTCATTATATAATCAAATATAAAGCTTTGTTTCAAATATTTGCTTCAAATCATTTCCTCCATCCCACCTGCTTGCTTTGGAAGCTTGCAATGTAATGTCTGCTTGGGTGGAGGATTGGTATGTGCTGATTAGTTATTCTTCCAAAGTGCTAATGTAATAATACTGATCACCCATCTTCTTCTTCACTGTAAAGATAAAGGCAGAGAGCTGGAAAGTCCAATAAAACTAAACCATCTCTCCTTTGCTGCCTTTTGTCCATTTCCGACCCTCCAATACTTAAAACCACTGCACCAAAAGCCTTCCAACTACGTGTATCAGTACTGACAGCAAGAGGAGAGTCGAGGAAGTGATGGAGGTTGGTGGAAGTGAGGGATGGAACTCCTGCTGCTCCAAGTCCTCGAGGGGCTCAAGGAGGTGGGGAAGGAGGAGATACCAAAAGGAGAGGGAGGAGGCCATGGGGTGGTGGGGGGAGACCGGTGGTGGGATGGTGGCCAAGAAGAGGGTCATGGTGGTGATCGATCAGAGTTCGAGGGCCAAGCATGCCATGATGTGGGCACTGACCCATGTGGCTAACAAGGGTGATCGCCTCGCCCTTCTCCATGTTGTCCCTCACGGTGGAGGAGAGGATGATGTACCCAACCTTGCAACCCTGCAAGCCCTGTGCAAAGCTTGCAAGCCTGAGGTGTTACTGCTCATCTTTCCCTGCCTCGATGTTGTCATCTTCTTCCATTTCTGTGGGCATAGTAACTTCGTCCATTTTATGTGATGTATAAAGGTAAAGATCAGATAGAGAACAACTTTTTGACTGATATCATTTACTTGAAATCTGATGAGAAGGTGGAGGTGGAAGCACTGGTGATTCAGGGACCCAAGTTGGCAACTGTGCTAAGCCAAGTCAGGAAACTGGAGGCTTCTGTTCTGGTGTTGGGTCAAGCCAAGCCTTCCCCTTTCTCTTGGTAAGCTTAGCTCTCTCTCTCTCTCTCTCTCTCTCTCTCGATCTCTCTGTGCATTAGAGTACGTTGTTTATTCTGAGTGTAGTTATCTTCTCCTCTTTCTTGCTCGTGGGAATTTAGCCTGTTCAGATGCAGAAGTGAGGAGTTCGTGGAGCAGTGCATCAACAAAGCTGAGTGTCTCACGCTGGCAGTGAGGAAGCAGAGCAAGGGAGTGGGTGGCTACTTGATCAGCACTCGGTGGCAGAAGGACTTCTGGCTGTTGGCCTAATTCACATCCCCTTCATCCTCTCTCCCAAAAGAATGAGCCTCTCCTTCTTTCTGCTGTAGTGATGCTCACACATGTAAAGCATAATGGCACTGACCTCAACCTCACCTGCCCCGATCCCATCACCATGTTCTTCTGCTGAATTCTCATTAGCAATGAATGCATGTTTGATGGATCTGCTGTTATGATGGCAAATCTTAGCACAGAATCTCATTCAGGCCTACACACTGTTCCTGAATCAAGCTATAGTATTGCTGGTATGGTTAAATTCGATCGAAAACCTGTCTCACTTTCCATCCGAAATAAGAGAAATCTTCTCTTAATCACCAATCATTCGGTAAACAAGAAGAAGAGTAAACTCTCTTGTGATCTCCATTGATGCTGAAGGCGACTGCGCTTGCATTGGATGCATGACATTAAAGGCCGAGAAGGCAAAAGGCCAACACTCGTGAACAGATAATAATGGGCATTGATGAACAAATTGATTGGTGGCTGTCCGACCGGTTTGACTGCTACAGCTCCCTCTATTAGCGTTGCTGGAACTGCTGATATCAAGGATGCAATGGGTGCTAAAACCTCAGTGACCTGCTACTGTTCTATCTGAGAAGACTTCATTAGGATGGCTTCTATTGCGGCAGAGTTTAGTTCATGCAAGACAACTATTAAATCCTGCTCCAAATCTACTTGAGATTTATCATCTTCTTTGGAGTGCTGTAAGTTAGAATTATGATAAGCTTTCGTAAGATACATCTGAAAAATCTAAATGGTGAGAGATCTATTAGGATGAGATCGATGAGAGTTCTTACAAGAAAGAAAAAGGAAAATTAGACTCGCAGAGTCTCATGGCCTCGATTGCTTTGCTCTGACTTCCATGCACAGGTCCACATCTTGGTGACACTACATGAAATGATTTAGTACATCAATGTCTGGAATTAAACATGTCGAGCCAAAAGACATATGTTTGATGTATGTGTAAAGTGCCAGAGAAGATATGAATCATGTGGCTGTGAGATGGTTTGCAAGGTTTGAGGCCCATGTTTCATGAGGGCATCTCTGAGATCTTTGGGGTACAAACAGGGGGAGAGGTGATCCCCCACTAAGAGAGAATCAATCGTCCGTCGTTTAATCGTCTCTAAGCTTTCGAATGTTAAAGCAGAAGGATCCTTTTGTAATCAGGTGCAAGATAGAAGAACTCCACATCTTCAAGATGTTAAGCTCTCGTGAGCTCATCGGATTAGACAAACAAGAAGAAGCATGAACCTCGGCTCATCATCACAGCTCAGGATTGGACTCACTCACCGAGTGGCTCATCCACCACCGGAGTTTGAAGGATGGCGCTCAGCTGTGCTTTGATTCATCATTGAGAGTTCGAGTTTGCGGGAGACAGGGAAAGGCTCATCGAAATGTACACGACAGGAAGAGTCTTCTTCTTTCTTCGCATCTCTACTTGCTATAATTGTCGGCCAAAGCGACCTCTCAACAGCATCCTCCATGGCCCTGCTTCATCTTTCTTGCTCTGACCAGCGTGAGGTCATGAATCAGTGTCCTAACGTGCGACATTTGGTTGCAGTCATTTCTTGGACTTCTCCTGAGAGGTACTTTCCGTATTGTTTTCCTGCGCAAGGATTCCTTTGGGGTTGTGTCCCACACACTGAAGGGTGCTCATCACTTGGTGAACTATATCCAGGATAGAGACTGGTGGTTTCTTCTGCAATATTTGATGTCCCAAAATCTTTTGATTTGATAGGAATAATTGCTTGTTTAGTAACTCTAATGAATTGCTATCATTTTCTTCTTGTGATCTTCTTCAAGAGAAAAATATGTTGAAACACTGAAATCAATAAGAAGGATAACATAAGTATGAATTAACTCTGACAAGTAATATGCACCATCAAAGAAGAAGAAGAAGAAGAAGAAGATGATGTAAGAAGAATCTCAACCATACAGTATGGCCAATCATTTTTGGATGATGTAATTGTCACCAGCACACACAGCACTGATAAGTGTCCTCCATATGGCTGCAGCCATTAAAGTCCACATCAAGTTTGTGCCACCAGTAAAAGTTTCTTAGGTATTATTCTTCACTCCCTCATCAATGCACAGTTCTTCAGTCACATCTCCAGTGGAGCAACAATGTCTTCCTGCATTTAAAGATGACATTAACTCTTATGTTCACCATCCTGTCTTGATGAAGACACTTGCTTGACAAAGCTTCATCTACCATTTCCTCTTTTTTATTTATGCAATATCAATTTTATAATATATTTATCAACTGAAAAAGTGAATACAATCTTAATTCACCAGAATTTTACATCATTTTAAGCCTTCCTTTTCTTAGCTTTGAATATGTATCCAAATATAAATAATCTCTTACAAAAGAAACATACAAAAAAAATACGAACACTATATATATATATATATATATATATATATATATATATATATATATATATATATGTTTTTTTTTTGTAACATTTAGAAGTAGCATATTTTCCCATTTGAATTATAATAGGCTCTAAATATTAAGATGCTCCACATGTGTATTATATTCATGAACTAAAAAGTGTTTATTTGATTTTTCAAAATAAATATATAATTCAGTCTTACATAAATTATAATTAAATTTAAAAGGATAAATAAAAAAGTATTATAGACTTTAAAAGGGGATATATATATATAATAATAATAATATATATGATAATAATAATAATAATAATATAAAACACTAATAAGAAAGAAAACCCTCATATCCTCTCTCAGTCATTCCTTCATCCCTTTCTTTAGCATCTCCTTTCCTCCTCCCACTCTTCTTTCTTGTCACTCACCTCCTCCCACTTCCATGGCGATCGCGCACCATCATTAGGGATTCCGTCTCGGTTGGTGTGCTGCCAGTATTTGCCTGCAATGGGCAACCCCGCGGAGGTCTACTTCCAGGTGCTCAACATTGCCAAGGACTCCTCTCCCCAGGAAATCCGCACCGCCTACAGAGCCCTGGTCAAGAAATGGCACCCCGACAAGCACCCTCCTTCTTCCCGCCCCGAAGCCGAGGCCAAGTTCAAAGCCATCTCTCAAGCCTATGAGGTGTCCCCTCGGTCTCTTTCCAACTCCGTTTCCTTCTTCTCGTTGTTGTTGCCGTCGTTGATTCTGTTCTCTTCAGGCCCTTAATGATCAGCAGGAGAATAGATCGATGGTTGGGGCCAATAACGATCGGCCCGGAGGCGGCGTGGAGCCGCGACACCGGAGCCAGGAGCTCCAGAAACCGCGGTGCGCGGGCAATTCGGCGAGGGAGTTTAAGGATGAGTACCGTTCGACCAAGGCCGGCGTTGTGGCGGCCACGGCGGTGGCGAGGCCGGCGTTCTCGTCGTTTTCGGGTCCCGTCAAGACAAAGCCTCCACCCGTCGAGAGGAAACTTGAGTGCACGCTGGAGGAGCTCTGTCGCGGCAGCAAGAAGGAGATCAAGTTCACGAGGAACGTCATCACCAACAAGGGGTATATCCTCCGCTCCTTCTCTTTGATTTCTATTTTCTTTTTGGCTATTTATCGAGTGATTAAAACTGAGATTGGAAAGTGGCAATTATACTGAATAGCCACAATTCGTAGCTGCTAAATTATTTCAATCTAGCTTTATCAATTCCATGGAAATTTCTCTGTTTGATCTTCTACCCAAAATTCCACAATGTCAAGTCTAGAGAAGATAAAGAACTCAGAGTTTGGTGTATGTTCTTCTCATATATGTATATATATATATATAACTTTCAGAGATCAGATATTCTATTTATTTATTTTATGAGTTGGATTGTAGAAAAATCACCAAGTAAATTCCATCTTCAGAACACGCAATTGTATATAAACTGTGCTACGATTTCTTCAAAATCACACTTGTGTAACTTGTTGTTTAAGTTGAGTAGGTTTTTAAGATTGTCCATTTTGATCTTCCATCATAGAGAGGGCAATGTTTGGGGGCTTAATTCTTTATTTGCATAATTTAAGTAAATTTATAATCAGAAAATTTATTGAAGTATTGACCCTTTGGAGTAGCTCTGCCTATGTACACTGGAATCTTAAAAACAAACGTTATCACCTCAACTTAGGCCTGATTAAGTATTCACTTAAATCCGATGTTAGTTGCAACGTGAGGCTCGGTGTTGATGTTGGCAAAGTCATCAAGAATGCAAGTTCTTTTCTGTCAAAACCTTCTTTAACCTGCACCTTCTAGTTTATCGAACAATCAGATTTTGTCTAGCATATGTACAGTCCCAAATGCTAGTATTTGTCTTTCACTCTGTAGAGCTCGTCGGCAAGCTAAACTTCTCAGTTTTATAGCAACTGATTAACTGGCTCGGATCTATTGCTCGAATAAGCTCGAAGGTTGTTGTGCCGTCTGCAAGATGGTTAATTCGGTGTCCAGATGGTGGAAACATGAAGTTGTCATGTATTTGATTTTTTTCTTCTGTAACAACAATGCAGATGCATCAAAAGCTCAGGAACAATTAAGAATTTGTTTGATGTAGTCTGAATTTTCAGTTACATACGCAGCTTTTCTGGTCAGTTCAAGATTCTAACTTTTTCTGACGATAATACCATGAGCTGACTGTTTATGTGCATGCTGATTTGGTTTTGGTAGATTAATTGTTCGCAAGGAAGAAACACAAACGGTCAGAGTCAAGCCGGGATGGAAGAAAGGAACAAAGATAACATTCGAAGGGATGGGGGACGAGCGACGAGGTTGCCTCCCTGCCGATGCCATCTTCGTGATATCAGAGAAAGAACACCCCGTTTTTAAGAGGAAAGGCAATGACTTGGTCATGAAAGTCGAGGTTCCTCTGGTGAATGCTCTCACAGGATGGTTCTTCTCTTTCCGTCTTCTAACCGGGGAAAAGATGAGCTGCTCTTTCCAGGACGAAATCATTTACCCGGGATATGAGAAAGTCATCAAAGGCCAGGGCATGCCCGCAGCTCACGACAAGGGAGTCCGAGGAGATCTGCGAATTAAGTTCCACATTGTCTTCCCGACTCAGTTGAGCGACGAGCAGCTTTCAGGTATCAAAGAGCTTCTGAAGGACATGACCTGAACTCGATGCTAGATTCGTTCTTCCACTTCGGTCTCACTGTGAATATACGAATCTTATTCGTAAATATTTCCAGATATATAGAGGAAATGTCAATGTAAGAGGTGCTCGTAGGTCTGAGAATAAAGTAGTGCTCGTCGCACACCCTTTGTTTGTACTCTTTATAGTTGAGGACATGATGGAGATGTTGTATCTTCCTTTAGGTAATGAGGTGCTTTCTTCAAGCAGCCACTCAAGGCATAATATCGATGATGATGTCCTCTTGCATGCTTCCTTGATGTGCCAATGATTCTTTGCTCTCATCAGAATGCTTTCAGACCCGCCGTGCCTCTGATGTGTACAATACTTTCTATGGGAGGAATGTCCACATTCCTTGAGTTCTTTCTTTCCCACCGGATGGGGTTGCAGCAAGTCTTGCTGTTGTCTTGGCTGCTTTCCATCGTCCATGTGATGGCATAACCAAACCTGTACTCTTACAGGAGCCCTCCAAAAGAGATTACCCTATCCACCGAGCAAAGCATACAAAGCTCTCTCTGTGGAATTGTATGTCACCACCACATTCAGCAGCCCACATCTTAAAATTAGGCAATCGAAATGTCAGGTTGATTCTATTCATGAAATCCCCCACACAAGAAGAACTAGACGTTCGAGCAACCTTTTTGTCACCACCGGATGATCACTTTCTGGGATTCATCATTGACAGAGCCCACTCGATTAAAGAGAAGATGATTGTGTTCGAGGTTGATCCACGTCTGCGAGTCTATCATTTCGTCTTTTTAGGCTTCTGGTCATCCAACTCATAAAGAATAAATAGGCTTTGGCGTGATTCTAAAACCTTATCCCCTGTTCGGTGTACTAACAAATATTTTTTAATTATAATATATATTCTATTGAGAAAAAGCATGGCACTTCATGGATCTCCAGGGTGTCTTGTGGGTCCAAGTCAGATGACCCATCAGATCACGATCAGACGACTGTGATGTGCCGTCTGTCACCCATCGTAAAGCATTGGTCCCCAAGGTGGCACCGTTCATCTTGTGGCCGTGGTCACAGTAGCAATCGTGTCGATCTGAGTTTTCATCGAAGCTAATTATAAATTATCTCATTTTTTTTAGTATTTTAATTTTTAAAATTTAAAAAATTATTTTTTAGTTAAATCTTCTTAATATCTCGATGATCTCTGGACTTAAAAAAATTTACATTCAAATCTCTATAATTATGAAAGTGAAGTTGATTTTACCGACATTAGGGTAAAATATAGATCGAATCGGAATTACCTTTTGCTAATCATTTTTATATAATTTGTGACATCGACAAGGACGATCATCGTGTTGTTTTCATCGATCACCATCACAATAGTCACACACGATTATTACGTGCTATATCTTTCGTTGAAATTATCTTTTAATAAATTATTTTCATGTTATTTATGTATGTATTATTACGTGCTATATTTTTCGTCGATAAAACCAACGACGATAGGATACGTAAATAAGATTAAAATATAAATATTTTAATATAAATTTTTTAAGTGTAGAGATCATGATGCTAAAGAGGTCTAACCGTAAGGATTTCAATATAAATTTTTAAATCTAGAGATCAGTATATAAAAGAGACGTAGGATAATCTATAATTAATCCAATGCAACACTACCATATGAGAAAAGAAAGATTGGGAGGAAGCCGAGAAGCGGTTGCATCAAACGATTGATCTCTTGAGATCGCACAAGGAGGTGTTTCCGAGGTTAAGGGTGGCAACAAGTGGATGCATCAAAGCCCATCAACCACTCGGCTCAGAATCAATATCACTAGGAACTGTTTCTACTCTCATTAGCTTGAGATAGTTATGAGCTTCTGCTGTACGAGGGTTGCGATGAGCGTCTGATTTGTCTTCACTTAATTTTGTGTCGTGTCCATTTTCATGTTAAGGTTTGTCGGAGTTGCAAGTGCTTTTGCTCTTATAATCTCAGGGAGGAGGATTCGTCTTTGGTTAATAATAAGGCTAAATTTGAACGTTGATTTGATCGAGTATTATAACGTTGGGTCATTGTTTCACTTTAGTTGGAGGGCCAAAAAGATGCATGTTTCTTAATATTATAATTTGTTCGACAAAACTCTTTTTGGTAAGCTTCGAACGAAAACATTCTTAAAAAAATCGTTTCGATCGAAAGATTTATCTTCCCGATATTGAATTTGATAGGATATATCCTGACAATAATTATAGCCCACCAACGGACCGTCACGAGGAGCTGACATGGAGGTCGAAGGTCAGGTCATCCCCTCACTCGACAGTAGGGCAATGACCTGTCAGTTGACGAGTAGTACAAGTCGACCTTAGCGGTTGTCAAGGATAGTGACCTCTAAACGGTCGAACAAATTGGCGCCCCTCTTTTGTCGATCTCTGCGGATGATAGGTCGTAAGGAGCTGCTTGAGCCGACCTCGGCAACCACCGGGGGTAGGGGTCCCCGAGCGACTAAACATACCTATGCCCCTTCTATTAGCCTCTACTAATGACAAGTCGTAGGGAGTCATACCGATCAATCATCCACATGGATAAATAACAAAAGGAAAATATACTACAATCATGAATGGTCCCTTCGGACTGCCTAGGTATAAAAGTTGGCCCTTTGTGCCTGCTTAAAAGGCCGGATCTTTCTCTCTCATGCTGAACCCTCTCGCTCTCGTTGCTCCCTCCCCGTATCAACCTTTGTGCAGAATCTCCAAGGAGATCGGAACCCACATTGGATGCACGAACAGCATCTCAAATCCACCTTCGACACCTCGTCCCCCATTGCGGCCACCCCGTCCGTTCATCTCAAGGATTACCTTGAATGACACTGTGCTTTTAAATCAAAACCGAGCCATGCTGACTTGGTCGACGACATTGAGATCATAATAAAATCGAGCTCATCACATGATCATGTACATAACATTATATTTTAGTTCCTTAGCTATATGCTCAAACTAAATGTATCGTTCTTGAATTTTATGTTGATCATATTTTTCTTTAATTTTTTTAGATTGAGTTTTCTTATTAAACATGCATCCACTTTTTCACTATTTCCAAGTCATTTATTATCTTTGCATTAGTTAATTTCTATAGTACTATGTTGAAAAATAACTTTGACAATATATCATTAAGATTAAAGTTCTAATTACTAAGAGATCGATTACCACTCCCTCACTTATTAATCACAGGAATTTTATTAATTTTCTACGAGGATATATTCTTAACACTCCCGCTCACATAGAGATTATTAAGATTAACTCAAATCTAATATGTGAAATTTATATTTAAGATTGACAAATTCATCTTATTAAATTAGTAAACACCGTAAGTCATCTAAAATCTCGAGTCTTTAAATTGAGACAAAATCTATTCTTTTACACTCTTAACAGTACTTACTAGTCTTTTAATATACATTTCAAACCTAAAAACTCATATTAGATAGAATCTTATTCCGACTAAAATATTAGATCCAATATCTTGTTTGTGCCTACCATTACTACTCCTATGAAGGAGTCAAGCTGTCATTAGATGAGTAATTTATATAACATAGCTGCCACCACCATATTGATGAAAAGAATAGAAGATAAAAATAATTATTAAAGAAGCTTTATTGAAGAAGTTTTATTGAAAAAGTGAAGAAACTTAAATACAGTAAGCAGATTAGCAAAGACTATCGCGATGAGGAAGATGAGGATTGACCATGGAACCTCGAATAAAAGATAATAATAATTATTAAAGAAATTTTATTGAAGAAGCTTTATTAAAAAAGTGAAGAAGCTTAAATACATTAACATGTTTCCTCTCCTATTTATGCAGATTACGAGGAAGGATTTTTCAGATTTCTTCGTATACTTGAAAAAATCTTATCTATCACATATCCTCTTTGCCGTAATCCATTGTATTAACTATATTCCACCATTAGTTCCAGTTTGTGAGAGTGGCTACCCACAACTTAGTTCCTTAATGCTGCTGTGTTACGTGAGATAGTGTCTCCGTGTGTCACATGAAGGTGAACGTGCGCCATTGTGATCCCATGCATAGAATTCATGTGTTAGCAGATGCTACGCCGACGATCCTTTCGGCCACATCGGCTCCCATCTTCTCAAGGAGAAGCTCGTTGATCTCTCCGAGACTGTCTCCTCGCCTCCCTCATCTTCCTCTTCTGGGGCTGCTGCTGTTTCATCTCCTAATCCTTGTACCTCACCGTCGTGCATATATCCACTGGTCCACCTTCTTCTGTTTCAATGCTTACAATGAAGTGCATGACAGCAGCATCATATCTCAGTCCTTTATCCTCCTCTTCATCAGCTCAGCAATTCACAACTCAAAACCATTTTAACACTCATCACCAATAACTTATAACCCATAAAACAGACAACCAAAGAGAAGTGCACGGGACCCATAATATCCAGAGACATATATCATATGTTCATGGTGTATATGAGAGAGAGAGAGAGAGAGAGAGAGAGAGAGAGAGGTCACTTAATTGGTATTGAAGAGGGGCATGTACATGGTGAGCTGAAGTATATTATGAGTATATTAATTGCTAGTAAATATGAATGTACACGGGCTATTATTGCCCATTAAGAAGAAGGGAAGGAGAGAGTCCCAAGCTATTAACTTCAATTAACTGCAAGTTATTGCTGTATTAATTTAGGTCACTTACATCTCCTGATTGCCTGCAGTAGGCAAGTAATGATGAAAGCAAGCAAGGAGAGTAATACTTCACCTGAGCATTGGTGTTCACAATACAACTGGAAACAGCATTTCTAATTACCACAGGTATAATGTCTGCCACCTCCCTTTCATATGCAAATGCTCAATCATCATAATAGTAAAAGATATTATAGACATAATACATTCTAGCCATAATAGTAAAAGATATTACGTATATACTATCATATATTTCATGTCCTTATCATAGAAATAAATATACATGAATTATAAGTAAGTCCTTATTGGAAATGTATATGATAAATAGTCCATCAGTTATTATAGACTCCAATATTAATTAGGAAGTCTGCATGTTTCAACTAATATTGTAGGTGTAAAAGATATATGAGATGAAATCTCAACTTCGATAAACGGATCCATATGTCCTTAACTGGAGCTTAGGTTCCACTAAGATTAGCACACTATTTCTATATGAGTTACTATGTGTTGAGTATTTATTATGTTAGTCCAAGTTTGAGTCAATCTTGGATCATGACAATTATGATATTCCACTAATTTAAATGAATTAACTTTCTATATATATATATATATATATATATAATATAATATAATTCTTTTGAAGGATATATATGGAAAATAAATCAAATTTCAAGGTGACATATGTATATACACATGATCAGTGGGGTGCTGAACAGTATATGCCCATAGATATCATTGTTGCATATCCCACTCTCTGCAAGTCTAAAGCTCACAAGTCCTCCTTTACCTTTCAAGCACCCTTCTTCACTCTGTTGACATCACTTGTCATCACTGTCTTGGACTTTCCCCACCACCACCACCAAGAGTCTCAAGTAAGCACCACTCCTCCTTCACTTCCTCCCTCCATCTCTGCCACATCAGAGCAAGAGGGGAGAAAGAGGAGGGAATGGGCAGCTCAGAGGAAGAGAGGCTGGTTCAGATGGTCCATGACTTCATGGAATCAGACGCACCACCACCACCACCCACCACTCCATCCACCACCGGAACCACCTCCCTCCACCAGCAAACTCTCCTCCTCCTTGAGGTCTTTAGTAGACATCTCCTTAGTCCATCTCTTCACTCCATGCATGCACTGGTTTTGCAATGATATATCTCTTCTCGTGGTGATCCTGTTGGTGACAGGGAATTCTTGGGGACAACACGCATGCTGAAATGGAGGTCTTTGAGAAGGCCCTGAAGCATGTTAGGGATGCAGGGGATGAAAGGAAGAGGAGCAAAGTGAATAAGAGGCTAATGATGAGACTAAGAATGGATGGTTATGATGCTTCACTCTGTAGGTCTTCTTGGGTTGCAACCATGGAGTGTCCTGGAGGTGATGCTTCTCACTTATGTTCTGCTGAGGCGGAAGGTCCTCGTTCTTGCGTTTGTATCCATATTATAGGCCTTAATCCATTGTCTTTCTTAATATTTCGTGGATTGTAGAGAGAAGCAGTTTGCATTGTGCTCTGAATCAGTGCAGCCAAAGCAAACTTTAACTAGTCATCTTCTTCTTACTGCAGGTGATTACGAATTCATAGATATAGTAATGGTGGATGGGAATGGTGTCTCAGCAAGGATAATAATAGACATAGACTTCAGGTCCCAGTTTGAGCTTGCCAGGCCCACCTTAGCCTACACTCAGCTCTCCAGCATTCTGCCTCCTATCTTTGTTGGCAAGGAAGAGAAGCTTAAGAAGGTTGTCTCCCTTCTGTGCTCAGCTGCACAGCAGTCCCTGAGAGAGAGGGGGCTCCACATCCCCCCATGGAGGAGATCCAGCTACATGCAGGCCAAGTGGCTCTCCTGCTGTCAGAAGGCTTCAACCATTCCCTACACCAGCAGCTCCATCCAGGACATTGCCAAGCTCAAGGGAAGGCATGCCTCCACCAAGAGCAAGGGTAGGGATGCTGAATCCAAGGGGCCAAAAGGGTCTGCTCTCTCCAGCCAGTTCTCTCACCTGAGTATAAATTGCTGCTAAGTTGGATTCCAGTCTTACATAGTAGTTTGTGGCCTCATGAGTTTGGGTCTTTGTGTCACCAGGACTTTTGTCATGTCTTTCTGCACTGAGGCACTGAATCAGTTTTGCTAAAGGAAGTAGTGAGAGTGAGACAGAGAGAAATAGTTTTGGAATGTGAGTCCATCTTCTAGAAATAGATGGGAAGGTCATTTTGGCAGGGGTTGGTTGCTGCCCCTTGTAGACACTTCCTTGCCTGGTTTTGGCTGCTCTCTATGGGAGCATGTATGACTTTTTGTCCTCCATAAATATGTTGCTGGTTTGAAGCTAAGTAGCAGTCTCCTATTAATGAGTGCTCGCTGCAGCCAAAACCACTGAAGAGAAAAGAACAGGGAGAAGGTTTTGATGCTTGGAATCTTCTCAAAAGAGTGAGGGTGGGGATGGGGGGAAAGCATGGGCCTGACATCAACTCCAACTCAATCCATATAACTGCAAAAAGCATAGGTGTGTGTGTGTATATATATATCAACATTTTATGTGGATGAGGGAGTAGCAGGAAACAAGAGATTAATGATGTAACATTTATCAGTGAATCTATGTGGAACTGTCCCTTTTCCCATAAACGAAGAGCAAAGGACAAGGCCATGGTTTCCAAATGTCCATCCCCAGCTTTAGGGTCCTCTACATTCATGCAGAGAGAGAGAGAGAGAGAGAGAGAGAAAAAAAAGGGTTGCAGTGCCAGTATGTGTCATGGCAATAAAAATAGAGGCTTTAGCTGTGGTGGGGGTTGCCATGAGAGCAAGAGAAGGCCAGTACAAGAGGGAGTAAAGGAGATCATGGTAGGAACGTATTTGCAGATGTAAAGACATTATTAACAAGGCACTGAACGTGTAATGCTTCTCTTAGTTGGGAGACAAGCAGGACATGGAAAGAGTTGGAACTCATGGGCTTCTTGTACTCTCTGCATCTTATTTTTCTTCTTGCTTGTTGGAAGGAATGAGACCTTGAGTTGCATGGTTGCCACTTGCACTGTGATTCCTATATATCACACTGGTTTACTGCAACTTCTTGGCAAATACTGCCACTGCAAGAAGCTACTAAGCTTCAGTTTGCCTGCAAAGAACACAACCTTTAGTTGGTGCTGATGCTTGACCTCTACTTCTCTAGAAAGATTAGCTACCATGAGGAGATATGAGATGTTCTCTCTCTCACCCAATTTGTTGAAACACTAATGAATCTGATGTGATCAAATGCCAAATTTCAAACACCATTCAACTCTTCTTGATGTGGGGCCAAATTAACTTTTCAATATTATCCCATCAATTTTGAGTAATAAAATATTTGATTTTTTACAAAGTTATTATATTAAAGGAGAATGGTATGTACTAAACCATCCTTTTTTAAGATGTAAAGTTCGCCTAAATTTGGATATAAATGTTCGTCATTCTGAGATTACTTGATCTGCTAATTTATGTTGATGTCAACTCACACAGATCTCTCGTCCACCCAAATGAAATGATGTGAGGTGATGTGATGTCGAAGAGTTGCACCCGTCCATTCATGCCGCCCTTTCCCTCGCAGTAAATGTCACACGTCCCATAATTACCGATAGCCCCTCGACAGTACCAACCGTGCCACGGTGGTTGTACCCACCCGAAATGATGACCACCCTCGGATCTAGTGGGTCCCCAGCTTGCTTGTGGCTCACGCCGGTGGGTCCCGGCCCCTAACTCGGAACTGGCGTCAGCTGCGACAGGCGTCAGATCCGGACCGCGTGATGTAAAGTGGACGGCGGTGATGACCGGGCGGCCGGAAACCATGTCAGATTGATGCGGTGCACGCATCTCGATGCAGTCGTGTTCGATGAATTCTATTTTGCCAAATTGGAAGGAAAATATGAGAGATTGATTTGATTCCTAATGATAAATGAGTATGCACATATATAATGAACACACTGATGTTTATAAGAGGGTAGAGCTGTAGGAAATACTCGATCTTTTATTGTAGGCATCAAGTTGATGTGCAATTGCATCAAACCCTAATTCACGAGCTACAAATCGTAATCTATGATGAAGACGAGGTCATCATACAAACAAAATTATCGTATCATTTGATCGAATCTATTGGACCACGTAAATTATGTGATCCATATCAGTCAGATTCAACTAATTATCCTTGCATATTTTATCTTTTTTACTAGTCACCCAAATAAGATGCGATCAGGATCATCCAATTATCCTTGCATATTTTATCTTTTCGACTAGTCACCCAAACGAGACGTGATGGATTGAGCTTATATGGATACATATCGATTGATTGATTGAGATAGAAGATTCCATGAATTATGATCAATAAATAATCAAAATTAATAAAAATTAGAATTATAAAACAATTTCAAGGAGTAGAATTTTAGTGCTATTTCTTTTTCTTCCACTCCTATTTTGTCTGTATTTCTAATATATATATATATATATATATATTTGCGTGTGTCGTTGTCGCCGTGACACCGCCACGTGAGATGGCCCCACGTCTCGACCCCACGACAACGAAGGCCAAGCGCACACTGTGGTCTTCGTCTACTACTCGTCAAGCATGGAGTGACTCCAACATCATCTTCCAAAGACGACATGCAAAACCTGTTCATCAAAATGCTACCCATCGGATCAATTCAACGCTACGTATGTCATGGTGATATGGTTATCAATCTGTTCTCCGACGAGAATCTTGTGGAAGGGGCATCAGGGTTCAGTAATCTAATGCCGAAAGAGAATGATCATTGCAATAATATAATCTACTGGTCTCTAGTGAGGATGATCGTTCCAGTAAATGTATCCCTGTCGACCCAGCGATTGATTTGGTTCTCTTCACTGTCCTGTAGTGACTGGTTTCTTCCGGAGATTTAGGGTCAGTATTCAACGTGCTTCTTGGACTATGTCGTACTAGGAAGTGAGTTTCTCACCCTGCCTCTTCCCATTTCTACTCCTTTTGGTTGTCTACTAGCAGCACCAGCAGCACATTATTTACTGCTTACTTGAACCTTCCTTCTTGCAGCTGCCAACCATAGTCATCTTTATATACTCCTACCAGTGGTCATGCCTTCCATGTCACAGTTCGAAGCTTTTCTTGAGAAGCACTCAGATTGCTGCCATGAGAATTGTGTCTTCATCTTCTTCTTTTTGTTGATGGGAGACCAGGTGAGACCTTCCCCTGCATCAGACTGATGAACATGAGAGGGCTAAACACCGCATCTCCCAACCTCGCAGAAGGACGGTATTCATCGGCTATAAGGTCCATTTTCCTTCTTATAGATCATGAATTATTCTGGAATTGGTTTATCCTGTAGTATCCTATTGTTCTGCTCTCTCTCTTCTTATAGATGATAATGTTTGTGACATTTCGTACTGTCTGTAGAGCATTTTTTTCGTGGTCAGTGTGATGGAGAAATCTTCCGATTAAAGAACCACTGAAATAATCATAGGAAACACTATAAGCTTCTGGAATTGTGATTTCTCCATCGCAATGACCAAAAAAAGAATGCTCTGATCTGGCCATCGTGATTTCTTTCTGCAACCAGAACGGCTATTTCTGTGACTCAGAATTCTGATCATCCATGTCATGAACACCATCTTTGATTGTTGAGGATGCGAGTCTGGTCATGCTTAATCTCCCACGGCATCCCTTTAGTTTAGCTGGACAACGATGACAGCATGAGAGGGGCATGCACCATGGAAAAGAAGGTTCCCTGCATCAGCCACCGCATAATCTATAGCTGTCTCTGATCAAATTTGTGGGTGTGAGCTTGAGCTGGAAGGCATCTCTTTAGTCACTGCACAATGTACGATGTCGATGGATGAGTGAAGAGATAGATGACAGAGGAACACAGATTAAGATGGAAACATTAATGTGCCAGAGGAAGCGGAAAAGCAGAGGTGGCATTGAATGTGGGAAAAAGCAGATATGGGATTGAATGTCGAATGTCCGTAGTGTACAGTGATGGGCTAAACTTCTAATGGATATATAGATCTCATTGCATAATTTGGAAAGAGAAATTATCTTTCCTTGATTCATGCCTTGTGTGTTTCTGTTTCAGTGATGAAACAAGCAAAAGAAAGATGAGGTGCAGAGATTCCAGGGAAGGAGACAGGTACAGGGTCATGTTTTCGGGTTGGAGCTCAGGCTGCAAGTTCCACTCATTGAAACTGGCCCTGTTTGTGATGACATGTTGTGCGGCCTTAACCCTTCTCCACTGCCCAGCAGCACATAATGAGCAGCTCCTGCAGTCCAGTTCTAGGTTTGTAGATGTTGGCTGTCAAATGCAGGTCTAGATTTGTAGACGTTGAATGGTTTGTTTGCGAATGCAGGTCCAGATTTGCAGATGTTGGGCGGATTTGGCAGAAGAAACTCTCGGATCCTCGATACTTGTCCGACTTGGTTGTTGATTGGCGACAGGTATCGGATGTTCTCCGAAGCGTAGATGGCAGAGAAGGAAGTCTCAGGATTGGCTTGCTCAACTTCAATGTCACGGAGATCGGCGTGTGGAGGCGGACGATGCCAAATGCAGAGCTTTCTGTCGTGCAGCTGGACTACGCAGACGCGAGCATCACTTGGGATGTTCTCTACCCCGAATGGATCGACGAGGAAGAAGAAGACGACGTGCCTACTTGTCCATCTCTGCCTCAGGCCCGACTAAAGAAAGGATCAAGGTTCGATGTTGTCGCCGTGAAGCTGCCCTGCCGCAGGTCGAAGAGCTGGGCCAGAGACGTCGCGAGGCTGCACTTGCAGCTCTCGGCAGCCAAGCTCGCGGTAGCTTCTGCAGGAGGAGCCTCCGCTGTCCATGTGCTCCTCCTCACAGAGTGCTTCCCGATCCCCAACCTGTTCAGCTGCAAAAGCCTCGTCGGAAGAGAAGGCAATGCTTGGCTGTACAAGCCTGACGTACCGGCGTTGCAGGAGAAGCTCCAGCTTCCGGTCGGGTCGTGCGAACTCGCGGTTCCACTGAAACCAGCAGGTGAGTTGTTCGATCATCTTTGTTTTCTACCATGGCAATGAATCATCATGTTTCTTCCTGCAGTGCGGCCGCAAGCAGGAGGTCGAGGAGCTCGAGAAGCTTATGCCACGATACTGCACTCTGTGGAGGTATACGCCTGCGGGGCGATCGCCGTGGCTCGGAGCATCCGCTTGGCGGGGTCGACGAGGGACCTCGTCGTACTGGTGGATGAGTCGATTAGCGGCCGTCACCGGAGCGGTCTCGAAGCTGCAGGGTGGAAGGTCCGAACCATCCGACGGATCCGAAACCCCAAGGCCGAGAAGAACGCCTACAATGAGTGGAACTACAGCAAGTTCCGGCTGTGGCAGCTCACTGACTACGACAAGATCATCTTCATCGACGCTGACCTGCTCGTCCTGAGGAACATCGACTTCCTGTTCGGGATGCCGGAGGTGTCCGCGACGGGGAACAACGCCACCATCTTCAACTCCGGCGTGATGGTGATCGAACCCTGCAACTTCACCTTCCAGCTGCTGATGGCTCACATCGACGATATCACGTCGTACAACGGGGGCGACCAGGGCTACCTCAACGAGATCTTCACGTGGTGGCACCGCATCCCCAGGCACATGAACTTCCTGAAGCACTTCTGGGAGGGCGACAGCGAGAGGGTGAGGGCAAAGAAGACGGCACTGTTCGCGGCCGAGACGCCCGGCCTCTACGTCCTGCACTACCTGGGGGTGAAGCCATGGATGTGCTTCCGGGACTTCGACTGCAACTGGAACTCCGTCACATACCGGAGCTTCGCCAGCGACGAGGCGCACGCCACGTGGTGGAAGGTGCACGACAGCATGCCGGAGAGTCTTCAGAGCTTCTGCCTGCTGTCCACGCTGACGAAGGCTGGGCTGGAGTACGCTCGGCGGGAGGCGGAGAAGGCGAACTTCCCCGACCGTCACTGGAGGCGCAACGTGACGGACCCAAGACGCCATGTGTGCTTCGAGAAATTCTGCCGGTGGCAGGCCATGTTGCTTCACTGGGACGAGCCGCACGCATCAATCACCGGATAAGAGCCATTACCACGAGCTCCGCGGCGGATCCCCGCAAAAGAACCTCCACGTACTACTCTGTCGAGGTTTACAGAGAGTAGTAGTACATGGAGGAGACAGAGCAAGCTTTAACTTGCAGAAAAGCTATATATTTATACTGCACAATGTAGGCAACAAAATGCCAGAAGAATAAGTGCATCCTAAAACATGCAATAAGGACATGTTGACATAGTTACTTAATCTTGTATCAACTTTGCATATCCACAGGTCTCTTTACATGGTCAACTTCAACCTATAGATTAATCCCGAAATCAAGCTATATATATATATATTAAAATGTAAAATTATTATTTTAATCTTTAAATTTAACTTGTACCGAATTACCGCGGTGGGTTTAAGATACAGCAGCACACTGATTCCCACCCAATCTTAAGCCACCACTGGTCCGTAATCCTGGTTTCCTCTCCTAAACAATGGGTCCCACTGTCAACAAGATTCCCACGTGAAGTCAAAGGTAGATAGATATGGAGTGACACTCCCCAGTCTCCCAGTGGTCGAGTAGTTGCTCGCCATTACCTCCTTCAATGCCATCTCCAACCTAAAAACAAACCGCTCGATCTTAACAATGATATCCCTCCCAATCCTCTCCGAATTCCACCTCTGTAACAATGGAAACACCCACAGGAATCCTCGAAACCACTGCACCCACTTGTTCTGTTCTTGCTTCTCAGAAACAGCAAAGCACAGTTATTGTGGGCTTAGCGTGCTTTTTGGATTCCATCAACCCCCCTCCTCCCCTTGGATGGCCTCGTCGCACACTGTGACACGGAAACCACCGGTATTCCGATGGCTTCTCTAGGTTACCATGGGCGTTTGGATCACCACACCAGTATAAATTACAGACAAACACCTTGCTGTCGCCAACAGCTCCTCCTCACTGCCCGTCGATGCAGCCATGCAGGCCCATTTCCTCGCCCTCTCCCCGCGCCACCGCCTCCTCTCCTCCCCCTTGATCAGCCCGAAAGTGGGCGGGTCGAGGAGACACCGAGTGTCGGCCATCGCTGTGCCGCCCCTGCGTCGCAATGCGGTCCAGCACTCGATGCCGCCGGAGAAGGTGGAGGTGTTTCGGTCGCTGGAGGGGTGGGCCACGCGGGCGTTGCTGCCGCTACTGAAGCCCGTGGAGCAGTGCTGGCAGCCGACCGACTTCCTGCCGGACTCGTCTCGCCCGACAGAGGAGTTCGAGGAGGAGGTGCGGGCGCTGCGGGCCCGGACGGCGGAACTGCCGGACGACTACTTCGTGGTGCTGGTGGGCGACATGATCACGGAGGAGGCGCTGCCGACGTACCAGACGATGATCAACACGCTCGACGGGGTGCGGGACGAGACGGGGGCGAGCGAATGCCCCTGGGCCGTGTGGACGCGGAAGTGGACCGCCGAGGAGAACCGCCACGGCGACATCCTGGGGAAGTACCTCTACCTCTCCGGCCGCGTCGACATGCGAATGCTCGAGAAGACCGTGCAGTACCTTATCGGCGCCGGCATGGTGTGTGAATCCTTCGATTTATCGAACCTTTATGTAATTTAATGTGATGTGCTGCAAGGTGAGTTCTCATGGTGCATTTGGTCGATGGCAGGATCCGGGGACAGAGAACAACCCCTACCTGGGCTTCGTGTACACCTCCTTCCAGGAGCGCGCTACCTTCATCTCGCACGGCAACACCGCCCGCCTCGCCAAGGATCGGGGCGACGCCGTGCTGGCGCGCGTCTGCGGCACCATCGCGGCCGACGAGAAGCGGCACGAGAACGCCTACGCCCGCATCGTCGAGAAGCTGCTGGAGCTGGACCCGGACGGCGCCATGCTCGCCATCGCCGACATGATGCGCAAGAAGATCACAATGCCGGCCCACCTCATGGTCGACGGCCGCGACCCGCGGCTGTTCGATCACTACTCGGCCGTGGCGCAGCGGCTCGGAGTATACACGGCGGCCGACTACGTGGCCATCGTGGAGTTCCTAGTGGATCGGTGGCGGCTGGAGAAGCTGGAGGCAGGGCTCAGCGGGGAGGGTCGTCGCGCGAGGGACTTCGTCTGCGGTCTGCCGGCCAGGATGCGGAGGGTGCAGGAGCGGGCCAAGGTGGCGGAGCCAAAGAGAGTAAAGTTCAGCTGGATCTTCGACAGGGAGGTGACGATCTAAAGATGACAAAGTGCAGGGTAGAGACCGTGACAACGCAGATTGGTAGCATCCGATCAATTTGGTGAACTTAATTGTTGGATTTTTCTTCCTCTATGTCCAGTTTCATTCTGGTTGGATCATGTTGCAAGTTTTTGATGCATTGTGGAATGTCAAGCAATACCAAGAACTGGGATTCAAGATGTTTGGCAGATAGGAGAAGGAACAAGAACAAGAACAAGGCATCTTTCCAGGAATAACATAGTTTGTGATAGACTTACTGCATTATGCTTCATAATGAGTAGAAATGCAAATTTGTTTCATCATCGATGTAGTGACACTGAAAATACATTTAAACAAGCATATAGTACAAATCTCTTTCATGTTTCGACCTATCCACTGTTACCAGCATCCATTTCCATATATATATATATATATAATAAATACCATGTTAAGAACAGGACCTTGCCATGTATAAAAATAAATAGCATGTTAAAAACAGTACTAGCTTATGATAAAAAAATAGTATTAATAATTTTAAGATGAATATTATTATATATAATTATAGTAAAAAAAGTGTCTCGAAGTAAAAAATAAATACGATAGATGTCATGAGGTAAAAATATAATATTAGAGCTTTTTTCCTGTAAAAATGCTTTATATATATATATATATATATATATATATATATTAACGAAAATCCACATGGCATCCATCGAATGAATTCACGTCCTGAAATGATCATCGAACGGTCAATATCCATCTGGACGTTTCTCGTCTCCACGTGTCACGACATGAACACCGTTTGTCCGAGCACCTTGAGCTCCACCTTGGATCTGATCCCGTTTCTTCCTCTTTTCTAACGTTACTCCTCTCTCGTCCTCGCCTCCCACTTTTAAGAAGACGACAATGGCGAAAGCCAATAAAGCAAGCAAAGACGAGAGCTTTGCAAAGATACCTCGGGGATCTCTCTCCGATGGCGCCGGAGAGGAAACCCTGACCCTTACCGGTACTGGTTTTTATCCTCCTCCTCCTCGATCGCCGAAGCAATGGCGGAAACCAGAGGCGTGAGATCCGCCTCTGCAGGCCGCCGGGCGCCCGGCCTCCGCCGTGTCTGGTGCTGCTCCTTCGTTGCCGCCCCCGACAGCCCTGACCACCGCCGCAGCTCCTCCACCCACCGTGAGCTCCGACCCTCCAAGACCCCGCCCAAGCTCTCCCACCCGGGCTCCTTCCACAGCTCCCCCTCCCCCAGCAGCAAGCTCGGCCTCGGCATCATCGACCCCCGCCGTATCCTCTCCCCCGGAAGGGTCTCCCCCATCGACTCCGACACTCCCCTCGGCCCCCTGCCGGGGATCCTCGATTCCGCCTCGATCTCTACGACGGCCGTCGAATCGGAGCCGGAATGCCCAGATCCGGCCCCAAAGGAGCGATCTTTGGTTCCAGATAAGCCAAAGACGGACACTAGGGTTTCGCTAAGGGAGAGATCTTTGGATTTGAGGCTTTGTTTGAGGGGAAAAGATGGGAGATGCTTGGTGTTGGAACTGGATTCTGCGGTTCTGTGTGAAAGCAGCGCATTCTTTGCGGCCAGGGTTATGGATTCTACTCGGAAGGTCTCGGATGCTGATTGCCAGAAGATCGAGGTTTCTGGTGTCGAAGATGTGGATGTCTTTAAGGAGACCATTGAGCTGATGTATGAGAAGGATGCATCGAGATGGCTCATGAAGGCAGGAGTGTCTCGAGCAATCGGTGTTCTTGAGGTTAGAATGCTTCACTTTTGACTAGATCTTAAGATGGGCTTGCACTTTTAGTCATCTAGCTTAGCTTATTATCTTTGAGAACCTGTGTAGGAATTTCGCATGTTCAAAATATTAAGTTATGCTAATGTTGCAATATGATGCCATCACAGTTTTTTTTGAGTGGAGAGTATGGAATATAACTATTAAGTAACATAATAACTTAGTATTAACTTGGTAGAGAACAATTTAGGAGTTTGTGTTCTTTCATCAGATTGTTTGACAGACAAAGAAATCTATAACTAAGTTTGGTTCTCTAATTATATTGCATCCGAACCATCATTTGCAACTAAAGTTCATGTTCGTGTTAAAGAATCCATGACCTATAAAATCTCAAATTGCTTTGTCATCATTTGTCTTCAACTCTTCATCCGCACAAGCATAAGGGTCCATTAGGAATTGTCCTCTTTGGATGAGCCTTGCACGTTTTCATCCCTTCGGGTGGATCAAGAAAAGCATTTGAGGGTAGAGTAGAGGTGACTCTACCGCCTATAAGGTTTTGGTACCTCTGCTACTTAATCGATGTGAGACTAAATGTGTTTATAAAAAATAAATGTTTAATTAACAAATTTTGTTACATCAGAGTAGTCCATCATCCCTCAAGTAATATTTGAACGGTTACAAATAAATAAAGGACCCAAGCTACCAATCACCTTGATTACGTATTATCAATGCATTAAGATAAATACGGCAACAAGAAGAGGCAAGCAAAGGTGTGTAGACTACAAAACAAGTGAACATGTATTGGCCCATACTAGCCCCACCACATAATAACTCTGTCAAAGGTGACTATTGTACAGGTTTAGCTTACAATATTCTAGTTTACAATTCCTCCCTGCTATGAGTATATTATCATATACAAGTATTTTATTTTATGATGGAACCAAGTTACCAATTACCTTGATTACATATCTCTAATGCAATAAATATGTCAGTAAGAAGAGGCAATCAAAAGTGTGTAAGCTAAAAAGAAGCAAATTCATATGTCGACAACATCACTGCTGCATGATTACTCTTCTAGTGGTGATCCTTGTACAGTAAGTGATGAAGAGGCAGCTTGCTGATTATTCTCTCTCATAGATGATGCATTTCAAGAATAATCTCTTCAGCAGGCTTCGAATGATGCATTTTCTTTGACCGTATGTACGTTTCTAATCGAACTACTTCTTGTCCCACCTCCATCATACTTTTTTGTACACTTTCTGTTCAACATGATACAATATGCTTGATTTGGGGTCTGGCTCAAGTTAGAATCATTTGGTCTCTCCAAAATGTGTGATCAGCTCGGTTTTCTCTCTTGTATTTCTGAAAATCAAGTGCTAACTCCCTTCATGTGTATCTTTTACAAGCAAGCTGTTTTGGTTCACATCTGGACTATTTGTTTCGAAGTTTGATGGTATGATGACTCAGAAATTAGTGTTGGCAGTAGTGGCTAAATGGCAAAATAAAATATGAACGGACAATATTCTCGAAATGGTCAAAGGTTGCTCATTATGCAATCTTTCTTTGTAATCTTGTTTTTAGTACTAATTGCTTCTTGGTCCTTCAGGTATGTTTGAAAATTATGTTCGATAGAGGCATGAGGTCCTGTTTGAGGTATATTGAGGCTGTTCCATGGACTGAAACTGAGGAGGAGAAGCTGAAGAGGTTGTTTGCAACGAGTACAATTGAGAAGGCAATATGTGAAGATGTGTTAGCTAGGTTAGACCCACAAGATTGTAACCACTCAGAAGATCTTGCAGTGCAGCTCATTCAGTCTGTTACAAATGCAACAAATGGCAATGCGAGGAGGGAGATGCAGTCTTTAGTGAATGGTCTGCTATCCAAAAGCTCAGTCTATCAGAAAGAACCTGTTGGACTTAACAAGGACAGCCTATACAACGTTTGCCATTCTTGTCTGAATTCCCTGGTCAAGCTCTTTGAAGAAGCCTTGAACTCAATTCCTATGGATCAAATGACAGCTGGGAAACGAACAAAGCCACTGATTGAAAGGGTCTCTAAGCAAGTCGAAAACCTTAATTGGTTGCTAGAAATTCTTATAGACAAGGAGATGGCAGAAGATTTTGTGGGTTTATGGGCAAACCAAAAAGAATTGATTAGGATGCATGAGAGGGCATCACCGATGTTGAGGTATGAACTCAGTAGGATATCAGCAAATGTGTTTATTGCATTAGGCTTGAGGAAGTTGCAGTGTCCAGGTGGCATGAGATTCAGCATACTTCAATCATGGTTTGGCCCAATGTTAATGGACTTTGGCTGGTTACAACGTTGTTCGAAGGGGCTCGACATGAGGATGCTGGAGGAAAGCTTGGGTCAAGTGATTCTTACCCTTAGGCTGAAGCAGCAACACATCTTATTTGAGGAATGGTTCCGCTGCTTTGCCGGTCATGGAACTGAATGCCCAAATTTGTGCAAGGCTTTTCAGGTATGGTGGCGAAGGTCATTTGTAAGAACTTGTGAAGCACGTAGATGATATCTTCTATTTTCTAATGTTAGATTTGTCGTGTGGTGTAAGTATCCTGTAGACTAACTACTGGTAGAGTTCAATAATGTAATGTTGTTTAATGTACCCCATGTTTTTACAAAGAAATGTAGGATTAACTGGAAGGAATGGTGGCTTATAATGTAGTATTTGCTCTGGTTTTGTTTCTAGTTAGTGCAAATTATTCTTTCTGGAGGTTGCTGTTTTCATGAAGTCATTGTGACCTAACAAAATTATTCTTTACCACTATTCTGATTTCAAAGTGTGCAGGTAGCATCATGTTTCTAGTCAGTAATAAGATGTGTAATTACAGTGTCTGAATCTTTCAACTTTTTCTAATTTGTAGTTAATCCTGCTACCGGGAGTATTTTGAAGATGATATCTTCTTTTTCATTCTTTGATCGAGATATATCTAGTTGTCCTTGTAGTAACTACATACTCTTTGAGATGGATTTTGAGTCAACAGGTTCATCACTTAGATACAAGTTTCTCATTTTGTGTTAAATTTCTAGTTTTCTTGTTTGTCTGGTTCACTCTCTTGCAGATTTTTTTAAATTTGTTTGAAATAGGGAAATACAAAACCAGTATTTGTAATAATGTCAGAGTGCAACCACAAGAGGAGAAATATTAGAACTTGATGATGCTGATGCACTAGCAGTAATGAGTTCTTTCCTCCCAGAGTCATACTTGTGCAGCTGAACTGTAGTATTGTCAACTACCCCTCTGTCAGTGGTCAAGAGTGCCTCTTCACCACTTTTTAACTCCAAACTAATAGTAATTTTATCTGACTTCTCTGTTTATCACTGCCATTATATGCAATATCTTCAACGTTTTCCTTACCTTTAGCTGTGATGGCATCAGAAATCCTTTTGTTATGGTCAGTCACCACATTGTCAGATTTAGCAGTGCTTTCAGTAACTCCCTACTCTAGAATGATGTACCACCAGAATCAGTACACCTTCATATGGTTTCTGTTTCATCTGCCATGACTGTCTTAATTTTTTCTAACTCCAACATTGCTCATCTTTTACTGATTCAAAGGAGTCTGTGAAGAGAGGCTTTGCTACAGTTCTTGTGACTTTGCTGAGACTGTTCTTTGCTCAAAACTTCTTCCTCATCTTTCCATTGCAGCTTTGCAGATTAGCTTCCTTCATGGCAAAAAAAATCCATGGACAAGATTCCAAAATCTCCATTGATTTCCTCGAAACCATATCCTAATCACCATTGTTTACATCCTTCTCGTAGGAACTTTATCATGACAAATATCAACTACTATTTGAGGACTCGATAATTCGTTTAAATAACTCAGAATTTGATTAATTAATTGTAAGAATGGATAATATATGTCTTAGAAATTCAAATCTCAATAATGATAATTATTTTTAGTAATATGCCAATAGAGAAATCTATAGGCCTAATTTAATTAAGATATTTTTTTATCGATTTGATAATTCGCAATTCAATTTAATTATGAAGATAAGGAATTGAAATTGAAATTTAGGCTGGATTTAAGTAAGTACAATTATTTGTCCTTAGATCTTGATTAACCAAAAACATGTCTGATTAGAAAATCCAAATTAATCCAACATGAGCATTAGATTTGGTGGTTGACCTATCGGATCCACATTATTGGATCCTACAATCCTGAGATGGACCCAAAACATTTGATACAACACCATGTGGTCAGAATTAATCTCACTGGACTCGTTGACCGCCACTAGAGAGACTTTAATACCCCTCATCTTAAATTAAATTACGTGGTCTTCCTTCTTCCAACAGCACGTATGGATTAGCTCATACGTACACTAATTTAGAGTCATTTCATTATTAGCTGTACTCGTATATGTATACGTATACATGTACGTCTCCTTACACAGTAAATATGTCATCTATGAGGGGTATATTCACAACCGCCTCGCTCCTTCTGTGCGTAGTAATACTGTTGAACTTTCCAGCTTTCCTTACCGGCCCGCGATTCCTTTCTTCCTCCCGTCTGCTAATCCATCCCTGTCGGTCCCTTTTGCACCGATTGCTTCCCTATCGATCTCCAGCTACAGTCTCTACCCCGTCCCGGACGATTCCGTGCTCCAGGCAGGCGCCGTCGCTGAGGTTGGTGGTCTTTTCGATCTTGGCTTGTCGTTTCGGTTCCCCTGATCTGTTCTCCGTTTTGTAGGGTTTCTGAGGGCGCGATCCGATGGATTCGTCTTTGTCAAGCCAGCCGGAGTTCGATTACTTGTTTAAGCTGTTGATGATCGGGGATTCCGGCGTTGGGAAGAGCAGCCTCTTGCTGAGATTTACTTTGGATTCTTTCGAGGATCTTTCTCCTACTATAGGTGCGATTCTTCTCGTTCGTTGCGCTGCTCCTTCGCTCGATGCAGGATAATTTATTTTTCTCATTAGTTGGTTGTAATTGGAACTTTTTTGTATGCATCTTGAAGGCAGTAATCTTTTTAGTGTAATCACTGTATAAGATACTAAGTTGATTTACGTGATGGTAGATTGCCTGTGGATGTTGGTGTCTAGGTTTCCTCTTTTCGTTCTCATAATGTTAGGAATTGATCAGTAATACTTTGTCAAGGCTTTTCAGCAAATACTTCCAGTCTATTTGTTACCTTGGTAATTTTCTCTGTTCCATCTCTAATTTGATTAGATGTTTCAATTACAATGTTCAGGTGTGGACTTCAAGGTAAAGATGGTTACATTAGGCGGAAAAAGGCTAAAGCTTGCAATCTGGGACACAGGTGATTTTTTTCCCCATTGTTGGTTTCTTACGACGTAATTCCAACTTCCTGGTTTTGCCTTATTTATTTGTACTTTGGGGGTCTAGATAAATTATTCTTTTGCTTCTTGAATAAGATGGGCTAATTGCTTGTCTGTGACTTGGATGTCCATGGTTGCATAAGTTAGCCTCTCTGCTCATAGGTATACGACCACAGTTGTTGACCCTCTGTAGACCCTAGCCAATACAAGCCTCATGCACTAGGTTTAATTTTTTTTCTGCTTAATATATTGCTATTGTTGTTTTCTTTGCGGTTTGAAAAAATCAATGATGGAAACTGATGTTACATCAAGGAACGGGTACTATAACTATGAAGGAGGATGAAAGTCATAAAGGGATACACAACCACTCTTAAGAACATTGAAGAAATTTGAACTGCATTTCTAGATATTCTGTTGGTATTTATCATGCAGATTTGCAACTATGAAGTTGTGATTTCAAAATTATGTTTAAACTAAATAGTAGCACAATTATGTAAGTTATTCTATTCACTCCTCACTCTATTGTCAACGAGATAGTATGGTTAAGTTTTACATTATGTGAGGTAAAGAGCAGATTACAAGTAACAAGAAGCTAATAAGGGATGAAAATTGAAAACCTTAGATGAGGCACACTATGAGGATCTAGTCAAAGCAATACGTAGTCCTATAAGTGTCATTCCTCCTTTTCTTTCTCCTGGGTGACTTTTCTCTTGTAACTTCTTTGGTTATTTAATTCAACCTGTCTTCCTTGGTCTAGTTCTACTTTGCAACTAGCATCTGCATGTTTCTAATAACCTGCAATACCATTTTTTTTTACTTCAGTTAAGTGCTATGCTATTAACATAGATGAATGGTAATGCAATAGTTACCTCTGTTGCAGCTGGGCAGGAGAGGTTTAGAACTTTAACAAGCTCATATTATAGAGGAGCACAGGGCATCATCATGGGTATGGAACTTTTTTTTGTAATATTATAATGTTGTGATCTAGTATTCATTTATTTCATATTTGTTAGGGGAAAGTTGTTTTATGTTATCAGTCATTTAACAAGTTCTTTTAAAAAAGAAAACTTGTGTTTCTATGTTGTTCTTGTTAGAATTATTGTGTTTATGTTCTATAGTGTATTCTATCAATTAGGTCAATTGCATGAGAAATGGATTCGGGTCCAGTTAGGGTGTAGAATTTGGTGCTGAGATCATCAATTTAGATCAGCCGGTTCAAGATCATCAAAAACCATAATTTATAAATAAACAAATACAGTAGAAATTTGAAATAAGTGAAAATTTGAAAATAAGAGTAGAAGTTTTTACAATTAATGATTCAAAAGGAGAACTTTTGGTGTACTTCTGAAAACAGCCATGATATCCTATATCTAAATTTGCAAATTTCTTATTTATACTTGAAATTTTAACAAAATCCTTTCTGTGCCCTTGATGTTAGACCCTCCTAGATCCCACTGGGATTCACCAACAGATTAGGGTTACTAACGGCAGTCTTATTACATCCTTAACTGAGCTAAGGCAATTGGATCTTAATGAGATCTAACGACGCTGATAAGGAGGGATTTGCAAAGTTTGTGAGGGTTTCTCAGATATTTGCATTTTCTAGAGGAACATGAGATATTATGTCATTTCACACTGGTACATGAGAACTTTCCCCTTTAAAAAAATTCTTTTGTATATGTTTTTATTAACTGAGTATAAAAAGGTGTGGACCAAGAGTTAATAACATGTGAATGAGAGTCTCTTCGCCCCTATTCCCTCTTGGACTCCTAGCCACCCACCTCTCTCTCTCCTCACCGCACAACAAACTAACCTATTGCAACACAATGATGGGGAAGAATAATTATCGTTTCCTTGGTCAGCTTCCTCCCCTCTCACTTTGCTCCGTTCCTTAAAATGTCCTTCCTGTTACCTCTTTCTCTTTAATTGTTATGGTGATATCTCACGCTTTTGTTCTCTTCATTTTCTGCACATATTAGTAACTAATGCCAATAAAAGGAAAATAGTGGTGACAATAACTGTCTTGGATGATGTATGCAAGAGTTTTACCTTGAAAATATATATAAATTATTGAAATGTTTTGTTTATGCATAACATGTTCTGTCATTATTCCCTTTTAGCTTGACATGAAAATTATTCTCTTGGCATTATTCCCTTTTAGCATGATAGAGTGAGCAATGTCATTATTGCCGTTTGTTCTCTTCATCTCTTTTGGGTGCGCACCTCTGTCAAGCTCAAAGGAAACAGTGCTAAGAGCACAAGAATAGAACTCAATATGGAGAAGGGATGAACCAGTGTACCCTTTGCTTAGGAGGAAACAACATATCTGTCTAAGGATGATACATTGTAAGTCTAACATAGGGTGAAGCTTCACTTCTAATCTGCTTCTCCTAATAATGCAAGGTGGGATAGCCCCTTAGTGAGCTAATGTCTTTGAGGTGAAAATTTACATCCATTTACAACGATAAAGTAGGGTCAGAAATGGAAGATCGCTTTCAGATGCTATTTGTCAAACAGATCACAACAGGGGCATTTTTAGTCATTTATCAAGTCTAGGGTTTCCCTGGTAAATTATGCGCTATCTTACGATTTGCATGTTTAAATCATTAAATTAGATGGCTCACCATATGCCCTGAAGATCCCAATAATATGGTCTATGCTGGTAGGGTATTTTCTTCAATTAGATGACTCACCATATCACCAGATGATCCTGATAACATGTTCCATGCTGGTAAATTATTTTCTTTCTGTTCTAACATTGATCATCAAGTTTTTTTGAGTGTATGATCCTTGTTCCAATAGGATATATTTGCTTTAGTAAAAATAATTGCAGGGTTGACATTTTGCTGATCTTTGTTTTTTTTTAACAATTTTTAGTTTATGATGTGACACGAAGGGAGACATTCACCAATCTTTCTGATGTATGGGGGAGGGAAATTGATCTTTATTCAACCAATCAGGATTGCATTAAGATGCTAGTAGGGAACAAGGTTGACAAGGTAATTTGCACTGTGCATCACTTCATAGTTGATGATTGTTTTTGTTGCCGGCCATCACCATTGATCCCTTCCCTTTTTGGCCATTTCCATACTGCTGTCATTACCTGTTAATCTGTTGCACTGTTCTTTGACTTGTTATAGATATCTTTGATGAGTTAGAAATCTTTGCTTGGTTGCAGGAAAGCGAGAGAGCTGTAACCAAGAAAGAGGGTATTGACTTTGCTAGGGAATATGGATGCTTGTTTTTAGAATGCAGCGCAAAAACACGGGTCAATGTGGAGAAATGCTTCGAGGAGCTAGTCTTAAAGGTTTGTTATGTTCAAGTTATGGTGTGTTTTTGCAAATTCTATCAGATTTTTGCTCATAGAGTAGTATTACTTGGCAACTTCTAATATAATGAAACTTCTATAACTTTAATGCAAGTGGTTTCATTTTTAAACTATATCACTTATGGTATTTATTTCTCATATTATTTATATAAAATTTACATAAACCAAGTCCTACTTACATTGAACTTATCATGATCCAACCAGATAGACTTATCAGCCAATAGCTATAAAGACATCGGCCTTGACAATGCAGATAAAATGCTTAAGCTCTAATAACAAAAGCCTAAGTTGCAATTTAGACTCCCCCTTGAGAGACCCTTATCTACAGTTCCCTGTCTGTTTGAGGCCATGACCCATCAGTGGGACTATTCTTTGTTTAAATGTTTGATGTCCATTTTAATGCCTTACATACCAGCACCCAATCTAGAATCATCCTCTAGCAGGCTACTTATTTGGAGCATAGTGCTATAGTGACAACTTTTGCATAATATGCTCTTGCACCACTCATGTTAACCCTTTAAATCTGTACCTCCATTGTTCTATCTAGGTTATGATATTGTTTGACATGATCCAACCCAATAGACTTAATAGCCCAATAATATCAAGAGAACATTCCTTAGTCGCATTCCTGAAAAGTTTTTTTTTTCTCCAAAAAGAGAAATATATAGATTACTTCAAAAGCCTATTACAAACTACACCTTGCTCATCTAAGCACAAAATGAGCCTAGGTTCTGGATGCCACTCTGCAGTCCAAACATGGTCAGCCTTGGACTTCTTGGCATGGCTAGCCAACCAATGGGCACACCTATTCCCCTCTCTAGAGGTATGACCTGCAAAACCTCAGAGGGCAGCAAAAAGATCCCTAATGGGATTAATAAAAAACCAATTAGGAGGTTCCTCCTCCCTCAAAACATTTACAATCCACTCAACATTAGTCTCGATCAAGAGTTTTGTTACACCCAAGTGAATGACACCTTCCTTTATGGCCATAAAGAGTTCACTGGCCCAGGAGCTACCACCTTATAGGAATTTGCATCCAGCAACCTGAACAGCAGCATCACCAGACTGAGGCACGAAGCCTGCCCCTCCTAGTTCCATCCCAGCCTCAAAAGAGCCATCGGCATTCAACTTTGTCCACAGCCTTCGTGTGGCCTTGTCCATTTAACTTGAATAGAGCATATCTCCCTACTAATCCATTATCATTTGTGACATAGTAGTAATTAGTAGTAATTAATCCATTATCATTTAACTTTGTCCAGCATTCCCAAAAAGCTGAAGTGAAGTTATTGGTAGTAATTCCATATGCTGTTAATCCATTATCATTTGTAATGTAGTAGTAGTATCGGGGCGTCACCTCATGCCCTAGCACTCAACTGTCTCTTCACAAATGTGGTACCGCCGAGACTGGGCGATGGTACCGCCGGCAACCGTGCCACACCTGAAAGCTGCACTTTGTTCTTTGGTTTTGCCGTGTTAGTGATTTTTCTCTTGACATTTGCTGGTGCTGCATTTGATGAACTAACTAAAAAAAATGTCTCTTCTTTGAACGGGCTATTCTCTTTATTTACTCGATTGATCTGCTTGTTTCCTTTGGTAAGCTATAGTAGGCTAATGATTTGGCATCAATCATGTAGATATTGGACACACCAAGCCTGTGTGCTGAGGGTTCAGCAGGTGTTAAAAAGAACATTTTTAAGCAAAAACCAGCGCAAGCTGATGCTTCTGCCAGCAGCTGCTGTTGACAACTATTGCCGGACTCCTCATGATGGATTGGTTGCACACGGTGGTTGGTGGTGGTGATACCTCTCTCCTGCACGTACACTAGAGTTTAAAATCGAGCTCATTTAATCCCCATCATAATACGCACATTTCACCTTTTATTTGTGGCTGTTGTTACTCTTTGTGTATTTTCATGGGATCTCGTCAAAAGTCCTGCAATCTGTTCCATCTCACACATATTACCATTTTAGTTTTTCTGTGAAGTTGTTGGGCAGCCAACTTTGGTTGTATCTTTGGCAGGCAACGGATGCATAGCAAAATATTCCATTAGTACTGAGGTAACTCTCGAGTTCGTCATAGAGAAGCCAAATGGGTCAATCCCCAAACATTCTCTTCCTAGGAGTTTTTGAGTGGGAGACTGATCAATGAGAATCTTGCATATGGGTGATAGAATTTTGATACTCGGAGAGGGGAAAAGGTAGGCAAATGATTTTTTAAATTATTTTTTCATAAAATAATTCTATTTTTTTTACTTTATTTTTGCAAAACATTTCTTATAATCTAAAAAAATAGATGATCTTCTTTCTACCTCCATCATCCATCTTTGCTATTACCGCCGTTGTCGTCGGTAATGCTCTCATTCATTCATTGTTGCCATCATGCCCAAGGATGTTAGCTATGGCCTCGTCCTCGTTCATCATGGTTTTGAGGGGCTGTCGGTGCAGAGTAAGAGCAGAGCAGAGCAGGGCATGGATAGTGAACTCCCTCTCCCATGTCAGCCCGACCTAGATCGCCACGACTAATGTTGGGATGCTATTGACCTCCACAATCGCCTCATGACCCTCCTAGATGGTCGCTAGGCTTCCCAGCGTCACCATCGCCTTCTCGATCGTGTCACTACCGTAATCCCCCACCAAACCCACTAGTGAAATTATAATCTCTATTATCTAAGTTAACATCCTCAAATCCTTTTATGATCCTTTAAAAAGAAAAGGTCAAAGAAAATATTTAATTCGAGATCCTACGAGCAGTCATTTCATGAAACACTTGATAGAGAATATAAAAGACTTCGTTTTGAGCGATCACGCGATAAAGGATCCAAGATCGTCCGTCGCGACTAAAAGTTCTCACAAATACTCACATGACATTGCTATGAAATAAGACAATAAACCAACCATAGATATTGCCCCAAAGACCCATCCAATCATGTGCCACCTAGGTAGCTCCAAGGTATTATGTTGGCTGACACCCCCAAACCACTCTACGAAGCTAGAAAGCCCCCAAAATAGTTGTTTGAATGACATATTTCTGGATAGTTTTATCTCTATGCGACGATTACACAACCTACATTTACAAGACCGAAACAACCACAAAAGCCAACCATAATGGTGCTACCAAGCCTACTGCAAGCCCTTTACATGTTGTGCAAAACATAAACAAAACCGAAAGGCATAGGCATATATAAGCATTACATCGAACACCCTGTTTACAGTTTTACCTGTGACATTCTCCCTCACTTATTCCTTCGACGTCCTCATTATAGCCTTTATGGATGCCGCATCTCCTCGTCTTTCCTGAATTTTTAATCTTCTGCTCTAGTTGTAACGTGTCTCTTAGCTTCTAGTTGCTCTTTGTTGTTGTTGTTGAGTAGTCGAGCTTTAATCCGCCAATGCCACTTCAACTTGCCAATGACTCTGACTCTAGTACGGGGTCGATTGAGTTGTGTTGATTTTTGCTGGTTCTTGTGGATCCCTTAGATAAAGAAAAAAACCTTCCTTGTTGTGCGTCATTACTTAAACGTCTTACTTGCTTGAATTAGGTTGATGTCTATTGGAGTTTTAATGAGCATCCCCTCACATACTTTAAAGTTCTTTTAGTCTTTCCCTTATAAAATTTGATCATCAATTCTTATTCTACTTAGTTGTCGCCTTCAAATAGTTTCGCATCACTTCCACTTTCATTTGACATTCTATTGAAAAATGAAGTGAATAATCTACCCTCGATAGAATCGATCACCATTGGTGAGGATTTGATAATTATTGTTTTCCATTAAGTTTCTTCGAATGGCCTTTGAACATTTTCAAAGCTCTTATACTGGATAAATAAGAGAATTGGAGTACTTGATTTCACCCTTTCTCTTAAGAATTGAGAAAGCAAAGTTTTTTGGACTTCGCTTGCCTCCCTGAGGGTTATATTTTATGCATCAAGTCAGTTGTTGGCTTTTGTCTGCTTTTTGCTCAAGTACCCGAAGTGTTTGCACTCCTTGCGTTGAGTTAGCTACTACAATTCATCTTCTCATTGCCAACACAAGGTGCATGTAACTTTAAGCTTCTTTTGACTAAGCACCGTGCAAAGTGAGTCTAATCTATTAAAACGAGGAACTTATGGAACGACGTGATCTCATTTTTGTCTCTACTAAGAGTTTGTATCTTTAACCTCTCGTATCTTTGACCTCTTTTTAAGGAAAACTTTGTGCATCTACTTTATGTTTTATCTGCTATATCGACTTCCTTCGTGTGGCTTGAGTATTTCACGACGTTTTACCCAAGTTAAAGATTTTATCAAAAATAATAATAATAATAATCACCTTTGTCTCACTTCCAACATTTATCTTTTTTTTTCTTTTCATTTTTATGTTTTTCAGTTTTACGGTAGAGTGCCTCAAAATCTCGGTCTTTTATAAATAGGTTTACCTTTCACGACATCAGTTTGAAAGGCAAAATCAAAATCAAAATCAAAACTAAAGAGAGGGTTGCCTTGCACATAGTCTTCACCCCAATAAAGAAAGGTTCAGAACTATAAAGCAAATATGGAAATAATGAGTAGAGATTAGAGATTTGTAGCACATAGTCTTCACCCCATGGCAAAGAATTTGAAGCTTATCGGAGAAAACATTCATGTACAATAGATAAAGGTCCTCACATTTTTATGAATTCCAAAGCTCGGGTGGGGCATATATTGGGCCAGAGATTCGGGAGCATGAGGAGATCAAATGTGAAATTAAATGATACTATGTTGGCTCAAGAAAGCAACGACACCTTTTTTTTTTTTTTTAACTATAAACTTACCCAGGATTGTTCCTTAGGAGCGATACACTTAAGAGGACGAACCTTGGTACAACGATAAGATTGTTTTTTTTGTAACATGAGAGATCAAGAATCGAGTCACAGAAATAATCTCTTTAAATATTTAAAAGTAAGATCGAGCTTTTTGCACTGGTTCGTTAATTTTTTAGACTTACCCAGGAGTTTGAAAACCAACAAGTCTGCAAGTGAAACTTATGAGGAATCCTGCATCCTAGTTGTCATCATTATCCTTGGTATCTTGCAAGAGAACACCTCTAACTCTTGGCCTGGACCACAAAAAAAAAAAGAAACAGGGCAATGCATCATGAATATACCTGGGTAGAAAGCATTATAGAAACAAGAAAAAGTTACCTACGAGAGACCAGGGCACCTCGCTTACTAGTTTTGGTAACTTGGGGACCCTTTGTAGCTGCCACATCTACATCACAAGTTCAGTAACCCAAAGTGGCTTACGGATAACTATAATTTTCATCATAAGGTTTATCCCTCATATAAATTAATCTTGCTACCAAAGATATATTATACAAAACACCATGCCAATCCAGTATAATATACTCTGCAAGTAATTGGACCTCATTCTCAACAAGATGTTAAACACACATAAAAAAAAAAATCATGGTGATAGATCGACATCTTACCTGAAAATTGTTGCAGTCCTGAATCAGATGTTTCAAAGTTGTTGAGAAGAACATCAGAAGCAGTGGATGCCTTCCCCGCCAAATTTGGCTTAGATGCCTTCCGTTTACTTAGAAATGAAAGAGAATCAAGCTGTTTTTGGAGAATATCATTCTTTTCCTGTTAACAAAAGAAATAACATGCTGATTTGTCATGTCAGCTGCTTCAAATTCTCCATCATATACTAATATGAGAAGCTGTAAGCATTGTGAAAAATAACCGAGGAAGAAAACCAAGGCAAATCAGATACAAGATTCAAACCTTTTACCATTTAGATGAACAGACACAGTTAATATCTGAAAATCTATCTACATGTAACAGCTGATTTCAATGTTTTTGACTTAATGTTTACTAAAAACTCAATAGAATGGATCCACATGGATTGGAACGTGATGATTTAACTGATCAAAAGCATAGGCAAGTATATAATTTTCTAGAAATAAGGTTTCGAACTCGTATCTCATCAGACTCATTATATAAATTGATACCGAGAGCTTTTATGTCAGATAATCATATATTGAGAAAAAAACAAATATAAAGAAATATGAACAGAAAAAATTGATGCTCTCAAAGATAACACACAAATGCTAAGAGTAACTTAGCAAATGAGAATATCAAAAGAACACGAAAACATTGAAAAGAGATAACTAGACAACCTTTCTAAAAAATATAAAAGCATATGCATTCTTACAAGTGTATCATATGTATGCAAAATATAACAAACAACATGGTAGCAAAAGAAAATTTGATGAACTTATACATTCAATTATTGGATGACAATTTCAACATTCTTGGACTTTATATGAGCAGCAAATGAGATTAAACATATCCAGCAAATGCAAATGAATTAGCAATTGTAAGACTAGAACTTTATAGAAAGGAATTATATACATGTATTTGTCAAAAAGAAAAATAAAACAACTTAAATGAAGTCACTAATAATAAACTATAACAGGTAGCCTACCCTTTCAGACGATAAGGATTCCATTAATTGAGACGAGCGTTGATGTTCTAAAATAGAAAATCGAGTATCAGAGGATTACCATCAATTTAAAAAAACAAATGCATGTTATGCAGATAAGCATATTATACTCTATGCATATGCATAGATACAAATTATAAGAAAAAAAATGAAATTTAAGGAGAATGATATGATTGTCAGCAAAATAAGAAGAAGAAAAAACCTATTTATATATTGTAATTTATGGAGAATGATTCAGTCAAACTCAAATCATATGTATGAATGCCTGGAATACACACGTAGGCACATGAAGAAAATGAGATATTCTTGATGCCTAAATGTTTAGTATACTAAGAATCATTTGGCGGGTGACTAATGGATTCCAGAATCAAATATTAAATTTTCATCTAGCGATTCCCGTGAGCGGAACCTTGTAAAGTCTCTCAGCTGAAGAATCCAGCTGATACTGTCAAATGCCACTTCAATGTCATGATATACAAACACTGGGAGAGGAGTACCTTAAAGAAAAATATATTCAATATACACGGGCTTGAAAAGGTCCAATAAAGAATGAAGAATCTAGAATGATTTAACATGTAAGTGAGCTCCCTTTTTTGTAAGTTTAGAAATTGGAACCTCAATGACTAAAAAGATAATGTGGAAACATAGAAAATCAAGAATAAGCTTCAAACAAATAAATTAACCACATGCACCTGAATAACTAAATACCTAATTAAGAAGATTAACTCAGAAATAGCAAGTACATAAATGTTTAAATAAACAATAAGTATTTTTCTCATCAACTCAAAATCAATGATTTTTGTCAGCAAATATGCAAGGAAACAAAAAATATTTAAAAAAAAGTGATGATAGAGTGTATGAGGAAGATATGGAAACCTTTCACAGCATCACTTTGTGTTTTCTTAAATGCCCTGAAAAGTGCTAGAGACAGTGTTCCCATTGCATCACTAGCTGGCACATTTGAGACTATGTTGAGAGACAGAGATATGCGAGGCAATCCCTTTGACTTGAGAGCAATTAAGGTTGCATGGACGTTCCCTGAATTAACAGACGTTCATTTATGACATGCATCAAATTGCATCCTTATGAGAACAGACAGTAGGTATGGTAAGTATCAAGTCAATGCATAGAATTGCTTATTGTTATGTCATTTGATACATAAAGGGCAATAAATGAGACTTCTTAGTTTAACCATCAGTCCATCGCAATAATCTAACTCGGTAGGCATAACTGATTAAATAAAACTAACCATGCAAGGCCACTGTGGTCAGTAGAGTAAAAGAAATTCATGGATATGCACAAAATTTCAGATCTTGGATTTTTCTTACCACCAACATTTACTTTAGAAAATAGCCTTTAAATGATGTGAGTTACTCATGTACGACAATTAAGAAAACTGTAATTACTTGAAATAGAAAGACAATCACATAAGCAAATAAAACATTAGCCAACAAGTTAAAGATTATACATAATTACATATCATTCGCATATTAAATGCCTTTATCTCAAATTGAACAACCAATACATGTAAAAAGAAACTACTTAGGACTCCTGAAATCAAACAAAGTACAACAGGGTGTGCCAAGATATGAATTCCTCCGTAGAAAAAGAAATTCCAATTATTCAGCATATAGAAGTGTGACCTCGGAGAGCTCAACCAAAAACCATTCAAAAACACTATGATAATTCTCAATGTCTATTGGTTCAAATCTGATGCAATTAACCCTGAAAGAAATTGAAACGTTTTTTGCATTAAAAATGTATGAATAGCAAATTTATGTTTTCCAGTTTGTCTATTCTTGATATACAAGTTTCAAGGAGTCATGTCAAGGACTTTCTTAGACAGTTCCTTTGCTAAGAATCTTATCAAGGCCTTATAAATGGAAAGAAGACATATTTATCAAAGTTATAGCTAAACATATATAAAGAGGGCAAGTTACACTAGTTAAAGTTAACCTACATTCAAAATGGCCACCAAAATTTTCTCAGCATGTTAAAATTTGTGTTTAGCACTTAAATGGCAAACTTTTTTTTCCCAGATTCATAATGATATTTATGTATTAAAGAAATACAGCTTGATGCAGAATACATACATAAAGATGTTTATAGGACTGAAAGGCTCACCAGAGCCTACATTTTGCAAACCACCCAATATAAGCTTAACATCTCCGGAAGACAGAGATGATTTGAGGTAGTCAACAAATTCAGACCATGAGCCACCAATTCCAATGTCATCTCTCTGCATAGGAATATGTAGATGTAAGCTTAACTCCTTTGTCAAAGGAAAACTAAACTAGAACATCTCTCATGAGAGCAAAATCACAATGTACGATTAAGTAAAACAAAATTTCTTGTTGATTATAGAATGAAATCAGAAAGTGTTTGCATAAACCAAAATTTTCTGAACGATGAGATTGTGAGATAATATGAGCCAGAAAAATCAAGAAAACAGTTTTCTGAACGATGTGATCTTCACCTTCGATAGCTTACAATGTCGACGTGAATAGGTAAACATGCAGCGCAGACATAAAAGAAGTCCACTCACCAAAGGGCGACATAATCCTTGTATTGGCGACACCTCTCGTGGTCAATAAACATAATTATTCACCACAGTCAACAATAGTGCTATCAACATTCAAGGCATCAACACCTTAAACCAAACGACGGATCAAACAGCAACACCTAACCCGCTGATACTGAATACGGATGAACAGAAAAAGAAATAGAAGGGGTCTTCTACATACGTCTTGGAAGATGAATCACCATTCGCGAATCACAATAGAAAGACACGAGACTGCGAACCACAACTTAAGATTCAAATGGCAAGAATCGAGAGAACGAAGCAAGATGACAACAGGATCATTAAGCATAGGTCAAGTAAGGTTTTTGGTTATTAGAATGAGAGATAGAGAAGGGGGGGATGGGGTTCTTACGAGGTCTTCGATGTCATGCACCGTGAGGACGCGGGCGAAGGTGAAGGAGTGGAAGTCGGTGGCGAGGACTTCGACGCGGGACGGGTCGGGGGCGTAGGCGTAGAAGAGGGAGGGGAGGAGGGGCACGACAGCGGTGGTAGCGGTCGCAGAATCCCACTCCGGCGTCGCTTCCCCGAAGACATCGCCGAAGTCTTCGAAACCCTTCTCTGCTGCCATCAGAAGGCGAAAGAGGAGGCCGGGAGGGGGAGAAGGGCGGAACAGAACGGCAAGAGAACCGACCACTAATTGACGCCGTTAGGAACAACGTTTCAACGTTATCAAGCAAAAAGGAGATAAATAAAAAAATAATCTTTAATTTTTTTTAAAAAAATATTTTCATTTTATAAAAGAACAATGCAATTAATTTTAATTTTTAAAAGGAACTTAATCTGTGAGGCCTTCAAATCTATTTCCAATCCAATTTGAATATTATTATTATTATTATTTTCATTTTGTATTATATATATATAATACATCAAAGTGTCTAATTGTTTTATATAATAAATATGTATATTTATTTATTTATTTAGATGAGATATAAATGTTTCTATTAAAATTTATAGGGATGAACACATTAGCTTTTGAACATTAGATAGGCAATAAAAAAAACCCAATTATAATCACAAGATTTTGAGTACAATCCCATCTATGATATTTTCTAGTTTGATTCTTTTATTTCTAAAAATATTGATGCAATGCCAAACTCATGGCAATCAAAGAAGAACATGAATCACAAAGGCAATGAATGGCACACCTTCTTAGGGTTCAGAAGAAACAGTTCCCTACAGATCATTGCTTTGAATCTTGAACTGATATCTATAGAAGAAGAAGAAGAAGAAGAAATCCAAATCATTGAGAAGTATCGACCCAAGCAGTTGATTGTAATCAGAACTTGTTTCATATATGCAACAAATTTACAGTCGAATATATGTATATATTATACACACAACAAAATTCTTGGAACTTTCATGCCTTATTTTTGCAGCTTTGTGATGCAGATCTGACATGCATCACCTCCATCTACATCCCTTCTGCTCCACAAACCCTAATACATAGCTTGATCTCTCGCTTTTGTTGCTTGGATTCCCTTTCAGATGATTCAGCTTCGTCTCTTACTTCTGCTGCTGCGATCTCCTCTTGGATGAGTGCGTTTTCCGCACACGGAACAGGTTCTTCAGCATCCTCAGCATCACCACGAAGCCAGGCTTCCGGCGCAGGGAGGCGCCCCTCGACACCTCCAACGCCGGCAGCAAGCGCAGCTCCACCGCTCCCTGCTGCTCCTTCTTGGCCACCAGCAGCTTTCTCTCGGCGGCGGCCAGTGCGTCCATGCCCGCCGACCTCCTCCTCCACCTCCTCGTGCTCTTCTCCGCATCGATCGGGACGCCGTAGAGGTCCTCGTTCAGGTCCTCCCACAGCGAGTCCATCCTCTCCTCGCACTCCACCGAATCGCCGTCGCCGAGCAGCGCGGGGGAGCTCCGCGTGACGTAGACGTCGCCCTCGGAGAAGCCTCTCCGGAGATACCTGTCGTCTTCCTCGTCATCGACTGTGGGGAAGCTGAGCTCTTCCATCGCTCTTTCCTTCTTTGTTTCACGTCGTCGTCGTCTTATGGTGAGGATTACCACCGACCGCTATCGCAGGGTGTTACGAGATCGGAGCATCTCAGCCGTTGATCGTCTAAATGAACGGTTGTTAAAGACTCCAATAATGCATGCAATATGAACGCCTTTCCATGCGGTAAATGGATTTGTTGGGAAAGTCAAGTCAAAACAAACAAAAAATTTTGTTTAGATTTTATTTTTAGGCTCAAAAATGAAAGAATAAACTATATTGGTTTGATGGATATAAGTATCCCATGTTGATCATGTTAACCTAAAATATATACATGCAATCCATACGATCCAATAAACAAATGAGTGCACCCCTTTTTGGTTCATAAAGCCTTTTTACATGTCTTAAGGGAAACATTGCATGATAAAGCTCCATAAGTTGGGCACAAAATGAGTCATTTAGTCTAATGCAAGGCAATGGCTTTGTACCCACCAAAACAATAAGAGAGAGAGAGAGAGAGAGAGTCAGGTGGGCATGCAATGTAGATAGGAATTGCTACCACAAAGAAGTCAATGAGATTAGGCACACTCTTTTCCATTCAATTGTAGCACTAAAAGATAGCATCGACTGTTGTAGTAGATTTCTGTACTTTACATAAGAAAGAGCTTTCTTATCTATTGATAGAGGAAATGATTAGAGAGGCTAATGATGGACCAAACAATAAGATTATTGCCTCTACAATTGCTTGTCTTGTCAATGAGTTGCTAAGCAAGAAAGATGACTGGAGGAATAGTACTCAACTAACCAAAACATAATACTACCACCGTATCAAATGATACAATTATTAAATGATTCATATCATCAATCTAATTACCTTAATGTTGGGCACATGGCATGAGATTACAATCATTATTAAAGAAGGATTCCAATGGTTCGATGTTATTATTGTTAGTTTTAGGAAAGTCGATTCTTTCCTAATACCTTAAACTATTCGAATTGGTGCCCAATCAAAAATATTATCATGGTAGTTCATCTGTCTCTTTTGTTTCACTTGATGATTCATGTGTGAGATCTAATTCGATTCACATATCTCAGAATTTTTTGAAGTATTGTATCGTATATTTTACTATGAGTTTAAGCTTTTCGGACAAGCGATAATAAAATAAAAGGAATTTTATCGATCATCGCATGCATTTTGTGACCAAACCTTCATTAAGTTGCAAATGGGGAGTATATTAATCCATGCCACAACCCATGTTTTTTTATCCATATTTCCTGTGGTTTCAATGCCTTGCATGTGCATAATTATTGGATGAATCCATCTTACTATCATGCATTGGTGTCATTTCCAATATAAAAAAATAGTTTTAGAACCTCACATAAAATTATAAGACATATATACAAAAAGACTATTAAGTAACAACTTTTAAGGACCTCTAATGCTATACAAATTCTCAGTTTTATCTGAATGAGAAATGGGGCTGCACCTCATGCTGATTTTGGAGGTCAACAATAGAACTCAAAATCCAGACCTCTTGATTGCACATAAAGCTATTTAACAACACATTCAATATATTACAGTCTTCTATTTCCATTTATTCTCAACTCATAACTTGGTAAAATAATTCATCCATGGAAGATTTGTCACTCAATTAGATTGTCAAGAACTGAGCTGTTGTTGGTTTGGTGGAAAGAGACAGCCACAAAGAGAAGTGTAGGGAACTCCACCAGGAATCTCAAGTGACAAGAACAGAACAAGCTCAACCTCAGGACAAGCTTCTCATGGTGGATTTGCTTTGATGATTACGACTATCCCAAAACAAGCTTGCTGTATCTTCACTGCCATCTTGTTGTCTCCCGAGGGAGATAAACATGACTTCCTTCTCTCCTGTTCATTTGGCATGTGAAATCAAACATCAACTATGAAGATAAAGATGAATAGATAGAGATAAAAAAAAATTAAAGAAGGTTTCAGGAGGAAGACAAGGTTACCATGCCAAGATGATAACCATGTTGCTCTTGACAAGGAGCAAAAAGGCTTCTCTCTCCTGTTCATTCGGGGTACATCGAGATGATGGCCATTTCTTCGCAAGAGGCTCTACTCCACTTGTATACTCTTCCCATTCCCATCTAGTATCTGAGCATTATGATAAATGTGGTGATGAGCAAATAAGACCGGTTAAATTTATCATCAGAAAAATTCAGTATGCCTCTATGAAAAATAAATATTGGTCAATATTTTTTTAACCATCTCCTGCTGGAAACAGAGTGGGAACTTGTTTAAGCTAAGAAGAAGTGAAACCATGACTTCCTTGGATGAATGAGAATGATTAATTGGTGATGCAAAAATAACTTGAATCTTGCATAGAAACGGCTATAAATAAAGACTTTATACAGAGCTTAACAGTCATAAGAGATCCATGTAGTCAACTTTGTTGTTGTTGTTGTTTCTTGCATAGAGATGACTTTTGATCAAGAAACCAGGCTCAAAAAGGATTGAAACATCACTCAGCTTTCAGTTCAATTTTAGTTGATCTTCTTTGAAGGAAGATGGTGCACATGTAATTCCTCTGATGAGGAATTGTTTTTTTTTAGTCATTGGGTTCTGATCCCACCAAGACATGATACAGGCTGAAAAGGAGAAACAATGGAAGAAAAGGGTATGAGGTTATCATGCTGGAGTAGACTGAAATGAGATGAAACTTTATCTGTGATGATTGTTGTAGCATAGATGGTGGTTTGGATGCAACTCAACTGTGAGAGATCATGACTCACCATTGCACTTTAGCATCACATGATATGCAACTTCATCATCTACTCAAGAAGGCTCTTCCAATTTGCAACCTTGTACAAGAGAACCAGAGAGGAATTGGCTAATTGATTTCTTGTTTGAACATTGCCACTTCCAAGCTGGACCATGCAGGACACTACTTGACAAGCTGCCATTGAGCATAATGCAACTTCATGATACCTTGGGCTTGGAGGGCCACCAAAAAAGACACTCATGAGTGCCCTTGTGCTAAATGGATGTGACTCAACATAGCTATGTCTATTTGCAGCTGAGCTGCATGACAATTGAGCAATTCTCATTGTGTGGACTGATGACTCTCATAACAAACAGTGTATTGTAGTAATAGAACAATAGAGTCAAACTATTTGCTAATTACTGATTGGATCTCAGGGGATAACATGATATTTTGGTCCACCACCACCGAGAAAGGTTGGCACAAATGAAGGATCAGACTAACATGAAAAGAACATGATTTGCCATTGTGGGTATCCATCACACGACTCTTCGGATGCTATAAGTTTGAAGTTTATGCTAGATAACCTAATAACAATTTATGCTCTAATTCAAGCTCTCCCTTGATCACTGAGCTTAAGTCCTCACTTTTTACTTAGTTTATCTCCATCGTTCTAATCTAACACTAGGAGAAAAAAAGAAATAAGCTTCCAAAATACATGTGACCATTAAAGGCCTCTCTTTTCCATTTTTTATTTTTTTCATTTCTTTGATCAAACCTTCTTGATTGTTCAGTCTAACTTTTTTAGTTTTTTATGTCTTGAAAAATAACAGGATGGTTTCATCCATAAATTTAAATAAGTTTTGGAATTAAAAATTAAAATTTTTGAATATCTGCATTATGTTAGTCCATTGTTGCATGAACTGAAATTTAATATTAAAAATTGATTGGTGGTGCTGAAATGTAAATATCAATAAGGTAAACTTCAAACTAGAAATATGGTAAGACAATGAAGTTTATAAGTACATAATTTTTTTAATCTTCAAAATTTATAATGCACTCTCTCTAATATTTATAAGATTATTACATTTATTACATACTAGGCCAAACCCACTCTTATGTGCCTCCACAATGTGCCCTTCACATCAATGTATCTAACATATTCCACCAAGTTAGTTTACCTTGAAAAGACTGGCTGACTTTTAAGATTGAATTGACAAGTCGAGCAAGTGTTAGTTCTTGAATCTTCTAACATAATAGATTGAGTGATCCATAAGATGACTAATTATTTTTTATAGGAAGAAGAAAAAGAATCAAGAAAATGTTAATCAGATGACTAATGATTTCTATGGTACCTTCAGAATATAAACCCTAATCGTGTAACACCATCATTTGTTGATTGGTCCAGCAGTTAAACATCAATGGTGCTAATGCTATAAACACAGTTCTTCACATAAAACTTGCAATCTATGAGAGAGAAATCAACCCTTATGCTTTAAAACAACCATAACAAGAGATGTGACTTGTGTTGAGAATAAAGATATGCAGATACTTAGTGGAAAATTTTCAATCACAATGCATGATTAATATAAAGTACATTGGTTAAAATGACACATCTGATCTTTACAAGAATATTTATTTATGGAGTAGCTGATGACACTTGCACTGAGCCACAGATCTAACTAAGAGTGCAATCTATCTAGTGAATGGCAGACAGACCAATCTTGGGCAAAAGTGAAGAATAGGATAAGAATCAGCTGCAGCATGTCAAATATGCTGATATTATTTAGTCATGTGCAAACCTTTGTGATAAAGTTTGCTTGGAGTACATAACACAATTCTTTGTTTTAAAAGATATGCAATTCCTGTGGATTCAAGTGAGATCATAGCTGGATTATATATTAATCCAATTTCAGCAAATATTGTCTTTAGTCTGCCTAAATTAGATGAAGTGAAATGAGAAAAACGGATACCACAACAAACCTATGGCAATCTGCTTTGGTCTTCTTCACTTGGCTACTAAACATATAGATAACTATTGAACAACAAGAAGCTGGTTAACTCACTGTGTTAAGGTGAAGACTCATGTCCCAAGTTTCCCATCTTACAGCTGGGAAATCTTGGATAATAATTTTCCAGGTTGTATTTGGCTAATCATTTCCTGCAATCAACAACAATATTGCATCAACCCAAACATAAGCCAATATGTTTATTAGAAAAAAAAAAATCCTTGACATGCTAAAGTACCAATGACCTTGCATGGAGCAGCAATCCTCATATATCTCATCATGATAGTCACGAAATGATAAACCTGGTAAAAGATGCAATCACAGATCACAATTATTAGAAAGGGTACTAAAAAAGAAAAGCATAAATAGATCGTTACATAAAGAATTTCATTACTCACCTAAGTAGTACCTGTTCAAGGCCCATTGAACAGGTTATGTGAGGTGATAGAGAGGCTGCATGTATCAGCAGTGTGGTAGAAAAGTGGGAAACATATCCACTTAGCTAAAGGAATTTGATGGGTAGAGAAGCAGAAAGCAAAATAAAGTAGCTCTCTCCAGCCCCAAAAAGCAAAGCCTGCCTGCCCTTCACAGTTCTCACATTCTTGCTCCCACCACTCCACTTCAATAGCCACCAGAGTCCCCACAAAGCTCCCTTCCTTTTTCATCCAACCCCTCCTCCCACCATCATTCCACCTCATTTTTCTCACCTCGCAAACACCCAACAAAAAGAGCAGTCTTGCACCCTGCCTTTCATCATTCCTTACAGCCACAAAGCTCATCTCACCCAAGCAAGAGGAAGGACCATGAAGGCCACAGTACTTGAACCACCTCCTAAAGATGGGAGAAGAGAAGTTCATGAAGACAGAGCTAATAAAACTGCAAGTGGCTACCTGAACAATTTGGAGCTGAGGCTTGGCATGTCACTAGTGAATGGTCAGGAAGTTGGTGACGGGAAACGTGGCAGTTGTGCAGGTGGAACGATCCCAAGGTATATCACCACCCAAGATGGAATCATGCAACACCAGAAGAATAGACACAGTCTTGGAGGAGCCAAGAGGTGTTTCTCTGATACCACAGGTGGTTTTGTCGACCCATGGAGTCTGGCAGCTCGGCAAGAGACAGCAGCTTTAGAGCAAGCTCACCAAAAGCTCAGTCCTTTTGCAATCTCAAGGTTCAAATGCTGCCCTTATCCCTCCATGAGATATTAAAATTCTTTCTCACAAATCTCTAGATTTATCAGAAAGTTTAACTGCATCCGTATGATAAAGTATGATTCGATAGAAGAACGTAAGGGTTGCAAGAAACAGGATTCACCTACCTGAAAAGAAAAATATAAATAAAAGCTCAAGATTCTAATTGATATTTCTGCTTCATCTTTTGTGTTCATTTAATGTACCATAGATTTTTTCCCATAATGTGAAAAAACATATCGGACATATTGTTCTTTTTCTAAAATATTGACATCAACCTTTGTACAGGCCTGTTCTTAGCCAAGAGTGAGAGAACATTCTTAACATATTGTTAAATTTATTTCAGTCCATGAAGTTGTTCAGGATCAAGAGTGAAAACATGTTAAAACGTTCTCAAATTTTGTGTAAGTTCCCCTTAAAGAAGTGAACTAATATTTGTAATTCCAATGGCTACTATGAAAATTACAAAGAGATACAAGTGCATATAAACATAAGCACAGGCAAAAGGCAAAATTTTGATATAAGAAACATAACAAATAGTCTATGCCAGGCAAGCCATATATCAAAAAAAAGGTACAAAATCTTACCCTACCTTCTCTTGCTCTTTCTGTTTTCTTTAGGCTTTTTTTTGTCAACATAGGTTATTTGATTTGATTGGATCTGGTAGACTGGTAGTTGGTTTAAGCAGTGAATTATGTGCATTAGAGGAAGAAGCAGCTCATCCAAAAAAAAGGACTAGCTACTTATTTTTTCCTAATAAATATATCAGTATTGAAAAGTGAATTTTGGTTTAACTACTTATATGTCTTTTTGCACAACCAATGCTACTTACCGTTTTCTAAGTAATTTAGAATGAATACCTAACATCTTTTTACTCTCACATAACATCACCTTTTCTGGGTTATCTGACTATCCTACCCTTGACATAAAACAACTCAAAATACTTTGTATACCCAACTTGATAAAATACTTGGCCAAACACCCAATCGAAAATCTAAATGGTAATTCACTTTTCAATGTCCCTTCTAAATTGGTGAATGATGTTATCCATCAATTACTCTCTTTCGTTATGTTACTTTCTGCGGTCGTTGTGCTTCTCATGATGATATGGGAAAAATATTATTAGATCCACACATCCTCCACAAGTGGTGGGCTGGCCTCCAGTCTGTTCATTTCGAAAGAACTTGGGGAATCAAAACCAATCAAATTCTACGAGGAGCTCAGAGGCAAATCCAGAGAAAATAAAGGTAGCAAAAGATGAGAAAATGAACAATGAACTGCAAGAGAGACCCACAATGTTTGTAAAGGTGAACATGGAAGGTTGCACAGTGGGCAGGAAGATTGACCTAAAACTCCACAATGGCTATGACTCACTCTCTCGTGCTCTTCAGAAGATGTTCCATAATTTGTTCTCTGGTAAATAACTATAAACTATGAAGTATATGAATTTTCAACTGCATGCAGTTACCTGCTTCTTATTACCACGTTTTCTATTAGTTTTAATTATTCAATTATAATGAATGGTATAACATCTGGTCTATAGTATAAACATCATCATAGGAAGCACATGATTAGTATCTTGAGAATGATCATAAAAGATCCAGTCAAATATAATAATCGACATTTGTTTTTGGTAAAAACTATACATGACAATGGCATCTTTATAGAGTTCTCCTTGGAGGTTACATATTCATGTAGTCATATGGATTTTCTTCATATACCATTGTTGTTGAATTATTTCTTGTTGTACATTATATATTATGAAGGTAAAATTATTTAAGCTCCAAAAAGACCTACAGGTCTCTATCTTTAATCATAATAATTTTACTTTTCTTCCAAAAGTATTCTGTGTTACTTCCACTACATATTTGTTATTTTTCATGAAAATAATTACCCTAATGTTGACCTTTCCCTTACTCGCTCAATTCGTACCTGATCCCTGTTTTTATCATTTTTCTAGAAGAAAACCATTTTGTCTAATAAGAAGTCTGAGATGTACAGAAGCTAACCATGATCATTTCTTTCTTTCTGAATCAGCTAATTACTTGAACAATCCAAAGCAAGATGAAAAAGAAGAGGTTCTTTCTCCAAGTTATATTCTTCTTTATGAAGACAGTGAAGGTGACCGGATGCTTGTTGGTGATGTGCCTTGGGAGTATGTCTTTGGATTTTTTATTTTCCAATGTCTATTTGATATCATTAATTACTTCCAAACAATATGAGGTGTTTTACCCCTATATGAGAATGCATATTACAAGACATTCCTGATGCTAAGGAACTGTTGCAGGTTGTTCATCCATTCGGTGAAGAGATTATATATAACACTTGATCCTAGAGCACACAAATGTGGTTTGTGACAATCTTTTTATACTTCTTTCTTTAATAAACATTCTTAATTATATGAGGTTCCTTGCACTAATGCTTTGAATTAACTTTACTATAGTATGAATATAAACAGTCCATTCTATAAATTCAAAACCTTATACTAACAAAGAGATGAAAGATATGGAATTACAGATTTCAGCTTGTTAATGTAGGTATTGATTTTGCAGGTTGATTACATTCGGGACCTATGAAGGATACAGAAGAATGAAGAGGTATCAACTTGCTTAGTTGAAGATATGATGAAGAAAAAGAGTTGATTCAATGAAAATATTTCAGAATTTCAGTGTGGCGATGTTGCCGCACAATCTAAAACTAGATTTCCACTTGAGGTGATTGGAAGGTTGCTTATCTTGGCAGTGTAACATATATGGTTGTGTGATAAATAATCTCAAGAACAATGAGTTATTTATTGTGTTCTATAGTTTAGAATCTATGATTATTTTGGAAATTTTTGTGACTAGTTTACTTCCTTGATACTTGAGATACGTCATGGTAAATTTGTATTACTTCTTTAATATTTCTTTTGGCTTGGCTTCCAGACATGATTTTCCAGACCAAACTACAAACTATAATTAAGCAACGGCTATTTTATCAAAATATTGTTTGTTTATATACTTGTCCACTTCTCAATGCTATTTATTTAGCAATGCATTATCCTGATGCAATTTAGTCATCAAATGTTACTATGTTAGACAAAATGTCTTTGGTGAAACAAAATCATAACCACACTTGAAATTGAAAGGTGTACTTCCATTCATTTGGTATGTATCAAGAAATCTGCAGCACCTAGAATTACAAAAAGAATAAGCTATCTGAAGGAAAATGAAAATTGAGAAGATTGTGTTGAAGAACATTTGCAATACCAACCTTCTTACATGAATGGTTGGATGCAACTTCATTGCAATGGAATTGTATGAGTCTATACTTCAGGTACAGCTTGAAAGCGATCTATGTTACTCTTTTGGCATACTTCCTATGTCTGCAAGGAAGGCAATAACCTGTCAAGACAAACAAAAATAAAAATACACTGTTATGAGTTTAACATGATGAAGATTTAATTATAGATGATACTTGATAGCATCTAATTGGATTCAAAATTTTAATTGCGGTGAGATAAAAACATATGTAGTTGTATCTTACACTGTCTTATATAATTGGCTCTGTCAGCGTAATTGGTAACCATCAGAAAACGGGAAAGCTATTTGCAATATCCCTCAGTAATTTTTGCAGACAAAGATATATTCTTATGATTAGAAAATTATTCATACAGAACAAAATGATAAACTCATAAAATCGTAAAGCGCAAGACAGAAATCTAACATATAAACTTGATCTTACACAACCAACCCCCCATGAGTTTAGATGACAAACCATAAAATGATGCTAATTAAATAATATATAGACTCAAAAAGCTTCAGAAAACTCTCTTTGGGCATGATTCCTACAGCTGTAAGAAATGCTGCAACTTGCTAAAGCAAGGAACCGAAACACTACATCATGGTGACTTAAAGACATGATGATCACATCAGCAAGAGGTCTTTTTAACTGAATCAGAATGTCAGATGACAAATCTGCTTAACTATATGTCCGCATGTAGCGAAAGCTCATTCTCAATGAATGTAGATCTTGTATTGTCAAGATTTAATACCAAAGACTAAATATGGATGCTAAGGGAGATATAATAAACTTACATCAGAATGTGAAGATAAAAAATATATGCTGACATTTTTTACTACCAAAAAGAAGCATTAATTAGTAGCCGTAGTATTGTGTAAACGTGAAGGAGATTATTAAATCATGAAGAGGTTTGACTTGCAGGTAGGAGTTGCAAACTTCACAATGTGAAAGAAGACGAGGGCCATGCGTTCATTAACATTCTTGACAAGCCGAAGAATTGCTAGTGTGACGGACCTCACGCTCATGAGCAAATCGAGAATGTCAGCATCATCCTGCGTATCTGGTTCTCTTCTCTCGTACTGGATATCAGAACAGCACCTAGAATCCACATAAACCTGGTTCCAAGAATATACCAATTGCAGAAGAAACAGGGTTTGGCATTCTTGCAAGCGTCTTAAGTGCGTGCAGTCTTGGGAACCGCAAGAGATTCGTAAAGAGCGGAAGGAGCTCATGCAAGTGCGAAACCACGACCTCACGGACGGCCGACCATCGTTGGTGGCATGGCGGCGGACGCAGGCGGAGAGGCGGTTTCCGTGGTGGGCGCGGCGGAGTACGGGAGAGGAGCCATTGGCGGCGGCGACCTAAACTTTTAACTATGTTAGGTAAAGCAAAGATATACTTTAAACGGGTCATGTCATGGTTACCTGTACTAAATAGGACGGACACGTCATGATTACCTGCTTGAATCCTCTTTAATTGCATAATCCAAATAGGATTTTAAAGGTCCGAGACAAAGCATAATCTAAATGGGCACCTCAAGGACCAATTGCTGCTGCACATAAATCAATAGTTGCAATTTTGAACAACAAAGGATCTAATTAAATGCTTCCAGACACAACAGCCTTCTTTTTTTCCCAGAAAATGGAACTAATTTATATCAAGAAAGAAGTCTCATACACCGATCACCACAGGAGATCAAAAGCTCCAACAATCTTCACCAAAAAAGTTATAATTGTTCATCCTAATAAAATTGACCAACCCACTGCATGGTTTCGTTCCTTAGAACTCCATAGAAAAATTAAGTAGCTCAAGGATTATCATAGATCCATGTTAAATGCCGCAACAAAAAAAAAAACATAAATGCACTACCATGCAAATTCCTTGACGGTAGATTTACAATTTCTACATGAAAATTCTGGTTTTCTGAAAATAGATAGGGTGTTGGACTTTCTCAGTACAAACATAAAGCATAAAGAAAACAGACAAATCAGGCTTCTCACTTCTTCAGCGTGGCTTCGCCATCGAAGTTGAGTTCATGAAGGTTAAGCAATAAATCATCAGACTGCAGGAAAACACGGTTTGACGAATTTGCGATTGTGTGAGCTATCTCCCTTGCAGACTCGATCTGTCGTAAAGCAAGGAACGCAGGGTTGTTTGCAATAGCTTGACCTATAAGCTGGGCACTCGTTGCCTCACCCTGTCAAGACGACGAAAATAAGATTCACATATTCTCCATAAATATCAGAATAAGCAGTTGCTTTTTATTTAGGCGTATAAACATAAGCAGTTTTCCAATACTTGTAGCGAAGTAAAGATGGTAATACAACATTGCCAGCATCAAGATGACACAGTTTCAGATAGCAAATAAAAGGATCAAATTTATCATCATAATGAGATTGTAGCTCATGGTCATACCCTAACTGCACAAAACAGATTTAACTTTTTAGCAGTCGGGAACGATGATGAGAAAGGCTCTGTAAATTTAGATTAAGAGTAGCTTGTTGACTAAATGTGGATGAAGGTAAAAAACTTCATTCTTCCATGAAAGCTATTCAAGTGTCCTGGATCTGTGTAGATATAGATAATATGTAGATAATATGCTGAAATCTCATGAGTACAAGGTAATGCTTGACTACCGTAAAACATTTTTCTCACCTGCGCTCTGATAATAGCACTTTTCTTATCTTGCTCTGCCTTGTCAACAATGAACTTAGCACGTTCAGCTTCTTGTGCAGCCACCTGTTTAGATTCGATTGCATTAGTAAACTCCTTCCCAAAGCTCAGGGTCGTTATGGACACATCATCCAGAACAATATTGAAGTTTCTGGCCCTTTCTGTCAATATCTTTCGAATTTCCCTACTTACAGCCTACAACAAAAGGTGGATTCTTCAAATTCATATGTATCAGTAGGTTGCATAGTTATCATTCCTTAATATGCTATCAACCAATAAATTATAATATGAACTTTTATTGTAACAGAAGACCTCTCTTTGTGTGATCAGTTGGCTAGCATTGTATTGTGCAACCACAGCCTTCAAGGTTTCATGAATAATGGATGGAAGGACCCTTTCATTGTAGTTTCCCCCAAGAGTTCGGTAGATTGTAGGTAGCTGATCTGGGACAGGTCTAGTAAGAACCCTAAGCCCAATATTAACCTGCATAAGATGCCATGTTTCAAACATTAGAATGCCAATGAACCAATGCATGTACCAAGTACCATCCAAAATCTGGAAATCAGTAATTGCATCTAGCAGAGTGAGATACTGCAATATACAACAACAAAATAAAAATTCAAAATGTCAATCATGCAACTATTGTCAGTTATCTGGTCTCAAGTGTCACAACAACAATGAGCTAATAATCCACATACATTAATCTGAGAGAAAAATGGAGTGTTAAACAATGACAAGTTATTCATAACAGATGAAATGCAAAATAACTCTAGATGTATTTCTCATGTATGAAACATCAAATAAATGACTAAATTCAATTTGGTATCTATCCCACATTGAAATAATTGTAAAGTTCTTTTTGTTGCTGCTTCCTGATGCAAGGAACAGCAAACTTACTGCCATTCAGCAAGGTTACATTCAAAGAGTAATCTGGGGGACAAAAAAGACACTACCAAATTCACATTGCTAGGGAAAAGCCAGCATGATCTTTAAGAATTGTTGGGCCAAAAATTGACATATTCCAGCTTCACTTGATACAATCTACCAGCCTAGCTCATCGAGGGATTATTATCCTAGATAATAATGGACTAAAGGTCATTCATTGCATGGGCAAGGTCTCGTAAAAGCCTAAAGCAGGTTACTTTTAATAACAGATATATATCCCATGATATAAATCTTGTTCTCTTCCTTTAAAATATTAATGGACTTGCAACCATCCAAAACACTCATCTGAAAAAGTATATCAGGGATACAAGTTGAATTAGAGTGCAAACTTGGGATGTGTTTAAAGTGAATACTCATGAACTATCCCAATGAAAGGGTTGGATGTTGGTTTACATTGGCCAAAAACCTAATACAAATCAAAATTGAATCTAACCTGCACCTAGTCTTCTCAACTCTGATTTGGCATATGAAGTACATACAATATACAGCATGAAAATTTATATCTTTGTTTACTACCATTCATATACCTAAAATTATTATCTCACAGATATATATAAGGCAAAGTAACCCAACTCGACCTATTTGACGATGAAACTGAACCCAACCATCCAATCTTTCCAACACAATCACCCTGATCTGTGCTGGTATCGACCAAGGACAATTTAGTCCTCCTGAACTTACACCAAAATTTAGTTAAAATCAGCAAGAACAAAATAAACTTGGTTAGAGTTGCCCTATTTTGGCTACTGACACATTCCCCATTCACTATAGCCATCACATTCACCATCTACCACCACTATCACAATGATTGTCGTCCACTGTTAAGGAAGACCACAAAAGTGTGGTGAGACAAAAAATAAAAGGATACGGTGTATAAAATATTATAGTCAGATATCTTAACTTATAGAATACAAAGATATAAGAATAATAATTAACATATATAATATTTTTATTTCTTAATGTTTTGTTATTTTTATGATTTATATATTTTTAAAATACTATATTAACCAAATCAAATCTCACCAATTCAAACCGATTGTTCCGGCTGATCCTAATCTTGTTATCCCGGGCTTCTGGGTAGTTCATCAAAAGCAGCAAATGCCATCGATCATGTAAGCAGATATATTTAGACATATTATTGACAGGAATCTAAGCCACTTCCCCTTTTGTAAAGTTCTTCTCCAAAACTTTGTAAACTTAAATGACATACTAGCATACAACCATGGATGGTTCCCTTGCAGACACATTGTAACATAAAGTCATGCAGATATTTCATAATGAAAATAAAGGAGACTGATATTTCTCACATTAGTTTATAATCCATAAATAGAGACACACTGGTTAAAAGTAATAGCTCCAACAAAAGTTTACTAAAGAAAAGGACAGGTACCATTTGAAGATCACGGCTCCCAGAAGTACTCTCCACAAGATGTGGGCGGGCACGAACATCATAAATGACAGGCCATTCAAACCAGGGAATCATCAAATGAGTTCCCTCAGGATAGACCTGTAGACAAGCCTATATTAATATACATCTAGGAAAGGGAATGAATTTCCAATAACGATAGTGCAGACAAAAGTCTTGTGAAAAAGATGTGAACATAATAAGTGGGTAATGTTCTGGACATTTTACCACAACTTATATTTCATTTTATAGCACATGGTTAGCAGCACTACTGCTCAAATTTTACAAACAAAACACACATATCAAACTTCACAAAAATGTGAGTTCAAAATAACACGGTATAACCAAATACAAACCATAAGTGCACCTAAAGGTACCCATACTTGTAACAGTCGAATGTTTCAGATTTACATAGTCTTCTTTGCTGACACGCCACTGAACATAGTCATCCTTATATTATTACTAACTTCAAATAGATGTTTACTTGCAAGGTTAGTCCAATTTTCCATAAAAACCAAATTACATGAGCTATATAGACTGCCTAACAGCCTGAAGCAATGATATAAAGATTTATTACGTGGGTGAACATACAGGACATTAGCTATTTGGGACAATTACCGGTTTACTAAGCATTGTCAATAGATTACACAGCAAACACGATTCCTTAGTAACCATCAAAGTGCTTGTGTCCCGAATGACGTAAACCTTAAAACAGCTAACTGATACAGTTGCCAACACACAGCAAGAACCAAAACGAACAAGTTCTGCGAGTCACCAGCTAAACCTCAAAAGATATAACCGTTGATTGAGGAGCCCAACATCTACATCAACAAAAGCATAAAGATGAAAGGAAAAAAAAAAAAAAGAGCATTTTTTAGCAATTAAACCATCAAAGTTTGCACAATAATCACATAAAAGGAAATTTCTGTATCTCCGATCGGGTGTCAGGACCTTGTCCTTGATGCCCACGATGCGATTGAAGACGATAGCGCGATGACCGCCATCCACGTTGTAAAGGCTGTTAAGAGCAGCGTAGACTGCGGTCCCTCCGATGAGCGCGACCTTCACGAGCGTCCCCACCGCCGAAGGCACACTCGGTCCCTTCACGTTCTTGAAGTTCATCGCTACCGCCCCGGACTACCCGAACCTTTCTCACTGCACTCCTCTTCTCCCTCAAAATCCCTTAAACCCTAGTAAAGAACACACACAGATTCGGCGGCGATCGGGTCGGGCAGCTGCTAGGGTTTTGGGCGGGTTTGGGTAGAACGGAGGACACCTGTGGTATTTTGATTGGGCTAGTGAGGCTTTCGAAAATAGAAAGACCGGTTGGTACATGTAACTTCCTTAAATTTACTATATGCCCCAACTGTCTCTCGCCACAAATGACAGTAGAGTGAAAGGCTAAATGGGACAAAGAAACCACCCGTGGCTGAGACAACAATTCATTGACATGGCATCGACGTGGCATCCAACATGACACGTACTACCCACGTGATGACCTCATTAAATATTAGAAATAGTATTTTTAAGCATGCTGTTTGTCCATATTGGCCTTATCGATCAGTCTTATTAACAGGAGGCGGTAGCGAAGGCAAATGATGCATTTATCGAGATATTTTGTGCCAATAAAGGAAATGTAGATTTTTTGTGCCAAATCTACAAGTGCAACACTTGGTGTTCCAATACGCAACATCTATCGAGAAGACTGAAAGGGATACCGGACTTACTTTTTGTTCTCTCGGCTGAGGGAAATGGTGGATTCCCCTCAGCTGCTTGCATGATTGATTGCGTGATGCCAAAGCAGTCCTCCGCAGAAGAAAGTGTAGATTGGACGACCAACATCGCCCGTGATCTCGCGTCCTTCACCTGCACACTTGCGTGTCTGCAGCCCTTCTTCCATTGCAGCAACCATGAGACAAGAAAAAGGAGGACGAGAAATGCTTAGATTCCTCGAAATATGGCTTCTAATCCATGCTCATTCTAGCTTTAGCTGAGATCATATGGAGTTGCATTGGGACTGTGCAATTTGGATATGGTTGCTCTCTACTCTCAAATGGAATATATTTCCTTTCGTTGTGTTCTTGTTGTCCAGCCAAGGAGACCGAGAGAGATGAATTCTTGTTGTCTCCTTCCTTTTTCTAAATAAGAAATCCTCGAAATATAGAAAAGAGCTAACCCATTTTGCTGAAATCTACAATGCTTTTATGTTTGCAGTTGCAGAACACCATAACAAAGTGGGGAAAAGTAGAGGGAATTATGACCCATTTACCTCTCAGTCTCTAGCAAAGAACATAGATATATATATATATATATATACTCGCACATTGTTTGGAACAAAGTACACATCAAGTCGGGTGGAGAAGAGCACAAGTCTCCAACTCGACCGTCCACTAGCCAGAGGTGGTGGTCCTCCTTGTTAGACTCCTTACCCAACCCCTTGTCCGCTTCACTCCTTCCACCTTACCTCCAAACCCAAAGTGGCATGTGCTTGCCTCATTGGACCGCTTCCAGATTCCCTGATGAAGAAGGCGGCCGATGTGCTTTCGCCACCTCGGGAACCCGCTGTGGTCTGACTGCTCCACCGTTGTCTTTACTTCCTTGGTTCCGTTGCCAATGGTGGTGGTGTCTGTTGAAACTTCAAAGCTCTTGTCTTTCTTGTTCTTCGATAACACTTGCCCTTCGTCCTCAAACTTAATCGATATGAACGAGTCTATCAAGACCCAAACCACGTTTAGATGCATGGCACTCTCCAAGATAACCACAAACATGAAGATGATCTCTAGGAATGGGAAGTTCTAGGTTGAACTACATCAGACCATCAGTCATGCAAGAATGATAAGAAGGTAAACTGCAGATCAGGACACTGATCTCATACATACATATATTAGCAGCCTAAACAATAGAGGAATGTGGATCGGAGTTTTACCTTCGAGGCTGGCAATGGGGCCTTCACGACCGGAGTGATCTTTGTTTGTGTGATGATGGGACTCGAGGAGATGGCCGAAAGAGCCCAAAACAAAGATCTTAGGAAGCGTGATGACTGGTTTCCTCTTCGGCACTCTCAAGTACCTCCTGCATAGAGGAAGATGACCTTGCTCGGAGGCCAAAACCAGGAGCTTCTCATTCAAGCAGAGAGCACAGATGCCTACGACAGCTTCCATGGGGTGGAAACAACAGCATGGCTTGTGTTCTCCACGGTCATTCATGTCTGTTGTCAGGGTAGAACAGTGAGAAAGGAGAGGAGAGGAGGCAAGTGCAAGAAACAACGAAGAAGATGATCACAAGTCATTCGAATGAATCTCAAATTTCAGATAATGAAAGCGAGGTGTTCTTTTCACTCCTTGATCGAATCCATGCCGCTCATCAGGCCTTCATGCGAATCTCAACAATGCCTGACGGAGCGCGTCCTGAGCCGTCCATGATTCTGTGATCCAGGCTCTTTCGACCGAACCTAAACCATATACCAACGCTACGGCCCAAAAGGCTTTCGGATGGGCCTCGATTGTTGACAACTATGGGCCGGTAATGAAACAGCCCGATCGGCCCATGTTTAAGTAACATGAATGAGCCCAATGCGATGCAACTGCCCATTGGGTTATTGATCGAATCAATGGATTACCAGTTCAAACCATAATAAGTATAATAAAATTATAAGAAAATTAAAATATAATTACATAATATGTCTTTTAAAATTATATTATATATATTAAAAAAATAATTATGAATAAAAAATAAGAATATTTTAATCTTTTTTAAAGCTCAAAGGATAGCGAATCGAACCGATATTTCCAATTTTGGTTGTATGTCTGATCGGTCGGTGCCTTATAACCATTTGTGTTAATGGTTGACTTCTGATCGGTCCGTCCCTTTCTTGGTTCAGTTTTACTGATTTATCTTTACCGGTCTCAGTAATTTGCAATCCAGAAATAGAAACTCCATGTCGGTGAACGGATCGAGTTCACAGACGTCGCTCTCTCTCTCTAAGAATTTTGGCCGATCAACCGTGACAAAGAAAAAAACAGTGTCCTGTCACGCGGGTCAACCCACGGAGTCAACCCCGCATTTCGACGAGTGTTGCTCCACCGTGCATCGTCCTCCCACCCTCACGCGTCATTCGTTGACTAGAGCGGCCGTCCACCGACTACTTGCCCTCGCCAACGACGAAGCCTTGTCCTGCGTCGCTGGTTTCGTTGGAGTTGACTCTGCCGACAGCAGGCCTCGTCTCATCTAACGTAAAACATTGACTTCATGGCCATCTATCTGTCCGTGTTCAGAGCATAGAGACGACAGAATGTGAGGAAGATAGAAATCATGATTCAGAGCAACTTGACGATCACAGGAAAGAAATCTTGAGTGGGTCTTTCGACCTGGTCAGTATCTGTAGGTTAATGGAATCCGCAGAGTGACTGACAGCAACGTCAAAAGTTATGGCGTCCATACCCTACCAAGAGAGCTCAGCCTCTCGCTGGTCCGAAACTGGAGAAGGAGCCCGAGTTGGGGAAAGCCACCTTTGAGCTCTATTCGTCAACTTGTAATGTTTGTTTCTGCTTGGTCAATCAGCTTCGGCTGTCAAGGTTGACAATGATCCTATTTAATTAGAGAAGATGTGACAATACTTTGGTCAATCAGTTTCAGCTCTCAGTCTTTTTTTTTCTAATCTCTTAATCCATCGTGGCCTATGTGATCCCATGAAAAGATAAAAAAATAAGAGAATGATCTAATTCTCCTTACATATTGATATCTCAGATCCGACGATGAAACGTTTGTAGATGATTTATTCTTTTGAACAATAAAAAAAGGTACGTATCGTAATATATTATTAAATCTAATTTTATTTGATTTTAATATTGATATAAATTTTTTTTTGCATAAAATAACATGATTATAAATTTGATGCTAATAGATAAATTATTAGATTTTATTTTTAAAGTATCGATCATTTGAATTGATTTATGTATTTTAATTTTGAAGTATAGAAATTAGAATTGAATGGTATGATCTCATTCGATTCGAAATTGTGATCTGATTTTTATTCTGATTGGAACCGAGATAAATTTGGAATCGGAGGATCGGCGGGCTCCACGGGAGAGGTAGATATAGAGGACGACGACAAATGTAGCGTCTGCATGGGAACAAGTGTCTCAAACTACGCTGCTAAATTCCACCACATGAACCATATGATAAGCGCTGTCCGGTCGTCTTCTCTCATCCTCCCATCCAACACAGAAGAGGACAAACCAACCTTAATATCTTCCATGGCCCACTTCATCTTTATCCACATCAAATCTGAGGTGCTCATCATGCATCTCGAACGCATCTGACACAGGCTTATCCTTCCTCTTCCTCCAACCTCTTCCAACCTGGTACTCACCTCTCTCTCTCTCTCTCTCTCTCATTCATGAAGCTTTGTGAAGGGGTTTGACCCCACATTGGATGAAGCCAAAATAGTACGACGGCGAGATATTTTTGCTTCTCTACTTATCCTTTGGGTGTCCTTTACATAACTATCCATGTGAAGTGTGTCAGTGGGTGCATGCAATTGTTTTGGTAGAATCGTTTGTTAGATATGACACATTCGCTAACGCAAGAGGCAAGATCGCATGGCCCCACATCCACATGATGGGAGTCATTTCGATGTAATATTTTCTTTCTTTCTTTCTTTCTTTAAATGATCTACCAATTTACTTACTTTCTTTCTATTTCCATCTTCCACAATCTATGTAAAACCGAGAGAGAGAGAGAGAGAGAGAGAGAGAAGAGAGAGAGTCTAAAAAATATATATCCTTGGATGGATGTTTAATTATTCTATTCTATCCCCCTTATTGTTATAGCATTGTTCTTAGAGTTTTTACGTGCCAAAGATTAATCATCTTATCATCTTGAGTCACCTAAAAGCCAACCTGCCCAATCTAGCCATAAGATTACAATCATCATCATCTAAAGCACATTTAACATGGTATTAATGCATGTATCAAGAGATCAGAAGTGTGCTCTCTCTCTCTCTCTCTTTTCCTTTTTCTCTAAAGAGAAATGGAGGCTGGTGAAGTCCAATCAAATTGTGGGGTTATTGATCTATACAAAATGTGAGTTCTCTCTTTTTAGTTTGATAAGGGAAATGGAGACTGTTGAAGTCTGACCAAATCATGCATGGAAGAAAACGTGGGGGAGTTATAATATTATATGAGTTGAGGAATGTTTGCTTGCTTGCTTCCAAATGGTTAGGTCCCACTAAATCCACTGTTTCAATGAACTTTAGCAAGTGGGACTTGTGAATTCTTTCTTTCTTATTGAAACATGGTATTTATTGAGAGAATGAGTTGACTTCTTTACCTTTTTTTATTTTTATTTTGTTATATCTATTTGTATTGCTTTTTTTAGTGGTGTTTGGAAGACCAGTAGATGAATCCAAAGGTAGCAAGTCTTAGGCAACAAGAACAACAGTGGGGGAATTGTGATGTTTCTGAGTGAAGACCTCAATGATGAGCAAATTATAGAGGACTCAATTTGGTGATTTGGCTGCAGGTAAAATGACAAGAAGACAGAGAATTTAGGAGACTGTAATGAGTGGGGGGACCTCAAGAAGATGAGAACATGATGCACATCTAACTTGGGTTGGAATAGACAACAGATCTGTGTTACAGTTCATCTGGTCAGGAAGGCGTTGGATTTCTACTGTGATCTAATGCTGATGGATTTGTCTTTTAGCATGTCACAGATCATTCAGGTTCTCACCGTCAAGCAAGACACAACACATGTCATGAGGGAAGGAATAAGAAAGCTGAAAATTATGTCTGATGATCTGTTTTTTATTAAAGTTTTGACTAATTATACTGATAATATTTTTAACTATTTATTTTGTTTGTAGATGTAAAGATGCAATAAAAATACTCGTTCCTTAATTATTATACATGTTAAAAATGTAAGAAGATATCATAATTGGAAGACTGATTTATTACAATTTTGACTTAATATATTGTCTTTTCTTTACCAAAAAGAAAAATAAAACTATTACATGCCAACGTGGTAAACTAATAATCTTTGAGTTGGCAATCTCAACAATAAACACATCTTGTATATACTTTTATTTCTCTGAAAAACAAAACATACAATATTTTCTTTAATATGTTTGATACAACCTATTGGTTGGGGTACATGTCTAGCATACGATTAAAATAAAATTAGGTTATTTTTATGAAAAAATATATATATTATTTATTGTTTTTTTCAAAAGGTTTATCTATTTTTATTTTTTCTATAGTATCCCTTATTTTCTATAATCTTATGAATTTCATTTCCTTCTCTTCTCCGCCTATCGCTTTTGTCGCCTTTGCCCAATCGACATAGTCTATCTTTCCCCGCCTATTGTTATTGCCTCATGCTCCTATTGTAAGGTCTTGTCATCTTTGTATGATGTCCTTCTTCACTTGTCGTCGTAAGGCCTCACCCATCGTGCCCCTCACCTCCACCTCTATGCATTCTTCCTCACTACGACCCACCTACAATGTCTCTCCTTTCTATCATGACTCCCTTCTATGATGCTCAAGCAATTGTCGTCCTCTATAGGGCCGTTGCTCCTTGTGCCATTGCCAACAATAAGTTGTTTCTTATAACAAGACCAAAGATTGTAGTAGAATAGTGACACGACAAGGGCCAATGGTTGCTCGAGCGTATCTTTGTATGATGTCCTTGTTCATTTGTCATCGTAAGGCCTCACCCATCGTGCCCCTCACCTCCATCTCTATGCATTCTTCTTCACTATGACCCACCCATCTATAATGCCTCTCCTTTCCATCATGACTCCCTTCTATGATGCTCGAACAATCGTCGTCCTCAATAGGGCCATTGCCTCTTGTGCCATTGCCAACAACAGTTGTTTCTTATGATAGGACCAAAGATCGTAATAGAATAGTAACACGACAAGGGCCAATGGTCACTTGAGCGCCATCTTTGTATGATGTCCTTCTTCACTTGTTGTCGTAAGGCCTCACCAATCGTGCCCCTCACTTCCACCTCTATGCATTATTCCTCACTACGAACCACCTATAATGCCTCTTCTTTCTATTATGACTTCCTTCTATGATGCCGAGCAACCATCATCCTCAATAGGGTTGTTGCCCCTTGTGCCATTGCCAACAACCAGTTATTTCTTATGATAGGACCAAAGACCATAGTAGGATAGTGACACGATAAGGACCAATGACCACTCCAACGTCACGAAAAAGAGTCACGATGGGAAGGAGAGCCATCGTAAATGGGTCACGATGAGAAAAAGGTGAGGCCTGTCGACAACAAGAAGGGGAGGGTATTGCACAAAGGCGATTGAGGCTCATAGTGGGAGCAAGGGGCAAAGATGATGATCGAGAAAGGACATATAATATCGATAGGGTGAATATAATGAGCAAAAAAGAAAATGGAAGGACGTTTACAAGATTACAACAAATAAGAGTATTGTCTAAGAAAAACAAAAACATGAGATGCCTTTCGGAAAAAAAAATCGAAAAATAATTTTTTTTCAAAAAAATCATCTTATGAAATTTATAGAATATATATTTTAAAAAAATATTAAAGATATTAAATCATGCTTAACCAGTGGTCAAGATCTAACACGCATGGACTTAAATTTGATACTTATCATTTGTGCAACAATATACTAATGTCATAACAGAGATTAAATGGTATAATTTTTATGTATATACACAATTAAGTGCTCAATAGTTGACATATTCTCATGGTTAAGGGATATGTAGAGCACGTATTTTAACATAAAAAAAATAAACAATAAAATGCACTAAAATGGTGAGTGGGAAAAAACATGAGAGGCAATCATACACGGTGGTGATTCTGCCATGTCACCCATCTTTAGAAAGAAACAGCCTTTTTTTATGTTTTATACACAGTTTGGTAAAAACCCACAAAATGCCGATTTTTTTTATGTCGGCCGCAAGACTTCACTTCTCTCTCTCCGTCGCCTTATCGTCTCTCACAGTGCAACACCGACTTGTCCTTCTCCCTACCCATGCATCTCTCTCTCTCTCTCTCTCTCACAGTCAACGGATGTGTGAACAGCACATACACCCTTCCCTCCCACTTCTGAGATTAACAGCCCCCCCATGAAACCCCACACCACAAGAAGATAAAGAGAGAGAGAGAGAGAGAGAGAGAGAGAGAGAGAGGTTTGTAGCTCGGGAAAACACTTCCATGAATTGGCGGCTTGTTCGTATCTGTGGCACCCCATCTTTGGCTTCCTTTTAAACGCATGCGTTCCCTCCCTCGTTCCCAAAGCAAAGCGTTCGAAGCCATCCCCAGCCGTCCATGTCTCACAAGGTGGCGAGCCTGCGCCCGTTGCCGGGAGTCGGCGAGGTAGAAGACGACAACGTGGCGCCACTGCTCTCCGGCCACCGGTTGGCCTGGGAGATGTCGGCCATCGTCTCGGCCTTGACCCGTGTCGTCTCCGGCACCGAGCCGATCTCGGCTTCCTCTTCCTCTTCTCCTTCCTCGTCCTCCTGCATCTCTTCTTCCTGCTCCCTGCAGTCTCTGGGAGACGAGACCGGCTTGGCCGGCAGGCAGAGCAGAGTGAGGGAGGCTCTGCCACCGGAGGTGCCATCGACGTACTTCCGAGCCTTCGTCGGCGCCGGAAGCCATCCAGTGGAGACTCCTCCTTTACATGTTGCAGGTGAATCTGCAACGCTCTGTTTTCATTCGGTCATCGGAGTCCTTCCTATGATTCCGTGGCTTATCTATTATCCAATCGAGTTGTAAATGCAGCAACAAAATGTTGCTGTCGAATTAATTCTGTCTGCAAGAGTGACATCAACATTAAGATTGCCAGTTATGCGACATGCCAAACTCTGCATCTTGCATGTCACACAAACTGGAGAAACAGGACAGAGCAGAGGATGGTGCTCTTCCATCCTCACCTGTATCTTTAATGCATGCTGCCAACATATGAAACACCCCTCGGCTGCATGTCGACAGAACACTGATCGCCTATCCCTTGTGAGTTCCTGCGCAAGACACAACAGAAGATAAGCTCTCTGGTCGACCTTTGCACCTCCACATGACCTCAGTGCTGATGTTTGATCCCTTGTGACATTGAACAATGGATAAACTTCATCTTTTCTTATCCATATTTTAATGGAGAATTATGTTAAACATGCATGAACCTAAGTTATCATCTTTGGCTTTATCTCGCCATGTAATCCCACTGTTCCTTCCAAGATGCTTATCTCCTCCTATATAACCCATTTGGGCCATCCATTGCATCTAAGCTTTGTGACAATACAGCTACAGACCAACGCAAGCAGAGCCCGATACCAGCAGCTCCAACGATGTCCATGGAAGAGCCCTCTCCTCCTCCTCCTCCTCCTCCTCACCAGAAGGACGAGGAGGCGGCGGCCCAAAGGAAGTACCGCGGCGTGCGCCAGAGGCCGTGGGGAAAATGGGCGGCGGAGATACGGGACCCCCACAAGGCGGCCAGGGTGTGGCTAGGGACGTTCGAGACCGCAGAGCAGGCGGCGCGTGCCTACGATGAGGCCGCCCTTCGTTTCAGGGGCAGCAGAGCCAAGCTCAACTTCCCCGAGAACGTCCGCCTGCATCAGCCGCCGCCATCTGTGTCTCCTATGACGCAGTTGACGGTCTCCTGCTCGGTGGCGCCGCCGCCTTGGGATGCTCAGAGCTCGACGGCTGACTACTTGGAGTACTCGAGGCTGTTGCAGGGAGCGGGGGAGTACCAAAGGCTTCCTGCAACGAGCCTCTTTGATAGCGTGATGTACTCCAGCTATGCGCCGACGATGGTTTCGGCGGTGGACGATGGCTCTTTGGCTTCTCATTCCTTTCCGACCTTTTCTGTTTCCTCTTCCTCTGTTTCGTCTTCTTCTTCCGCTTATCCTCTGTTCTACGACTCTGGTGCGATCGAGCATCAGATGAATTGGACAGTGGGTGCCGATCTCCCATCATGGATGGATTCAACCGGGTTTCCTCCATCTTCTTCTGGGTACACCTGAACAATGGCCACTCGGTCTCTCTCTCTCTCTCTCTCTCTCTCTCTCTTGTTACTTGCTCTGCTTTGGGAGATCAAGTAGGATGGGGACAAAGGGGTCGTGATTGCCTAGATAGGACTCTGCAGAAAGGCGGATAAAGATGTTGTTTCCTTGTTTTGCATTGCTTGCATCAAATCACTTCTGTCAGATGGAATCAATTTGAAGATTGCATTTTGAGATCCAACTCTCATCCAGTTTTAGATCTGCCATCGACCTCTTCCATGCAACCAGAACTCGTCTCATCAAGAACTATGCCCGTGGATTTGCCAGTGTTTGAATATGATCATAAAAAATGAGGCCTCAAAGACTCTTAAGGAGCTGAACCTTGCTATCCAAATCTTTCTGTGATTAGAACACGATTGACGTGAAATATCATTCAAGCATGTCCACAGAAAAAATACGATCGAATTCAAAGAATCTCAAACATCCTTTTCTACTACCTAAAGCAAAGCATTCCACGTTGTTCTTTGTCCCATTGAGAACCAAAACCTTATGTCTTCTTCCCGCTATCTCGGTCTTCATCATCTTCAATCTTATCTTTCTGATATTTTTCTGTCTTCTCTGCTTCTGTCTTTGTCTTCATCGTCTTCAATCCTATCTTTCTGATACTGTTCTGTCTTCTCTGCTTCTGTCTTGTGGCCTCTTTCGGGATCCTCATGTTCTCTTCCCTTGGGTTTATGAGCAGGAAGATGACCTCATGCTCTAGTGCGGCACAATATCACTCGTTGACCTACCCTGGTTTTGAGCCCAAATGCAATTGCCAACATTGTTTCAGGTTCTTTGTGTAGCTCCTACATGCTGTAAATGACCACATGGAAGAAAACATAACATGGTAGGGTTCCAAAATGAAATAGATTTAGATATCCTCTGCAAGTCCAAAATTCAAATCATCACAGGACAAATCAAAGATAAAATGTAGCTCAACTTAGTATCCACTATCCTCTTTCTCTGCTCTCACGACAAACAATTAAACCAAGCTTCTAAAGAGAGAGAGAGAGAGAGAGATGTAACAAATCAAGCCTTCATCCTACCATAGAACTTCCTCTTCTCCTCAGTCGTCTGGAACCGGCCATGCCCGAACTTGGATGATGTATCGATGAACTTCAGCTTAATCTCCTCGAGGGCCAAACGAGAAGTTTGCTTCAATAGGGACTGTCTAAGCGTGACGACCCTCTTCTTTGGCCCAACACAGCAACCCTTGATCATTATGTAATCATCTTTCACGATACCATAGTGAGGGAAACCACCCATTGGTGTGATATCTTTCTCGGTTCTGTTCAAACAATTGAGCCAGACAATCAATCAGAAGTCCTCTTGGTAAGTTAGCACTGGCATTTGTTAGTAACATAAAATTTTAATCTCTATAAGCTTGAACAATATTCTAGACACTGTGATAAAACCAACCGAAGCATAGATAATTGATTACCTGTCAAACTCCGTGATAGCACTGTGTGACTCATCTCCAGTTTTACCAACTTTGTAAATCTTTTTGTTCATTTCAGTACGATGGTGGTAACCGTTCTGTCCTGCACGTGCAACAGTGTAGGAGACTCTGGCAGGATGCCATGCACCAATACAAGCGACCTTGCGGAGACCTCTGTGTGTTTTTCGTGGAAGGCGGGTGACACCCCAACGAGTAACAACACCTTCATAACCCTTACCTTTGGTGACACCAATCACATCAATCATCTCATCTTTCTGGAAAACAGCATCAATGGGGATTTGCTTCTCAAAGAAGCTGTATGCAAAGTCCACCTTCTGAGCGACTGTCCCTCCATTAACCTGGATCTCCATCAGGTGAGCTTTTTTCTGTTTCAGACCCTTCATCTTCCTTATCTGGCATAAACAGCAGGTCATGAAAGAGCATCAACAAACTTCAATAAATAATAGAATCCAAGAAGACTACACAAAATAGATGATATCAAAGTGAACTATACAAAGCACCTTTCAGATATACTTCCACTGCTATAAAGAAAACACATTTAATACTCATTGCAAATTTTGCAAATTCATCCAATCCTAGGTGGACTTTAGAAAAATTGCCATCAAAAGAAAAGCCAATTGGTGATTTGTTTATGTACTATAATCTCAACAAGTTGATTTATTAATTGACAGAATATATTGTACCATCCTGTACAATTTGGCATTATGATATGGAATAATATTTAGGAACAGTAATTGCCTCAATGATAATCGTCAAAGACAAACTGGAATCATGAGTGTACCTCATATGATGGCCTACAAAACTATAGGATAATAGCAACAGAAGTAAAACTCCAGAATTATAAAAAAATAATTATCAACAGGATACTGCAGAAAATAGTAGTTTGAAATAACACAAGCAAGGAGCAGCACATTACATTAATATCATCCTGAATTTTTTGGCTAATTAGATTGATATAAAAGGTAACAAATAATTCAGTCTGAACTAGCAATTTTGATAAAATTCACAGCCAATAATGAGGCCAATGCTAAACTTAAGACATATTATGTTCTTTTTTAAGGAGATACACCCTATAAGAAAAAAATGCACATCTCAAACTTATGTATTAGAAAAGAAAACAATAAAAATGTGTAGCCAGCCTTCAGAGAACTTAGCAACAAACATGTTAACCAGGTCAAATATATTAGTAAACCACACTTCTTTAAGACATTCAGATATGAGAAGAGGGTTAGATATTTGGGAATCCATGAGACGGTTGTATTGTATATTAAGGATTAAGAGTGCTAGCAGCTGACAGTGTAGCTTCGACATATGAATATGAGATATCAAGAGTTAACTAATATCAACAATGGATGATTGCACCAGAATGTACCTGGGTATGAGCCAGCACACGAACAATAGACGCATATTTCTTCATTTTCTCCAGCTGCACCTGAATTTCCTTCTTTCCTCCTTCACTTTCATATTTCTTAGAGTACTTCGTAAAAGCTTTCTTTTTGCTCTTGTACCAACTTTTGTAGAATCTCCTCCTCACTTCTTCACTGAGGTGCTGAGCCCATACTGTGTTAAGAGAACGAAGTCCACGTGGGGTTTTCACATAAGCGACAACTCCAACAACAACCATTGGTGGAGTTTCTATGATAGTCACAGCCTCACAGGTCTCTTTCTTGTGAAGCTCTGCAATGAATCAGATAGCATAAGAACTTCCAAGTTTGAGAAAAGGCATTGTGGAGTAGAATACAAAAGAAGGCCAATCTCCATTAAAAAAAACAAGGTGCAGCATCAGACAGTATAAAAAATTCCAATTTAAAAAGGAATTAAAGATTTGAATAGTAGAATATGATGCCCATGGGCCCATTAAAAAGAAAAAATTGCAAAACATGAAATAAATTACCAGTCTCAACCAAATGAGAACCAATGCATTGTCAGTTCTCCCGAGCATAATAAAGATAGTTTTAAAAATCCAGTTAAATAGACAAAACCTAGGCATCAAACATTCATCGCCAGAGTGAAAAGCAATATGTTTGTGATACAAGAAGTCACAGACAAACAGAAACATACAGCAAATATCTGCATAAATAAAGTCCAGAGATCTATAAATTCACTTCCCTTGTTTTTGACAACATGACAAAAAATGTGAGATCTTGAATGTCCAAAGTCATGAGATTTGGATCACATAACATCATCCCATTGCAATATGATATCTATTAAGCCTCCTGCCCCCTCTAAGATGCCCGTCCCCATTGTTGCGGAATTTCTTCTCAAAGTTCTTTTTTTGGTTTGGATATTGCTAAACACTTCTATTTTTCATTTCTACAAGTAATAGTTAAATTGTGACAACAACCTACTCTTAGAAAACAACAAATCCAAAGCAAAGAACAGCTTTCTTAGTTTTAGAAGTTTGAAATGCATAGATGATGCCAAAAACACCCTATGAAATATGATATGATCTTATTATATTAGGTTCAGCAACCAAGCAATATATATCTAATATGGAATGTTAAGTTTGGAACAACTGAATGAATTTGGTTATAGTAAAAAGTTAATAACTAAAAGAGAAAAACCTCAATATAGCATAGAAAATGATAATTCTTCCAAATCTGCCTTACACTATATTGCTTCAAGCACTATAGCTAAATTTGGCTACTAAATACTTACTCGATCCTGGTTTGTCGACCTCCCGGACAATGTGTGTCATCCCAGACTTGTATCCAAGGAAAGCTGTGAGCTTACAGGGCTTTCTTGGGTCATCCTTGGGGAACGACTTCACTGCATCAAGAAATCATATATATTTCTCATCACTATGATACAGCAATGTCAACTCATAGAACTGGTCCACCAAGATTGTGTTGTTTTCATACCGCAGTGACTCAAGGCAGTATTTAGTAAAATTAATAAGATAAATGAAACATAAGATAACAAGCTCCAGAAAGCAAAAAATACATTGCAATTCCATTCCAGAAATAACAAGACATAAATAATCAGATCAGGAACAAAGTACATTAATGCAACAAAGTTGAACACATAATACATTGAGAACGGAACACAAGCTCACAATAAAAGATAAACACACAAGTAACTTTTGCTGCATGATACAAGGCTGTGTTCAATGATACAATACCCGCAAGCCAGAATGCGTTGTGATCATACATCAGTGATTCAAGGCAGTATTTAGCAATATTAATAAGATAAATATATCATGAAATAAACAAGCTCCAGAAAGGAAAATTCCATTGTAATTTCGTTCCAGAAATAACAAGATATAATGTATAAACGATCAGATCAGTAATAAAGCACATCAGTGCAGAAAAATTGAGCACAAGATACACTGACGATGGAGCATATGCTCAAAATAAAAATTAGACAAACACACAATTAACTAACTTACAACCATGACAACTTCAGATCCAGATAAAAACATTTAACTTACCTTTCCCACGATGGCGGGAGGCTCTCTTCCTGGGAAGAAACCCAAGAGACCCATGCCTTGGGTGTTCAAACTTCCGATGAGACATCCTTCTTACCTCCCTTCACTCTGAATATAGAACCAGGTCGATTCAATGCTTACGAAAGAGGAGGCGAATACAGAAAACTATGAATTAAACTGAGCGAATCATAAGATTTGTGGAACCGACGAGGATAACAGAAGGAACGAAAGAAGGATACGCCCAGGGATTGAAAAGCAGTGAGCATGTTCTTACCACCTGGCGGCGGCGGCGACCTTCTCCCACGTTCCCCTCGGAGCCCTAAAGCTTATATAGTTGCGAGATGAGACGGCACGGCGCGACCTACAAACGAGAATGACCAAAATGGCCTCTTCCTTCGACAATATGATCGTCAACTACAATTTATGGTCCGTGAATAATCAACAAATGCGAATCACGGCGCACTGACATCAAGCAGATTGACGGCTGATTTCGAAGAATTTGCACTGCCGAAGGCATCAAGCGCTCGTCGAATGATCTTCAATGGACGGTCCAGATTAAAAGGATGATAATAATAATGCATGGTTATCTATACATTTACTCGATTTTCGTGTATTTACCCATCTAAATTTTAGTTTAATGTACATACATACATTTACATACAACTAATATCCTTCAATAATTAGTCTAATGATAATAATATAAAGAGTACTTTCAATTATTTTATATTAACATATATTTTATTTTATTAACTTAGATTTTTTAGAAACAAATATATATCATATATTTAAATTCGTGAGGGCAAAGATCTTTTATTTATGTGTTATGTGTGTGTAACTCAAAGGAGAGATGTTTGTTTATGCAACAAAATTTCATCATATTCAAGCAGGTAATTTATAAACCTGAGCTATAGTAAATTACTAATCTGAGCAGATAACGGAAATTAAAAATCAATAGTATTGACAATTCCTGATGATAAATTAATATGCAATTATTGATCTAACACCAATCTATTTAAAGAAATAGAAACAGATTACATGCAAAAACAACCTTTTATGTGAACCTGAACAGTAAAAATCAAAAGTCGAAAGTTTCAGCATATTTTAAAAGCAATCTGCCCAAATTAACATCAAGAAGGCAAAACTTTCAAGCTTTCCTGTAGGAAGCCTTTAGTTTTTTTACGAGGTAAAGTTTATAGCCTTACATTCTGATGGTAAGGTGTAAGACACCAAATATTCCACATGAGTAGAGGAATTTTTTTTGATGGGCACAAACTATAAACCACATTTTCCAACACAACCAAATAGGACTTTGAGTTTTCAAAACTGCACATAATACTAACAAGAAAAGCATGAAAAGAACGATGTAATGGAAATGTCTGTCCATAATTGAATCTAATTGGTGAGATGGAAGAGACTTCGAAACCCAGAAAATTGAATGACGGCTAATCTCAAAACATTGATGCTTCCATCTACTGAAATGAACAAAAAGCCAACCGCATATACATATGAGCGAAAAAGGATACAAGATTTAAGACCACCTGAGGCTAGCAGATGAACCCATGCATGTCTAAGAGTTACATGAAAATGTTATGGAGACAGACTGTCTTAACGATAACATGCTTTGCAGCATGCAGATTGGAGCAACCATGTAGAGAGGAAAGAGGAAATAGGCAAACATATTGGAAGATGATGTTCCGATGATCCAATTAAATGTATGTGATGCAATCATCAGGTATTATCACTTTCAAAAATAAAAAACTGCATCCAGCTTTGGCGTATGCATGGTTCAGTTTATAAATGAATGATACCAATATATTACACTTCAAAAATATCACAAACCAAATCAAATGAAATCGTTTCACTACAGAAACCAACTCGGTTTCTAAAAGACTTAAATTTCTGTATAAACCAAATAATCTTTTGAACATTCTTAATATTAACACTGCAGAATTTAAAAGCACGTCACAAGAACATTAAAGAAACGAAAGATAATTGAAAGAAGAAATAACAAAGAGAGTAAGTCTTCAAGTAAGAAGACCTTCAAATTTTAATTAAAATACGAAAATAATATATATGTATATATAAATACATAATAAAAAAGTAAAATACATATTACATTTTGGTTTGGTTTGGTTTTCACAAAAAAAAAAGAGGACATTACATACTGCTTATCCAGCTCATCCACCCACTGCTGCTCCACTTCAAATGACTTATCATTTAAGTTACAAAATTCACTGATACACCAAAGCACATGAACCATTTAGCCAAGAATGGCAAGAGCATTATGACATTAGGATTACCAGAAAAGATTTAAGGGATTTGATGTTCTACTCTCTAAAAGAAAAGAATCATACAAATGGTGTAACCAAACAACCTGCTAAAACCAACCAACTTAGACCATAGAGGATGGAGTTGTTTACAAAGTGACAATGTGCACTCCTGACAGTATTACACACCAAAATTCTATTGTAAGTCATATCTCATGAATCTCTAAACATTCAAGAAAGATCAAAACTACATAATTATCTTTTATTGCACATATTCACAAAAAAGAATATAACAAATGATGACTAGCAAAGAACCAAGAATAATGAACAACTATGCACACACAGTTCAGAAAGGACTATGAACTGCATGGAAGACAGCACCATTTCTCAAAGAACTGAAGCAGCCATCGTATGGGATTTGGAGGTTCATCATCCAATGAAGCAGGAGGAATCGGTAATTCAGGAGGCAAATGCTTATGGAATGCATCTACAGCAGTGGCAACACCATCTTCAATCTCTATTTGCTTTGCTAATTCCATGGTACACATCTTAACCTCCATAAGTGGGAAAAAAAAGAAAGAACCAAATCTGTCAGGGAGGGTGAGAAGGGAAAAATGCATGCAACAGCCAGAACTATGTTTAAGTCATGCAACCAACAAATCAGAAAAGGATTGTTATATGCAAGCAGATACCACAACTTATTAGGCCTAAGAGTTTATAGTATTTCGAGAAAACATGCAACAGCTTGAACTATGTTTAGGTCATGCGACCAACAAATCAGAAAAGGATTGTTAAATGCAAGCAGATACTACAACTTAGAAGACCTAAAAGCTAATAGTATTTTCAGAGCAGAAATTTAGGCCTCGCAATGCAGGATCATTGATAAGGTGGGGACGTGTGAATGCATACGAAATAGGTAACTAAGGGAACCATGCTTAAGAGTTCATTGCAAGCATAAGAACCAACTCAACGGCTTATCAAAATGTGATGCTTGCAAATTTTCTTGGTAATCAGAATGCCAATGGAAAAAGCATGTCACAGTCCATCACAACTATCTGCTCAAATGATTCAATGTGATGATTTTGTTGCCTAGCTATTGCAGGAAAACTTGTTTCTACAGAAAACAAGACAACATGATACGTCATAAGCATATAGTCTAAATCAAACACTTTCAGTTACCTCTGGGTCAAGCATAAATTCTATAGCACTTGAAAGGCGTTCAACATTGAGCTCAGATATGGGAATCGGTGCAGGTCCAACTCCTATTGCATGAATCCTCTCACCCCAGAAAAACTGGTCACCGAAGAAAGGTACAATCGTGGTTGGACACTGCACAAGAAAGGTACAATTGTAAATTAATAGCACAAACATGTATAATGATACTAATAGAAACATATGTTCCACCAGCAAATCAAAATTTGACTTAGGCAGCCACAACTATCAACCCATTTGAAATGACACAATGTTGTCCAATGAACTGCTAAGCAAGAAATACCACAAAGAATTCTTCAAATATGTTTGTCTGCTAGACAAGAAAGTGAAAAGAACTGTAGTATTAGAAACATACTTCCGAGCTTATATTCGAGCTTGCCAAACCCTCTAAAAATGGAAAATAAAAACCATCATTACTGCAACCCTATTATAAAGCAACACAAAGGCAAGTACTTCATCTGCCATTACGATGTCCCATTCCATACAAAAAGCCAATGCCATGCCATTGGGTCTCACATGCATCGTCCACATTTAGCAATAATGACTGACATTCAAAAATTCCATCTGCTCCTGCAGCAGTAGGAAACATGATAATTGCTGGGTTATAGCATTCAAAGTCAAGTTCCATGACTGCAAAATTCCATCTGCTGCTGCTGCTGCTGCAATAGGAATCACGATAACTGCTGGGCTATACCATTTAAATAAGGTTCCCCAACTGTCACGCTCTTTTTTTTTTTCTTTTCCTTCCCTTTTCTTTCTCCATCTTTAACCTCCTTGCTTCTCTCAACTTATTTATTTTCTCCTCTCCCTGTATTTTCCTTTTTTTCCCATGTGCCTTTAGGAAAAAGAATAGATTTTTGACAACAACCATCATCATCTTTCAAAAGATGCTCAAAGGAGATAGTAGCGCTTGAGAAAAGAGGAAAAGAGAGGGGGGACTTTCTGCATGTTGCTATATATATGCACGTGTTTATTTAGAATACATAATAAGAAGTTCTAAGAGGCAATTACCCCAGCTCTCAATCCTGAAGCCGTTGTCCCAGCTCCACCATGGTGAACCTGAGCATTTTTCAGAATTATCAGTCACCAAGATGAGAAAACCACCATTTTAGTTCAGTAAATGAGATAGCAACTAGCTTGCAGTTGGTCTCATCAAACAAATAATTCTTTCTTTGGAAGGCAACTAAAGCCTCTGAGAATACAAAAACAAAATAAATATGAAATAATTAATGATGTCTTATTTGTCAAATAGGTATCCAAAACCAGTCATTCAACCAGCTTAAGAAGAAGGCTGGAAATTATCATCTCAAATGTAACAACTTAAACAAGACATCCAAGTAGCAGAATATTCCTATTCAATTATTCACAATATTAACTGTATATTAGCTTTCTGCTGCAGAGGTTGCTTTATACCAGTGATTTATGAGGAGTATCGACAAGAATTTATCTAGAATTAAGAAATCCTGCATACAAGACCAGTAAATGAATCAGATTTTCCAGCGGAGTATAAGCTTAATTACTGGTACCAGAAATTTCTGACGACAGAATTACAAAGACATAAATTTAGGTAATTGTCTGTAATAACAGAAGTCAAAAAACATGGTTCGTAGGAATAAAAAGTGTAGATTATAATTAGTCAAAGTGTCAAACTACAACGATTAGATAATATAGCTTGTTATTCTAATACAGATCTATTTGACCAAGTGTATACACACATTTCTAGACCATAGTATGAAAAAATTGACCGCCAAATAGAAAGCTTACCACTGCAGCGCAATGAGGGAACAACCAATCGTGTGGGCAATCCCCAAGAAGATAGACATCTACAGGGACTTCAGACACTGCATTAGTGAGATACAGAACTGAAGTTATTTTACAAAAGAAATAAAATGCAAAAACAAAACTGATTCATATGACAATATTATCTACAACTAAGGGACCAGAAGAAAGAATTTAATATCATGAACAGAAGAAAGAATTGAATATCACAAACATTAAGTGTATCTTTGTTGAATATTTTAAATTGCATATTGGACAAACAGCTTTGAAAAATCTTCTAGCACATAACTCATTACATTAACAAACAAAGAAATAATATATATGTTTCCACTTAGTAGTAAAGTATGGGAAACTCACTGCATCTAACCAACTAGAATAATCCTACTGACACTTTAAGATGTGTATGTATATTACAACGAAATGGGAAATACATACAACTTCCAAGATCTCCCCAACCACGGCTGATAATCCCCCTTTGACCTGTCTCTCTTAGTGCCTCCAAAATGATAGTCGTAGTCTTCTTTGCATCTTCAAGTGGCTTGACAAAGACATATTGAAAACCAGAACAAAACATCATATACAGCTTTCAATCAAAAGTAATAAAGAAAGACTTAAGGCCTTAAGATCAGCAGGAGCTGTTATAAACTTATGAACTACACTTACATGCATAACAAAAGTATGTCAAGTGGATGACACAGACAATATGCTCTTGCAAAAACAAGAAATATAGCCTAGAAGAAAAAGAAAGAAAGTTTGAGATGGGTATCAAATTTATTGACAATTAGACACTATAAGAGGATTACTTGATCCCTTAAATGCTTAAGCTCTCTTTACAATATGCGTTAGGTGCAACTACAATCACCAAATAAACATGTGAATATTGAACTTTAAATCTCATCCATGATCCTTAGCTAAACAATGATCCTTGATTTTGGCACTCGGATTTTATTATAATTTAGAAATTTGACGTGCATAAATGTATCATTTCGGCCTGTGTGCATTGCTTCCTGCTATGTAATAGTCAATCAAGTACCATGAACATATTAAAAACCTTTTATCTCTTCTACTATTCTGCATTACTTGCTTATCTTCTCTGTCAAGATGGCTTACAAACATGACTGAGTTTTCTCATCTATAACAACATGATTTTAGATTATATAAAAGTAGAACCAGCTAATTAAATGCTCTTGCAATATTCATAGAATGAGAAGAATATATGTTTGCCATCGTATAAATAAAATCAGAGCTAAAACACTCACTGGCCGCTAAACATGGCATCAAAATTTCAAATTAGAACCAGAACTTGACCAACTGGTTCAAAACCAAGTGTTAGAAAATTGCATAACATGTTAAAACCAGCACAAGAAGGTGACACATTAACATGCCATAGCCTATGCAACGAAGAGTTACTTGTAGTACATCCCATGCATTAGCATGGTACAGTACTCACTCGGCAAACATTGGTAGATATTTAAACCACTCTAAACTTTTATTTAGAAAAATTAAAATATGGTATGTACTCACTTGGCATGCCAAATTAACTGACAAGGAAGTGATGCAGTAAGCATCACCATTTTAAAGATTTATTTATGTAGAACTATCAGGTTTGCAACTAGTGAAGCACGTAATTGGGCCATTTTTTTCTATATTCGAACCATATGGGCTTATGTTTATGCATACCCATGGAAACTAATGGCTGGGAAAGGAATATGATTAGAATCACATATAACTAGAAATGCATGTTCCAGGTCACCATACAAGTGCACATATGATATGCCACTTGGTCTGTGACAAGATACTAGCAAAAATTGTTGTATGATCAAGGAATAAGCCATTACATTTACCAAGCTACCTTTTCTATGATTGTTTTTGAAAATTTTTATCTGGTCAATAGCATGAATGAAACATGTCAGCAAAGTTAAAAGCCACTGACACTGAAGACCAAAGCTCTTTGGTCACAGGTAACGAGTGGGTAGGTGACACGGGAGTGTCTCCAAACTCTGAATCGAGGGAAGTCAAAATAGTCACAATAGTTTTTCATTTTCCAATAAATCAAAATTTTAATCCTCATTTCACATTAATTCAATCTGATCCTCATTTCACATTAATTCAATTTTAATCCTCATTTCACATTAATTCAATTTTAAGACCAATAGTTTTTCATTTTCCAAGCAATCAAAATTTTAATCAAAATTATATGATTTTTATAACATGAATTATACATAATTATCATTGCAAAGCTTCTTGAGTAGGAAACCAATGCAATTTGATTTGAAGTTCTCTATAGAAAGTTTATACTCGATTCTCTCTACAAAGGTCATGATTGCTGCTCTACCGAGATTGGAATAAAGTTTTTATCACCTTTTGAATTTTAATAATTATCTATGGGTCTTTAATTAGTTTTCATTTATTTTAAATTGAAAACAATGAAGAATTAATAACTCACACTTGGAGGGGTGTTCTAAGCATATCATTATATGTATCTCATATCATGTCTTATAAGCCTCAAAAGCATAGAGTATTTTTAATACAAGTCTTGTTTCTTGAGAGGTATTGTCCTTCTCATATAAGTCTGAATCTCTTTTGTTGATTACTTAAAGTGCTGAGTTCTTAAGTCTTATATAATCTAGACTCCTTAGGGTCAGTGATTTCAATAGGCGCTCGGGCACTCGCCTAGGCGCTCGGGCGAGGCGAGGCGAGGCCCGAGCGCCTCGCTTCATGTCCAAGCGCCTCGCTTCAACGAGGCGTCGCCTAGGCGCTCGCCCGAGCCCAGGCGTCGGGCGCTTCGAGCAAGCGCCCGGGTTAAACCAGGCAACCGAACCAGTGTTTTACGTCTGGTTCGGTCTCCGGTGCTTTAGTTGGTTCAATCGAACCAACTAAATCATCGATAGGCTCCCTCTCATGATTTCCCCGACTTCCCCAACCCTAACGCTCGCGATTTTGCCGTCGAGATTTCTTCTCCGTTATCATTGCTCTCTGCTGCCGCTGCCACTGTCGCTACTCGCCACTACCACAATCGTCGCTCATCGTTGTTTTCGCCGCTCGCAGCTCCCACTCCCACACCCGCTGCCGCTCGTAGCTCTCGCTCACGCTATCGCTCGCCGCTCCCGCTCCCGCTCCCGCTGTCGTTGCCTTAGCAGCCTCGATCTTCTCACACTCTTATCACTATACTGTTAACAGTATATTAACAGTTAACTGTATACTAATAATAGTATTTTTATTTATTAGATTAATAATATATTATTTTGATTTTAATACTATAAATTTTTATTTATTTAAAATTATTATTAGGTTTCAGAATAAATGGCAAGTGTACAAAGCAACTCAATAGATTTGATGTAAAATTTTATTATTTTAATTTTTGAGACTTTTTATTAATATGACATTGTGATTTTGTATTCGATTTTCTTAATTTAATAGCATATTTTTATTTAAATGATTATATTAATTATATTATATATTTTTATATTTTAGCGTCTCGTTTCGCTCGGGCAAGCGCCTGGGCGAGCGCCTAGCGCCTCAGGCGTTTTTGGACCTTGGCGCCTTTTGGCGCCTAGCGCTTTTTAAATCACTGCTTAGGGTAGCCTTTGGGTAGTGATATCTGTATCCCTTGAACGTTATCGTGAAAATGAGATGGTTTATCTTCCCTTATATTCCATTTTTGACTGATTTCCTCTCCATCCTGGCATCAGTAAGCATCATGACTCTCTATTTCTCTCAGGTAGCAAACTGATAGCACGCTTCAATAGTTCACACAACCACAACCTGGGTTCCCAAATCTATATTGGACACAGGTAGTGAGTACACAAGCAGCAGTGCCACAGAAGCTCACTCAGTTTAGGAAAGGGGTGGGAGGCGCCAATTCCAACAAGGATTATTCCCAGAGACCCTATGGGATCATGTAAATTTGGGTTAAGAGAAAGCATGGGCTGAGGCTTGAAGTTTATCCAACTAAGCTGAATAACGGACAGTTATCTTCAACCGCTTTAGTTCTCTTAAATTCTTAAGTTTTGAACCCTACCAATCCATCTAGAAGCATAAGCTCAATCCATTGATAGACGCATTAACCTGGTTGGTAGATGACATGGTCCACCACAAATGCTTCCACCAAACTGACACAGACAAACAAGATCTATTTAAGTTTTAAGCTATCAAAAACTAAACTTATTTTATCTTAAGAACCATAGAAGATTATTCTTATACTAAGAAAATGTCCTATCCAATGACTATTGTCTCGTGTCAACCAATGGTATCCATCCTGGGCTGGCCGATACAGATCGGTCCGTCACGAACAAAATTGTAAACGAGGTGTTTGATGTAATGCTCATGTATGACCGTGTCTTTCAGTTGTATTCATGCTTTGCACAGCATGGAGAGGGCTGGCCGTAGGCTTGGCAGCCCCATTTTGGTCGGCTTTGATGGTCGTTTTAGGTTTATAAACGTAGGTTGTATCATGTGAGCACTTGTGGACTGTAGTGGACCATTTTGGACCGTTTGTTGTACGACCGTTAAGAGCTTGTAAAGTCTATGGTTGTAATTTGCATTGACTATAAAGTGTTTGTTGAAATGGTTGTTTGTAGATCCCGAGTGAAGCGTTTTCTCTAACCCATTTTTTCTTTTGCAGGTCTAAAGGGACAATAGGAGGTTTCGGGGAGGCAGACCTTTACGAACGGACACGCAAGAGTGTAGTACAACTTAAACAAAACCAACTAAGTTCGTAAAATTTTAGAGCAGTTCGAGGCAATGCAACACAAACGAGACAGGTCTCGTGATGGACTAGATCATACGAAGGTATGATCGGGTGCCACTGGAAGCTCCACTTCGATGAACAATACGACGGCGAGAAGGGCTATGTAATCAAGGAGTAAATGTCATGGTACCGCAAAGGCGGGTCTTCATACCACAAAGGTGGGTCTTCCATGCGTGCATCAAATTTTGCATCGGATGATAACCTTGGACATCAACATATAGGGGCTGTGTACCACCGAAGGAGAATTCTAAATGCAAGTACTAGTGAGTCCCATGAGGGGACTTGATCATACATAGGTTGTATGATCGGAGTGACTGAAGAGTTGGATTACTCCAAAGCTCATATTCGCTTAAAGGAGCTCGGTAAGTCAAAGGACAAAGTCGAGTGAGTGAACGTTGCTACCAAAGAAGCTAAGGAGAACATAATCGGCGCAAGCCCCGCAACATGATGGCGGAGACCATACATGAGAGTTGTAGTCCGACTTTCCATCAACCAAGGGGAACTGTTCGAAGAACATAGAGGTGTTGAAGCAGGTGGTCGAAATGGGCGAGGAACCGACGATGAGTCCAGAGTGACTCAGCCATGGTTTGCAGTACCGATCCGTACCGGTCCGATAGGCTTCCGGTACGCGGACCGCCTGTTACCGGTCCGGTATTGTAGCAGTACTGTAGCAGTGTAACACTGCTACAGTGCTCGGCACGCCTGAATATACCGCTCGGTACACCTGGGTGTACCGAGCGGTATACCGTACCGTACCGGTACCGAGCCCAGGTCGAAACTCCGGTACGGTACGGTATTGCGAACCTTGGACTCAGCTACCCAAAAACCAAGTATCGGTTAGAATAGAGATGGACTCGGAGGAGTGTCATAGTGCTGCAAAGGCGAATCTACCAATCACAAAGAAAGGGACGCAAATGTGAGGTGGCGGATAGTAGGGTCGTGGGCATAGCAACGTCATGGTACTGCAAAGGCTGGACTTCCGTGGAGTCACCGATCCCTTGCTCTCATGGAGGGAGAGCGTTTGGTCGTGAAAGGGGCTAAGGAGGTGGAGAATGCAGAGGCAAACTCCAAGTATCGAGACAAGGATAAAGGGAAAAGTCCATGAAACTTTATAAGACCGATGTCAACGAGCTTCTCATCAAGATAGCCGAAAATGGAGGACTTTGGGTCGATGCAAGAGTGTTCCACCAAGGAACGAAGTAAGTAGTATGCGATGTTGTACATTTGCTACTCAGAGGAGTAGACGATAGAGATGTTGAAGACGATACAATCCCAGATGCGACTAAAACTATTAGAGACTTGCTCCAAGTTGAGGTAAAAACTTCTTGCATTCTAGAAGTTCGATGGTATTGAGAAAATAAATCACAGTAGCTAACTCAACATAAGGAGTAGAAACACTTCGGGTGCTTCGGAAGTGTGAGCAAAAAGTAGGCGAAGGCTACTAACCAGCACAATGCAGAGAGTACAAACCTCGAGGAGGCAGGCGAAATCAAGTAACCTTTGCCTTCTCAACTCTTAAGAGAATGGACGAAACCGAGTACCCCAATTCCCTTATTTATCCAACAGAGGAGCCCTACACAGGTTCAAAGACCATTCGAAGAAACCTAATGAAAGACAATAGTTGTCAAAACCTCACCAATGGTGATCGGTGCTACTAAAAGTAAATTGTCCGCTTCATTTCCCAACAGAATGTCAATCAAAAGCGGAAGTGATACGAACCTACTAAGAAGTGACAACTAAGTGGAAGAAGAATCGATAGGCAAATTTTGTGAAGGAAAGACCCCAAAAACTTCAAAGTTTGCGAGGCGATACTTGTTAAAGCTCTAACAAGCATCTACCCAATTCAAGCGGCATGAGACGTTTGAGAGATTGGCACATAACAAAGAATGTCTTTTCTTTCATCTTAAGGATCCGCATGAACCAACAAGGATCAACACAACTCAATCGACCCCACACCAGAGTCAAAGTCATTGGCGAGTTGAAGCAGCATGGCAGATCAAAGTTCGACTACTCAACAATAACGGCGGAGAACACTTGGGAGCCAAGAGGCGCGTTACAGCTAGGGCAGAAGATTAAAGACTCAGCAAAAGCATGGAGATGCAGCGTCTACAAATGCTTCGACGAGGACGTCAAAGGAATAAGTGGGGAAGAATGTCATGGACAAAATTATAAACATGGTGTTTGATGTAATGCTCATGTATGTCTGTATCTTTCGATTTTGTTCATACTTTGCACAGCATGGAGAGGGGTCGTTGGCTTGACTGCCTCATTTTGATTGGCTTTGGTGGTCGTTTTAGCCTTGTAAACCAATGTTGTGTCATATGAGCACTTGTGGATATTTCGGTCTGTAGTGGACCAATTTGGACCCTTTGTTCTACGACCGTTCAGAGCTTGTGAAGTCTATGGTTGTAATTTGCATTGACTATAAAGTGTTTGTTGAAATGATTCCTCATGGATCGTAAGTGAAATGATTTCTCTAACCCGTTTTCTCTTTTGTAGGTCCTAAGGGACTATAGGAGGTTTCGGGGAGGCTGACCTTTGCGAATGGACATATAAGGGTGCCGCACGACTTAGGCAAAGCTAACTAAATTCGTGACAAGTCAATGCTGATTTTCGGGAAAAGGTCAAAAAATGACTGAAAATTCAAAAGAAAACCATTTTAGGTTCTTTATTTAGTAATATTTTTATTGTATTTAAATAAAAATAGAGTGTATATTAGACATAAATAAATAGAAATTCTAGTAATAAGGATGAGCAAATGAATTTATCTTTCAAATAACCCCTAAGCAGGCCTAAATTACAACTAATGACCACTTATCACGTCTACACCAATCAAAATAACACTTATTAACTCTAATTAAACTTTAGTTAGACTTTATAATCTCTCTTTTATCCAAATCCAAATCAATAGCTTGATTATCACTAATTGTTGACTAGAAACTTTAATGACAAGTAAGAGTGTGAGAAAGGGAGAGTGAGAAAGAGAGGGAGAATGAGAGTGGAGAGTGAGTGAAAAAGTTTAGAGGATAGGAGACTTAAAGCCCAGAAGAGGCCCCAACAATCAATTTGAGCGTTGGGTTAAAACTTGACCCAATATGGGTCGCTATTGAACAAATTCTGATTGATACTGATTTGTCTACGCTGATACAACATTGTGTCGACCGATACATCTCGTACCAACCAACACCTAACCCATTCCCTTTGTACTGCCTGAAATGGGCTGGTCACATACCAATTAATTGGCAGACCGATATGAAATACCAGTTCGGACAGAATGGCAGTCCTTGGTCCTATCAAGGCAGAGAAATAAACCATGGTTACCACAAACAAGATGGTCATATTGCTAGTGGAAAGCAAGGCACAGTAGCAGAATGTTTCTTTTACTTACCACAACTTTAACTATTCTGCAACTTACATCGTAATACGGAGTACAGACACTTCTGAGTTTTCTAAGATTCAGAAAAAGATTTCCAACACTGAGAGAAATAACTTAAGTAATAAGTACTATCCAATCAAGAAACTAATAAATTAAGAGACATACCATGCTACCAAATCCTATGTATATAGGTTTTGGTCCCTGTTCAATCCACTGCACAAACTCCTTTTCAGGTTGATATTCAGTCCCAAGGTTTAAGAAACAGAAACCAACAACATCAACCAAGGCACCCCAATCTGCAAAAGGAAGTGAGATTTTGGTTCCTGACAGATAAAATAGTATATTTGGTTCACATTTTAATAAGAAAATGTTTTGATACTCAGAGAATCTGAAGATAATAGCAACAGAAATATGCAACTGAAAGTTTGAATAAAAAGAAGAGCACCTTGCATGTAATCAATTTAGTGATAATATTATATACTATTCTAGATATGCGTCTAGTAACATAATCTAATCTAGACCCATTGATATCAGTTTCTACTTAAAGATTAGCCTTAGCACACCCCATTCAAGTTACTCACAAAGAGATATTACATCAGAGAACCTTGACAGAAGTATTTCAACCTGCACTTTGCAAATGCAAATCAGTAGACATTCAAGTTCAGACAACATATTCCATAATTTACAGTCCTAAATGCATTCTACAAGACTTGAATTACAATAAGCCACACACAATAAATCCCAATTTTGTGATGGCGATCTGATGTCCATCATGCATCTCTAACAGTAGCTCGAGAGACAGTAGCCATATTATAACCACTCGAATTGTTAAGAAGCTTACAAATTTTAGAAGGCGGATGGCGTAATCCTCAAACAGAATCATCTCTTATAAAATTGATAAAAGTAAATTTTACACCAATCTTGCAAGTTGTATACACCATTTAGCAGAGCAAACATATAGTGGGCCCAGTTATCACCTAGCCAAGTGCAATGCAACCTTGTTCGCTTTCATCATTGTCTAGTTATATAATGTGATGCGAAAAGTTCATATCAATGTTTTCAAAAGCGTTAGGTGCCAAAGGATGCCAAAACACCCAAGGCAGTAGGCGCTTGCCCAAGCAATGCAAGGCACCCCCAAATATTATTATGCAAAAAATATATACCTGTTTTTTATTTATAATTTTAAAAATATATACCAAGCGAGCAAAGTGAGGTGTTCCTATTATCTACCTGATAGTGTACTGTTATGTCATAACTCCTAACATTGTATCCACCTAACAATGTTGTCCTAGCAATTTTACAAATCTAGGAAATAGGAGATCATTAAACAAAGTGTTCAAACTTGTGCAGGAAATAGGAGATCATTTAACAAAGTTGTTGTAACCTATAAACTAAGAAAGAGGAGATAACCAATTGACAAAAGGCTATGGAATATGTCACTGAGGAAGGCAACAATGCATGACAAAGGAAGGTTGGGTTCTTTGACTCATGTAGGGTTCGTGTGGCTATGACAGTGAAGTCACTGAGCGCCCAGGCGAGGTGAGGCAAGGCCCGAGCACCCGCCTATTAGTCTAAGCAAGCGACTTGACTTGGGCATTGCCCAAGCAAGAGCTTGGGTCTAGGCGTTGAGCAGGCCAAGCGCCCACTTGGTTCAACTCATGCTAGGTCAAGCCTAAGTCGACCCAAAACTCCTCTAGTTTGATTGAACCAGTTTATGTCGCAGAACAGTAGACGGCCCGCTGCCCTAACACACAAGTCGTTCTCGTTCTTTCACACTGTGTTTCTTGTGACGGCGTTCTTGCCATCAGCGAAAGATGGAAGCAGCGATAGTGGCACATCTTCCTCCAGCAGTAGCGACGAGTCTTCCTCCAACGGTTGTGGCAGTGTCTTCCTCCGCCGATCGCTTCTTCCCCTGTTGAGAACTCGTCCATATGATTCCAAAATGATGACATCAAGATGATTTCACTTGCCCTCTTGCCTTTTGCCTCTTTTACCCATTTACTTGTAACCCATTTCTCTGAGGTAACATATTTCTAAGCTTGAAAACGTTGGTTCATATTGAGACAAGTTGTAAGCTTACAATGTTAATATGTTATTTGACCATGTAAGCAACTGCCAAACCAATAAGCAGACTCCTTGTGCAATCCGACTATGTTACACAATGCGGTAGGCCCCAAAGATCTAGTGCACATCATAGGTAGCTTCTTTTCAGGTTATCTGCTCAACCTACAATTATGTTTAAAGTGTCGACCCACATAAGTATTTCATTCATGTTGCTCATGTAACTCATTGTTTGTAGAAACCAAAGTAATGCACAATATGTTAATGTATTCTAAGCTAACGTGGACATGTACTAGTCCCATCTATTTCTATGATAATGCCACATAATCAATGGATATCATAAATTACGGGCATCAACATAATAATAGATATAATTGTAAGTTGGGTATAGCACTACATTAACAGCACATTGGCACATCAGATAATTGTCGGTTAACTACCACACTTGGCCATGCACTTCCCACACTGGCATAAAAGTTTATACATCCTTAACTGAGTCATCTAATATACTATGAACTCATAAAAACATCTTTTTGCACTGAACAGTGCAACAGATCTATCGAACCTCAGCAGCTAAAACTAATCTTGATTGTGCCATGCACACAAATGTCAGACACCATCTATGTGGGATTAAGCTCCATATGATTAATTATTAAACATTGGTCTATGTCTCAAATCTCAAACTTCCTAACCATATATATTAATTTCCACCTAACATGAGTATTTCCGTGAATGAGAATGTCTAAATTCGACATTACATGCATGTTCACACATATGATTATGTCAAAGTGGAATACAGTGATAAAATACAGTTCCAGCCTATGAAATAAACTTTAAAATGGCAAATGAATAATTATAAACCAACGGATTGCTCGATATATCAAACAAATGGCCAACTTACCAGTTGGCTTTGGTACAAGATGGGGACTCCACATGTATCCTGTTGGCAAATGAGATATAGATCCATGATACGTACTGAAGTAAGCAATTGGAGGTAATTTCAACTTCCTTTTTCTGAAGTCATTTATAAATCCCCTTATACCCCACCAGACTATTAAGTCCACAATAAGATATGATAGCTGAATAAAACAAAAAAATACTAAATAAACCAACTAGAAAATATGCATGATGAAAAAAGAAGCATACAAGAAGCATACCCTGTATGCTGCACTTTGAGGAACACGTGCGAAAGGATGTGGAAATTCATTAGTTGGCCTGCCACACAAAATAAAAGTTAATGAGCAAGTGTTATTGTCTATAATCAAGTTAGAAGAATATAGCAAACAAAAAAAAATGAATTAATTCAAGGTTGCAGTCTTCAACCCAAGACAAATCATCCTATGACTACCCAGAGAGTAAAAGTTTGGGTTGTCAAGGCTAATTCAATGAGGTTTCCAAACCACAGAGTGGTTGTAATTGAATACTCCAACTTTAATTCAGTTACTGACACTTCAAAGTTCATTCAACTACACCTTATATAGATGGAGAATCCCATAGACTACAACCAAGTATCCCATTCCATACATACAACAGTTTGTTCTGCATTTTGCCTCCATCAGCTAAACTTAAATAGAAAATAGAAGACTCTGGGGGTTCAAATATTCTGAAATTTTGATCATAAACAGTGAGTAATAACACAATGGCCATTCAATAATCAGAGGAAGATCACCGTCACAGTGTTAATATGGTGTAGAAATCCATGTAGCTGAGTTAAATATTTGGAACTAATGCTGGCTACCACACACTAATGTGTGTTTCTTAATTATGACGGATAATAATCAACTTAAAATGGAGCCTAAAGTCATTCACTCACAGGTTGATAAGAAAAAAGAAATATGTAAATTTTACTAAAAGGGGCATACCCAGTGCACGAGGCTCCCACCAATACAGGATCTGGGGACAGTTGATGTACAAAACCTTATTTCTAAATATTTAAATAGGCTGTTTTCTTGACTCCAACCTTGGTCTAGTTACAAAGGAGCAACCTTACTACAAATCTATAAATTTTAGTAGGAACAAAAAATCTTTTATTTCATAATAAACAAATGCTTGTGATCATCAATCACGACAGCAAACATATGATACTTCTGTTCCAATAGCAAATAAAAAATCATAATCTTTTACTATTTGAATTGATATTTTGAAGAAACAGATAATTACTACATATAAAAAAGTACAAGAAAAAGAAATAAGTAACAGTTTTGTCATCTAGAGCATTTCCCAAATAAAGGAAAATAAGATATATAGTGCTCAGACATCATGAACATTATAACTTTAGTAAGTTTGGACCAGTAAAAGATTGAATAAATTGTCCTAGTTGGAACATTTGAGGGTCCAGATAAATTAGTTGAACATGGTAGATTGCAAGATTTGAGATGATGGAGGACTGCAACTTGTGCACACTGGAAATAAGCCATGCTTGAGCTTTCAACAAAATAGCTGTTCAAAATATAAAAAAAGTTGCTGAAAAGCTTGGTAATTATGGCTTACGTCCAAGGCATTGTGAAGAAGATGTGAAGAGGCACGCCAAGAGCTTCAGCTACATGTAAATGGCCTGTAGAGTGTAGACATGAGTTGGTGTTAGTGTACAAGAGTTGGTATTTGACTGAGGATTTATGTTTCTTAACAAATTCAATTATGATGTTTTTGTTAAGCGAAAAATGGACAACCTGATATCAACAAAACTGATGCTTGAATAAAGGATGGTAATGGGCAGGTGGGGGTGGTTTGGCCAAGAAGGGGTGAGTTTCACAGTGACCATCCTCACCCTGCCACTTCAAAATCCGGCCACTTCTCCGCACCAACTTTGATCCGGTTAAAGAAATGAAATATCAATCTTGAATAGCACAAAAGCCAATGCTATTGGTTTCTCCCTGACCTATTTCATATTTAATTTATATTTATAATATAATGAAGAAAATTATTTATATATAGCTTTTAGGATGACTTTTTCACAGGGCAGTTGAGTTCAGGGAGGGGATAAATGATTTTTAAAAAGTATGCTCACCCCATGCCCTTGTTAAAACTGCTTAAACCTGAAAAAATCAGGCCAGATCAAGCAGGTGCAACAGGAGTCCAAATTGAAACTGTCATCCCGATGAATGATAGAAAATAATAGTATTTCAATTGTAATTTTGTTGATTGGAAGTACAATTGTTTCATGGGAATTCAAGATTAAGAAAATATAAATTAGAATTCAACCATGACATATTCTCTTCTGCACACACCACAAATAAGCATCCCAATTGTGTATATTCAGGCAGATAACACATAAGAAATAGTCCTAAAACATGTTGGATATCATTTTAAACTATCATACAAATATGTCAATCCACAATGGTCAGAAAGCATGCTAATAAATTACAGATGAGCAGGATTGCAACGTGGATTGTGATCAACCTGAACCCACTAAACCCAACCCAATCAAATAGCAGATTTAGAAGAAGCAAAAGAGATTTCGGACACTCTATGAAAGCATTTTGCAATTAATTTACCTTAATATAAGTTTACATTTCAAATCCATTACGGTAGAATTTTGGAACTCAGGTTAAAAATCTCAAAACTCAACCAAATTCAATGTGGCCTAGCTTTAGAACCAAGCCAAATGAAGTTCAACTAAACATACCTTAACCTGAAACAAATTCGATTTGGTATAATATGAAACCAATAATGCAACCAGACCTATCCCATTGCATCCAGACCCAATCAACTTAACCACCTGAAGTTAATGCAGGTACAATAGGGAAATTTCAATGCAAGGCTGCATTTGGTGGCGGTGTGTTTCGAGAATTTTATTTCAGTTTGGGTTAGAGGGACCTTCAACCCCACCCACACACATGAGAGTGATTAAATAATTAAAACGGCGTCTGGTTTTTTGCTGACACAAATTCTACGAGAAGAAAGAATGCTGAAATCTTCTTCTTATAAAATGTGATCCACAGCGAAAAATCCGTTATAAAATGACTAACTGGCGACATCAAAGACAACAATCAAAAGATATTATCAAGAAATTCCTTAATTGCTGATAAAGAAACACTAATTCCTTTTGGATTTATAAAAATTATCAAAGGTTGAAATACATATATAATCAAAAAAGTTCAGATATCTGCAAATGCATTAATATCAATCTCACCATAAGCAGGTGGATTTGCTATAATTGCCTGAGCTCTGAAAGGCATCCCAGAATCTAAATCAGATTCTGTGCATGCTGGGAGTAGAGAATCAATTATTTCCTTCAGTTGCTTCCGTTGTGTATTAATCTCTGCTGGTCCTGATAATATGAAACCCTTGTTTCTTGCCATATCTGTATTTGAAAATATTCCAAGAGTAATAAATTTGAAAGTAGAGACTAACTCTAATTAGGAACAGGCAATGAGATCCTCAAACCCACTCGTACTCAGATTATCATGCCATGCAAACCAAATGCAAAATCATTTACTTAGGTTGGTACTAAAAATCAACCTTTCAAATTGCAAATGTATGTTATGTACATATACTAAAGGAATCTGATGGCATGAAGCATCACATCATGTATCATCAGTACCTTCACCAGGAAGCCACTTGAAGATGTTCATTTTCAATTTTTAGATGTTAAGGTACCATTACAATTTGGTAGTTTTTACTAGGTTAATATGAAGATCTGGCATTAATGTCCACAAAGATGTAGCATGCACAATACATTTTAAAATAGGCTAGATTTAACATACACCATCTAGATACATGGAAAACTATAGTGGATGATTTGGAAAGATCAAAAAAACAATGCAAGGTTCATAGTGAACAAGAATTTCGAAATGACACTCTTAGTTAGTTTCACTCTTGGGGAAACTATATACCAGAAAGAGCTTTCTATATTTTTTAATTTTTCATTAAAGTTCTTGTTAGTTCTTATGAACCCATGTAATTGCCTCTTCCTGTGTTCCATCCTTGCCTTTCTCTCCTTATACTTTCTTTGTTTATTTTTTGTTTACTATGGAGTTTGGACTTTATTTCATTCTGCTATAAAGTGAGATTGGATAGCTGTCCAGCCAATCTCTTCACCTCTAAAAGAGAATTACATTAGTGTATTCATCTCATGAATAAATGAAAAAATATAATTCTTATGGCCTAGACCTAGTAGTTGAGAAAATGCTGCAAAGGCTTACTATTATTAGTTAAACCTATAGATATGTTGCCCATACAATAAAAAGAGGACTAATCAATAAAAAATAAAAAATTCTGTGAATTATACAAAGAAGAGTCATGGTATGAAATTTGAACAAAAACAGAATGATTTTGAACAAGAATTCTCAATACTTACATCCAGCCATTACTCGAGGATCACCACCCAAAGGGTAAAATTCCAGACCACATGACTTTACAAAAGTACTGAAATTGACATGAGTTGCCAATCTAACACGATGACCAAATTCCTGAAAAGGACAGGTAAATCATCCATCATTGAACACAGACTAACCAAAATACAAAGTCATCTTCATAAACTGCAAATAAATTATCACTTCCTTGAAAATTAAATGCAAGGACAAAACATGCCACAAACCATATGCCCATATGTTTTTGTTTACTCCATAAAAAGTTCTGGTTAGTCCAATACTCCAATACTTTATTAGATTTGATGCCCTGAAGATTATTAATACAAAAACATCTTGAAGCAGTCCTTTTGTTTAGCTGTGCACCTTGACAATCCAAAATCTTCTTATTTTGTATATAAGCATCTAGCCTGGCCCTCAATATTTTTCTCAATGTGCACATTCATATAATTCTGTAGTATTTTCTTTTTATTCTGCAAAGAAATATTTGATATTTTGGAATGTCCATACAATAATAACCATGCCAAGTGCCAACTAACAAATGTTGGCATGGATTGATTCTTACCATTCTAAAAAGGCACTAACTTGTGTCGTGTCAACCTGTCCTGAAGAGGCCAACATATAGCTAAGCCAATCTTTGGCCATTGCAAACAGGCATATAGGTGTGTCAACTAGCACAACATGAAATAATACCATGTTAGAAAGGTATCAGCCCATCCATATGCCAAGATATGGCAAACCTTGTCAGACATAAAAAATTCACAAGCATATGTTTTTTCAGCTCCTGTGGATTTTCCTTTTTACTCTTTTCATAGGGCACAAGGAAAAGGGGGAAGGGCACCATGTAATGTTCATTTTTCGATAGATTAAACCTGGTATTAGGCACTAAAGGATTTGCTTTTGATCCTTTGTGCTCTTGGAATGCTCAGAATCATAGTTCACATACATCTGATCTGTATCAATATAATCTAGGATTAATTCAATTAAAATACTGAAATCAACAAGAGTTGACTGAATACAACCATGGTTGCCAATCTTGGTCTATTATAGACGATTCAACAACCAACAAAGAAGAAAAAGATGCGGGGAAGGGACAGAGATGAAGGAATGGAAGACAATGCAAAAGAAAGACAAAAAAAGGCATTCGACTATCATTGTGAAACAGTTCAAATTGCCAATACTTTGCTTGTTGTTTGCTACAGTAATTAATGTGGCCATCATATTTTCTGTTCACCAACACTGTTGTAATGTTCATCACCAGCCAGTAGAACAAAGAGTAAAGGGAAGGACAAAAAGCAATCCCTAACCTATCTATAGACATGTTATGACAGAAAAGAGAGATGTCACAGAATTCAAATTAACTTACCTTCAAATAAAGTAATTTTCATTTATCTTTGCAGTACCAAATACTTCATCTATATGGTGATTAGAGACGCTTTGGAGCAACAATGTCTATTACTATCATCACACTGCATGTACTTTTTGTGTGTGTGTGTGTGTATTATATATATGATTTTATGTCGTTTAGAGAGTTACATGCCTTACTAATATTTTTTTTATATTTAAGTTATTTGCATGGTCAATTTCAATCCTGCCATTCCAATCTAGCTAATTCTATCAATCTCATATCGCGCTCAACTGATTTGACAATACAAATCTTGCAAATTATGTCTCACATATCCAAACTGCAACCTTCTAGTGATAGTTGGAACATTGTTGTAACTTGTAAATAGGCTTGTTCATAAATACAGCTACTCAAATCTTTTAAAATTTATTCATTGCTGCATTCAGTTACGGAATAAAACTTTTCCAGCCTAACATAAATAAATCATAATCCTTTAAAACCAATTTTTAAGTTTTCGAATATGTTGCAGTTTAAGGGCCAATCTTCTAGACACTTCACAAAAGATGAAACAATTATGAAATTATATTTTCCTAACTCCATAGAGAACAATGTTTGTCAGTAAATATTTTGCATTGGCCACATATTTCTGCCAACACAAGAAATATGTGACCAAGTCCCTAGGATGCCCAAGTGCCCAGGTTGAGGTGCTCACCTAAGCGATGCCAGGCAAAGGCATCTTGCCCAGAGAGGTTTCTGGCACTAGGGCCTTGCATGCCCCAACACTAGGTAAGCACCCAAGTGCCTTCTGACAACATTGCTTATGACCAAGGAAGCAGGGCAGTAATCACTTGCCATTATATTTTTATGGACAATTGCTAGTGCTAGTAATGTCCCCTGCATGGGCCATGCCATATGATGCTTGTGAAGTATCCACATTTGCTAGAGGTGTATGAATGCCAATATGTACTCTGGACATGTGATTGGCATGTGGGCATACATGGACCCCTTGTGACAGCATGTGTTACGCAGATTGGACATAAGCTCTCCCAGGTTACAGTACCATAGTAATTGAATTCATTATCTTGGCAACTTCAAAAAATGAAACCTCAAAAGTCACTAAAGTGAAAGATCTATAAGTACAGGTTTGCCCATTAAAGATAAAGATAACACAACTATACAATCTTGGCAACTTCCAAGTAACAGTACCATAGTAATGGAATTCATTATCTTGGCAACTTCGAAAAATGAAACCCCAAAAGTCACTAAAGTGAAAGATCTGTAAGTACAGGTTTGCCCATTAAAGATAAAGATAGCACAACTATACAATCTAGCAGGAAAAGTAAATACAAAAGAACAAACATATTGTAGACTTCCAAGTTCACCTCCTTATCAAAATTCCAATAGGCCAATTTTTAGATGAGATTGCTTCTGTTCCCGAGAGATTGATGTTCAGATAATTTAACTCCAACAAAAAAAAATGTTAACCACTAAAACATGAGCAGTTAGGCCAACAAAATCCAAATAGGTTCCAAATAACAAAAAAACCACACAAGTGAATGCTGCTAAACTCCAACATTGTTAGAAAAAACAATTTTGTGACAGACACAAGATATAAACTTTTAAAACTTGTGCCATACTGTATAATACTGTAAGAATACATGCCTGAAGTTTCTTTGCAAAAGCTATAAAAGGCTGAACATCTCCTCTTGTTCCAACCACAAGAATTGCAATCTTCAGTCTTGGGATTGATTTGCTGAAGTCAAAGATGGTGTCTTTAATATCTCCTGGAATAGAACCAATGGCATCAAGCTCCAATAGTTCTGATGCTACAGGGCCTGTCCTTGCAACATCCACCTCCAATGTACCATCATTCTGGATCTTTACTAGGTTTTCAATTAGCTTTTTCTGAAAATTTAAGTACAATTTAGCTGGAAAACTCCGAAGAAAGAATGAAAATAAAAGTTTACACCTAAAGAATTGTTTCCGGAATAAACAAGAAGACAAGGACCAGCAGAACTGTTTATGATGATGTACAGAGATATGCTTACAGGGAATATGACCTTATAAGTAGTATATCAATGACAGTAGTGACATGTTCAAGCATTTCACTGGCTGACCTAGGTATGACTAACTCACCGGATGCTAACACAATTGGTTAACATATATAATAGCATGCATGTACTCAAATTAAAGCACGTGAACATTTTCATGGAGTTGTAGCACTGAAGAACAGGTACTGCTTCAAAAATGAACATAAAGTACATATATGATCTGTGATAAATATTTACCTTTTCACTCTCTGGCAATCTATCCAATTTCAAGTCATACTTTGGAATTTCCTTTTTTTCTGTCTTTGGTCGAGGCAAGGTACGCTCTGGACCTTTAGGCAATAGTCCACTACTATTAGATCGCACCGGTGCAGTATAACAATGCTCCAAGTCCAACCCTAAAAAAGTATTATGGAAAAAAAATAAGCTTTCTACTGAAAGAAGTTATAATTTTATTTTAACAGCATCAAGGAAACTCAAGGGTAGGCGTCAAGGTAAAAAAAGCTGTATTTGATCCCAAGTATGGAATAAAAAGCCAACCAATATTGAGTACAGTAATCAGAATTTCCTGTTTGAGTCGTGACTGGATAAAAAATCACCCTATGAGGCAGTGTTTCCCTGCATGCACCAAAATACGCATTATTCTTCAAATACTTCTCATACTGATTATGTTCGATGAATAATACCAGTTAAAATGGAACCAGTTAGTTAAAACTAGTATTCTTGTTTCACTAAGAGTGAATCAGTACAGGTCCGGTAAAAGCTATATGGTTGGACTAGTTAGAGTTTAAATGCCTAACTGGTCAGCCTCCAACGTTTGAAGCACATAACAAACCCAACCAGGAAAAGGATAAAGAAGAGAAGAGCTCCTTCCACTGGCCCTCTAGCTTGAACCCCTCCAACCCTTGGCTTCAAAATCCAACAGGAAGAACAAGAGTAGGACACCGAAAAGGAACTAAGGAAGTACGCATCATTATTTACACCCTCTAATTGGAAATAAGCCATGTCAGGAAAAAAATGATACAGATTCAGCTAGGTATTAAACTTCTTAAATGGGCACACTATACAGTCAAAACTAGCTACCTGGGGTTGCACGGGTCATATAAGAATTTCCCACACTTGGACAACTTTAACTATACGTGCAATTAGAAGTTCATGACTGTGTGTGTAGTCCATCAAAACTGTATGTCCCTACCATATGGAGTTGGCTACATGGATCTTTCCCAAAGTAACAAATGTGCAATATGATACCAAAATTAGGAGACTATCATTCATTAATACTTAGTTGTCATGACCTACCATGTCAAATTTATTTATTTACATTCGTAACAAATAGAGATCTAATTATTAAGCACAACAACTTAAACTTACTCGAACAGTATGCAATTAAATGAACAGACCAACAAATAGATTCTCATGGTTCAGATCAAGGTTCAGATCAATGGTTGTATCAAATAAATTACATGAGGAATTGACCATCAAATCAATGGCTGCTCAGATTGTGGTCTTCATTCCTTTTTATTTTCTATTTCAGCTAAGAGTTGAGAGTTGTCTCAGAGCAAGTTTGACTAACAGAAGGATCAAAATCATGAATTTAGCCAAACATGGTGTGCCACGCATCATTACTCTTAGGAGTTGAACCATTCAAGCCAATTATCAGTTTCATGTATTTCCCAAAAGAAAAGAAAGAAAAAGTCCAAGTTCCTGCATATTTGTCCAAAAGTTTAATATCTTGGCATGGAAAACCAGTGTATAAAGTTTAAACAAGCAGTCTTCCACAAATTGAAATATCAGAAAACTAGAGGAAGAAACAACGATATCTCGTCTTGAATTACATAAAACATCTTTAGTCACTTTGCAGCACATACGAGTATGAAATCAGATTGAATATGTTTGCAAACGAGGATGGCATAACCACACTAAAATCATCATGCATGTGTCAGAAAGTTATATACATATCTGCTAGTTAAATGTTAGCACGCTCTTTAATTATATATCAATTATTAAAGCAAAATGGGTGGAACTATTTGCTTCTAAATGTAAAACCAGCTAATTTTTTCTGCATGTCATTGTGTCTCCTTTTTTCCAACACTGGTGTCCTTGTTAAATTACCTAAGCGAAGAAGTAGCCTAAAATCCAAGTTGAAACATAGGCTCCTAAACATAGTTATTTGGATTTAGGGAAAAGGTTTGGTAAAGTCAGAGAAAGCTCATGAAAAATATGGAGTATTAGAAATGCCATAAGTGCTTAGATATATATCACAATATAACCAACTTATATAACAAAATTTATTACAACAAACATCATTTATCTATCTAATCCTTGAATAGTTTGTCTAGTTCATCATTCATTTAATTTGGTAAATAATCACAGACAGGAGAAAAAAGCACAGAACTAATTGGGCAGGAAACAAAATGTGATATGTATATATATCAGAAATTCAGTGAATCTTGTGACTAAGTCTCCTAATCTTATGATATGTATATATATATATAATCCATGCAATGTACTATACTAAAGTAAACTCATTACTCTTTGTTTTTTAATTGAAGTTTCATACTCTATAGGTAAATTATATAAAAACATATCATAATTCAGAGTGTCAAATACAACATTTAAAATCATAAGTCAGCATTAATTAATAAATTTCATAATTGAACATAATGCAATTATGATAAATATAATGCTGTCATAAGATATACAACTATTATACTGCAAGAAACAGTTGCATTTAATGTATGAGTACACATGGATACATATTCACAAATGAATATGTACATGTACATATGTTTTGTGGTCTGTGTTAAACTATGCAGCCATAGCTTATTCTATGGTTTGTGGTTACTGGTTAGGTTGTAGCCCAAGCTACAGCTGGTCACAAAAATGTGCATCAATTACATCAATGAAAAAATGAACTGAATTATCTACACCTATTCACACAGTATATACTAGCTGCAATTTGTGATCTTATTAGTGAAAACTTGAGGCAATCAGCCATCAATAAGGGTTGCATAGATGAGAGGGGTTCAAGGCACACTAAAAGCACATTGTCTCCTGTTTGAGATGGAAGCGGAGGAACAGAAAAGAAAGAACATTGGCAGGAGCAATGTAAAAAGTCTTGGAGATGCTTTGAAAAGTTTAAAATTGGCAATGTAAAGATATGTTAAACCGAGATCTATGATATTAACAAGCAGTTTGAAAATATTTTACATCATGGACATTTAGTACAATTTCAATACCATACTGGACACAGTACAATTTTAACACGATACCTAAAAAACACTTGTCAGTGAATTCTGTTTTGGAAGAAAAACAAAAGTGTTATATTGATCCCACCAATTAGTAGGATGAGCACTACAGAGACAATTACGACAGTTTTTAGAATCAGATGTCAACTAGATGCTAGCCCCTTAAATTTGGAGCCAGAAAACTGTCCAGACAAATTTAGTCAAATTAACTTAAACAATTAAATCTATAAAGACAGATCCAATTGTGGTGTTGATCTTTGTCTAAACATATCATAGACTCTGTTTGAACCTGCAAATTTATGGAGTACTCCAATAACATCTTGATCCAAGTCCGTGGAAGGGAAAAAGATGACATTTGTCAATTTAGGCACCTATAACCTGGGCCAAAATGTTACTCAGCAGTCCATACTCGACACAACCATCACATAGAGGAGAAAAAACAATCGTGAAACATTAGCTAGAAAACCAACCTGGCCGAGGCGATGTCCACGAGCGAGTTGCCCATGATTCAGCCAGAGGATAGCCAACCCCATCTATATCAGAGAAGATACCAGGCTCTTTCCCGCTATCCACCTCGCCTGGTGACTCCGCCTCCCTTTGGACCACCCCGGTGCTCGCCATTTCATCCACTCAAGTCGCATCAAAGCCACAGATTCCCTTGAAACTACCCGATTCCGGCTTCTAATACTCCAAAATTGAATCAGTGACGACAACTCTATAGATATATCAACTTCTGAGCAAGTCTTACTTGAACAAATTCTTCGCACCAACTACCAGTCAAAACTACAACAGTAGAGCACATGTTCCTAACGAACCCTAAAACACACGAATTCCAACCAGGAAATTTCAAAGCCCTAACAAAACCCCGAGGAGTTCCGGGTTTCCCCAAACCCTAGTCGGAGATCCTAAGGGAAGGGATGTAGGAGCATCGATTTATACAGATGAGGAAAAAAAAGGGGGGAGGAGGAATGGAATCGGTGAAACGGGAGCCGAAGCGAGCGGGAATCTGTAGAAGATCCCTTTCACAAGGAGGGAGCGACGGAGAACATCGGCAAGACGAGTTGGATCTGGTTTTCAGACCATTTCTTTTAACATAATCGAAGCGCATCAGAAGAGATCCACCCAAGCAGGGATTCATCGCTGAATGACACGCGGAAGGAGATGATAGTGTTCTAAGCTCCAACTTACGACCTAGCCCAACATGCGATCCCTTACCCATCGCACATCGGCAAATTACACACCATTTTGCCCGACGTGAAATGACGAGCTTGTCCAAAACCGCTCGTTCGTGCGTCATAACTCGTCGTCGGCACGGTGGTTTGAATCAGTGAACGGCCAAGATGCCATCAAAACTTCTGCTCGAAACGACCATCCCGGGACCCTTGAGGTGACGTGGAGAATAGCATCGGCGGAATGTCTCCGTGGCAGGATGGGCCCCACGGGCCCGGGTGAAACGTGTCTTCATACAGACCGCTACCTTGATGATGTGGACTTGTGCGATGCTTTAATGAGCGTGCCAATCACGAACCAGATCCGAATCTCCAAGTTAGTCGCAGGTTAAATAGCTTGCCGTTGCCGTGCTCGTATTTTTATATATTACAGATATAAAATAATATCAAATTGGCTCTATTAAAGACTTGACGCCTTAATAAAGTCCGACGGATGGACGGACGAAACGATAGCGTCACAGTCTGAGACGATGTTGTCACGTCAATCTATCGTAACTTATAACGGATCGTGTAATTGGTCATTTAAGGCAGGAAGTGAAGCGACCTACTTTATATCGCTTATTTGACCGCAACTTAATGCTGACCGAGAAGCCGTCGGACAGTTGGATGTTGCTGGGCCATGTTGAGCACTAGATCCAGGCTGCCATTATATATTATATTATATTATATTATATTATATTAAGACAACATTACAAGCTATATCCCTGTAGAATTTATATTCTCATATTTATCCCTAGAAATTTTAGATTAGTGTATCCTTACAGAACTAAAAACTTAACAAATAGCTTTATGAATTAGCTTTATTGATTAACATCGAAACTCATTCAAGTATTTTTAGTATGATAATTAAATATATTATTAATCTATTTATTGTGGGGAATGTACGGTCTAATGTAAGTCGGCTTGATTCGATCCGCCCCAAAGGTGCAAGAACGTACAAGATGGATCCGTGTGGGTGTCTTGTGAAACGGTTGAGGGGATGTCAAGGTATCCGAGATAGTTCTGATGGGTTCTTACACAAAGGTTAGTGTCGAAAGAGTTTTCTGACTAGACTCTTCTAATGTTCAAGTTAGCTCTTGAAGTGGAATGTGGTGTAAAAGATTAATTGTCGAGAGATCCAGCTCTTGGGTTAATGTTGGGAGTTTACTTTTATACCTATCCAGAATCACTCTCTTATAATGATAGTAAAGTCTTTCATTTAGTATTTTGTCCATGAGGGTGGTAGGTCTATAATGATCATAACATCTTTTCCCTAGCATTTTATCCAATGGTCGACAGGTCTATAATGATCGTAATATTTTTCCTTTGATGGTTTATCCACGGAGGCCAATCAATAAGGGGTAGACTCGAACGACTACCCATAGATTGTTGTTCACGGAGGCCAACAAGACCAACCCGAGTGGCCTCTACGTCATTGTCCCAAAGGGGATGACTCGATCCTTGTCTTTTATATTCATATCTCGACGATGATAAGTTACTTGGATGGGATTAGTCATCAAAATATTATCAATCACTATTAAAAATAATCATAATTTATTATTTTTGTTCTATTCTTCCAAACGAATGAATAAAATATACTATTTTATTTGAGTTAAGGTCTTCCTCCATAAATCATCCAACTATCTATGTTTAATTTATTTTATTTTATATACGGAACCAGCATTATTTTATTCCACTATTGATTCCCTTTTTTAGTACCCAACGCAGCTGTGACAGGCAAAGAAAAGGATTTGCTAAGACGCGTTAACCCAAAGCAAAGGTGTTTGCATCAATCATGCAGTATATTCTAGTGCTAATGAATGAGTAATGAGCACTGCCTCTCGCACTTTGCTTTCTCATACGGCACCCAATCAATCGAACGCCATGTATGAAGCGGATGAAGTATTTGGAAGTGTGAGTGCATATGATGAGCTGTTGTAGTTATTTAGAGACTGTCATATTGTAGCAATTGCATGTTAAGCTAAAATAACCAACTGGATAGATAGAACCCTCTCCAATATAATAGCAACTGCTCTATTAAAATTTATCATCTATTATGCAATACTATCATCGATTATCGTCACTTAAAATTTTGATTATCGAAAGAATCATTTTTTAAGATTTTTTATTTCCTGTGAGATATATATATTTTTTATTTTCCAAAAGGTATCTCCTATTTATCACGATCATTGAAATATTCTTTAATAAGACAATTAGAATTGATCCATCGGGTGATCGATCGAATCTCTAGTGTATAAGATTTACACGATTAGTCATAGTATTTTTAAATAGACTTAATTTTTGACACATTCGTCAATCAAAACACTATAACTTAGGTAAAATAAATTTAAAACTCATCTATAAAAATAGGGCTCCAAACAAGTATTCATATTGGTTTAAGAAAAAAAAAATCATGTATATATATTTTATATTAGTTATAATATTTTTAATGCATCAATCAAAACACTATAAATTTGTTTAAAAATATTATAACATAAAAAATTGATCATTTCACCCTATCCATAAGGTGCACCCAATGTTACTATTTCAACTGTTTTGTCAGGGGACATTTTAGGAATTACAACAAATAGAGAGACATCCATTCCAAACTAGAAAAAGAATACCTTCCGAGAAATGTGTACATAATATATTCAATCCAACAGCATGTATTGCTCTGTACTATCTCCATACTATAATTACATGTCACAGCTGGACAAAGCTTTAGGTGTAGTTGTCAGCCAAATGGATCCTTGAGAAGATGAGCTGTCTCTTTTACTCTTTTAATTTCTTTATATCTGCCTCCATTCAGATCTGTATATAAAAAGATTGACGGCTTTATATACATCACGTCGTGTGCTTTAACACTTCCAACTTTTCCTCTTTAGTCTCCTACTTGTTTGATACTAATTTCAATTTTCCATTGATCACTGAAATATCATCAAGAAAAATAAAAACTGATTCCTCAAACATATGATTTTGATGATAAAAAAGATTAGATTAAAGTTCATTTTAACCCCTATTATTTTGACCGTGAAGCACTTAAACCCTTATAGCTTACTCATGTATAAATTAACTCATATAATTTCAAAGATATAACATATAAGTCAGTCTGGTTAAGTATGATTTAAAAGTTTACTTACATTATATATTGACTCACAATAAATTATTAATATATTAATATATTAAAATTAATTTAATATTAAAAAATATTAAGATTCATTTTAACCTATATGATTTTGGCCTTGGACCATTTAAGTCATTATAGTTTATTCATATCTAAATTAACTTATATATTTTAAAAAATATAGTATATAAGTTCCTCCCGTCAAGTCTGAATTGACTGAAGTTGGAGTATACTTATGTGATATACTTGTTAAGAAAGAGTCGACATTAAGGGGGGAGGGGGGGGAGGGTGAATTAGTGCAGAGGATAAAATCATCGGTTCAAATAATTCTTTGTATGATAAAATCGATCTCGTTCATAAATTTAGTGAAAGCAATAAGCAGGTAAGGGAGTTTGTAGTAAAGATAAATTGCAAGAATGAAAATGCAAACTGAGTTATAGTGGTTTAGTCATTGTGACCTACATTCACTCCGTCGATTTCCCTTCCGTTGAGGCCACCGGCGTCCACTAATGATCTTCCTTCAGTAGGCGAAGATCAACTACCATTATAACTCGATTCTCCTTTTGACAAGTTCAGGAGAGAACCCTTACAACCCTCACAACCTCCTCTCTTAAGCTTCTCTAACACTTAAATTTCGAGAGGAGTTCACACAAGATTAAAACAACGTTTTCTTCTTTTTTCACTCTTAATTATTGTGTAAATTAACCAGGGATGAGAGGGATATTTATAAGCCTTAAGTGGATTCAAACTTGGAGTCTAAAAGAGTCTCATCCCAGGTTTCTCAGGTCCTAGCGGTACCACCACTTGTGCTGGGTGGTACCATCGCCTACAGCACTGACACTAGGTGGTACCACCGCTAGGGAGACTATGTCTGAGTGATACCACTGCCCAGACTGGCGGTACCACTGCCATTGGGCGGTACCACCACTTGACAGTCTTGGAGACTATGCCATGACAATGCCACTTATTGGGTCACTATTTGGGCCTTACACTTGGCCCAACACAATCGAAATTTGGGCCAAATTGACCCCTAATTTAGTTAGCCCAATTCCAACCCAATTATGTGCTAACTATAAATTTTAAGACATTTACTAAACTAAACAAGTATGTAAGTCTAGGTTTCTTCCAACGAGCATCCGACGAACTTCCGACGATCTCTCGGTAATGTTGCAACGGACTCCCGGCAAGCTCCTAAACTTCACGACGATATTCTCGGCGAGTTCCGACGACCTTCTTTGGTAAGCTCCTGGACTTCTCGGCCAATTTCGGTAGAACTTCCAATGAACTCTATAACTCATAACGAAATCTCATTCTTGACTCCGGGACTTTATTTTGCTTTATGCCTTGCTATCATAGTTAATCATGCACACGTAAAACTTATTTCGATCCAGACAATTATTATAAGGCTTAAATCAAATATTGTCCGGCATGTCATTAGTTCATCGACGCTTCGTCTGATGCTTTGGCACATCGGCCTCTCTTGCAGCCTATTGTCCAATCGCCTAGTTGACCTCCGTAACTATGATTTACTTGGCGTAATTTCCACTCTTCTTGGCCCAAAGCCTTCTGCTGATACGTCGACCGATCATTCGGCTTAACATCCAATCTTCTAACATGTTTCTCTCTGACCCAATACGATTATTTCTACCTTAATTGTCTCTCCCTAATCGAAGCTTTTTGCGTAACTCAAAACGCAGATCAAATCATAAACACTATCAATTGGTTTCATCATCAAAATATGAGATTCAACAATACTAACTTACAATAAATTATCAATATAATTACATATGTAATTCTAAGTTTAAAAAAAATTATGACCTATCTTGTCGAGGAAGAGAAAGCAACAAAACCCATAGTGATAGATGGAGGTGGAGAGGTAGAGATATGAGAGGCCGAAGACGAAGGTGAGAGAGAGCCATACCACAATATTGTAGGCATGGTGAGTGGGAGCATAAGAGAGAATGGGGTGAAAAGTGGTGGGACAAAAATGCCCAAGAGGAGGAAGAAAGACTAGAAGACCACTATGTGCCTTGCGTGCAGAAGCGAAAGCTTTTGGTCCTTAGCACAAGAGAGACAGTAGTCGATGCTACTGTTGGTAGTCGTTTATATGATAATACTTTGTCTTATAATTGATGGTGGTTTTAGTTTTTTTTTTAAACTTAAAAAAATATATTATTGTATTAATAGTTTATCATAAGTTAGTATGTCACGTAGTCAGACTTTAATTTTAACGTATATTAACTTAGACTTGACGGGAAGAGCTTATATACTATATTTTTAAAAATATAGAAGTTATTTTAGATATCAATAAACTATAAATGCTTAAGTGATCAATGATCAAAACTATATGGATTAAAATGAATCATAATTTTTTTAAATTTAAATTTCATATATCATTATATCAATAATTGTTTGTGAGACAACATACCACTTAAGTTAACGCAGACGTAACCTAAGTTTAAAAATAATTTTTAAAATATAAAAATTGTGATCATAAACATTTTTAAAAATATAAAAATTTCATGGAGCTTATGTATTATATTTTTAAAAATATAAAGATTATTTTAGATATGAATAAATCATAAACACTTAAGTGATCGATAATCAAAATCGTAAAATAAATCTTAATCCAAAAAAAATTAACGGTTGGTTAGGTAGTGTGATAAATGAAGATACCGAACCGGGTTCGACCGAGCCGCGATCGAGGACAGACCAGTCGGGCGGCCTCGTCACGCACCCAGAGGAAACGGAGGTCAGGGCCCACGTGCTGTCTCCACCGAATCCGCTCCGAGGCGCACGTGCTTCCTCCTCGAAGCACCGGTTGATCTGCCCCCTCACTCCCTTTTACGCCCACCGCCTCCGCCGCGTTCGCAGCATCCTTTGATCCAGGTGTTCACGGCTTCTCCTCCCCCGTAAACAGGTCAAAGGTTCTTCTTCCCTTTGCATCTCTCGGTGATCAACGGCAGTTCATCTGTGAAAAGTTTCAGTAGCTTTTTTTTGCGCCATTTTTATGGTTTTTTTTTTGGGCTGATTTAAGTGCGTTCTTCGTGTATCTTATTTTCTGATAAGATGTTTCTTTTTAATTATGAGGCTTTAAACCTTGTATTGTCTTCATATCATCTAGATGAAGATTTTGAATTCTTGAGCTCATCATGATCTCTGATTTTTCTGGTATTGCCGTTCCATGTTTGACTTTGTGTTGTTGGATTCGCTATGTGTGGGTTTGATTTTTGGTTCTTAAATGTGAAAAAAGATGAGATTATTCCTTTAAGCTTTTTTTTTTGGGGTGGCATCTACTTCTTCTTTTTCCTTTGTGAGTTTCATTCACTTCTGTAGATCCTTTATCTGGGTTTTATGTCTCACATGTGGAGTTTTATTGATCAATCTGTTCTCCCTGATGAAAGTTTCTACTGATTCCGACCTTTTTTTTCGATCTACGAGTTTCCACTGTTGCACGGAAATCGATTCTTTTCAGATGGACATGCTGATCTAAATGACTGTTGATTCCTTCTCTCTTTTCTGTACTGGGTTACATACCCATCGAAACCTAAAAGTATACCCATCAAAACTTCCATGATATAAGTTCTTTTGCAACTTGAACTTGGAAACATTTTCAATAGAATTGTGGCATGACTTCTTTGATGCAAATATTATCTTTCGATGCACTGACATTCTTTCACTTGTCCTTTATGATAGAAACATGAGCACAGTAAATGGGGCAGCTTCAACAGAGACACGCACAGTCCCACGGCTCAATGAAAGGATTTTATCATCAATGTCAAGGAGATCAGTAGCTGCGCATCCTTGGCATGATCTTGAAATAGGTATACACCCTCATGCTTCAGTAGTAGATCCATTCTTGCTACTTAAACATTCAAAGTTGACTAAACATGTAACCTTGTATGCAGGTCCCGGGGCTCCTGCTGTGTTTAATGTTGTAAGTCTTCACCTTTAATCATATCAGAGTCGAATGCTTGACTGAAGTAAAATGATATTTATCAAGTCTTCTCTTTAGCATATAAAAGTTAGGGTCTTGACTGAAACAGCCAAATGATTGACAGATAGTAAAAGGTGTTGCACATCACAAATACAAATTTAGCCTTCTATCTCAAATATTGATTGCGCATTATAGGAACATCATCTTTTAGTAAAAACTCTGTTGCTCATGGACATTAATATGGCCCAAGATATACACCTACCAGTCAAACTGTTGAGAAGAAGAGGATATGTTGGATCATGTATACTACACAGGAAATAATTTTAGACATTTAATGTATGTGTCAAAGTATCTTTTATTTGGAGCATTAGAGGAGGAAATCATGTGTCGATTATTATGGATATAAGATACAAATATTAGGGAACAAACTTAAAAGCATCAGTAAACTTTAATGTATGGTCAAAATATCTTTTATTTGAAGCATTAGAGGGGGAAAACATGTGTAGATTATTATGGATGATAAGATACAAATATTAGGGAACAAGCTTAAAGGCATCAATAAACTTTATTGGGCAGTAACTTTCTTAATTTTAGTAAAATTTCTAGAAGAACCAAAATATCACTATAGGGTTCTGTTTCTAGAACTAAGATCTCTATTAGAATAGTATCATGATGTTTCTTTCATCTTACTCTTTTTCCTCGTGTCTTTATTCTTCTGGAGTGTCTAATCATCATGAAAAGATTCATCAGCCTCTTAGCATTAGCTGCATAAATCTGCCATCTAATATTGTAGAAATGTTAGTTAATTAAAAAGATATACCTTTGGGATAATAAGGTTACATATAATCATGCTTGTGTGTTTTCATGTTCCAGAGGTAGACCTGCTGTTGGCTGCCCACTGGAATAAAATGTGCCAGCCCAGTATGCCAACAACAAGAAAAATAAAAAGCAAAAATGGAAGCAAAAAATATGGGGAAACCAAAATAGGAAAGATGGCATTTGAGATTAGAAAGATAGATATTGTTACATATTCGATCTATCCATTCCTTAAGAGGAAAATGAAAAGAAACAAAGACGTAATCTCATTGATAAAAATAAGGATATTTATTCCTTGTCTTTGATAGTTCACCTTCTTCTTCAGTGATGAACATGATCAATAGGTAGCAAGTTGCAGAAAATCATTTGCAGACTATCAGGAGCTGGCAGTGGTAAGGCCTGCGAAGATGAAGGATTTGGACAGCCCTAAGATGTGGAAACTTTTAACTGTAGATTTAAATTTAGTCCAATTCAATTTCTTTTTTGTTAACTCATTTCCATTTAGGGTGTAAGCATATAAAAATATTTCAGCTCATTTTAAATTCTCATTCTTTTTTGTGTGTTTTGGTCTAATTCAGCAGGTTATTAGCATATTTTTTGTTACTAGGTTGTTTCTTCCTGATAATGGCAGAACTCTTAGTGGGAAACACAAACCGAAATGCGGATTTTGCTTGCTTATACGTTATTATCTACCTTACAAATTTTTTGTACGGTCATTTCTATCATTGTACCCTAGCTACTATATATCTAATGCTTGTGCACTCTGACTTCTCTAATTTATCAAGTCAATTGCTTGGTTGTATTGGCTGAAAAAGAAGGAAATGCCAGTTTTCATTCTCCTCAGCAGGTAACATTGCATCATGGAGTCCCAGTCTGTTCAAAAGAAAATGGAAGTCTACTTGTAGGCAGCTAGATATTACAAGACTTGTATTGCAATTATAGGAAAAGACAACAAACGGGTGTTAAGTTGACTTCCCAAAAAATGATAGCGTTTTCTGACTAACAGATCAAAACCATTTAAGACTTTTTCCAGCCTTTTCAATTGTTAGCGATTTACAACAAATGCAATTTTGGGTTGTTCTCTCATTTCAGATTTTCTGCACTGTTGCTCACTCCTCTTTTATGTACTAATATAGGTTGTGGAGATAACAAAAGGAAGTAAAGTCAAATACGAACTTGACAAGAAGACCGGGCTGATTAAGGTGTGTCCATTTTCTAATTATTGTAGATATGCACACTTATTTTGAAATATCATTCATCAATATTACAATCCATAGTACGACTGTCATAGTTTCTACTTCGTTTAGTTTGTTGCCATAGTTTTTGTTTAATCGCTGGATGTTGTTCCAGGTAGATCGAATCTTATATTCCTCAGTGGTCTATCCTCATAATTATGGTTTCATCCCTCGCACTCTTTGTGAAGATAATGACCCCATGGATGTTTTGATCCTTATGCAGGTTACTCAAAACTCTATTACTTACAGCCAAATTTGTGACTGCTGGAAAGTTACTCATCTAAATACCAATTCATGTCTTAATTTATTAGTTTTTTTCTTCTTAGGAAAATTGCCTGTCTTTTCCACTGCATATGTGTTTCCCTTAGAATTCTTCTATCTTTCCATTACCAGAATGCCAAGGCTTACTTGTCATTAGCTAATTGCAAACCCCAAATGTTTTAAACAGGAGCCGGTTCTTCCTGGTAGCTTTCTACGAGCCAGGGCCATCGGTCTTATGCCTATGATTGATCAGGTAGTCATCTCGATAAACAAATAAATATGATCGTTATATCTCTAAATTAAGCGTCACTATTGGTGTCTATTCTAATAGGGGGAGAAAGATGATAAGATCATTGCTGTTTGTGCTGATGATCCTGAGTATCGTCACTACAACGACCTCAGTGAATTGCCTCCTCATCGTCTCGCTGAGATTCGTCGTTTTTTTGAAGACTGTATCCCATCAATCCATCTTTTTCAGTAAAAGTTTACAATTTTTAATGCTTTTGGTTTTAGTTTGATTGCATTGTTTATGACTAAATGTTAACATCCTTGACTGAGTTCTTCAGATAAGAAGAACGAGAACAAAGAGGTTGCCGTGAATGAGTTCCTACCTGCAACTACTGCCCGTGAAGCCATCCAGTACTCTATGTAAGTTGGTCCAGGAAAACTTCATCTGTGAATCTAATGCCAAATATGTGCCTCGTATTCAAGTTTATCTCCTTTGGTACATTCAGTATTCTAGTTCCCCTTACATCCATGAACAACAATAAACTCATGCGTTGTTATCGGCGTGACCAATCGCAGGGATCTTTATGCTCAGTACATATTGCAGAGCTTGAGGCAGTAGATTGCAAGCTTTTGGTTGAGCATTTCAAATCATGTGGCGTTAAAGACTGTTGTATCATGACATTGTTCCAATTTGTGAACTTGTAACGCTGGATTTAGTTATATCCACTTAGATAGTTGTTGGGTTGATCTTAAATGTGCAACAATATAATTAAGTTGTTCTGAGAGGAGGCAGATGCTTTCAGTATAAAGAAGGGATATGACCTGGGAAACTTGGTGGCAGGGCATTCGATTGCCATTTCTGCAACGCCCTCTCCTCCCGCCCTTTCTCCTCTCTAACCCTCTACCACCGCCCCCCCCCCCCACCCCTTGCCCTCCGCTGTACCATCTGCTCCGTTTCCGCTGACTATCCCTGCATTTGCCTCCTCGCCCGCCGCTGGCTACGCCTACCCCTGCCTCCTCCCGGTACCTCGCCGTCTGCAACCCACTCACCGGGTCACACCGTCTCCGCCCCCCGTTAGGCTCGCCATGGTCACGCCGCGGCGCCCTCGTACTTACGCAGCTTGCGCCGCTGCCCTGCGCCGCGCCCCGGGCCCACACCGATGGCTCAAGTTCTCCCTCCCGAAGGTCCGTCATGATGGCCGGCGCGATCTTCGCCGTCCGCGACGTGGCAACCCATGGCCGAGACTGTGGAGGCTCCTCTCCTGCCGCCTCCTCGATCTCGGCGGGTGGACCGCGCTCCAGCGCCCGCGGCTGCTCGCGGGGGTGGGTGCCGACGCGTCATGGTCGACAGTGTTGATGTTGAGGCGCGACCTTGTGACTGTGGACTAGGACGAGGCTGTCGTTCTTTCAGCAGTGGGGGATTGGGTCCTGCCGACCGCTGGGGCCAATAATAAGGTGAAGGTGTTTGGTGGGGATGGTAGGGTTTGGTTCTCAGGGAGGGGGTCAGAGAAAAGTTGGTGATGTGGGAGGAGGAGGACGACAAGGGTGGCTGCGGAGTGTAGAGTTAGGTCGATGGCTTTACAGGGTGCAATGAAGGGTTATCCAGGGGGTTCGTGTTTGGTGCTGGATTTGATGCCGCCCCATGAGTGATAGCCAAATTTGGTGAGTTCTATTTCACTTTTGTGAAGAACTTGTGCTCTTGTTTTGTTTCTTTGTGTGTTCTGAATAATAATCTCATAGATTGGTTATGACGCATTTATGATGTCTTGGAACTAATTAGTTATTTTGTCGAGACTGCTCAATTAGGATGTTTGTAATTCATCTATCTTGATTCACAGGTTTGTCTCCAGCTGATTCTAGTGGGATACTAATTTTTTCAAGCCGTCAAATTAAAGTCTCTTCATATCCCCAAGAAACATAGAGATAAAAAATGTACTGTTAATCAAGAATTCAATTTCATGATGGTAATTTTCATAGAGGAAGGTTGAAGTGTGTAATTGTAGTAATGTATCTTTCCATTCTGGTTCACTTTGACCAAAATCCTAAATTGATTGGTCTTTGGGATAAGTGTGATGTCCTGTTAAGATCACATGGTGTCTTGGATTCTGAATGCTGTTTGTGAGAACTACATGCTGAATTTTTCAACATATATATTGTAATACCCCAAATTTAACCTGAAAACCTATTTGTAAATACAAGAATTGTAGGGACTAAAATGCAAGAAGTAGAAAAAAAGATGAGGCTGAGGTGGTGGGAGCGTGTGGGAGAGAAAAAGGGAAACAGTGAGGGAATCAGAGGAGAAGAAAAGAACAAGAAAAGAGGAAGAAGAAGAGAGGAAGGAAAAGTAGAAGAAGAGAAGGAGAGAAAGGATCTGTGTAACGAGAGAAGGAAGAAAGGAGAGAGAGGAAAGAGGTCTCTGCTATGAGAAGAAGAGAAGAAGTAAAAGGAGGAGAGAAGAGGGAAACAGAAGAAGAAGAAGAGGGGAAAGAAAAGAAAAGAGAAAAAAAAAGCAGTAGAGGATTGGGTGTGAGAGAGAAAGAAGAATGAAGAAAGAAGAAGTGGAAGGAAAGGAAAGCAGGAGAAGAAAACGAAAGGATGAGAAGGGAAAAAAGAGGAAAAAAAAAGGATTCGTGTTAGCAGGATAGAAAGAAACAGTGAGAGAAAAGAAAAAAAAAGAAAAGGAAGAAAATGGGAGAAAAATAAGAAGAAAATTATGGGGGACTCGTTTTGTTATCGAATGGATTCGGATCAAGCCTAGGAAAATTATATCAGATATGGTTTTGAATTCTATTATATCCTTATTAATTATATTTATGTTCTGAATTATAGGTTGATGAATCTTGATGTTTTTGGTTAATTGGATATTTATGTTGTGAAGGAAATAAAAAGGAGGAAAATGGGGAAGATATGTGTTACCTAAACTATGAGGGTTAAAGATGGTTCTGTGCATTGTCATGGGGATATACGTGGTCGTGGCTATTGATACCATGGTCTGCAGTATCGAACTGTACCGTTCGGTACGGGCGGTACGTACCGGTCCGACAGGTTGCCGGTACGTGGACCGCCTGTTACCGGTCCGAGTGAACTGTAGCACTGTAGCAGAACTACAGTACTCGGCACACCTGAGTATACTGCTCGGTACACCTGGGTATACCGCTCGGTATACTGTACCGGTACCGAGCCCAGGTCGAAACACCGGTACGGTACGGTATTGCGAACCTTGATTGATACTACTACAACTTCTGTTTTAATTGTACACCTTAGCTATATTTATATTTATGAACTCTTAGTTATATTTATATGAATAATATTCTTTGCACTACAATGTTTATGCTTTAATATGTGACATTTGCTATACTTATACTTTATGAAAATACATTTAAATGTATCTTGTTTTGAAAAGTATTATTTAGAAGACATGATTTCAAATGTATATGAAACTGATGGTTTATAAATTGTATATGTGGTAAAAGATTTGATATTCATGCATTTTATGTTAATAAGTTGTGATTTTGAAATGCATGTAAAGTTTAAGTTTTTGAATGAGCATAAGAAAAATATTTGGTATTCATGCATATTTCGAAGCATGTTTTGAATGCATAAATAATTCATTTTTTTAAAGAAAATATTTATTTATGATAAGTTTTATCTAGCATATGAGTCACGATGCTTATTGAGTTGTGGTTTGCTCATTGATTGAATTATGTAATTATTCTATTGTGATCACTATACATTGAAATTACTTTGTGTATATGTTATTTAGATTGGAAGGTTGTGACTTTTAAAGAGTTGTTGAATCTTTTAAATATCTTATGGGTGAATTGATTTTGAATTGAATTATGTTATTAATGTCCCGTGAGTTGATTGATTGTGAATTGAATTATGTAATAATTATTATGTGAAAGCTATTTATTCTGGTTCTGGCTTTGCATTCTTATAGGGAAACCTATAAGATTGTGATGCTGTATCGTTCTGGCTTTGCATTTTCTGCTAGGTTGGGGGCATTATATATATATATATATATATATATATATATGTATATATATATATGTATATATATATATGTATATATCTATATGTTTATATATATAGTTGAACTACATGAGGTATTTCACCCAACTGGACTTTGTCATTAATCATAGTCATCCTCAGTTTTTTGTCCTAAAGGCTGGTTTTAGACCCCAAAGTACAGGAATCATACTGAAGCATGTACGGACGCAGACATTCTGGACTAGCATTTGGACAAGCATTTTGAAAAGTTCCATGAAGCCTAAATTTGAGTTCCATGAAGCCTAAATTTGAGAGAGGAGGGTGGACCATGCTGAGGGCAAGGACAAGACAGGCTTATGCTGGATTGGAGCTATACCAAAGTCAACGTTTGTGTCTGATTAAGTAACCAAGTGTACCGAGTTTTGGTTCAGTTTTGCTTAGGAAGAAAATGTATGGATAGGAAACAGAACTTTTCTGGTTCCATAGTTAGGTCAACATGGGCTCATCTTATGGACTTAGGCCAACACAGGAGTCTTTTTTAAATCTTCTGCATATTGTTTTATTTATAAAGTCAAAATAGCAGACTTATAATCTGATACTGATGGTTAATCGAAAAAATCTGTTTTACAGTTTTCATACTAGTTTGCTTACTAGAATTAGCACTCTTTATCTCATATAATCACATTATTCAAATAGCCTAGGTGATGGACTATTACAGAGCTTAGGCAATAGCACAGGCTGCGCATCTCAATCTTAAGAAAAAGTCACTCAGTAGTTCTTTAAGACTAGTAGAACATAAATGTTGTGGGAGTTTCATGCTACTTTGAAAATTATCATGGTTTTTTCCCGCATGTTTAGTCTATTATGCAATTACCAAATGATTTTTATGGGATGTACCAATTTCTTGTTGTGGGAGCTGTAGTTGTAGCCTTATTGTGTGAAAAGATAAAATTTCTTTAACTTGTACCTTTCACAGCTTGCATTTATTTCTGTAATACGGCTAACAATATAGGACTCGATTGATGTTCAGGGGTTAATTCCCATCATTCTCCATCAAAAAAATTTAAATATTAAAAATTGATTTAAAAATTCCTATTAGTTATGTATATTTAGAATCAAACAGAAGCAGTTTTTCATAAACAACTGATGGAGAGCAGTTGAGTACTTTGTCCTATTTTCAATATGACATCACAGTGTGAATCGAATTACTATTGACAAATAGTTTTACAATTTAATTTGAAACATTAAAATTATACATTCACGTATTTGTTAGGTCTTCTATTATTGACTAAATTGGGACAAATGTGCGTGTGCTCGCATGAGGATCAATATGATAAAGGTTCCTAAACCAAAATTACCTGCGTTGAGTTTTGCTCGGTGATTTAAAAAGTGCTAGGCGTCAAAAGACGTCAATGTCCAAAAACGTCCGAGGCGCTAGGTGCTCGCTCGAGCGAAGCGAGACACTAAAATATAAAAATATATAATATAATTAATAAATATAATTATTTAAAATTTTAAATAAAAATATGCTATTAAATTAAGAAAATCTAAGTTATAAAATTAAAATAATATATTATTAATCTAATAAATATAAATACTATTATTAGCATATTGTTAACAGTATACAGAGGAGAAGAAGGAAGAGGAGTGTAAGGGGGTACTGACTGAGAAAAGAGGAAGTGACAGCGGGAGCGGCAGCAGCGGGAGCACGAGCGACGAGCAGCGGGAGCGGCAGCGGCAACGAGCAGGGTTAGGGTTGGGCAACGACAGCTGATATCGGTTTTAGTTGGTTCGACTGAACCAACTAACCACCGGAGACTGAACCAGACCTAAAATCCTGGTTCGGTCGCCTGGTTTAACCCAGGCGCTCGCTCGAAGCGCCCAACGCCTGGGCTCGGGCGAGCGCCCAGGCGGTGCCTCTTTGAAGCGCGTTGCCTGGAAGTGAAGCGAGGCGCTTGGGCCTCGCCTCGCCTCGCCCAAGCGCCTACGCGAGTGCCCAAGCGCCTTTTTAAATCACTGGTTTTGCCAACAATTATCATATTCATATGAGACCTGCCTAACCCCTTCATTATGGAGGAAATAATAATTTGAAGAGACACCTCATTTGGTTTTTTTTTCCTCTTTTCTATGGTAGTGTAGTGCAACTTCGGAATTGAAAATTCTTGCACCAAGTCCTCATTCTAAAGGCTGATTGAAAACGGCCAACTTAAACAGAACTTGTTGGTAGAAGAACATGTTCATATTAATCTACTAGGCCTCTAGACAAGTTCGCTTATTATATAATAATAAATACACATATGTATTTATATGCACATATATTTTGTTGAGACAGACAAGTCCACTTTATATTTCCAAGTACCAGTGCCAATGAATTTGTGTAGTAGAATGTTTATTTTCTGTAACCTCCTTTGTTTACATCACTATGTCATAGCAGAGTCTGCAGTAGAAGGATATGCATTTCACAACTAGAGCCTTGATTTGGAGAATCTGTTTCGGCATGGAGATGAGGAAACACACTATGCCTTAGTGAGCTTCAGTAGACTGCAACTGGTCTTGGAAGTATTACACTTTTGGAATGTAATGGTTATCTAGTAGTTTGAAACTCCTATTCCATCTCAAGGTTCGCAAGACCACTAGAAGACCGAAGATCTAGTCCAACAGATAGGGATATCTGGAATGATACTTTATGAGCACGACAAGTCAGTAGGATCTTCATCCACTTTCTTTGGTTCTCATGGTTCTGGAGAGAGCCATTTTGAGGTTTTCTTCAGAACCTATATGTTTGAAATATATGCAGCATTCAAAGATTTCCTTAAACAAAATCTGAATTGTACTGTTGCTCTGGAGATTTCTCAGTGAAAATATGACAAGTTGGCAAGATTAGTCATTTGCTTCTATTAGCATGTCAAAGTCAGTCAGTAAATAAACAATGAGACTATGTTGTTATTTGGTTTATTTTTTGGACAGCATTTTAAAGCATGTGATGGACTTTAATTCTGTTCAGAAGAGAGACAATCTTCACCCACCTCCTTGCTGGTATAAATGCTTTAGATCCTTCACATCATAGTATGTTGCTGGTCATGTTTGTGAGTTTGTTACTGTGTTTATGGATGTAGAATGTGAAAGATTTAAGTCATACATGTATCTTTTGCATCTGTGGACTTTCTTGGGTACATTAGCTAACTGAATGTAGATATGACTTTGGAGTGTTCTGTTCCCTCATTCCTCTACTTTTCTGTCCTCCATCCTATTTTTATTTGAATGAGGATTGCAAAAAGACATCATTTGTGTTATTGTTCAATTAATTGAGCGGTCTTATTTTCTCTCCTTTAGTAGACTAGCTTTTATCCATTTGATGAAATGTTCTTTATTCCCTGCAGCTATTTATATGGTTCTGCGAGCTTGACAGTGTCTGTTATAGCCCTGTAGAACAGGCTAATGTGCATGAACCCTGAGATGGAGAGACCTGCTTTGGCATCAGAGGAAGCTACTGCAGGAAGGTGGTGGTGCTGCTGCTTGGAATTGGATACCACAGCTTGCTTGTATGAACATGAGAATCAAAAACTAATCAAGGTGCATGCCTATCATTTTCATTGATCTTTGTTTGTGCATTAAACCCAATGAGAACCTCACCTTCTATCAATTATTTGCTTGGATTATGTGATACCTAATACTTGATCAATGCAGATGTATATATTATGACACTGGTTAACCATTTGGTAAGCTAATCCATTGTCAAAGGACTACATGGGGTGACATGGATGGCATGCCTATTTTCCGTGCATATTCTTCACAAACATCACTGTCGGTGGTGGAACATGCTTATTACTTATTATTTAAGCTGAGCTTAGACAAAGCAGGAACTTTCCTTGATCCTTCATCTCCAGTTAAGATTATTTTCTGGGTTGACTTTTTTCACACTCACAAACTAGTGTAAGGGCCCACATGACCTCGTTGGATGCGTCTAGTCCTATTGGAAATGGAATCTTTTTTCCTAGCAGAAGAGTTTGAGCTACTCTTGGTAGGAAAATTCAACCTTTTGTCGTGCGATCTTGGCACAGTAGTTTCTTATCAGTAGTGAAGTTAATTTTGTACTACTGGTACATCCATTGTCATAGTTTTTTCTTGTTGTGGCCACTCACAGTCCACTTTATTCACCAGCAGAGAGGCACTGACAACATCTAGGAATTCCTGGTGGCTCAGCATGCATTCTGGCATCACTGGATGTCTTTGTTCCTCAACCTTTTGAGGGTTTATTTAATCACCTGTCTCTATCGAGCCATTATCCAGGAAAGGGACGGCTCTTATTGGTCGGCAGGTATGGCCATTCTTATATACCCCTCTTGATTATTATTTATTTGAGAGGAGCTCTCTTCCTATAGTTTTCTCTTCTATTTGATACTTATCCCTACAGGATGGAGAACCTCCTTCTGGAATCGATATTGACATTGCCATGGAGAGGCCACTCCACAGATTCTTCAAGCCTCGTCTATTCTGGGGAGGCAGAATCAAAGAACATTGCCCCAGATGCAAGCAATCAGGTCAATCATCCACTTGGCGGAAGTGGAGGCATGTTCTTGAGCTGGATTTTGCCTTTAGCAAAGCCAGGCACAAGATCCATGATTGATGGGCAAGAGTATAATACAAGACAACAGGATCATCCTCGCCTGAATCAATCATGTCATGCGTGTGAGTCACTCGAGAGCCGGCCCACCATGGAGCCTTCTCCTGCTGCATATGCGAAGCTGGGGCTTCAGGGAACCAACGACATGAATCTTCGTCAGTTGACAGGTTCAAGGACCAATTCCTGTCTCCTCATCAAGCAGCACTACTCAGGCTGGCTTTTCCATTTCCTCAGACATCTTGCGTGCTTTACTGTCAACTGACGTCGTTTGAATGCAGGTGGAACTTTTCCAAGGAAACTTTGATGTCAACCTGTAGAAGAAACAAATGACGGCGTATATAATGTAGTCTATAGCAGCCTTTAGGCACTGCTTATTGGAAGATTTTAATCTATCCATCGTTCTAGGATTTGACCTTTGTCAATTATTAATTCCGATGCTTGCTTCTTCAGCTTCAAAAGAGTCATCTCTCCGATCGCTTGCCTTCTCCATGACTCGATGTTGCTCACGACATGCTAAAATGTCCTCCCATTTGTGCTAAATCCAGCGGTTGGAAGGTATCCCAGAACATTTCAGTCATTATTTATCTCTACATATGGCGAGAAAAATAGAGACCACCAATTGTGTTACTATAGAGAAATTTGGTGATCCTCCCCACAGTTCATGAATGCTTTAACAACATTTTGAATGATACCAATGTGAACAGCTACTAATTAATGATTCTAAAAAGAGAAGTTTTATAACAATGTCAGTGTCCTAACAAAAGAGAGATCCTTCAAGCTCAAAAAAAATGTGCATGGGATTTACATAATATCATGATTTTATAATAAAATTATGTAGTTATATCAAGATTTTATGTATGTGATTTTGGTTAATTATAGATTATTTTTATAATTAGTTATTTTTAATATTTCAGTCCTATATTTTTGAATTTTAATATTTACGAAATTAAAATATTAAGAAAGAGAAGAGTTTTATTGGAGCAATGAGTTTAACATAAATATTTTAATTAAAATTTTAAAAAATATATATAAAAATCAGAATATTAAAAATAATTAATTATAAGAAATAATTTATAATTAACTCATATAATTGTCAGGGAGCAAAATAAAATAACAAAATATCAGGGGCTAAAAAGATGAAATATCTTCGGATGGGGGGAATTGTTCGTTCTCGGAAGGAATGTATCAAAAGGAAGGAAGCAGAGGGCTTGGACGTGACATGGCGATCGTAAGGCTGCTCCTATCCGAAAAGAAGGGATAAAAAAATCCTTCTTTAGGCCGTCTCTTCGGACTTTCCACTAACGCCGAAACATTCTGCGCTTTTCTTTTCTCCTCCGCTTCACTTCCTCCGGTATCTCCGCCGCTTTGCAGTATTCCTTGACTGCCGGAGATCCTTCTTCTTGTTCCCTTTTCATTCGGAACCCTAGCTTCGGTCCGTGGACATGGGCGCTTCCGCTTCCGAGTCCTAGCCTCAGAGCTCCAGCCCCGCGACCGACATGGACGAAGGCGAGGGCGAGAGCTCGTCGCCCGCGAGGCCCCTCGGCGGCCTCTCCCCCCGCGACGCCTTAAGGAACGAAATCTACGAGCGGCTGCTCGACAGCGGCAACGAGGAGGTCATATCCAATCCCAACCTCCGCGACCTGCTCGACGCACACCTCAGCCGCTTGCCCCTCAGGTTCTCCGCCCCCTTGCTTCTTTGTCTGTCTTTATGACTCTGCCCTTGTTCGATGTTTGAGTCGGATCACTTGTGTTATCTGCTTCGTGATCAGTATCCTGTGAGTCTTTACCTTGACTTTAACATCGATCTTTTTTTCTCAACTTGTTGAGGCGAAGATGTATAGTTGCAGTCTTGGTGCGTTAGGTGTTATAGTTAGTAATGTTTGAGCTGATTGGTTTAACAAATTGTTAAGAGGTGAAGTTGTGTTTCCAATTTTTTCGCTATCGGGATTGTTACTATCCCATGTATGATGTGTTTATTAGATATGGGCTTGATCTGAACATGGAAAGAGTAGAGGACGTGCTATTGCATCAGAAGATTCTTGCAGATGCTGAGGACCCAGACAAACGACCGATCTTCCATGTCCGCTTCATGAAGGTACAAAAGGTACCAGAACGCCTGTCATGAATACAACCCTTTTCATTACAAGCTTCGTTGCAGGTTTTGTGGAACTGATCAAATATGATTTTTAAATGTTATATGGTTTCATGATTTGTATGTTTGTCTTTCCATCAGGTCCTTCTATCATTGACCTCTTACTTAACTCTCGATCGTTGTAATTGTCAATATGAACTATGACATTCTTTTGGACCATCTAAAATTACCTTGTTAGTCACAAGAGAGCCTTGGAAACTGTGGTTCTTACCTGAGGGTATTTCAAGTACAGGTTAGACCATGAAGAATGTGTCAAATCTCTCAGTGTGATGGTCTAAAATAAAAACGATCTGTTTCTTGCACCATGTTTATGCATATATTCTTCTTAACTTTGTTGTGCTTATTATTCACACCTAAGTCAAGGATCAGCACGTACTGACTATTATTTACCAATTTGACCAAGCATCGATATCAAAACATGTAGCTTGATATTGGTATTTTATACTGCATTTTTAATATAATGGACAGTGTAGGTCAGTATGTTGCTCGGTACTGTACCATTCCAATAGCTTTACCAAAACCAGGGTCATAGATCCTTGCTTTGGGGACTTCTGTTTCAGGTTAAGCAAACATGCTCTAGATGATTGCATCAAGTCTCAGTTGTGGCTGTTTAGAGAAAAAAAGTTGACTACTACAGGAGATCGTCATGATTTATATAATTACTTAACTCTGATCATATGTTTTGTTGTGAGCAAAAGATGCTGTGGCTTATCTTGCCCTGCTTTTCTCATCTCATATGTTTTTTTTTTTTATCATTGGACCTTATTTATTGTATACTAAAGATTGCTAGGAACATCATCAGCAACTACAGAACACAATGTATTGTGATTTGGTTACTTCATCAACTATCTTACAACTTGCTACATGTTTGATCACACTTATCAATTTTTAGTTTTGTTTTCAAATTTCTCATTCGTCCTAACGTTCAATTAAGCAAACCTTTTATGTAGTCAATCCTTCTTTAAATGCACTTGTCTAAGTCTCGCTTTTAGTGTTTTCATATGTAACTTCTATTTGTAGGTAGGTAGCATCCACATCTTTGTTAAATTTCAAAATTTCAAATACTCGTCACAGTACCCAATAAATCATTAGGTGTTCTTCTAATGGTTTCAGTACCAACGGGATTATTGATGGTACTTTTTGGATAATGTTAATAAATTTCAAATTTCATTTCGTTGTCCAGTAGCTACAACAAGCTTTTTGATTGGTACCGCAGTTGCTGTTTGGTTAGGTATTGGAGCAACATTACCTATTGATAAATCACTAACTTTAGGTTTTTTAAATTGATTCAACCATGAAATACCATGATGTAGGTATCTAAAGAAGAGTGACTTTGCTTTTATAGCCAGGCGTAACACACAAAGAAAAACAAAAAAGAAAGGAAAAGAAAAGGATGAATTAGGGCAAGCAACAAAAATAATAAGTAATTAAAATATACACTTGAGACACTCTTATCAATTTGGTCATTTTTCACTTTGCAAAGTGTGATCAATGCCGATAAGTGCTTTCTCCCAACTTTAGGTAATCTCATATATCAATTTAAGCAGACTTGAGTAAGTCCACACATGTGCTATACTTTATGTGACTGCTTTAGGGATTTATGGTCATGAGTTCACCTTATGTTGTGTGAAAACTGAAAACTGCCAGGCGATACTTGTTATGATTAGTGTATGTTGCAGCTTTTTTGTTAACCAGATATTGTTTGCTTCGTGAAACTGCCAAATGAAGACAAGTTTTTTCTTGCATCGGATCCTTCAGGATAGACAGCTATGACATATCCTTTAAATTTTCATGTGATTGGTAACTTCGTATGGCTGGAATGTTATAACTTTGCCTTGACAATACATGACTCCCGCTGTATTTACAAAAGTTGTGGATTTTGTATTCTGAATGTGTGTGTTATCCCAAGTATTACTTTTTGTTAGTAATTCTCGTCTGTTTTATGTCATACTGGGTAGTGCATTCGGACCGGTGCATGTGAGGGTGATGTCCAGCAACAATCTGTGAGAATTGATTCAAATGGAAAAGGATATAGTGATATTGTCCATGAAGGAGACATGGTGCCAAATTTAAGGTACTCTACCCATCAAAATCTTTTCTACTATGAGGTACTTCTGATTGTTTGAAGTTAACTGATATATTTTGTTCAATTCTGCCTGATCTGCACCTGTGGCACAAACTTTTTTGCTCTTTCGTATTTCTTGTGATACTTTTGTTTTATATTGCTAACTGATACTAATTAGTTTGGAAGAAACAGAGACCGGGGAATTGAATTTGAACCTTGTTCAAAGCTTGAAGATCTGAATTTAGATGTTAAAGATATTGCTCAAGAAATCAGAGATTCAAAGGAGGTTCATTCTATGAGGTATATGCCTTATTATACCAATCAGTTCTCATAAGTGAGACTCAGTTCAAACCATTAATTACATGTTAGTTATATGAATTCCTATAACTTATATTACTAGTCAAATGTCATATAGATATATTGTTTTTCAAATCTGGAGGACTCTGAAAAGTTAAATGATTGGCTAAACCCTTATAGTTCAGATTTATTGACCTCCAGTTTTGATTTTCATTTTATGTAGATATTTTTTTTAAAATTTCTGTACACAACAGTGTTTATTATCGAACAAATTGAGAGCTCAGTGAAGAGATAGAGAATAATATGGCATAAATTGTGAAGGAATCCTGTACTCAAGAAATAGTCCATTTTGTTGACATGGACAAGGTTCATGTGAGAAAGGAACAGAAGTGATTCTGGTAGCTTAAATTTAGTTACAAAATGGAATTCTTTATTTAGCCTAGACTGACTCCATGACCTTTAGGCTTTACAAGTTCTCATATGTATGGAGGTTGATGTAGAAAAGTTACACTTGCCACTCTGCAAAACTGCACAGTGGCAGACAGAAGTTTTGAATTCTTAAAACATGCATCTAACTGTTAACACAACTTGTCTAGCATAGACCTATATTGTACCTCTTAGACCCTAAATAAGCTTAGAAATGACTCTGGACATTTTTTAAAATATCTACTAAAATTAAGAACAAATCTTGCCAAAAGACCATAGAATTATTTAGAAAATCCTAAATACTCCTATTCTAACTAGAAAATAATCTAGAATCAACACTTTGATAATATCAGTCAACCAATTCACCTAGGGATTCTTCTTGCTTCGTCTTGATTCGAAGGGGGCTGGCCCAGCCCTTACTACTGTTGGCCAAGGTGGGGCCAGTATGTGAGGTGGCATGAGATCCTACCACTTTGGAACAAGCTTTGGAATTGTAAAACAAGAGTGAAGTAAATAAAATGCGAAATTGAATGTTCTCAATATTATTCTCCATTAGTTGTTTGAGATACCATGGCCTAAATACTTGTCAAACTGTTACAAACCATATGGTATTTATCAGTCCAATTAGTATATCCCAATCAACATTTACCGGTCCAACAATGATAATGGACCATATAGCATGAAATTGCTTGGTCTACCTTTTATTATTTTTTCTAGTGTTATTGGGTGGTATGGGTTCAGTCCAAGGTTTGCCGTACCGGACTGTACCGCCCGGTACGGGCGGTATGTACAGTGCTTGGTACACGTGAGTGTACCGCTCGGTACACCTGGGTGTACCGAGCGGTATACCGTACCGTACCGGTACCAAGCCCGGGTCGAAATGCCGGTACGGTACGGTACGACGAACCTTGGTTCAGTCTACCACTTGGTATCCAGTGTTTTCAAAAAGTGCTTTGGCACGCATTTAGATGCTTGAGCAAGGTGAGACTCGAGCACCATGCAACACCTTAGGGCGAGGCGAAACCCGAGCGCCTTGCAACACCTTGGTGCGAGGCTTTTCAATATAGCGTTGCTTGGGCACACGCCTCAGTCCAAGTGCTAGGCGCCTCGTGCGTGTGCTCAAGCCAAATTAGGCGAGTTCGAGCTTTGGTTCGACTGGGCGAGTAAGTTAGTTCAATCGAACCAACTAATATCACTTACCCTAACACACCCCGCGTGCTCGATCTAGTGAAAGAAATCAACGAAGTGAAACCCTACCGCTCGTCGGTCACCTTCGTATGCTTTGTCCGTCGCCTTCATTCGCTTCGCTCGTTATTGTTAGTAACTTCATTATCCACTACAGCTTCGTTCGCTTCGTCCCTTTGTGGAGAAATGTCTAGAGAGCCAAGCCTTTACTATGGAGAGCATTCCTGCATCATTCCCCATGATTAAGATGTCATCCACATATAACACCAAGAAGGTGATAGCACTCTCACATACTTTCTTGAACACACAAGGCTCATCTTTGTTATGCAACTTTGTCCGTCATCGTTTGCAGCTTTGTTCACTACTACAGCTTCGTTTGCTGTCGTCTTCAGCTTCGTTTGTCATTGGTTTCTACCTTCCCCACCTTCCTCTGCAGCCTTTCTCTGGTTACTTCTCCATTTTCTTATTCCTCTCTTTCTCATTTTATAGGTAATAGTCTTGCGTTGATTAACTTGCTGCACCAACATGAGGTGGTGCGCTGTTAGGAGTTAGAACTTAGAAGTTCTAATTTCACTTAGGTAGGAATGTCACATTGATATAAAAACATTGAAGGGGAAGAGGAAGATGATGGGTTTGAGAATAATGAAGTTGATTATGATGATCAATGAATTTGATGTTAAACTTCACTATTTTGACATTTTTTGTTATTAGAAGATGGATAATGTAATTTGGTACTTTATATGATTCTAATTTAATGTGTCAATTTTATTTTTATGATCATATTTATCAAACATAATATATATTTTTAAATTTTAATATTCGGGAGTGCCTCGCTTCACTTCGGTGGGTGCCTAAGCGACCGTCTAGCGCCTTGGGTATTTTGCGACCGTGGTATATTTTGGTGCCTAGCTTGCATTGTACCTATCCACATTTATCAAGACCTTGATCAGCATTTAAAAACTTATGAGAAATCCTTTATATTTAGCTATTTGCTAAGAAAATTGTATTTTGTCATGTGCAGGCACGATATCAAGGATGTCCCGATTCATGAGATAATATTTTCATCAATTGACAAGCCCAAGCTCCTTAGCCAGGTAGGATGATTTTTTCTTTTCAGAATCATAAGATCTGTCTTTTTTTTCATGTTTCTGCACTATAGATTTGCTATCCAGATTTCTTGTTTACAGTTTCTTCATCATTGACGTCCTCTGGAAAGGGGGAAATACATGTTGTTCCTGGGATGATTTGCTTAGCATATGCTTCCACAGTAGCACTATTAAGATTTCTGTGCAACAAAGAATCACCATTTGTGCAGTGCCTTTTTGGCGAGAGAACTTATATAACAATTTAGTTGCGGAGGTTGATGATGCGTGAAATATTTTGTAGCTGATAGGAAACTATTCTAGCCTTATAATATTATCTACTCATTAGCATAATGGCCAGCATTAGTGTGCAATGTCTACTGTAATGCATAATATTTGTGGGCAATCACTGGATATTTCCAAAATTCTTGTGCTTGCTTGTACTTTGATGTTTCTGGTCAGGGTTATATTGATCCTTGTAAGGGTTTTAGCCCTTTTTACCAAAATAGAAAAAAGCTAGGGTACCAGATGTACTAGATGTCATACACATGTGCCTTTATATTTGTAATCTCTGATATAATATTCTGACTACCGATTAGAGCTTTTTCTGTGGATGTGCTTACCTGCTCGACGTCTTGAACTGATTTTCCCATTTCAGCCACATTCTTCTCCCTACAAGCACCTAGAACTGCTTCATTGTTGATTAAACTTTGTTAAATGTCTAAATTAGCATACACATGATGTTTGCACCTCCAGAAATTTTAATGTTTGACAGAGTCGCTGAATGGTAGATTAGTAATGGAAAAAAAGTACCGGTAGGATGAACATACAGTGATTAAGCGAACTTGGAGCACATATGTAAGGAATAGGCTTTTGCCAGCAACTAAAGTATAACAAGAACAATAATACATAATGTCCCAACTATTTGGGATTGGCTAGATGATTCTTTTTCTGCCATTGATCTATAAGTAGGGCAATATCCCTTGTTTAGTTAAATGGTTGCCAAGCAACTGAAGCATAAATAGATTGTTGCTCTCTGACATGGTTGCTTGTTCCTGCATAAATAGTTGTCACCATCCAAAAGCTGAAAACATGGTTTCATTCAATTTAACTTCTAGGATTTTAGATCTAAAATAACTAGTTTTTGTATATGACTTGACTCCTAAACCTTAGTGGCAGAAAAGGTGGAAACCAGTCAACTTCAGCGCACACACACACACACACACACATATATACATACATATATTGTATGTATGTATGTATGTATGTATGTATACATATATATGGGAACTTATTTGCTTACATTCCAGGGAATTTGAAGTGATAAATCATAAATGACTGCTAATGGTTTAGTGATCAATGGTTCAATGGTTTGAGCTAAATCCAAATAAAGATATGGATCTTGGCATAAGTAATTATATACCAATAAGTATGACAGATTGTTGTGATTGTGAAGATCATTTATGGTTGCCTTCTGAAATAACAAAAAAATTATATTATAGCACATATATTTTTACTTTCGAAAGGCCAGTATTCTTGTCAAGTTCCTAAATGATAAAACTATTCCAACTTTTATTGGGATTCACAAGTTTTGTAATTGTTTACTATGATGTAATTCAGTTTCTTGCAAAGCATGCTTATGAGAATAGATATCTTTCTGGTTAAAAATGAAGATATCCTTGGGTCATTCAGACAGGTGAATTATGATTACCTGATTAACATTACAAAAGGTTTCAGCCTTTCAGGATCTATATGGGGAACCCTGTTTTACATCATAAGGATCTCATCTAGGGATGTAACTGTGGTATGGGATGCATTCTAGTTTTACAAGAGATTGATGTCATGAATACTTCAAAATTTCCTGCTATCTGCAGATGAATAGATATGTTGTTTCCGAGATAGATTGTGCAGAAAGATCCAATTCTTGGAAGGTTGAAATAATGTGAACTGTTCCTAGCAAGGTTTTCGATACAGGTTGTTACTATATACTGGCTGGTTTTTGGAACAGTATGATACCATGGTACTGGGTGGTGTACTGCAGACTACCACCCTGTACATATGAGTAAAAAATATTAACAAGGAGAGAACAATGATTTACGGTTTATTTCTTTCTTTTCCTCTTCTACTTTGCTTTGTTTAAGTTTAAGGTCAGTAAATGTTCTTTCTCTTCTTCTTCCTCTCTTCTGTTCTCTATTGCTCGCTCAGTGTGGTGAATGTGATGGGTCTCAATGATTCAATACCTTAAAACTGCTGAACCAGTGTTTTTAATCAGTTTGGTTCACAGGATTATGGGCCAGGCGAGCCTGACTATAACGATCATCAAAACCTGGTCCAGACCTTCTTTGGGTTTATACTTTGGGTAAGGGGAGGTCTATATACTGCCCAGTGTTGGGTAGGAATGTACCACGTAGACTGTACTCGTCTGAGCAGTATCTTAAACCTTGGTCCTTTGTCGTTTCCTATATCTTCTGTCTTAATAAGACAGTAATTCATGAGCCATGGACCACTAGCGTGCAATAGTGTTTCTGGCTTATTTGGGCAATGCAACGAAGATTTTTGGGGAAAGCCCTTTGGTACATTAGACCTTCACATGCTTTATAATTGTTCATCTTTTGGAGGTTCAATGGGTTTAATCTCTAGTCTTTCGTACATTAAGCCTTATCATTCTTCATAATTCATTTTTTGGAGGTCAATGGGTTTAATTCCAGGCTTTGTGGATTAGTTCTTGTCCAAAGAGAGATGGAAACTCCCCTTAAAACTCACAGTGAACTATGGATATTCAAATTATACATGTCAATCGAGAGTAGAGAATTTTGATCACCTACCATTTTGAGTCTATCCTCGTTGACTTGCAATGAACCATGACTTTTCTGTTTCCATACTTATGGATGTGCTTTTCTGATAAAATGGTGAAAAAAGTCAATGTTGCAAAATCTAACACTAAAAAAAGCAATAATCTTTTTTTCTTCCCTTCTCATTTTGGATGTTATTTTTGGAAACAAGATGCTCCTCTTGGCTTAAGAATCCTACTCAGTTAATAACAAAGCTTTTGAGCCATAGGCTTAAATATCCTCCTGATAGAACATTGATATAGCAGGCCTTCTAGGAGTTAGGCTGAACTAACCGATGCCACCTCCTAGGAGTGGGAGATTCTCATGATGGAGCATCGCGGGCCCATATTTGGAGTTAGACTGAACTAACTGGTGCCACCAATTTGCAAAGTGGTTCAGCTTTTTGCAGATGGTTCCATGAAGCTCTAGATACTAGATATGGGTCAATTGTATGATGGTGGTTATCAAGCTAGTCATAGGAACCAGGTAGTAACTAACCAAAACTTTTATGCAACTACAGATTCTACCTGCTTGATGATGATGTCCTTCATAGAGAAGCAGATCAAGTATGTGATCTATATTAAATGCACTGGTGATATTTTAATGCATTTTGTATACTGGTGTTGCTAAAGTTGTCTGATGAGGATTGCATTCTCTTTCCTTTGCTCCTGTTTTCCAAACTGATGTTTCATAAACACTTTTTTATGGTTGACATAAATATCTCACTCCATAAGTTTAAGGTGAATTATTATGATTACTTCCATTGTTTCTCATTACATTTTTTTCAAGTTTAAATTCAATCTACTCTTTTAGTTATCTGCTTTGCTTGCCGACGTTGGGTTGAACATCCGTGAAGCTCATGTTTTTTCAACAACTGATGGTTATTCCTTAGACGTGTTTGAAGTTGATGGTTGGCCAGAAGAGGTAATCTTTCTTTGTTCTTTCTTTTTCTCTTTTTTCTTCCTGGATAAGTTGTTTCCACAAAAAAAGTTATTTAAACAGCTGAGTTGTACTCATTTAGTTTCCTTGCCAAGATGGAAGTCTTATTGATTTATTTATAGTCAATCTTGCCCAAGGCTATGTATGAAAATTAGAAAAAAAAGGCTACTGATTGTGAATTCACAGCCTTTGGAATAATCATGTAAATTAGTGTAAATAAGAAGGTAGAGGAAGTTTACACGTGAACAACCTTTTGTGTGAAAAAGAGAACATTTGCATGGTAAAGAGGCTTCTGAACTAGATTTATTTATATTTAATTTGATTTAGTTGATAGATTATGGCCTTAACCAGATTGATTGCTCCATGTTGCAGCTGGCATTGTGTCTTATCCTTGTTAGTCCATTATTTGAATAAATGTCAGTTGTTGGACCTCTACGTTCAGAAAAAGGCAACTCAAAGTCCCTATACTTGTCAGTCAACTAACATCTACCTCTATCTATCTTGATATCTTGTTAGACCTTCTGCTTATCGTGTAAAAGTTTATTTCTTTGCTTCATTCTTCCTTCATCTCTACTTTATTCTTACATGGTACCTTTGTTTATATATCCACCAAATTGATCTGTGATAGATGTAATTAAATGGTATATTAGGGTAGTTATATGTGTGTGTGTGTGTGTGTGTGTGTTTGATTTGACATTATTTAATGTACCTTTTGGCGGCATCAAAGTCTACAATATTTTCTTATTTTGTTTAAGCTATAAATCTGTATCAAAATCTACCATGCAATCTTTAAGCCATCCCTAAGCATCACAGCTTCAGCGATTATTATTGAATTTTAGTCTCCTTGCACGAAACAAATTATCTTTATAGTTTGCATATTTTATGTTTGTGTTTGTTGTAGAATCCTTGGTAGTTAGTGCAGTGATCATTTATGCTTATTGTCTTTCTGCTAGTTGTTTCAAGCATCTCCTCTGTTTTGCCAATAGAAGTGCACTTAACAGAAATAATTTCTTGAAATGCTTTGCATTGTAAATTACTTCCAAGTGAATTTTACGTTTAAGTCACCTGGAATTGAGACTCGTATCATAATTCTCGATCACATGAAACAAAGCACCTGTAGTGGACATGTCACCAATTGATACACGATTCAGCAGAGAAGGAATCTGTTAAAGGATCGGCCCTCTAGTTGACTAAAATAAGTTTTCAATAATGAGATCTTCCTGCACTATAGGCTTTTCCAATTTATCTTAGGTTTTTTGTGGTGTAGAACATTCTAGAGGTTGAGATAATTTTAACCATTTAGAACACATTTTAATCTAATATCTTCAACTAATTGTTGTTTTTTCTTGACAGTGTGAAAGTGGAGGTTGACTAACTGTTATGGTTTTCGCTTTATATTATTTCAGTTCCACTGCATATTTCTCCTACTGCATCCTTGTTGTCTATGTTTGTCTGGTTATATGTTGCACAAATTAATCCTCTAAGTGTAATGTGTGGTTCCTCTGGGCATAGCTGTTTCCTTCTGTTCTGCCCACGAACCAGGTAATATATTGTGTGTGATGGATAATGCTCTGTCCACATGGGCCCTTAAATTAATAAAGGGCACTGTGATCCTGGTTTCTTCTAATGGCAGGGATCTATTCCAAGCCAAAATGTTGCTGACTTTGCAATGGGTGTGGTCAGGAAACAGATGGTTTGCTGAAGGAGCTGGATGCTGCAGCCGTTGCATATAATGAGGTATAGTTATGTTATGTTCCACAAGAAATTACTTTTACTTTTTTTATTGGATTTATTTGTGTCAAAAAGAAGAACTTTGTATATTTTCAAAATTTTGTATATTTAAACATTTAGCAGTTCCTGCTTAATCAATGATGCAATACTTAAAATGAATGATGCTCTTTTTTCTGGGATTAATATAGGGTTCCTTGTCTGGCGCATCTCGTTGTTCATCCACCGAAAAGGTGCTGGGTTCACAATCAAAGGTTGTTGATTGGGAAATTGATAGAAGATTTTTGAAGATGGGAAAAAAGATTGCACGTGGATCTTGTGGAGATTTGTAAGTCTGGAAATTTATGAGATATTGCTGCTTCTTCTTCTTCACCTTTTGTCTTATATTTTTATATCTTAACTGTATGTGTATTGGTGTTTTGACGCTTCATAAAGGTATCGTGCAACTTACTTGGGTCAGGATGTTGCGGTGAAGATTCTTAGAGCTGATCAGCTAAATGAAGTTTTGTTGCTGGAATTTAATCAAGAAGTAGATATTTTAAGGTGTTTCATAAATATAACTGCATTTGAGACTTTCAACGTCTTATAACTCCTATTATACTATGTCAACTTAGTCATTATTGTTCTGAAGTCTCTTTTTATTTCAGGAGAGTTCACCATAAAAACATTGTTCACTATATAGGTGCATGTGTGAAGCCTACAGAACTTTGCATAATAACAGGTAAATCTTAAATTGACTGACAAATTTTTTTTTCACGGTTTAGAAGAAAGGGCATTATTTCATTCTTTAAGTTAGCTCGTACCAGTATTGGGTTGATGTTAAGCTAAAGATTCACTTTTATCTTGATGCTAATACTTTTCAGTAATGACTGTCACATCCCGAGCCTGAATACCACCTGGGTTAAGTTATTAGAAGTTGCCCTTTGAGGATGGGTAGAAACACATGCTAATGAAAGCCATTCACTAAAGTCCCTGACGTCCTTGCTAGGCCCATTCATGTATCATGTATCACCCTAAAGGCAGATCACCAGCCTTCCGAAGCCCTCAATTTTGCTATGCTCTTTTCTGATTTATTCCTATTCTCCTTTCTCTTTTTGCTTCTCATTAGATTGATTTGGATGACAATGATCATCAATCTTATGATGATACTATTGAATCCAGAAGCCATGATGTTAAGGTCTGAACTTATGCCTCATTTAAGCCTTGGAATTAGTTGGTGACCTGAAACTTGATTTCTCGATCTTTATTGGATGTCTAAACAATCTTAAATGTGCATCCTTCATTTTGTTTTTGATAGTTATCACCTTCAGTAATTCACAGTTGCAAACATCTCTTGCTCTTTCTCTTTTACTAATCCACATATTCATCTCACCATCGTCATGGCACATTGTCTCTTTGGATACACTGTTTTCTAATTGTATTTTTCTGTAAAATTGTTTATGTTCTGGGATGATGAGGTGCAGACAACAGTCAGACAACACTCTTGGGATACACTGTTCACTTTAGTCGTCTTACTTAATTTATTATGATTTCTTCTTTAATCTTCTGTACTTGATAACAAATAGATCGAACATATTAGGCACAATCTTTTGGGCCTTCTTGAACATCTGTTTTGGCTAAAGTTTCAACTCTTCTATGGTCTTGCTAAAGTTGTCTTCAATAGTCATTCTCTCTTAATTAAATTAACAACATGTATGATGCTTTTTCCCGCTCCTTGTTAGTACTTGAAGTTAAATTACACCACTAGAATGTGATTATAATATTATGTTTGCCTGAATTATAGGCAAAAAGAACACATCAGTACATTTATGTGTCATAGTAAAATCATAGCATTTTGACACATCTGTGTAGACACTAGACAGACAGGTAAGTTTTTTGTTTGCCCATGTGAGGTATCAAAATATTTTCTTGTGTGATGGATTATATTCTAGCACTATGAGATAAACCTCTGTCCTGTCCTTTCACAGTCTATATATATAATTATGAGGAACTGCATTAGAATGTAAGGCTCTTTTAGTCAAATAGTCATAACTTTTTAGACTTTTCATGTAGTGGTTTCTTGTTTTGTTTTATGTAGAAAAAAAAACTATTAACAAGTGTATCTTTATGTTGATAGTTCAGAAGGCTAGTAGCTGGCTTTTATAATAGTCTAAATATTAACTTTTCCTAGAGACACATTAGCATCCACCTCTTGCAACACCTGAACCTGGATGTGACAGAAAAGAATGATGAGGTTAGCCATATAGCCTGGAAGGAAAAATCTAGTATTTTGTAGCTCTGCTACAATTTTAAGACTTTTCTGGGTTTGATATATCAGTGTGCTAGATCTAGTTTGTTAGTCTAGATATTATGTAAGAAAAAGATAAAGGTGCTTCAAGTTAAAGTAGTTCATACAGCATTAAATATTTTCTTTGATTTTTATAATAAAAATTCAATGTGTATTTTCTCCTTATGTCAGTTTCTTGCTTGCATTCTAATTTTCTTTGAAGACAAAGTTGCAACAAGTATCCCTTCAATAATTTTTCATGTTTATCTCTCTGGATTTAAGTATAGCATCTGCAAGACCAAAAAACTTGCATATTCATCAGTCGACTATCATTTGATAGTTGACTTTCAAACTTTAATTGGAATTGATAATCATCAATTTGGTGCTTCAAAACTATGATGTTAAAAAATATTAAGGTGTATTTTGGTTGTTTTGTATTCTCTTATATCTTTTAATTTTAGACTAGCTACTAAAAACCATGGTTGCTAGTGGTTAACCTGAATTTTCCATATAAATTTTAATCAAATGGTTATATAAGGAAAATCATAATATTTGACAGGACATGTATGCTACACTGGGATTTGTATTGGCAAATATATTATTCTCAACTCTGCTAGGAAATGTGTAAAAAGTCCCCTTCTTTAAAGGAGCTAGTTGGCAACTTTTTTACCTACAGACCACTTCCACATCTAATAAAGGATACAGACAAACTTGTTAATTGAGGAAAGAGAAGTACAGAATTAGACAACATTAAATGCATAAAGAAGACTGATAGATTGTTTAAAAGTGTAAAAGACTTGAGAAAAGTGGATATGTTACATTAATCAGTGCTTCAATGCAAATCATGTTGGTGACTCAGTATGGCTATATTAGAATTTTGTAGCAGACCTATAAACACTAGATTTTTTCCTTTTGGGTTATAGTTGCATCACTAATTTTCTCTAGAAACCAAACTAGTATCTTTGACCTCTCCAAAAAGATATTCTTCTTGAGGGCCTATCTGATACCAGTTTTGGCAATTGGATAAACTGGTATACCAAGCTATGTACCCAACCTGTACCGACCGGCTTCACCAGAAAAAGAAAATTGTGAAAAAAAAAATCAGATTTATAAATATCAGTTTCTACATGCTAGTTCAACCAGTACTTGGGACCTTGTTAAAAGTTTCTTACAGCTCATAATCTATATAGTAGGCCTAGACCAAGGTTATGATCTCGGGATATGATGGCTGAGCTATCGTTGCTGTGCTTCATTCATCAAGGGCTATGACCTTGTATCTACTATCCAAAAATACTATATAGGTTTGGAAATGGCTCAAATGAGCTCAAGCCTAAATTTGGTCCAAATATGTTTTTAAAGGTTAGCTTGAGACCTGGTTCACATCCAGTGGTGAAGCTTACTGTTGTTGACTTTAATGCTTAAGTTCCCTTGTCTGTCCAAAAGAACTTAATTTAATTCGTCTGTCCCAACTATTTGAGGTCATCCATTTGGATCTTTCTCCGGAATTGAGCTTTGTGTAGGGTAATACCGCAACCAACCAAAAGAACAAACTAAAACCAAATTCCTAATCCTATTAGAGGACAAGCAGAGAACAAAAAAAAAAGACAAGCAGAAGCATCAACAATGTGTAAAAGCAAATGGCCAGATCTTGGTGCTGCAGTTTGCTATAAATCTTTGTATTTGTTTTTCTTTTCTGGTAATTTAATCCTGTACTGCATGCACAGTAATTTTCTCTTCCTAAGCTGAAATAGTAAATTTTCTTCAATGGTATTTCTTTATTCATTAAAATATATTTTTTCTTTGAAGAGACTTTTTGAGTTCTGGCTGACTGGACCTCATTATAAGAATAATTGTGGGCTTGTGAAGAACTTAGGCTTCTTATATGTTCAATTTGGTAAAGTAGGATTGCTGGAATTATATAACAGAAGCTTGATTAAAGGTTAGATGGGATCAACGTTTGCTGTACCACCCAAAATGGTACAGTACGGGCAGTATGTACCGGTCCGGGCATGGGCCGATACGCGAACCATCCCATTCAGGTGGTCTAGTTAAGTTAATAAAAAAATCAATGAAATGGTGGGGTCCTTGTCCAAATCAGCGTTAAGAAAAAGAGAGAGATTAGGTCTCGTGAACACGAGCCCTCTTCTCGCATAAGATGTCACCGCCTTGCCATCGCCACTTCACCACTGTTGCCACTGCTGTTTCGCCGTTGTATAAGATGCCACTGCCTAGCTATTGTTTTGATGATGTCGTTGGCTCACCGCTGCTGCTTCACTGCTACCATTGATGATGTAAATTTTCTTCAAACAATAAACTGCAACAAACTGTCGATGGTTAGTTTGTTAATAATTAGAGTGAGCACGACATTAAAACGGTATTTTTTTTTCCGCCAATTTTATTAGCATGTTGTTACTTCAGTGTTTCTTGTTAACATATTGTTTAAATTCTTTGCTTACAAGTGAAATAATTTTTATTCAGAATACATGACTGGTGGAAACCTTTATGATCATCTACATAAGGAGCACATATCTTTCGAGCTCCCACACTTGCTGAAGTTCTCCATTGATATCTGCAAAGGAATGGACTATTTGCACCAAAACAACATTATTCATAGGGATCTCAAGACAGCAAACCTGCTGTTGGATGCCAACAGTGTATGCAGCTTTTTTTTTTTTTTTATCCTGTATTATCACTCAGATTTGATGCCACCTTAGTTTTGTGTGTATATTTCATTATGTCATATATCATTTTTTTCCAAATAATGTACTTGTCCATAACTAGGGGAAAAATCTCACTGAAGTTACATGTCACCTCTTCCAAATGGAAGGGGGACACAGAATCAAGCCATTGCTCAGGAAACCTATAAATTTAATTTGATTTTCAGTGGATTCCGTTCTTATTTATGGCTTCAGTTTGTAAGTTTGTTAGTCCAGAATATTCTTCTTGCCCTTGTTTGTTTGTATGCTTGTTCTTGTGAGTGTTTATTTTAGTTGAAGAGATGCATTTTGACATTTGTTTGGGGTTGTAGTGATTTATTTGAGTTACAGGAATCTATCTTTACACCCATTTAGGCGAGTGGCTGTTCTTTCTGTTAATAATGCTAATGTAATTAATGAATTCCATGAGGTAATGCTATCTTGTTTTGTTTGATAAATTCCATTGCAATTCGTTAATCAATGTAGGTTGTAAAGGTGGGTGACTTTGGTGTGGCTCGGTTTCAGAATCAAGAGGGAGTCATGACTGCTGAAACTGGTACATACAGATGGATGGCCCCTGAGGTAGGTTTATTCTGTTTATAGACTGTCCTTTTTGCTGTTATCACCTGGTAGTAAAAACTGATTTACACTTTATTAATTTACCTCAGTCTTTGAGTTTCTCTTACCATTAAATTTTAGCAGACTTGTCATTCTTAGTGACTTCTACTAACTTGGTTGCTTAAATTCTGTCATCAAAACACAAAATGCAGTTTCAGCATTGGGTCACTAGATGATGATATTGATTATTTCTTGAATGTTATATAAAAGTATAAATTCTGTTAGTTATAAATTAAAACAACATCACGTCGGAGAATAAATTGCATGATACCATGTATGATATCAAATGTCTTTGTTCTTCTAGTGCACATGGTCGTTGGTGATCAATGTATTTCAACAAGATTGGCGAAACTGATACAAAGTCACCAAATTTCTGAGTGTGGGAGCAAACTGTATGGAAATGGTACAGTCATTGTACTTTGTAATACAAAAAAATTAGCTTCGGGCTAAAATGTTTGCCACAAACAGAATGATTTAGATTATGGAACATTTTGATTGAAACAAGATTTACAACTGTAAAATCATATGTCGGTTTATACTATCAAATGTTTTAGATGGTGGGCTTTGGTACAACAGTAAAGTTGCTCTTGTGATCTGAGTGACTAGGGTTTGAGTTTGAGTAACAAAAACAATCTCTCCACTTAGGGTAAGATTTCATGCATTGATCCTCCTTAGACCTTATATTTGTAGGTGTATCATGCATGTGGCCATTCTTTTTGGGCTGTCAAAAATTATCTTTGGAACCAAATGGAACATTGTAAGAATTTATGCTTGAGAGCAAATTAATTGCATCATTTACAATGAGGTAATGCTTTAATTTAGATGAATTTCTTTTGATTTTATAATCCGAAGCCATGAGACAGTAAAGATTTTTAAAGATTCTGATGGTTCTATGATTAATTTGAGCATAATGGTGAATGCCCATCAAAGAGATACCAGTTTAGTAGAAAAAAATGACAATAATAACAAGGTAAATTAATTTCAAATGCATTTGAAATTTTAATATCCTGGATGCCTGACTGAATCTAACATGTTTCTAAGTCTGTGCAAAATTTTTCCCTGCTAAAATTTCCAGATTTGTTTCTACCTACAATGTGAGGTTATGAATCCTTGTGGGAAGAAGGAATACGGAAAGCAAATTTTCAAAAAAGAGTAAAATATCATGGGTTTTGGAAATTGTTGTTACTACTGAAAATATTTACATGTCATGGGCCATATCACGGCCATAGTTAGTGATAATATGTATAAGTTAAAACATAAAATTGTGCATTTTCTCGGAATTGCAACAGCTAGACTCTTTTATCATGATGATGACTATGGTAAATGCTTATATGTAGGTGTTAAAGCATAAAGTTCTGCACATTTAGGTCCTTCCAATCTCTGGATGAATCTTAACAAATTTTACACCTTATGTATAATGCTACTGTGCCTTTACGGCTTCAAAAATTATTGTTTCTAATGTGCTTTTATACTATTGTTTTTTAAGGTTATAAACCATCAACACTATGATAATAAGGCAGACGTGTTCAGTTTCGCAATTGTTCTATGGGAGTTAGCAACATCAAGGGTAAGCATTTGAGAAACATCCTACTTCATGATACTGATTTGTGGTCAAGAAATTGGACCTATGTTAATATCTGTAAAAGTAAAAAGTTTCTTTTGTCCTGAAGGTTCCATATGATAATATGACACCCTTGCAAGCTGCTCTGGGAGTAAGACAGGTCTTTCTTTTCTCTCACACTCTGGATAAATGTATTCTTTTACACCTGCGCGAATTTTGGAAAAAAGTTCCAATTACTGATACCTTCATGCAAAATTGAAGTAACATGATTGCCCTTTTTGAAAATGCACTTTGGACACCCGAAAGAGGTTATAGCTTTTGTAGAATGCTTCAAGAGAACTAATAATCATAGAAAGGATAGAAAATTTTGTTATTGCTTTACTTCACACTAATTTCTTTTGGAGTATCAAGTTTTTTGTGGGATGGGTAAGATATGATTGATTTTTATTGCATAGTTTGTAGATGGCTAGCTTGTTTTAGACCTGCATATCCCTTGTTTACGATACTTGTTCAGAAGCAATAAACTTTTTGTTAAGGTGCTTAATAATATTGTATAACTGATACTTGTGTGATGCCAGGGCCTACGGCCAGATATTCCAAAGGATATGCATCCTAGATTAGCAGCTTTGATGCAGAGATGCTGGGACGAGGTTCCTTCTAAACGACCCTCTTTTGAAGAGATAACTCAAGAACTCGAGGAACTCTTGCACCAAGTTCAGGTGCACCTTCTTACTAGCTATTCAACTAATTTTTCATATATGGTGTCAGTGATACATCAATGCCATTATTCAACTAACTATTGCAACTGCTATCTTTGAGCTGTTAATCTTTCTAAATAGATTTTGTTCGTAAAGGCAATAGCTATGACCGACTACTTGCATATTAGGCTTGTTTAATTGCGATCACGGTCATCATAGAATATCCTAAGAATATGGTGCTCTCTTTGACATGCCATTTCAATGGAAGTTTACACATTTTGGGTAATGTTCATCTTGCAGGCATCGAGTAAAACAAGCCCATGATGAACGTACCCAGAGATCCAAGTTTAATGTCAATTGTGAGCACCAAAGTTTTACGGTCTACCTTGCAGGACATTAGGTTTGGCATTGTGTACAAAGGGCTTGATTTCTTGGTCGCATTGATTCATACATCATACCGCCACTATAGGTTTTTACATGGAAGTACATGTTCTCTGTCCCCCTACAACGAAGCCGAGATATTGAATTCTACTGTAAATATTCCTTGAGCTTTTTCATGGACGAGGCATCCATGCCTGTCGTCTCACATATGCTAACCCTTTTCTGTCAAATAGAACTGGGAAATCACAAATGGACGGTTTCTGATGTGTTTTTGTGCGTCAACCTTCGGCAGCCAACCTCTTTTTATGGTAGTTTGAACCCAATCATAATCATTGTTATTTAACGACTATTTCATTGTAGCAAACTTATAGAGATCAATTGCTATGCAAAGATAAGCTTGAATATGTGCTGTTAACTGATCGATCGAGGAATGCTGAAACAGTATGTTAATGGCATGGTGCCGTGGCAACAAAAATACACCAAGGAAAATTTCCACTGGACAAATTACCTTTCAAGTGTTTGTTTGGCAGGGCGACTAAGAATTTGGAAATTTGCTTTTCCACATTTTATGGGCAACTTCTGGTTATTTTCTTTGCAATCAGACGTCAGGTGTGTTATCGGACAATTACGTATCATTTTTTAATGTGAAATTAGCAATTTATTGTGGAGGAAAACTTGATTGATGTATGAAAGACAATGTTGTATAGTTGACATTGGTCGGATACTTGGACGCAGCTGATACGAAGTAAGAATCCATCGAAGGATCCCCCAAATCAAACAAGTCAAACAGATCTAAAGAACAAGCAGGTTCAGTTGGAGCTCTGACGGAGAGTATATTTCCGGCATGAGCAACACATCCATCGTGACAGTAGATTGTTGATGTCTCCCATAAAACACAACTATCCATGTATTAGTTCTGCATCACAACTGGGATCTGCTCCAGTGTTAGAAAGCCAACGCAAATGATATCATGCATCTACTTACCGACCGTGGATGGATTTGGATTTCCAAGGGGTGACTGGACGCCCACAGGTGCGAGGTTCGCGTGCGGCGGCCACGACAGCCGACGCCGCCGCTGTGCTACGACCGTAAGCCCTCCCTCACCGTGGTACACGTGACGGTAAGACGCTGATGGAACGGAACGCGACCGGCCGTCACGTGCCTTGGGGGGTCTCGGCTTTATTACTCGCTTTTGCTATTGATTGGAGTGAGAGGAATGCATTTATAGACGTAGACGTAAAAGTGAGAGAAGGAGAAGAGCGTGTCTTTTATGCGATCTCTGCACGCAACAACAAATAAATAAATGTTTGACATTGGAGTAATGAGCTGTAAAGAGATGCATCCATTGGTCCAAGTAAAAGAAGTTAGGCACAGTTTAACTTTTTTTCACTTTAAAAAAAAAAATTGAACAATTTATCGAGAATACTCATAGTAATAGGGTATTATGGGATGGCACATCTTAATTGGTTTTTCCTCATTTTTCAAAAATTTCGATAATATTATTGATTCGGCTTGTTTCAAGCTTGCTTGATTGATTTTAAAATTTCTAAAATTATATTAAAATAGAATTATTAATTTTAAAATAAGTTAGATAATCGAGGTTAACTTATTTCAATTTTGAGTGTAACTAAGTCGATATTGAAAAAAAAGAAGAAAATATAGGTTTTATGATTGATTTTATGATGAATTTATGATAGCTTATATATATATATATATATATATATATATATATATATATATATATATATATATATATATATATATATATATATATATATATATATATATATATATATATATTAATAGAACCTTTGACATATTCTATAAAAGAGTATAACTTGAGTATAACCTTAGTATAATTTGAGTATAATATTTTTAGATAATTTAAAAATAATTTTTATATAAAAATTATTTTTTAGGACAATTCAAGTTTTTTTTGATGAATTTAGGATAATTTTACATAAAATTTATTTTTTTTAATATGTTTTTTCAATGAGTGTAATCAAGTGTAATAATTTTTGGATAATTTTTTATAAAAAATAATTATATAAAATATATAATTTGTCAATCATCGCCTATTATACAAATGCCACATAAGAACTATAGGAGAAAAAAAAAGCTTAGACGGCTCAACATCTGTATAGATAGGAGTTTAAGAGATAGCTCGGGTTAGTTACCGTACTGCCTCCTTTATAGAATCTTCATAGAAATATTCTGAAAGTCTAAGGGGTAGCTTTATCAAACTACCTCCCGTGTAAAATATATCACAAGAATATTTTTGGGGATCTAGGGGTAGCTCGGGATAATTATGAACTGTCTCCTTTATAGAATATTCACGTAAATATTCCTAGTGATGGAAAGAATAAAAGATAAGAACAATTATTGAAGAAGCTTTATTGAAGTAGCTTTAACTTGAATACATTAACATGTCTCTCTCTCCTATTTATACAGATTATGAGGAAGGATTTTCCTCAACAGAATAGAGAGATTCTCCTTAAGTCCACCCTTCGTTCTCCTTAAGTCTGCTGACTGTTAGTAGATCAACGAAGACTATCGCGGTAAGGAAGATGAGGATTAGCCGCGGAGCCTCTTAGAAATTTGGCTGCAGCGACGTTGGTCGCTGGCCGAAGGCAAGGGCGAAGCTTTATTTTTCTCAACGATGTTGGTTGCTAGCCGAAGGCAAAAGCGAAGCTTCTCTTTTCTCACTGCTCTGATACCATGATGAAAATAATAGAAGATAAGAACAATTATTGATGAAAATATTATCTTCTATCACCTAGGAGTTCAAAGGGCAACTCAGATCAGTTACAAACTACCTTCTATATAGAATCTATATTGGATATTTCACCTCCTCAATATTAGGAACCTTGAACTTTAGATAAATAAGACTCAAGGCTAAAGAGTGGACCTCAGTACTAACTTAAGTGTTACAGGGACTAGCTCGAAAAGCTTCTCCCTACTCTCCATTTCAAACAACCTTACACATATGAATCAGGGTCACGTTGTTTTGACAAATACATCAATGACATTTTCCCTTAATATTTTGGTACTAGGAGGGCTCGATATCGTAGGAGCATCCATAGGCTGACCCTATCAATGCATGCTTGGTTGAGGCTATGCCCTCGACCCATAGTATTTTTACTCAAACAGGGTGACAACCATCCTTTCCCCATATATACACATCCACCTTGCCACAAGTACCAATACAATATTGGCATCCATTCAATGACCCTAGACCCTCATATCTGGGAGTACCGTTGAGCCATTTACTCATTTATGTCGAAGCATTCTTAAATCTCACCTAGCAAATGCAAACACTAGCCAATATGATACAGGTCATTACCCTCACTTCTACCAAGCTAGACCAATAGACAACGCTATCGCCTTAGCCACTATTGTTAGTTTGGCAACTACTAGCATCAGTGACTGCTAGGGTCCCCCCACCCGACGAGTTGCCAGCATCTCAGAGGCATTTGCGGCCTATCAAACCAGTAACTAAGGAAGCACCCCACTCCTCAATTGTAGAGTTCAGTAGAATGCCACACCATCGCTCTACTATGCTTGAATATGGGAACTACTCAGTTGATTTAATAGATAACTCTCTTAGGATACAACGATATCAAATAGACCAATACTTGAAAGATATGCATCGACACTTTCATCAATCTTGGGGTGATGGGCAAGTCAACCCTATCTTTGGTCAATCACCATTTATCCAGGATATTCAAGAGGAGCCGATCCTAACAAACTTTCGCCTCCCATCATTGTAAGTCTTTGACAGCACTACTGACCTAGTAGAGCATGTCATCACCTTCCGAACTCATATATTGCTATAAAGTACTTCGGATGCCCTAATGTGTCATGACGTCCCGACCATCTTAAGAGGTATGACAAGAGAATGATACACTTGTCTAAAGTTGCTCTCTATTATCTCCTTTACTCAACTAATAAAAGAATTCAAGCTCCACTTCCTTATAAATGTGTGCCCGAGGCCGACGATGACGATGTTTCTCGGACTTAAATAAGCAAGGAGGGGACACTCTTAGACTTCATCACCCGATTCACTAATGAGATCCGAGGCATAGATAATGCTCACCCATAGCTCGTGATTCAGTCCTTTATGATGGGATTGAAACTCTCTCGCCTATTTTGGTCGTTGGTATAAAGGACATTATTGACGATCCCCGATGTGCTTCAAAGGGGCCATATAATACATTATCGCTGATGTAATGATCTTGAGCAAACGTGGAGAACCTCATAAGAAATTGAGGCAAGAGCGACCACAATTCGCCCCCACCCCAAGATCGCCACGGTGGAAGAAAAGTGAATGACTCGACCTGTGTAGCCCGAGGTCCGAACTGACCACCCCTAAACCTGACTAGGACTGAAGTTATTTTATAGATAAAAAAATGACTTATTGAAAGATTCTTGATCGATGAGGACTCCACTTAAGAAAAGAGACGAATCCAAGTATTATTATTTATACCATGATTACGCCCATGACACAATGGACTGTCGCAATTTGAATAAGCAAAGTAAGAAGCTCATATGATGAGAACACATCGAGGAGTTCATTTGAAGACTTTAGGAGCTATTACCCTAACCTTAGGGGCTGATTGAAAGACAAATCGATATTATCATCAGTGGACCAACCACAGGAGGAGATAGCACCTTGGGTCACAATGCTTACGCCCGAACCACTATCGAGAAGCGCCCTAGGACTAGAGGCAACCAGGAAATAACTTTCAGAGAAGGAGAGATGTAGTGCCTTGACTCAAATCACGATAACGCTTTAGTGGTCTTTGTGAGAATGGTTAGTGCCCGGGTAAAGAGAGTTATGATCAATACAGGTAGTTTCATCGATGTCCTCTTTTTCAAAACCCTTCAAAAACTCGAGTTCTCGACTAATGACCTCACCCCTTCGGCTTCGTCATTAATAGGGTTCATGGGCAACTCAATCTCCCTCTTGGGACCATGAGCCTACATGTCACATTCGGAGATGAGCCATTCTTCAAAACAGCTATGATCAAATTCATGGTGGTCGACATCATTGGTCGATCTATGTTGAACAGACTACAGGTAGTAGTGTCAACCTACTATAAGATTACGAAGTTTTTGACTCAAGGGAGTCCCAACAGTGCTACCTTATGGCAGTCTCCTTACCAACGAAGATTCGACCCGTGGGGCCACCCATGGACCCCCGAGATTCTGCCAAGTCCCTCCCGCACTCGAAATTGGTAGAGCCATTGATTGAAACACCCTTGGACAAGGTCCATCCCGATCGGGTCGTAAAGGTCGAGGCAACGTTACTCGACAAGAAGCGAGTAAAACTTATCAACTTCCTCAAGAAGAACACCGAGGTGTTCGCATGGTCACCAAGAGATATATCGGGAATTGATCCGGGTGTAGCCCAACATCACCTGAACATCTCTCTAGAAGCATGACGAATCAAACAAAAGCCTAATAAGTGTACTCCCGAATCGTTAGTAGGCATTACCAATAAAGTTAACAAACTATTAGGAGCAGGGTTTATTGTCGAGGTATATTGCTTGCGGTGATTTACCAAAATTATACTTATTAAAAAGTTAAATAGAAACTAGAGGACGTATGTTAACTATACTGATTAAAAAAGATATGTCCGAACGATAACTATCCACTCCTTTGGATTGATCAACTAGTCGACACCACGATATCATGAAGAGTGAAAAAAATATCTTATAACATAGTTTAATATCTTTTATAATATATAAAAAAGTTAAGAATATATATATATATATATATATATATATATATATATATATATGTTTATTTATTTTTTCAAAACTTTATATTAAGAACCAAATTTATCAATGATTCAATTTTCAATTTCTCCGAATAGACAGATCATACTACAGCTAGTGAGATGATTAATATCAAAAAGGCTGATCACCCTCAAACATCAAGTCTGCAACAATTCCTATAAGATTAGATATTATAAATGATTAATATCCAGAAAGTTCACAAATCTTGCTTATCACCCTCAAACAATCCTGATATTTTACATTTGGATGGTATGAGGATAATGAGAGCAGCACCCATAAGATTTCTATCCCATGCAGTATATATTATATACTGTTTATTCCGATACCGCTGCAGTAGATAATAAATAACTCATTGCCTCTCCTGTATAACATCTCCTGCTGCATCCAAAAAATAAGGTTAATATGGACCAAAAATAGAGGAGGAGAGAGAGAGAGAGAGAGAGAAAGAGAGAGAGAAAAGGTAATATCACATCAAACACTAGCCATTTCTTAGTCGGCCTTCAAGTGTTCTCGTGTTCCTTGGAGTCTTCTTCGTCTTCTTCTTGCCTTCCCCATCTGATCATGGATCTTCTACTTCTCTTGCATCTTCTATCAACATTAATGGACTTCTCTACACAGCTTTCTATGATTCATACCCATATCTTCCCCGTTCATTATGCTTGTCTTTGACATCTCGATAGTAACTTTATTGCCAACTCACACTGTCCTCTCTATTCCTCGACTTTGTCGAGATATCTACTCTTTGCTTACCCTCTTTCTCATTACTTGTAGGTGTGTCTTCTTTTTGTTTGGTTTGCTCCAATGGGACTGCTCTCTAAAGGATCGATATCTCTGGTAATTCTCATCCTCTTCTTGGTTTCATGCTGTGATGGCTCAAGAACCATGCATGCCTGGTATCAGAACCCGGCAGGTAAGAAGAAGTCAGGTGGTTTCTTTGAGTTCTTGCCTAGAGCGATGCCGATCCCTCCATCAGGTCCTTCCAAGCGCCATAACTCGATCGGTTTGCATGGTCAAACGACGCCTTAAAGGAAGGTGTCAGCTGCAGCTCTAAGAAGGAATGTGATTGATTGCATCCAAAGGTGGGCTTCTCATATCCTCAACACATTCTTTGTTTTCTCTCCTCCTTTATGGGATCGAAGCTTCACACAGCGTCCCATCTCTTTCAATATATCCCGTATATCTATAGTCAGAGAGAGAGAGAGAGAGAGAGAGAGAGAGATGCCACTGGGCTTGCACTTTTGATTATGTGCAGCAAAGCAAAATGTTGACTCCGATGTCAAAATGTGTAGAAATGAAATGCTCCTTTTCAAGTTGAAGGATGAATTGTTGTCTCCTCCTTTTAAGAACCAACGCATCATAGTGCTCCTTCTATGACAGCTCGCAGCATGGAGTTGTGGAGATTAAGAATCTATCTCTACTACGCTAATTATTTCCACTGTTTGGTGATTCATCTCTATTTCGATCTTGAATGATATCGACCTTTATGTCATCCAAGAAAATATTACTTGCTTGCTTGGAAGTTCAATGGGGACAAAGATATGGAGGTGTGGTGACGCTTGCAGAGGGTGACCTTTCTCTTATCGGAGCAGGAATCCCACGAGAGATATGACAGGGAAAGCTTGGGGGAAATTGTAGACGCAGCTGTGCGGTACTGGCCACCATTATTAGTCTTGTGATCCATGGCCATCATTTTGACCCCAAGAGCAAGGTACGGCTGTAGGGGCATGGCATGGCATGGGCGCCACGGGCCATGTACGTGAACGGTGGCCACAGTCGTCTTCTCCTCGGAAGCCATCCGTGTGCAGCCCTAAACTAAGGAAAAAGATAGCACTCTGTCCTTGTTGCTTGCACCTGTAACACCGCTGAGCTCTGAAGCGATGGGTCCTCTTTTCGTACAGTGGAAGAGGGGTAGGGGTTGTGTGCAGTCACAGTGTTACAAGGAATTAGCAGTTCATGGTGAAGCAATGCCTCGCACGCATTCACGTGCCTCTCTCTCTCTCTCTCTCTCGCCTGACTGATGGATGCAAAGTATTCCTACTTCGATCATTCTGTCATGCTTCGTATGCTCTTCAGACTGTTTGTTTTCCTTCGAGAAAGAGACAACAACTGTTGAGCACATACGATTCAGAGTAACGATCAAAGATTAACTCAGTTTGGTCGACTGATTCATCCAAAGGATTTGGTACTAGGAAGCATGGGATGAGTTCAGGGAGGAGAAAGAGACAGGACTCCCTTTTGTTTTGGTTGCTTTCTTCCACAACCAAGCAATCCTACGTTGTGTCATTTCACAATATTATTGGAAATGCATAGATAGCTCCAATAAGTTCCCGATGAATCATCATCATCAAAGACTAAAACGTTGCTCGACAAGAGAATATTAATCAGGACTGAAAAAGTCAATCATTAATAAGAAATTATTGGGTCTCATCTACGACTTAATAATATTCAATCTCATAGTGATTTTGTAGATAACTTTCGGGTCAATATATATCATTTGACTTTTGTAGTTCTCAGTAACAAAATACTTCTATTCTTAGACGTCTCCCACATGAATATATTGTCCGAGTAAAGTAGTCAAAAACGTACTACAGATCTCGACCATTGGGAGGTCCGACGAGTTAGAGGATTGAAGGCGACAAAGTAGATTTTGAGATGGTGGCTTCATTATTATTTGAACTGGTATCTAACATACACCAAGCATGCATTATCTTATGTGGGATGTTACTTGTAAAGCTATGGGCAGGTCACCAAAAATACGTTTTATTTGTAGAAGATTTCAAACCATGACATACCCAATCCACGCGCAAATAAAGTTAAAGAATGTGAAGCCAATCGACCAATTAATCCTTTGGCTTGTGTTCTTCCCCTCACCATTCTGATCTTGCTTGTTTAAAGAATAAGAGCACTGTGGAAAGCATCAACTAATCCTTTAGATTGTGGTCTCCTTTTCAACTCTTGGTTTTGCTTATGCAACTTTGGTTTCATATTCGAAGCATTAAAGAAATGCCCACAAAAACACATCAAAGTTCTCTTGTTTACACTTGCTCAGGCCTCTTAATTTGTCCATGTCCATTGTCAACTGATAAATATAGATCTTTTCAAGCAAATATATATTGGCTACCACTAATAAGAATCAAAATTTCGGCTTTCCTCTAAAAGAATCAAGGTTTAGGTGGATACGGTAATTGAAGAGCCTACTCAAATTTGTCAGTAATGTTCTAAATGAAGAACAAGAAAAGGATGGCATTGACCTGAACAAAGGCATATGGTGGAAGTTTTCCCATGCACTGCCTGCTAGTCTCTCTCTATCATTGTCCTGAGATGAGATTTTTCTTGTTTGCAAAGTTACAGGCGGAGAATTATTCTTAGAATGGCTATACATGTCTCTGTATTGTGACTTGCTTGTACTCCATAACTCTATGCAGGACAGGCTTTTCCATGTTAATGGATTGATTCCATGTGCTTCGAAGCTGCTCATGACATGCAGTTCTCAACCTACCTGTCTGTACTTTTGGCATGCTAAGATAGATGGATGTGATCTTACTGCTACAGAAGAAATGAGAGCATACTCGAAGGATCGAATGTTGTTCATATTTGCAGACTCTGAATTGATCTCATCTTGCAACATACAGAACTATAAAGAGAGAATGAATGAAAGGCAAAAGAATAATCAAGCATTAGGCAAACAAAAAGAACTTACAATTCTGTGTTGCATGAATCATGATCTGATGGTGTAATAAGAATTCATCAACTACTCTAAATCGATCGATTGTTGATGTTGTTGTTGTTACATATGAGATGCGATTAGCTCCCACAAGAGGAATAAGAAGGCCTCACCATGTCTTCTTTCCCCTTCTCTTGAGCTAACACTCCTCGTTTTGATTGAAGAGGTCCCAAAATGCACCGGGAGAAGGGAGGATGGGAGTGGATAGGAAGTTGTTGGGGCTGGGCAAGAAGGGATTCTCGACATAGCTCTTGCCCCCATGGAAAGCAGGGCTGAGTTCGTTGAAGAGGTTAAGCTCACTCGGGACGGTGGACGCCGAGAACAGGTTGGGGGACACCGGTGGCAGAGAAGAAGGGACCGGGGACAGGATGCCGGGGAAGAGACCGGCTCGACTCGATGTCATCGGACCATCGATCTCCAGTTGATCCAGAACATCTCGGTTGGACGCCGGGTGAGACGTCCTCTCGAACACGGCTAACCGAGCTGCCGGCGACAGCGGTGCTCCTCTGGCTGAGTCCCCGCGAGAACGCGAAGCAGCCGCAGTAGGATCGGCGGAAGATGAGGCGGCGCCGGTGAGGCGTTGCACCAGCGACATGAACTCGCTACGGCTGGCGTGGATGACCTTGGGCGAGACGGTGTAGATGATGACCGGTTGCCGAGTCTGGGGAGGCGCCGCGGCCGGTGGCTTCCTGATCTTGTGGGAGTCCTTTCGGACCTGGAGGGGGGTCGGTCGGGGGCCTTGGAGCTCGCGCCGGGGCGACGGCCGGCTCAAGGAGAGATCGGAAGGTTCCATGTCGCTTGAGATGTCACAGCTACCCAAGAAGAAAGCTCGAAAGACCTCGTTCGACAGGAGATCCAACTCACAGCTTCGGACTCCGCCAGAGTTCCTTAAAACGCCAAAGAGGTCAATGTAGTGCCCGAATAGTTTATCCAAACCAAAGGCCAGAGCGAGAGAGAGAGAAGAAAGCAGCAGTTGTGGCGGTGTTGAATACGGCCTCCGGAGATGGCTACGTGCATGAGGGGTTAACACAAGGATGCAGTGATTTAGATTCGAGTCAGCAAACAGCTTCATCAACCAATGAACGAGAGATGGAGGATTCGCTGCTGCGATCGTGTTTTGGTGTGGGAATTTGTAGATTGTGATAGGTGGTGAATGGCTATTGGTGCTCTGATAACGTCCATGTCGGAAGCCAAACAGGAATTTCCAAAAAGGCGAAAGAAAGATACCGAGTTGCCGGCTTTGAACCTTCTGCGCGTCCCGTGCAGTCAATCGGTCGGTCAATGTTCAAGAGCCGGTCAAACCTTTGAAGGCATCCAAACGAAAACAAACACCTGGATTGATGAGCAATTATTAAGCGTACTAATTAGAAGAAGACTAGAGAAAAAAGGAAATCCAGAGAAAGACTCCTTCTTTTATGATGACGCGATAATTAATCTTAAAATATACGATATTTATAGATAAGACAGATCCATTTCTATCGAGCTTGATAAGCAAGCACTTTGGATGCCTTCCTCGGAGGAATCTCTAATCTTGCATGTCTTGTTATGAAAGATAAATCTTGAGTAGCTTAAGAGCTCCACATGGCAAGTCACCGAGAATGTTGGGAAGTTTGTCTCTCCGACACCAAGTTTTGATGACTTTGTGATGCCTATAATACAAAAGTACAAGAGGATGTCGGAGAGAATACACATCAATTGGGACGGCCGGCCGCATTATATAATGCTAAGGCTTCAACCAAAAGAAGGGTGGAGAGGAGATGAGAGATGTTATATTTATTTAACTAGCTTCATTGATATAAATTTTGATAGGAGATATGGGATAATTTGAATAAAATCTAATAGAACTTTAATTTGTTTTTATCTTATTAAATATTTAATATATATATATATATATACATATATATGTATATATATACATTAGTGCTAGAATTGATCACCGATCCATATCACATAGTAAACACACTTAAATTTACTTTCTAAAAATTATTAAATCTCAAAAATCGAACCTTCGAGGAGGTTGAATATATCCTCAAAATGACTTTCTCATGACAAATCTGTTAGCGGGATCATGCACCTTATAAAATTACTTTGAAAGCGAAAGCGAAAGAGATATTTTTTATTTAGAGAATTTTATTATAGGATGGTGAAAGAAATTTTTTAGAATGAATACTATTAGTAAAAAATATTTTTTTATTATATTCTTTCCTTAAGTTTATGCTGACTTGGTATGTCTTTGTGACTGGGCTCTATGTCATATTTCGATTAGCATAAAATGTTATATATATATATATTGTTATTGTGAGTGTTGAGGTTTCTTATAAATATATATTCTCAAATTTCCAGTTAATTTTTTATTTATTTGTTATGGTTAAAGTTAGAAAATTTTATATCTATTCTTAAGTGAATCTTAGCTGATTAATTCTATGATAGTTGCTTATCATATGTTATATTTTTTGTCAAAAAATATTAACTAGCATTATTTATGCTTATGTCCAATTGAGTAGAGATATATTTAGAGGTCAAGATGGACCCAAGTTAATGAATTGTTGGGTCTAAGTAATCCCTATGATGACCCAAATTGACATGAGTCGAGTTAGAATTTCTCGTTCTAACTCGAACAAAAGAGGATTTGGATCCATGTTTATTAGCTTATGAGAAGAACACCGATTTGGCTTTGTCGGAATTCTCTTCCTTCTCTTCTCAATCTCCTCCTTTCTCTTCTGAATCATATCTGCTTAAGAACTGAGGGGTGATGAACAGTTAGTTCCTTAGAGTTGAATGGTCATCCTATTGCATGCTTTCTTTGAATGAGTCGTGGATAATGTCGTGTCCATCTTCGTGAGCGTTTCGAACACATTAAACTTAGCGTGATCCAAGCTAGATCGATCAATGGATCATTGTAGAACAAATACATAAGATCGATCGTGAATCGTTTTGATTGGTACGATCCCCTTCTCAAGCTTTCCCTACTCATACGACATCTCACGACTCGACGTATGCTGTGGCCGGCTTGGATGCACCCCACGTAGGAGACTCGTGGCTTAAGTCGGGATCAAAATCGTGATGTAATATATTCCTATAAATAGCTTCCTACTATAGGACGTCATCCGTCTCGTATTCTTTGTATGACCATAGTAAGTTCTATACACAATGTTTAGCATACAATAAGCCCATATTTGATTGACGATGATTTAATCCATTGAGGTTTTTAATGCTTTCTTTGCAGTACTAGTGGATACTCCATAACTTCTATGGATGTGTGTATAGAGGTATACAATAACTTCCAAATTTCCTTTTAATGATATAATATCTTATTAATGGATTAAAGAAAGTGATGATAATTTAATTTTTTTAAAGTTCACTTTTTGTATATATGAAAAATGATAATTACGTCCTCATATATTTAGTGATATATAGAGGAACCATTATTATATCATATTTTCGATACATATTATCAACTCGATATAATATCCAATGAATATTACACCAACATCAACGTTGATTTAATATCATCTTAGACATGCAATCATCTTGACATATCAATTGGGTTTCTTGGACCCATTCATGTGCACTTAGCGAGCATAAAAAATCATTCTTATACTTTTATTATGCAAATTTTTTTTAATATATATGAAATCAAATAATAATAGATCAAATTTACGATACGTACCTTTCAATGTCAGATAAAGAGGATATATGAGAAGATCTATAATCTCATGTCATGTATCCCATCTTCTCTTATCTGAATATTCGCATATTTGCATAGCCACATATTCACATGAAGTCTTTAAGATATTTTATCCTTTTATAAGTTAGAAAGAGGGTCTAGAATAATTAATTAGAAGAATCTCTTCTATCAATATTATTTCTTAAATAATCTTACTCTAATTAAACATCCTTTTTGTTGACTGATAATTATAATTAGAGTATAATCATATCCATAATATATTTTATCTAATTAGATAGAATTACATAATCTAATAAGTCATGCATGTTTAATGGTTTCATGGACCTCTCATGATCAAGTAATGATGGACTATTTTATGTAAACGTCTATTTAGATTAACTTTTTATTTAATTCCAATAGTTTTTATGAAAGTTTTCTATAAAAAGGTACCACGTGCATTATTAAGGATCCTTTCGAATAATCGTTGTGTAAAATATATTTTTTTCTCAAATTCTTCAAAGTATAAAAGTATTTTTCGTCGTATGCTCACTATGTATCGTAGATTTTTCATTAACAAGATATGAAGGATTTATGCATGTTAATTAAACCTACTTACAATCGAGATGTGGAGGGCTTTGATAGGGTCTTAGAAACTTTAAAGCGTAACATGTGAACTTAGCATCGAAAGATAGCTTCTTCACAACAAGAGTTAGAGTCAACCAAAGTTCAAGCAGCCCAATCCAACTTTAATGTTATTGCGACCCGACACATTTTGTATGTGATTGAATCCAGCAATTACAGTAGACATCCGGACCACATCGATGTGAAAGGAGATTGACCGAAATCGATTGACCTCCCCAATGTAAATAGAAAACTAAAATCTTCTTTTGATCTTATTTAAGTTTAGATATGGACACCTATCTAATTAATACATTTGAATTCAGTACTCCCTATTACATTCCTAATTAGATACGAAACCACGTCGTAATGGTAACACTAAACAAGTAGTCTCGAACACTTTCTTTTTTCCTTTTGAAACAAGTTTCAAACTCGATCACATAAGCATATAATTACAAGAATTGATGAGCGAATAGAATGCTTTGAACTCTCTTAATAAACCATTAAATTGGTCAAGAGGCAAGTAATCAAAAGTCAAAGTTCATGCACTCATGGGATTGCCGACTTCGATTCAGTATCGGATTCCGTGGTTCAAACATCAATGTCTCGATTAATTTAATGGAAGAATAGGCTGTAACTTTGTGGAGACCTTATCCATTTGGCTCATATACATCCCTAATGATTATTCATCCTAACTTATCCCCCTCGTTTCTTCCATGGATACAGTGCCACCTACCGAACCCACTTAATCTCCATGATATGGAACTTTGATCCAATCTACATTGGCATTCTTATGTTACTACTAACAAGAGAGCTCATAAATCTTGCAAATTGAGAAAGTTTTCTTCATTAATTCTTAATTCTATTAATGTTATTTAGGAAAACAAATGCATATATATATATATATATATATATATATATATATATATATATATATATATATATATATGAATATTACAAATAAAAGAATGGAGCACTAAACAAAATCAAAAGAGTGTAGGATTACAAGTCCAAGTCTTTCCTCATCTCTCTTCCGTATGATGCGTGGTGGGTTGCATTAAGTCCTTCTCTCTATCATCACCATCATGTGCTCTGGCATCTTGTCCTCCCACTGTTCCAACGCTGTCCACCCACGGCTTGGCCTTGGATCCATGCACCCACCACATTAAACTACTCGCATGGCGTTGACTTTCCATTACAATTCTCCTATCAGCTTAATCTTTTGGTATTACGATTCTCCATTTCAAACTTATCCCTCTCTCTCTATTCATCCGATATCCTATTAGTATTTTTATGTAGTATTCTTCCATTGGCTTACAGATAGATTCCCTCTGGCAACTGAGATTGGCTGACAATGTTATTAGATACGTCAAGTATTTGAAGGCACCTAAGTGTAGTTTAACTGCGTGACAATGAACCTGGCCCGAACATATTAGATTCGCGGAAGGCCACGTGATGATCTATTAGATGCACCGCCGCAATTGTGTTAGAAAAGTCAACACGAGGAAGATGGACGAGCTGTCGGCAGTGATTTATACTTGGATTTGCTTCCTTGTCTCGTCGGGCATGCTGTCCATGTTCCCAAAGTAATGGCGACGGTGCTTCCACCTCAAACACAGCTCAAAGTGGAATAGAAAAGGGTCCGGTCAACACGAGGGCGGATTTACATCCGTGTTACATATGGCTATGTCAACTCTTTGACCACTCTCTCCCTCCTTGCGTAGCAAGCGATGCATTTGTAGACTCCCTTTGCGTACCCTCCGCGTGGACCTCGCCGGCTTCTTCTTCCTTCTGGCTTTAAGTACCTGATCGTCTTCTTCTCCCACCAACTGTCTCAAGCGTTGCACCAAGTAAAGGCATCCTCGTTCAGCTTTCTCGTCTGTTTAGTTCCTGTGGTTTTGGTTGGTGTTGATGGAGGGAGTAGAGATACCGCCTTACTTCCTTTGCCCTATATCTCTGCAACTGATGAAGGACCCGGTGACGCTGTCGACGGGGATCACCTACGACCGCGAAAGCATCGAGCGGTGGATCTTTTCCGGAGGGCACAATACGTGTCCGGTCACCAAGCGGGCCTTGCCGGACTGCGAGGTCACTCCGAACCACACTCTCCGGCGGTTGATCCAAGCTTGGTGCACCGTCAACGCGTCGAGCGGCGTGGAGCGGGTTCCCACCCCGAAGGCCCCCGTCGAGCAGGGCCAGATCGTGAAACTCCTCGATGAGGCGAAGCTGCCGCAGTCCCAGCTCAGGTCGCTGGCCAGGCTGCGGGCGATCGTATCCGAGAGCGAGCGGAACAAGCGGTGCGTCGAGGCGACTGCCGGTGTCGTGGACTTCCTGGCATCCGTCATAGCGAACGACGGATATAGCTCGAACGAAGAGGTCGATGATGGATTGGAGTCCACAGGTGCCTGCGACGAGGCACTCAACATTCTCCACTCGCTTCCGATCTCCGAAGGTGGTCTCCTCGACCTCGTGACGAGACATGCCGGCATGATTGAGTCACTGACGACGATACTGAGACGATCGAGTTATCAGTCACGAGCCTACGCGACGCTGTTGCTGAGATCGATGCTTGGAGTGCTCTCGCAGGAGAAGCTGATCAATCTCGGCGAGGAGCTATTCCAAGAGATAGTGAACGTCATACACGACCGGATCTCGAACCAGGAGACGAGGGCGGCATTGCATGCCCTCATCGAGACGTGCCCATGTGCGAGAAACCGAATCAAGGCGGTAAATGCCGGCGCCGTGCACGTCCTGATCGAGCTGCTGCTCGAAGAAGACGACCGGAGGATTTGCGAGTTGGCGCTGGTGGCGATGGACCGGCTCTGCGGGTGCGCCGAGGGGAGGGCGGAGCTCGTGGGGCACGCGGCCGGCATCCCGGTGGTGTCGAAGAAGATACTGCGGGTGTCGGAGATGGCGAGCGAGAGGGCGGTCAGGATACTGCACTCGGTGGCGCGGCACTCGGCTACTCCTCGATTGCTGCAGGAGATGATGCAGATGGGAGTGGTGTCCAAACTGTGCCTGGTGCTCCAAGTGGATTGCAAAGCTAAGACCAGGGAGAAAGCGAAGGAGATCCTCAGTATGCATTCAAGGGTGTGGAGGAGCTCCCCTTGTCTTTCCCCACAGTTCCAGGTTTCATATCCTTCTTCGTGACAGTCAAATTGAAGACAGTCAAATTTGTAGATTCAATCTCACAGTATCAAAGAACACATATACGATAATAGTTCAGCAATAAGTTGATTGCTTGTTTTTTATCAGCAAAAACATCATTTTTACCTCATCTAGCTTCAAATCCAAGGAAATTGTAGTGAGGTTGGGAAATAATGGTGCCGATCGTGCCCATACTATGTTACGTTTTTGTCTATGTTAATGACCTCAAATTTGGCAGGGGAAAGCTCTTCTACTGATGAATAGTTTGGAGCATTAACAAAAGATAATATCTGTCTCTCTCATCAAGACTCACAAAGTTGCCATTCAACTGATTGGAACACCAACAACATCAAGAAAATGTAATGAACTTGACGACTGAGTGGAAAAGTAATTGCGTGCGTAAGACAGTCACAGAGGTTTTGGTGGATAAGTATTTAAGAAGATTGGATGGAGCATGTGATTCTCCATTAAAATCCAGAGTCCAAGTTGGAATTACTAGTAGATGGTGAAGCTTTGGGGTCAGAGCAGTAAGTAACGTTGACACCAAGCTTCATGTGACCGAGGAGAATCCAACAACACGAATAAAGCAGAGAACAGCGACGACAAGACTGAGATCTCATATCGATTGCAGCTGAGTTAAGCTTGTTGTCTTCTATGTTCTATCAAGTATTTGAGGAATTCCCACACATGTCGATCATGCAGCTTCTCGTCTCCAAACACGTCTCTGTACTCCTTGGCCTTTGCTCTCAGTGGCTGACCTTGTTCTTCTACCATGACCAACCTCAAGGTCGTCGCTATCCCCTCTCCTGTGAACGATCCATCTTCCTCGTTCCGCGGCACCTCCACGCTAATCTTCCGCTCGACCAGGTTTCTTGCATTCAGACCTTGATCGAACAGCAGCGGCATGAGCACGACCGGGAGCCCGAGCGCGAGCCCTTCGATGATCGAGCTCCAACCGGCATGCGTCAGGAATCCGCCCATGGACGGGTGCGCAAGGAGCCGGGCTTGAGGGACCCAACCCAAGCACACCAGCCCACGCCCCTGCGTCCGCTCCTCGAATCCTTCGGGCAGCGCGGCGGGGCTGCCGTGCGAGTCTGCCGGTGCTCTCAGTACCAAAACGAAGGGTAATTGGGATCGCTCCAGGCCGAGAGCAATCTCATGCACTTGAGAGCTTGTCAGCTTTACCTCGCTGCCGAATGCAACGTAAACGACTGATTCTGGCTTTTGTTTCGCTAGCCACTGGAAGATGCTGCGCCACCTGCTTTCGCTCTCTGCATCGGTGTCTGATTCCTGAGGTGTGGGAGGGAAGAATCCTACGGGAATCACCGGCCTTTTGTGTAGCTTCCTGAGGAGGTGAAGCCAATCTGGTTCGAATTCTGGGCAGCTCCGAACAAATATCAATTGGCAATCTTCCAAGGTCCTACCGAACCGATAAGTTTCTGACACACCGGAGGCGTCCGGCAGAACGGCGGGCTTGAACAGCTCGCGAGCCTCGTAGGGCTTGTAAAAGACGGTGGACTCGAAGGGAACCCACTCAGGCAGCTCCATGAACTGCTCAGGCGTCTCCCTCGCACCTTCACAGCCCATTAACGATGCGGACGGCCCCAAGAAGCTCAGCACCGCGGCGTTGAAGATGCTAAGATAGGCGCACGGCACGCCGAACTCGGCGGCCACTCGGGGCGCCCAGTAGGCGGCGTAGTCGAAGAGGATCCAATCGGGCACGCGGGGCAACGTTTCCCGGAGGAAGCTGGATAACTGGTGTTGGAAGGTGTCGAAGGCCTGCCTCAGGTACGGTCTGAGCTCGTCGGACGGAAGGTCGACCGACGCCTCTGCGTTCTCCGGCAGGTGTTCGATGCTTGGCATGGGAAGCTCGACAAACTGGAGGAGGGAAGAGAGATGGGGAGGAACTCTGGGGAGCCTCTGTATGTTTCTCTTGGTGACGAGCAAGGAGACGCGATGGCCATGTTGGGCCATGCGCTTGGAGAGCTCCATGAACGGAAGCATGTGGCCGAAGGCCACCCATGGGAGCATGACAATATGCAGACTGCCATTGTCCATGGAGGGCGAAGGATGAAGATCAAAGACAGGGCTGTTTGTGGAAGACAAAGATGCGGCAAGGGAAGACTGGGGAAAGAAGGACGAATGAATGGGGCAACAGAGCAGAGCCTATTCCCATGAGGACGATCCTGCCATGTCATAGGAGAAGTCTTCCTCTCGCAGCCGTCGCTGTTGATCGACCTGGCCAATATCTAAACATCCTACTCCACAATTTGGTGTCGGCAGAAGCATCACGCCAATGGCGGTCGGGTGACATCCACAAGGATAATAATAGTAAATGATAAGGAAAACGATGGAACCATATTTGCACAGACAGATACAACAGTAAAAATATAAATGTGCATGTCGTATATATTGACTAACATGTATAGAGCATAAATTTCTTGACTGACAAAGACGAGCATCAAGCTGAGTTGCCGAACTTAATTTTACAGTAAGCAATACTAAGCAAAATGAAGCACAAACAACAATAATAATATCACATAAACTGACAAAAGCTCAGTAACAGAGAAATTAGACTCAAAGGGCGGATTATATTTGCCATGATCTCTCCAAAAGCAAATTGAGCTTTGCTAACTATTCTGGTAGAATACGTGTTCATTTGACTCACCAAATAGTTTGCTTGACACAAAAAAATTACAGGACCCTTGTATTACAAGTCAACAGTATAAACTACTAAGTTAATTCATTCAATCCACAATAGTGGGTGGGATGTCACACCATGAGGAAAACGATGGAATGATCGTATAGTAATGATCGTATAGTGGGTGGGATGTCATACCATGAGGAAGTCTAACGTAATGAGAAAGTGATTGCTATTAATTTATCAACATAACAAATAAAACAGACGATGTAACAGCAGGATTAGGGCTTCATTGGGAGAAGTATTATTGGTACAAATTAACCAGTGAACAGCATGACTGAATAGCAAACATATTGTAATTCATTGCTGTCCAGCTTTATAATTTCCTTTGCATGTCCAAGGCCAACCACCAGCATTTGCCTCTAAATTCATAAATGCATTTGGTCGCAATGTGCCTGCTATTCACTCTCCAGATTGCACTACATGTAAATAAAAATTGGTAATTAGTTCTTAAAAGTGTCTATGATTTTATAATAAGATTCAGAAGCAAATGAAAGGGCAACTTTAATCACTGTGTACACCGTCCCACGGAAAATGATCTATTTCTGTATAAAAAAAAGAAGACTATTCTCTCCCGGACCTTCCTTCCCTCCCTCTGATGATACAAGGACAATCAAAAGAATGGCTAATTGGTCATGACTGTACTTAAAGGTGAGGCTCTTAAGTCTACCACATGATGGATGCATGCACAATTGCAGGCACACATTCAACGTCAAAGAGAGGATGTTGGGAAATCATTTGACTGATCTAGAGAGATCTTAGATAGGCCTAGGGGCTATTTTCTAAAGTGAAACTAAAATCATGTGTTGGGCATATTTTAAAAGCAAGCTCACCATTGGTAAGGGGACCTTTCAATTGCCAGCCTTTTCCTCATTTTTCTGCTTTAGTGTTGTTTGAGGATCATCTGCACATATCAAAACCAGGGATTGAACTAAAATTTAATGCACCGAGTGGCATGTTAAAAGGATAAGAAACCTTTTTCCATGTTGTTGTATCCCAATCTAAAAGACGCAGGAGTAGCTTCATCATGAACCCTGTCGACCACCTAATGGAGATTTGATGATTCATCATGAACAACAAGCCTGCAAAGGACCAAACAAAAAGCAAATTGCTCATTTTTACTTCAGTTAAGGTAGTCATCAGTTAAATCAACAACACTGAACAAGCAAATTCACCATTACTGTCCTATGAATCCAACATGCTTCTGGATACAATAACATGTCTACATATACAATGACAGTAATCAGCAATGCCAAACATGAACCCATTTTAACATGATAGAATGACCTGTTCAGGATCATAATGCTAGAAAAAAGTTGGCTACTTAATTCGTCTATTAGCCTCCAGAAGAACAATTACACCTACTTGATGATTCAACATAAATAGCAAGCCTGGGAAGGACCAAACAGAAACGAAATTGTTCAATTTCACCTCGATTAAGTTGGTAGTCCGTTAAATCAACAACCCTGAATAAGCAAATTCTCCATTTTTGTCCTATAAATCCGAAATGTCTCTGGACATAGTTAATGTATAAGTATGCAAAGACGGAAATCAGTAACGCAAAACATAGTCACATTTTCGTAACATGGTAAAAATAGCTGTTCAGGATCACAATGCTACAAAAAGTTGATTGCTTCATATGGCTATTAGCTGCTGATTGTAACTTCACATTCTTGATTGGCGTATGTCAAGCAACATAACTGCTCATAAAGGAAGCTCTTTTATTCAGTTGTATGTCAGTATTAAATTCCCCTCCCTCATTCAATGGGCTTAGTAAAGCGAGTATGAGGGCTCAATGACTTGAACTAAAAACTATAAAAGAAACAATACAAACATACCTACATTGCTGAGACAAGTTTAGGAAATCAAACTTCAAGGACGATGCAAAGGATGCTTACATCTTCTTCATCTGCACCTTCTCCGCATAACGATTTCTGCCAAACATTCTTCCTTCAATACCCAATACCTGTTCATAGGTGGCAAAAAACACACAGAGACATCAGTCCCCTTCACGGGAAAAAAGAATACAAATCAAAAACACTCCAAATCAGTAGCTAAGTCCAACCTATGGGGCAAAATTCGATCGCTTGTGGACCCCCCCTAGCCTCCTGCGCTTCGGCGAAAAAGCTCAACGGAGATCCTCTACGGCTATTCACGGAGTTTCACCAATCAAAGACACGAATCAGAAGGGAAAACAATAAATCATGGGTTAACATATGGAATCGAAAGATCAGGAGGATCTCACCGTGGCGACGGGAGAGGGAACGGCCGTCGGAAACCCTAGCCGGGAAAAGGCTGGGGGTGTTGGAACGAAGTGGGGAAGCAGAGAAAGGCCGGAGTCCAATCTGGTAATCCGCGGATCAGGTTAATCTTAGAACATTTCCATCCTTTACTATCGTCTGATCTATATCTGACGGTGGGGACGAGGGGGAACAGATTGAAATTGGCTCTCATCGATGGACCATCGAAAACTTCTTTGATGGAGTGATTGGATTCAAATGTGGAATCGGGATTAATTGAGTTTAATTATTTTTTTTGCTGGTATAATTATTGAGGAATTGGTTCATCAATGGATCTGACAAGTAGCAATTCGTGATCCACACGCCAAGTCGACATTGATGCGAGAATGGTGGATTTGGGTCAGGCATTCAAATCATAAATGGACCGATGTAATTAAGTCCAGTGATAAACAATTAGGATTGGTTCGGATCAACAATTCGACCCAATTGGCTCCAATTGACTCAATCAGCTATCATATCAAGTGTCTTCAGCATGTCATGATGACCAACACTTGAGAAGACTTGAGCAAACTTCATGTGACCGCAGAAGTGCTATATAATTCGTGGCTAATAATATCCATTATGTTGCTTTCTCGAGGAACTATTTCATGTCGCCGGTATTAATAACAGAATGTTCTTTTGGTTGATCAGGAGGAGTATGGACGAAGATTTGCAATACTATTTATATTGTTGTTATTATTCTTGTTAATTTGAGTTATTTTGTATTCTTCGGGCTGGATTTAATTCTGATATAATGATCGTGAGGTCATCAATTATTAATCATCGAATATTATAAGGTCTTATTTTAGCATATTAATTATAGATTATCTCTATAATTAGTTGATTTTATACTTTTAAAAATTATTGATATTTTTATACTTATGAAAATAAGATATCTAGAGTTATTTATAATAACGATATTAATTTTATCAATAAAAATATAATAAAAAATATATAATTTTAACGTTCGATTATGGACAATTATGTCGTTGGTATGGACGTCTCCGATAACAATAAGGTTCATTTTCATTGTGACACCAACCATCTCAAAAGGAGCACGTTGTCGACTTCATTGTTGGTCATCCCGCACCTCTCTGTATCTATGTCGATGTAGATGTAGTTGTCGTCGGTGACTAATGTAGTGTCTACGACAAAAATAATGACCATCTCATCATTGACCAGTTTGGCGGATCTCAACCTTAATGAAAAGCTGGGTAGTTGGATCTCTTGTCGCTTCTAGTGCTTTCTCGTTAGTTTCGGTACCACCTCTTGTTGAGTAGTTCTTTCGTTGCTTTATATCTTTGTCGGCCGAGTGGCAACTATGTTGACAACAATGCAGATAATGATATCTATCACATCGTCTACGATGAAGATGATTGATCGCCTAGCCACTGACCTGATAGGTAGATTCGAGGTCGTAACGCTCGTCTTGCTGTCGTGTAAGTTCCAATAGCACCTCTCACGAGCGGCCCTTTCGGCAAACGTAACGCTATGTAGATTAGGCGGGTTCCCACCCCGAAGGCCCCCGTTGAGCAGGTCCAGATCATGAAGCTGATGAGAGTAATAATGGCGACATGACACGCCACGACGTCAACCGCACCTGGATGACACTCTACCCAAAGAGGGCAATAATGTCGACGCGACGTGTGCCGACGTCACCCACTCTTAGACAACGATTTCATCGTTATGACCCAACACGCTTGGTCGAGGCAGAGGAGAACGGCGACCGAGGCATGCCCATGCCCTGCGGTAGTTCGGTTCTTCACGCAACGCCAACGACAATATCAGACGCCATCAGAGGTACAACCCTGCTCCTGCAGGCAGGCACATCAGGTAACACTAAACTTCCCTACAAATACCCTCGAGTTCTAAACGATGAGGGGGGAACACCAACATAGACAACAAACTCCACTCCGCATCTGCTAACTTGATCGTCGGAGGGGTCGGGCCGAGCGCCTCGGCCCGACCTTCGCGCAGGTGCGAGGACCAAGGTCCCTCCGGACGCGCAGGCGAGGAATTCCTGCCCAGAAGAGACGGCTACACCGTCCTGATCGGACACCGCACCCGACCTCCCCGACGGACTCGAGGAGCACCGTACAAGATCCTCATCCATTCGGACCCGAACCAAGCCGTGGTGTTGGCCCCGAGGCAACGGCATAAAGTTGTTTACACTAACGGAAGCTCGTCGACGAGGCGAAGCTGCCGCAGGCCCAGCTCAGCTCGCTGGCCAGGCTTTGGGCGATTGTCTCCGAGAGCGAGCGGAACAAGCGGTGCATCGAGGCGACTACCGGTGTCGTGGACTTCCTGGCTTCCGGCATAGCGAACGACGGATATAGCTCGAATGAAGAGGTCGATGATGGATTGGAGTCCACAAGTGCTTGCGACGAGGCACTCAACATTCTCCACTCGCTTCCGATCTCCGAAGGTGGTCTCCTCGACCTCGTGACGAGACATGCCGGCATGATCGAGTCACTGACGACGATACTGAGACGGTCGAGCTTTCAGTCACGAGCCTACGCGACGCTGTTGCTGAGATCGATGCTTGGAGTGCTCCGCAGCTGAACAATCTCGGTGAGGAGCTTTTCCAACAGATGGTGAACGTCATACACTACCGGATCTCGCACCAGGCAACGAAGGCGGCATTGCATGCCCTCATGGAGGCGTGCCCATGTGCGAGGAACCGAATCAAGGCGGTAAATGCCGGCGCCGTGCACGTCCTGATCGAGCTGCTGCTCGAAGAAGACGACAGGAGGATTTGCGAGTTGGCGCTGGTGGCGATGGATTTGCGGGTGCGCCGAGGGGAGGGCGGAGCTCGTGGGGCACGCGGCCGGCATCCCGGTGGTGTCGAAGAAGATACTGCGGGTGTCGGAGATGGCGAGCGAGAGGGCGGTCAGGATACTGCACTCGGTGGCGCGGCACTCGGCTACTCCTCGATTGCTGCAGGAGACGATGCAGATGGGAGTGGTGTCCAAACTGTGCCTGGTGCTCCAAGTGGATTGCAAAGCTAAGACCAAGGAGAAAGCGAAGGAGATCCTCAGTATGCATTCGAGGGTGTGGAGGAGCTCCCCTTGTCTTTCCCCACAGTTCCAGGTTTCATATCCTTCTTCGTGACAGTCAAATTGAAGACAGTCAAATTTGTAGATTCAATCTCACAGTATCAAAGAACACATATACGATGATAGTTCAGCAATAAGTTGATTGTTTGTTTTTTATCAGCAAAAACATCATTTTTTCCTCATCTAGCTTCAAATCCAAGGAAATTGTAGTGAGTTTGGGAAATAATGGTGCCGATCGTGCCCATACTATGTTACGTTTTTGTCTATGTTAATGACCTCAAATTTGGCAGGGGAAAGCTCTTCTACTGATGAATAGTTTGGAGCATTAACAAAAGATAATATCTGTCTCTCTCATCAAGACTCACAAAGTTGCCATTCAACTGATTGGAACACCAACAACATCAAGAAAATGTAATGAACTTGACGACTGAGTGGAAAAGTAATTGCGTGCGTAAGACAGTCACAGAGGTTTTGGTGGATAAGTATTTAAGAAGATTGGATGGAGCATGTGATTCTCCATTAAAATCCAGAGTCCAAGTTGGAATTACTAGTAGATGGTGAAGCTTTGGGGTCAGAGCAGTAAGTAACGTTGACACCAAGCTTCATGTGACCGAGGAGAATCCAACAACACGAATAAAGCAGAAAACAGCGACGACAAGACTGAGATCTCATATCGATTGCAGCTGAGTTAAGCTTGTTGTCTTCTATGTTCTATCAAGTATTTGAGGAATTCCCACACATGTCGATCGTTCAGCTTCTCGTCTCCAAACACGTCTCTGTACTCCTTGGCCTTCGCTCTCAGTGGCTGACCTTGTTCTTCTACCATGACCAACCTCAAGGTCGTCGCTATCCCCTCTCCTGTGAACGATCCATCTTCCTCGTTCCGCGGCACCTCCACGCTAATCTTCCGCTCGACCAGGTTTCTTGCATTCAGACCTTGATCGAACATCAGCGGCATGAGCACGACCGGGAGCCCGAGCGCGAGCCCCTCGACGATCGAGTTCCAACCGGCGTGCGTCAGGAATCCGCCCATGGACGGGTGCGCAAGGAGCCGGGCTTGAGGGACCCAACCCAAGCACACCAGCCCGCGCCCCTGCGTCCGCTCCTCGAATCCTTCCGGCAGCGCGGCGGGGCTGCCGTGCGAGTCTGCCGGTGCTCTCAGTGCCCAAACGAAGGGTAATTGGGATCCCTCCAGGCCGAGAGCAATCTCATGCACTTGAGAGCTTGCCAGCTTTACCTCGCTGCCGAATGCAACGTAAACGACTGATTCTGGCTTTTGTTTCGCTAGCCACTGGAAGATGCTGCGCCACCTGCTGTCGCTCTCTTCATCGGTGTCTGATTCCTGAGGTGAGGGAGGGAAGAATCCTAGGGGAATCACTGGTCTTTTGTGTAGCTTCCCGAGGAGGTGAAACCAATCTGGTTCGAACTCTGGGCAGCTCCGAACAGATATCAATTGACAATCTTCCAAGGTCCTACCGAACCGATAAGCTTCTGACACACCGGAGGCGTCCGGCAGAACGCCGGGCTTGAAGAGCTCGCGAGCCTCGTAGGGCTTGTAAAAGACGGTGGACTCGAAAGGAACCCACTCAGGCAGCTCCATGAACTGCTCAGGCGTCTCCCTCGCGCCTTCACAGCCCATTAACGATGCGGACGGCCCAAAGAAGCTCAGCACCGCGGCGTTGAAGAGGCCTAGATAGGCGCACGGGACGCCGAACTCGGTGGCCACTCGGGGCACCCAGTAGGCGGCGTAGTCGAAGAGGATCCAATCGGGCACGCGGGGCAACGTTTGCCGGAGGAAGCTGGATAACTGGTGTTGGAAGGTGTCGAAGGCCTGCCTCAGGTACGGTCTGAGCTCGTCGGACGGAAGGTCGATCGATGCCTCTGCGTTCTCCGGCAGGTGTTCGATGCTTGGCATGGGAAGCTCGACAAACTGGAGGAGAGAAGAGAGATGGGGAGGAACTCTGGGGAGCCTCTGTATGTTTCTCTTGGTGACGAGCAAGGAGACGCGATGGCCATGTTGGGCTATGCGCTTGGAGAGCTCCATGAACGGAAGCAGGTGGCCGAAGGCTAGCCATGGGAGCATGACAATATGCAGGCTGCCATCGTCCATGGAGGGAGAAGGATGAAGCTTGAAGATCAAAGACAGGGCATGTTTGTGGAAGACAAAGATGCGGCAAGGGAAGACTGGGGAAAGGAGGACGAATGAATGGGGCAAGAAAGCAGAGACTCTGTTCCTCTCGCAGCCGCCGATGTTGATCGACTAGCCAATATCTAAAAATTGGTGCACTGAGAATCAAGGTCGGCAGAAGCATCATGACAAGGAAACCGATGGAATAGTATTTGCACCACATATATATATATATATATATATATATATATATATATATAATGAAACTCATTCGTTTTTGAACACATATCTTAAATAATCTTAGTTATAGCTTATTCGAGATAACCGGATAGATTAATATATTATATACCCATCCATATGATGGATACAACTGGTCTTATAGCTGCTCGTATGGGGATAATATGGATACAATACAGGTACTAATTGAGGAATGAGTTCATCCGCTTATGAAATACTAAATGGTTGATGATGCCTTATTGTTAGACAGCGATTCCGTAGTCTAAGTGGTATATCTGGTCCTTAAACTTGAGACACAAAGGATGTCCTGTATGAGTGCTCCACTCATTGATACTTGACTTATAGGTTTGGATGTCCCAGATCTGGCACAACCAATCATCGGGAGTGGTAGTCAACCTTACGAGGGCTATTGAGTGTTGATAGAGGATCATCCACTCTCGATGTAATGAGAGGAATATCTTATGTATTCTTGCTCAAACAAATCTCTAGTTAGGGTCATTCGGACTGAGAGAGAAAGAGTTCTTCGTGAGAATCCAATTAGAACGAGACTCGAGTAGAAATTGTCTCATGTATTCTTATTCAAACAAATCTCTAGTCGGAGTCATTTGGATTGAGAAAGAAAGAGTTCTCCGTGAGAATCCGATTAAAGCGAGACTCGAGTAGTCACTATTTCATGTGTTTTTGCTCAAACAAATCTCTGGTCAGGGTCATTCGGATTGAGAGAGAAAGAGTTCTCCGTGAGAATCCGATTAGAGCGAGACTCGAGTAGAAACTACATGGGTCTGACAACACCATGCCCATAAAACGATCTCTAGGATATTAGATGGATGAGGGACTATAGATACACGGTAACTGAGGACAGATAGATCCAATGGATTGGATTCCCCTGTATCGTCTAGGAACTACGACGTAGTGGCCTAGTACGTTCGCAGTCGATGAAGATAATAATTCACTGAGTCAGAAGGAGTTATGATAGATATGACTCATGACCAACTCGATATTGGGCTTATAGGATCATACACATATGGTAGACATTACGATAAGTAGAGGTTCAGATATAAGATATCTGCTGAAGCCCCTATCTTATTAGATATCAAATAAGCCCCTGAATTATTAGATCCTATGGATTAAATCTAATAAGAGCTCACGAGAGATTATTGGATAGAGATCCACTAATCTAAGAGGCTTTAGTAATTGGATGGAGATCTAATACCTAATAGGAGGGATCCATTAGAGTTAAGTTGATAAGGGACCTTTATAAATAGAAGGATTTCAATAATTTATAAGCCAAAGCTTTTTGTTTTCTCTCCTATTGTCCTTCTCCTTTCCACCTCAAAACAAAACATGAAGTTTTGAGGAGCGTCATCGTAACTCTGCTATGTGGATCAACGCTAGAGAGAAGAACACTTGACCTCCTTCACCCTCTTCTAGAGATAAACAGGGATTTAAGAATATACGATCTCCTTAGGTAATACAAATTATCTCACACGTGGTTTTCTATTTCATGAATTTTTATGCATCAATTTTCGCACGACGATAAACATATCTTTAGGAATTGAAAATTTTATTTTATGTTCTTCCGCTTTAACATAGTAAAAAAGTGATTGCTATTAATTATCAGCATAACAAATAAAACAGATAATGTAACGACGAGATTATGGATTCATTGGGAGAACTATTATTGGTACTAATTAACCAGTGAACAGCATGACTGATTAGCAAACATATTGTAATTCATTGTTGTCCAGCTTTATAATTTCCTTTGCATGTCCAAGGCCAACCACCAGCATTTGCCTCTAAATTCATAAATGCATTTGGTCGCAATGTGCCTGTTATTCACTCTCCGGATTACACATGTAAATAAAAATTGGTAATTGGTTATTAAAAGTGTCTATGATTTTATAATTAGATTCATAAGCAAATGAAAGGGCAACTTGGCCATGACTGTACTTAAAGGTGAGGCTCTTAAGTTTACCACATGATGGATGCACGCACACATTCAATGTCAAAGAGAGGTTGTTGATAAATCATTTGACTGATCCAGAGAGATCTTAGATAGGCCTAGGGGCTATTTTCCAAAGTGAAACTAAAATCATGTGTTGGGCATATTATGAAAGCAAGCTCACCACCGGTAAGAGGACCTTTCAATTGCCAGCCTTTTCCTCCTTTTTCTGCTTAAGTGTTGTTTGAGGATCATCTGCACGTATCAAAACCAGGGATTGAACTAAAATTTAATGCACGGAGTGGCATGTTAAAAGGATAAGAAACCTTTTTCCATGTTGTCGTATCCCAATCTAAAAGATGCAGGAGTAGCTTCATCATGAACCTTGTCGACCACCTAATGGAGATTTGATGATTTATCATGAACAGCAAGCCTGCAAAGGACCAAACAGAAAGAAAATTGTTCAATTTTACTTCAGTTAAGGTAGTCATCAGTTAAATCAACAACACCGAACAAGCAAATTCACCATTACTGTCCTATGAATCCAACATGCTTCTGGATACAATAACATGTCTACAAATACAATGACAGTTATCAGCAATGGCAAACATGAACCCATTTTAAAATGATAGAATGACCTGTTCAGGATCACAATGCTAGAAAAAAGTTGGCTACTTAATTCGTCTATTAGCCTCCAGAGGAACAATTACACCTACTTGATGATTCATCATGAATAGCGAGACTGGGAAGGACCAAACAGAAAGAAATTGTTCAATTTTGCTTCGATTAAGCTAGTCGTCCGTTAAATCAACAATCCTGAATAAGCAAACTCTCCATTTTTGTCCTACAAATCCGACATGTCTCTGGACACAATTAATGTATAAATATACAAAGATGGTAATCAGCAACGCCAAACATGGTCACATTTTTGTAATATTGTAAAAATACCTGTTCAGGATCACAATGCTATAAAAAGTTGGTTGCTTGATTTGTCTATTAGCTGCAGATAGTAATTTCACATTCTTGATTTGCGTATGTCAAGCAACATAACTGCTCATAAAGGAAGCTATTTTATTCAGTTGTATGTCAGTATTCATGCAATGGGCTTTGTTACGGTAAGTAACTTTCTAAGCCGTGGCCTCGGGGCCGACGCGGCTCGGTTCTGGGGTCCGGATGTCGGGGATCTCGGGAGACGTCCCTCGGGGTCTCCTGTCGGCCGAGCACTGTGGTTCGGGGAGGTAGATCGGGTCGGCAGATCCGCAGCAGCGCCGGGAAGAGGCCACCTCGCCTTCGTTCCTGCACACAGGTCGGGTCGGAGGCTCGGCCCGACCCCTCCGACGATCAAGTTAGGAGATGAGGTGGAGAGGGTCTTTTTCCCAGTAGTCCAAGTTACCTTTTCGTCTAGAACTCCCGGGGTATTTGTAGATGAATCTGATGTTACCTGATGTGGCAGCTTGCAGGGCGCTGGGGTTGCGTGGCGAGCTTGGCTACCGCAGGGTATGGGCGTGCCTCGGTCGATGTGCTCCTTTGCTTTGGTCAGGTGCCTGGAGTCAAACGCTGCAGTTCGTTGGCTGAGGGCCAGTGACGCTGGCGCACATCAAGTCGGCATTAGTGTTGGCTTCCTCGGTTGACGCCTTCTCCTGCCTTGACTGGTCATGGGGGTCAGACGATGGGATCGTCTGGGTACGGTCAGTGAGGGTGCATACTATGTGGGTGTTAATGTTCGTCCCTTGGGGAGCCGTGTCGCCCATGGGTGGCTGACGTCCCGGTGTGTTATATCAAATCCGGCGTGTCACGTCAGATCTGTTTTTACCCCTATCAGGCTTAGTAAAGCGAATATGAGGGCTCAATGACTTGAACTAAAAACTATAAAAGGAACAGCACAAACATACCTACATTGCTAAGACAAGGTTAGAAAATCAAACTTCAAGGATGATGCAAAGGATGCTTACATCTTCTTCATCAGCACCTTCTCCGCATAACGATTCCTGCCAAACATTCTTCCTTCAATACCCAAAACCTGTTCATAGGTGGCAAAAAACACACAGAGACATCGGCCCCCTTCACCAATTCCCAAACATAGGGGAAAAAAGAGTACAAATCAGTAGCCAAGTTCAACCTCTGGGGTAAAATTCGATCGCTTGTGGACCTCCCGAGCCTCCTGCGCTGCGGCGGAGAAGCTCGACGGAGATCCTCTGCGGCTATTCACGGAGTTTCACCAATCAAAGACACGAATCAGAAGGGAAAACAATAAATCATGGGTCAACAGATCGAATCGAAAGATCAGGCGGAACTCTCCATGGCGACGGGAGACGGAAGGACGGTGAGAAACCCTAGCCGGGAAAAGGCCGGGGAGGGAGGGTTTGAAGTTGAACGATGGGGGAAAGTAGAGAAAGGGCCGTTGTCCAATCTGGTAATCCGCGGATCAGAGTTAATCTCAGAACATTTTCATCCTTCTCTATCGTCTGATCTAAATCTGACGGTGAGGACGAGGGAGAACAGATTGAAATTGGCTCTCATCGATGGACCATCAATGGATATGACAAGTGGCAATTCGTAATCCACACGCCAGGTCGACATGATGCGAGAATGGTGGGTTTGGGTCAGGCATTCATATCATAAATGGACCGACATAATTAGGTCCAGTGATAAATAAGTAGGTTCGGTTCGGTTCAACGATTGGACCCAATTGACTCGAATTGACCCAATCGGCGACCATATCAAGTGTCTTAAGCATGTTATGTGACCAACACTCGAGAACTAATAGAAGACTGGAGCAAACTGCATGAGGCCTGTATAATTCGTGGCTAATAATATCCATTATGTTGCTTTCTTCAGGACATGTTTCATGTCGGTGGAAATAATAATAGAATGTACTTTTGGGTGATCAGTAGGAGTATGGACGAAGAATTGTAATACTAGTTATATTATTATTATTATTTGTTAATTTGAGTTATTTTGTATTCTTCTTCTTGGGTTGGATTTGATTCTGATATAATGATCGTGACATAATGGTCATAAATTATTAATCATAGGATGTTATAAGGCCTTATTTTAACAAGTAAAGCTTTTATATTGATTTGATTATTATTAAATAAATCAGCTTTATTTTGTTTATTAATCTTATAATGCTAAAAATATGAGGAATAATTAAACCATGAGGAGAAACGAGAGATATATTTTTGAAAAAAATACAAAAAATAGAAAATATACATTATTTTTTATTAAAATAATAGTAAAAGGAAATTCTCCCAACTCTTTTTTATTTTTCTTCTCTTTTCTCTTCTTTAAATTGTTAGAAATCCACGTGGCGGTCACCTGCGTGCTTTGCGGGTTCATTTCTTCTGTTCCTGTGCTTCACATTACGCAGGCGTTGGGGATAGTTTTGGTGCTAATGACGCCGTGATTTACTGGGAGCGAAGAAAAATCCCATTTTGACGTAGTTTTGGGACTTGCGGCCGACACCGCCCCAATAAAAACCTCGCCTTTGGTCCGGAGATTGGACTCTTTCGAGCTCTCCTGACCTCTGAGCGACAGCATTGTGCCCCCAGTTTGGGACTGGAGTTGGAGAAACCCTGGTTGCTCGATCTTTTTGTGGACTGAAGGCCTCGGATGGATCTGTTTTTTTGCTCCGAGACTGGTGATTAAAGGCTGTGAGTGCGATTCTCTTCCTGAATTTTCAATCTGTGATGTTTCTTCGCATTTCCATGAGGAGTTGAGATCTTGGTTTTAGAGGATGGCGCTGGGGAATTGGATCAAGATCGTGTTTTTATCCGTTTTCCTTTGCTGCTTCGGATCGGTGGTGTTCGGCACAACCGATGCCGGAGATTACGCCGTTCTTGATGAGTTCCGGAAGGGGTTGTCCAACCCGGAGCTCCTCAAATGGCCCACGAACAACAGAGACCCTTGCGGCCCTCCGCTGTGGTCGCACGTCTTCTGCTCCGGCTCCCGCGTCGCCCAGATCCAGGTCCAGAACTTGGGTTTGAGCGGCCCTCTTCCTCGGGACTTCAACAAGCTCTCCATGCTGACCAATATCGGTCTCCAGAGGAACAATTTTAGTGGAAAGCTGCCGTCTTTCAGTGGCTTGTCCAATTTGCAGTATGCATACCTTGGGAACAACCAGTTCGACGCCATTCCATCGGACTTCTTCGTCGGGCTCACTAGCTTGCAGGTGCTGTCTCTAGACATGAATCCCTTGAACCAGAGCACTGGCTGGGTGCTGCCTCCGGACCTGGCAGACTCTGCCCAGCTGATGAATTTGTCATTGGTGGGTTGTAATCTCGCCGGCCCTTTGCCGGAATTCTTGGGAACAATGCATTCTCTATCTGTTCTGAAGCTGTCATACAACAATCTCACCGGCACCATCCCAGCGAGTTATTCAGGTCTGCCACTGCAGATTTTATGGCTGAACAACCAGATTGGACCAAAATTGACCGGCTCGCTTGATGTCATTGCATCGATGACAATGCTGAAGGATGTTTGGCTCCATGGAAATCAGCTCACAGGACCAATCCCAAGCTCAATTGGGCGCTTAACATCTCTGACACGGCTGTGGCTCAACAATAACCTGCTTGTTGGTCTTGTGTCTCAGAACCTGACAAGCTTGCCGCAGCTCCAGTCATTGCAATTAGACAACAATATGTTCATGGGTCCGATCCCAAAGGTGAGTTTCAACTTCACCTATGCTTATAACTCATTTTGCCAGTCTACACCAGGAATTCCTTGCTCACCAGAAGTCACCGCTCTTTTAGAGTTCCTTGAAAGAGTGAATTATCCATCGAAGCTTGCTGCTTCTTGGTCTGGTAATGATCCTTGTGCCAGTTTGTGGTCTGGTGTGTCTTGTTTTGATGGCAAAGTTTCTGTGATAAATCTTCCAAACTTACAATTGAATGGCACAATCAGTCCATCCCTCGGAAAATTGAATGATCTCGTTGATGTTAGACTTGGGGGTAACAATCTTGATGGCATGATTCCGGTCAACATGACAAACTTGAAATTGCTAAAAACTTTGGATCTTTCTTCAAATAACATCTCTCCTCCTGTTCCACATTTCCCTAGTAGCGTGAAAGTCCTTCTTGATGGAAATAAATTGCTAGTTACTGCTAGTTCTCCAGAATCTCCTTCAACTGGGAACAGTCCATCAGACAGCTCACCGAACAATACCCAATCACATAACTCACCTAGATCTCCTGGCAGCTCATCGCCTGATGCTAATTCAGGTAATAGGTCAAGAGGTTCTAGGAAGTTGAATCTCCTGATTGTCATTGTTCCAATTGCTTTCGGTGTTTCTATATTTCTCTTGGCTGTTCTTTTCCTGTGCTTCTGGAAGAGAAGAAAGAGTGCCTTTCTGGCACCAAGCTCCATTGTTGTCCATCCCAGAGACTCGTCTAAGCCAGATAATTTAGTCAAGATTGTGGTTGCAAATAATGCCAGTAACAGCATTGCTACTAATGAATGGCAAAGTATAAACAGCAGTCATACAAGTGATACACACTTGATTGAGTCTGGCAACTTAGTAATATCAGTTCAGGTTCTTCGTAGTGCTACTAGAAACTTTGCTTCAGAGAATGTGCTTGGCAAGGGTGGATTTGGTGTTGTCTACAAGGGAGAGTTGCATGATGGGACAATGATAGCTGTTAAGAGAATGGAATCTGCTGTGTTAAGTAGTAAAGCTTTAGATGAATTCCATGCTGAAATTGCTGTTCTTTCAAAGGTTCGGCACCGTAATTTGGTTTCCATCCTGGGCTATTCCATAGAAGAATATGAGAGACTTTTAGTTTATGAGTATATGCCTCAGGGGGCACTGAGTAAGCATCTGTTCCGATGGAAGCAGCTGGAGTCGGAGCCATTGTCATGGAAGAAGAGGATGAACATTGCATTGGATGTTGCCCGTGGAATGGAGTATCTTCATAACTTGGCTCATCAATGTTTTATCCACCGAGATCTCAAGTCCTCAAATATACTACTTGGTGATGACTATAGAGCAAAAGTTTCAGACTTTGGGCTCGCCAAACTTGCCCCAGATGGAAAAAATTCTGTGGCAACTAGACTTGCTGGAACTTTTGGGTATTTAGCCCCTGAATATGCTGGTAATGCCTTTTCTTCAACTTTTCAGTGATAGATATTGGTGATCTTACTCATAGACTGACTTCAAAGGACTGAAAATTTGTTTCTAATAAATGTTATTATGTACACCACACCTTTTCCGATTAAACTTTGACAAACATGCCGAAATTACCTTAATCTCACAATTTTGTTGTCACTTTTAACAATCATTTCTTTAGAAAAATAACTTACTAATACAAAAAAATCTAAGGCTAGATTAAGGATTTATGTTTTGACTACCTTGATTTGTGAGAAAAATGCATCAATATGTGGGTACCTTCTTTCCTTCTTTGTCTGATATTGTTGCTAAAAGATAGTCCTTATTAATGTTCCAAGCATTGACATTCTTCTAATAACTTAGATTTACCTTATCTCAGAAAAATATTCTTATATGTCCAGATCCATGTTTTTAGGTTTCTTCTTGTAATATTTGCATTTCCATAACAAAAGAAGCACATTGCCATAAAATTTCGTGGAACTTAGTACATAGTTCCTTCAGTTCTTCTTAATTTCTTTACGTTATAATTTATCATCTAGAACTCACATATGACCTAGGAGATCTAAATTTCTGATTAGTATCTTTTTCTTTCTATTTTAGAGATCAAGCTGTAGGAGAATAACAAGGTGCAACATGCAATATATGAAGCCTTTTCTCTTTTTGTTCAATAGTCACTGTTCTGCTTGTTGTTTACTGGATCATTGTTTTCTCTGTTATGTGTATCTTTTAATTTCCTTGCAATTTATACATATTTCAGCAATATATTCACTGCGGTTGTTTAGTCCTCAAGAATACTTAATTCATCAAGTAGAGGAAGTAATTTTCATTTGCAACTGACTACTTTATTGACTGGTTTGCGTTGTTATGATTAAATAAGTTACTGGAAAAGTTACAAAAAAGATTGATGTCTTCAGTTTCGGAGTGGTACTGATGGAGCTATTAACTGGTCTGATGGCACTGGATGAGAACAGACCCGAAGAGAGCCGTTACCTTGTCTCCTGGTTCTGTCAAATGAAGACCACCAAAGAAAATCTCAATAGTATCATTGATCCAGCACTTGTTGTCACGGATGAGAACTTTGATAGCATTTCAATCATTGCAGAACTTGCAGGACATTGTGCTGCACGAGAGCCACAGCAGCGGCCTGACATGGGTCATGCAGTAAACGTACTCGCCCAACTGGCTGAGAAATGGAGGCCCATGAGTGATGACCAGGATGAATATTTGGGTATCGACCTGCAACAACCCCTTCTTCAGATGGTGAAGGGATGGCAAGCTGCTGATGGTACAACAGATGTTAGTTCAGTGAGCCTTGACGATAGTAAGGGAAGCATCCCTGCAAGGCCTGCCGGATTCGCAGAATCTTTCACATCTTCTGATGGCCGGTGAATGTACTATGAATGTCTGATATTGCTGTTCTTTGATGTCACCTTTGCCGCCAAATAGTTATTTTCCTTTCCTCCGGTTCTTGTAGATGAAAATTCCTCTGGAGTGATATCTTCATCATGTTTCGATGAAGATTTGTTGGTTTCATGTTTGCTGTAATAGTAACTGTTTTGGACATGATATAAATAGAAAAGGAAATAATGAACTTCTTGTTCACCTTGTATACTATAAGACAAGCAACTGTAAGCGGTTCTATCGATATGACTATAATGTAGTTTTTTTAGTAATCCTTGCTTCATAAGTATGAAACCCGACTTAAATTTCTTTCATTGCATATCCATATGGTTTGATGGTGAAAAGGCAAACTTCAGCTTAGTGAAACTGTTTATCTATCTTGGATCTCTAAGAATCTGCATTCCTTCTGTTGTTGACATTTATGTTGCTTCTGAAGCTTCAAGCTTCAATAATCCTTTATATAAATCTCTGACTGTTCTCTGCCTCTTATTATGGCCAATCACATGACTATGATGCATGTTCTCATTGCCTATATAATTATGACCATTCAATTTTTTTCTCACTGTCATAAATTTATCTTCCATTATCTGTCTGATATTAGGTACTTATTGATACATATGTTTTGTTATTGGATTACTAATGTGTTCAGAATGCTTTAGAGAGACAAATGCAACAATCCAAAAAGCCAAAGGCTACAAATACAACTCAAAGGTAGAACTCTTGAGTCTTGGAACTACAAAAACATGGGCACTGAAGTATTGGTGCTGCAAACTCTTTATCTGTTTCTATCATCAGATCTCTCTGTGGTCACATGAAAAGAAACAACCTTGTCTCTTACTGAGACAGTGACTGTCATTTGAAGGTTCTGCTGGCATCTGCTGTCACACCAGTGTTTCTTTGTGGGAACTTTCTCTTTTGGTGTGTTCAGCTGGACTGGCTGGTGTGCACAACAATCTATCAATCTGGAAACTATTTGCAGTGAAAGCAACCAAATGGATTTCACATGGCAAGTTCATTTTGTGTGAAAGATTAAATTATTGTCTTCTTCTGACACATGATCATGCACCTGAAACAGGAATGCTGTACTGGTCAAAGCTATTCTTGTGCATGGCAGTGAAGAAATCATCAAAGCACCACAAAGTATGCTTCTTCTTTTGCCCTTTGTCTCTTTGGCACCACCACAAGACATCATCAAATCACCACAAGGAAGGCCTCTTCTCCCCTCCTTTTCTCTTTGGTACCACCACAAGACATTGTTTGGTGGAACCATTATGTAGTACTTGTGATGTTTGACTGCAAAGTAAGAATAGTGGGCATGCATGCATCTCAATAACTTTTGGACTATTATTTATTAGTATTATTATTATTATTATTATTATTATTATTATTATTATTATCAAAATTATAACTTTTTTTATTTTTTTGATGATACTGACATGTGTATGGGCTGAAGCTTATTTTTATTTTTTTGTTGAAATAGTATGCTATATCATGAATGTCATAACTCATAAAAATCACATGAGTATCCAATTACTCAAGGATGAGATTTTTCTTTTTCTTTTTATTAATGGAGAGAATATTTAAGCAATAATGTTATTTTTTATTGGGTGGATGAGATATTTTCATATGTATATGTTTTGCCAAACATAAATACTTGCTATGTCAATTACGAATATCTCTGCCATTAATTCTTTTCATTGTGCATAAATAAAACTAAGCATTTTGAGTTGCTAAATATCATCATGGGAATATGAATAATTAAGAACTGATAGAAAGAAGCCACTATTACAAGATCAATATGCTTTGAATTCAGCACTAATGGTCCAAAATTTTGACAAGCTAGCTGAGAACTTTGCAATAATTGTAAGAAAAAGTCACATTTGACACATCAATTTTCTTATAATATTATGAAATTGTCATATATTGAACACAATATCGACTATAAATTACAAAAATACACCCCTTGAATTAAAATTTTTTGATGGCATATGCTTTCAATCAAATTATAATTTTCAATGAAACATCCCATTATCAAAAAGAGAGTTGCTGAGTATGATCATTCCCCCCTAACTTTTTATGGCAGTAATGGATGAACCAGAAGAGTAATAATCCATGGAAAATGAGAAAATTACCCTTTGCCAAAATTTTGTATAAATAATTATCTGTAATTGATTATATTTTCATTATGGAACAAGCATTAGCATCTCCAATGGAAGGTTTAATATAATGCAACTGTTTATTGGGTCGTATTCTTTAAATCTTTTTTGGCCAACTCTGTGAATCTTATTGAACATTTCAAACAAAATCATAGTTCAAATGTTGACATAATATTGATGTGACTATGGCCTGTTTATATTTATATGTATCTGATAGAGAAATGACAGTGCCACCAAGCAGAAGTCATCTAATTGAAGAGAAGGGTAACTCCCACCAACCCTTTGTAGGTGCCGAACAGTTCGCTATCTCGTCTCCCAAAAAAAAGCCAACAAAACTCACTCCTCATCTTTCGCCCATTGGCATCCCCAACCATGATTGAAGGAAGGCCTGCTTTTATATGCATTAAAGCATGATGGCACAGCTCGACTTCCCCATCTCCTCCTTCCGAACGAACAGCATAGAAGACCATCCCCTACTTCATTAGCCACTATTAATGATTCTCAGATAGGATAAAGAGTACCATAACCCACCATCGATTTCATGTCACGAACCACTCAAACATGAAAGCCAAGCTCTTAGGCCAAACAAGGGCAAGCAGACTCTATCTATATTCTTATAGGCTCTATTAAACATTTTCTATTTTTTCATACTATTATTTTAAGCATCGAAGGGATCGGGTCGGAACATCCTCGACGTTAACCTTTGTATATGACCTCGATACTGCTAAAACATTTCTCGGGAGAACATAGAGTATCCTATGACAGGATCAAGACATGTCTTTAGACAACATCATATCCTCTTCAATAGGCCAATAACACTTTAGGGATTTGCCTATCACATTGGCTTCCCACTCGGGTTATCCTCCTGAGACTCGTATAGACTCTTTTGATAGACTTACACCTTTGAGTTCAAATCAGACTGCATTAACTCTCTAGTCAATGACACCAAGACAATAGCAATATCACACAAATATATCAAAGAAATATAATGCTTCAAATCAAGCTCCATTAACTCCCATGCTTGCTTGATGTATCTTTTACTTGCTTTATACCTTATTTACCAATTATCTTCGAGGTTATTTGTCCATATCATGATCAGGAAGATGAGGTGTAGTTGTGAATATGCTTTATTACAAGGTAAAAACATATTTGTTAAAGTTTGTGAACAACATATTTGTCATTGCAATCTTTATGTACCATATTTATTCCCTTAAGTGTTAAAAAATCTGACACATATGCCATTGTCGTTAACATTCATTTAGAAAATTCATGTTGAAATTTTCTAACTACGGTGCAATATATATATATATATATATATATATATATATATATATATATATATATATATATATATATATATATATATATATATATATATATATATATGTCTCTTTGTTCATCTTTGGCTTCAACATTACACCCTCTTCTAGTATGTCATAAAATATTCATAATTGTTGAAATCATGCAGCAAAATGCAATTTTCATGACTCATCAACATGAAATCAAAGCTCACACAATAAAATTGTAATGTCAGCAAAAGAAAAAGTCAATTTGAACTCTTGATCCTATTGTTCTCTTGTGCTGCTATTCATCGACAAAGTTTAAGTTCGAAGGCTTTATTTTAATCGTTTTATTTAGAAAGATATTTTCTCGCGATATACATTGACACAGCATTTAACATCCAAATACTTGGATGTAATCCCCAGCTTCAGACAATAAATTAGGTCAAAATCTTGGATGCATCTGAGCATGGATTTGATGAAGAAGATGTGACCAAACAAGAAGAGCCATCAACTCATTCTAATTGATATGTTAGGCATTTGCGAGGAATATCTTGAAGTCTTGATTTTGTTCAAATCTAAACATCATATGTACCAAACAACAAGACATTCCCAAGAAACTTGTTACAGTGGTCATTGCATACATGAAACTTATATCTACAAAGATAACATTACAAAGGTATTTCCATATCTTTCAGCAACTTATTTCCTTGACAAATAATGTGGTTTGGGAACACACACACACACACACACATAGAGAGAGAGAGAGAGAGAGAGAGAGAGAGAGAAAGAGAGATCCATTGATTGTGCATCTTCACCTATCTGTCTCATAAGTGGTAGTTCATTGTCCAACAATTCTCTACTAAATAATATTTTTTTGGTTGGAAGAGAGAGAGAGAGAGAGAGAGAGAGAGAGAGAGAGAGAGAGAGAGAGAGAGAGAAAAAGATTCATTGATTGTGCATCTTCACCTATCTGGTCTCATAGGTGGTAGTTCATTGTCCAACAATTCTCTACTAAATAATATTTTTTTTGGTTGGAAGATATATGAGTAGCAGCAAGAGTGATGTTCTCATTAAGAGAAAATTAAAGGCAGCTTTGAAATGGATTATAAGGAACTAAACTTATAATCTAATGCACAATATATCCAAACTATTCCAACTAATTGCATAAGTGTAAGTCTTTTTCTCTCTTGATGATGTAAACTCATACACTTCCATTACTTGATGGTATTTTTCCTTGGTGAGATTTGGCAACTCATAACTTGCTCATCCATCATATTTCAACTACTTGATTCTTGGCATTCAGGTAGACATAAATTCTTCATGATCTAAAAGGCTCTCAATGAACATAAAAGTAAAATAAAATAAAAGAAGAGGCTTGTGCTGATGCAAGGCTTTATCCTTTTGCTACCTATATTTGTCATGCATGACACCATGGAGCACCAAAAAGAAGGAAAGAGAAGATTAAAGCATGTCATTCATGGAGACAGTCAGTCATCCATCGTTAAGCTTTAGCTTTTCATGAGTGCCTTAAGAATGATTGACCATTGTTGCAGTAAGCTTTAGGTTTTCTTGGATCTTATGCCTAAATCTTGAGAGTTTGAACCTTTATAGTTAATGATAATGAGGAATGAGTAGAGTCAAATTATCACCTATTTATTGTAATTTTTAGTTGATGATAGGTTGGATTTTCTAAAACTTAAGATTACTCAGACTCCTTTAAGTCAGATTAGGATGCTTGTAAATTGGATTTGGTGTTTATATGACCCAAAACACTATAAATTCGAATAGGATCATTCTTCATTTATAGCTAGAAAGATACATTAAATCAAAATGTTACTTTCCCTCTCCACCATTGAAACATGCAAAAAGTGTATGATACACACCATGTTGGGATGCGTCTTTTGTAGTGTCGGCATAAGGTAGAAGAATCTTCCATCCCCATCAACAATTAATCATGATAAATAATTATTATCCTAATGATTTCAATATGTTAATTAGAGAAAATTTCTTTCGAGAATATATTAAATGTTATAATGATTATTATTAAGCACGATGGATCTTGTCAAATCAAATCCATTGTCTTGAATTTTTATGATAGTATAGTCCGATGAGATCTATCGTTAATTATGATATGTATAAACACTTTCATCTATTCAGAATTATTTGGATGGTTTACATATTAGTTTATCTTTATCAAGTTTTATTATTTAACAATAGAACTAAAAAAATACTTTTCAATGATCATGGAACCAATTTTATGATTTAATTATGAAGATCTCAAACACCTCTCTTAATTTTGGATTTCATTTCTTTATTATAAGATAATAGAGTCTTTTATTTCTCTCTTTTAATTTCTTTAATTATGATGAGGAGATCATGCATGTGGGTGACTTAAGAATAATGCATTTTATTATGTGGTGATTTGACTAATAAATATTTTATTATTATCTTTTCTTATCATGATGAATTCCTCATTGATAAGATCAATAATGACTCATCATTATCTCATTGAACACTTTACAAGGATTTTCTAATCACAATGCTACTTTCTCACATGAAGCCACCAACCAAACAAAAGAATGCATACCTATCTATCCATCTAGCCCTACATGGGGTATCCCAAATCAAGGCATAATAAAATTGATAAACATGTAATAAATTAATAAAAAAATTTCTTACTTGGATTCCTTATTTTTTTCGATCTAAAATCAATAATCATGAATCATGATCTATCTAGAGGAATTACTATGTTAATTTTATGATATAAAAACTTTTAAACTCAAGTTAATAATAATATACATGCCTACTTTCATATATTATCATAACCATCCTTTCACTTTCAAAATCATATGTGTACAAAATTGAAATAGATCTATGACTAGATAATAGTATCAATCCCATCATATTATTGTACAAAAGGCTACATATAGGAATATACATGGACTTTCACTATTGGGCAGCTAAATGAAATGGATTGACAATTTGTTTGTTAGGGGGAACTCCCCAACCAATGGCTTGGGATGTCCACATCTAATGTATCTAATCAATTAAACCTATTTTTTTTGGCCAACCAAGTGGTTGGCTAGTCAATTTTGATGAAGGATCTTAAAAATTGTAGTACTATTTTCTACATTTTTATTTGGTTCTTTTATTTTCCCCTCCACTTGTTTTGTAGGACCAATCTAAATAAAATTTTCTTCTCTATAATGAAGATGCATGACAAGCCTTATATGATTCTATTAGGAGGCTAATAATTAGGTCTAACCTAAGCACACATTAGATGATTTCTTCAAGGAGAATATTAACTTAGGGAAAACGAAAAAATTAGGGGAAATTATATATTAGTTCATGAAATGCAAAAAAATTCATGATTAATAATAACACAAGCTTTGACATTTCTCCTATCTCAAAATAAATTCAGTTTATATACTAATCTACTTAGATCTTATATAATATTTTTTCGTTGAATCAAGATTCGACATATGAAACTTAGTCAATCGAGAGATACTAATACACTAATTGTATACATTAGGTTAGTAGGCAACAAACGATGATCATAGAACCAACATTATGTAACGTAATCTCTAAATATATTTTCATTCTTAACTCAATTAAATCTTAATATTGGAACTTCTAATGAATCTTTTTTTGACCGTAATATAATAATAAAAAGGGTCTTTGTTAGTTTACATAATTTTTTATAAGAATCGACTAGAACAAATTATGTGATGCGTGATATTATAAAGACTTTTTTATTTTCGAGAGACGTTCTCCATTAACTAGTTATAATTTTATGTTACATCCTTTCAAGAAAATAAATATCAAAATTATTTATGATTTCAATAGAATATGTATAAATATTTGAAAAGGTGATCTACCATTATATATTAATAGTAATAATAAGAATTAATATATTTCATCTTAAACCCATAACAAATTCAATTTAAGGATTTATTTTCTTACCATACATCTATATCTCAATCAACAAGCATTCGGATCCAATGTAAGCTAGTTAGGTTTGGTGTTTATGTTGTTGCCATACCTAAAGATGCTTTAGTTGTTGATGAAAACCCACTTATTTAATATATAAAAGTTAAAAGAAAGTTGTCGTGAGCTTTAATTCCTAAAATTATAATGCCTTATGTCATGACAAATAATTCAAAATAATTGTTTCACATCATTGCAATATTATATATAATGTGATGATGTACTGATTGAGGTTTGATAACGACAATTATTTTTCTTTATGTCATCAGAATAATTAAAATGATAGATTCTGATGCTTGAAATCCATTTAATTCTCTTGCTATCAAAATTAGTCGGTCATACTATTATTATTATTTTTAAATAACTCCTGTTATTTAAAATAATAATTAAGAAGAATACTAATTGATATATTTTTTATTTAAAATAATAACAAGAAAATTATAAGCTCATTAACTTGATATATAATTATGTTACTCCGAACCACTAATCAAAATTCTTAAGTTAAAATTATCATAATACACTCATCGAATCCTTATACGTCAATTTTAATTTTTGCTCACTTCCAATGTAGGATTAATTGAGGGTGTTAGAATCTCTCCCACTTAAATAGCTTAACGTCCTCCTCAAGACCTAACGTAACTCGATCGAATCTTAGAATAGTGCATAAGAGGCATAATCTAGTGGTGGCTTCACGCCATGATAAATTTTTTGACTCTATCCACTGATAATCATTTTCTACTTGAGCTCTCTCGTCAAACCTAAATACAAGATCGATTCTGATTTTTAATATATAATATATTTAAATATTAAGATTTTTCGCTCGTATCTCTTGTATTAATCATCATATAATAAGTTAAAAAAATATTTATATTATTTAGGATTTTAGCTACTAGTTAAATAATCAAATTATATATATATATATATATATATATATATATATATATATATATATATATATATATATATATATATATATATATATATATATATATATATATATATATATATATATATATAGTGAAAAGCCTAAAATGAGAAAAAAATTCAAAAATTCATCCAATAATTTTACCTTTAAAATAAATAATCGTTGAGATAAACTGCCAACCAAAAAAAGAAAAAATAATAATAATAACAATAAATATGAAATATTCAATCAACAACGGTTAACAGCTACGACTACTATTACTCCCTTTGTCAGTGTGCTTCCCTTTCAATTCAATTACCTAAGCCTTCCACAGAACTACTCACTCCTCCTGACTTAAGTCACTCGGAGACGACACCAAATAAGAAGGGGAAAAGAACGGGAGGCGATTGCCGCAAACCCCTCTCTCTCTCTCTCTCTCGCTCTCGCTCTCGCTCTCCCGAACCCCAACCCGCATTGCCCTCTTCGATCCTCGATCGCTCCCTGGCTTCCCTTTCGGAGGCCGTCCGATCCTCTCCCTGGAGTCCGAGATCGCCGTTGGTAACCGGAGCTTCGGATGGTGCGGGCTGCAGTAGGCGGTGCGGTGATGGGATGTCGAGACGTCGAATCGCGCCCCTAGCTCCTGCTGGTTTCGTTTCGGGAAGCGTAGGAGGATCGTCTCGTCATGTCACTGGGACAGCGGAATGACGCAGATGAGGATTGATCGATCTGAATCTGCTCGTCTTTAGCTTCTTCAAAGGTGAATCTGAGGCCGAGCGCTTCGGGTTTTGTTTTGGTCGTAGTCTCTGGATCTAGACGTAGTGAAATGTAGATTGCGGGCATGGAGCAAGCACCTCTGTCAGAGGACCGAGAGAGGGAGTTGAATATTTTTCAGGTGGTTCGATTGATTCAAGAAAGTGGAGTGTTCTAGATCGAGTTTATGGAGTCTCGAATGGATCAGTACGAGATCCTGGAGCAGATTGGGCGAGGAGCCTTTGGTGCCGCAATTCTGGTAAACCATAAGGTGGAGAAGAAAAAGTAGGTTCAAGCCAACTCCTCACTGCTTAGTTGCTAATCACCGTTATATTATCTATCATCTTTTAGTTGCTTATGGGTTTTGGACGTCAGGTATGTTATGAAGAAAATCCGTCTTGCAAGGCAAACAGAGCGGTGCCGGAGGTCTGCTCATCAAGAGGTTTGTGAATCGGATGAGTTCATTATCTAGCTTGTGTATGTCGTGAACAATTTTCTCAACACCGTGGAAATTTGAGTGTAGATGGCTCTGATTGCACGACTTCAACACCCTTTTACTGTTGAGTTCAAGGAAGCTTGGGTGGAGAAGGTAAGGAAACAAGTTGCTTGAAGTCATATGTACTTCGACTTCGGTAATTCATGTATACTCAATCCATCCTAATGCAGGGCTGTTATGTTTGCATCGTCACGGGTTATTGTGAAGGTGGAGACATGTAAGTCACTAGCTGTTACGTCTTTATGTTCCATTTTCCTTCTTGGATGGCATCATGGTATTTGTGTTTATCTTGGAGATGTGGTGTGTCTTAAAGGGCTGAGTTGATGAAGAGATCAAACGGAGCATACTTTCCAGAGGAGGTAATGTCATGTTTCTTCATAAGTCTGTAACTATGTTTGGAAACCATGTGGCTGTTGACATAGTAATTCTTTTTCACCAGAAATTGCTGAAATGGTTTACTCAACTGCTATTAGCTGTTGAGTATTTGCATTCCAACTTCGTTTTGCATCGAGACATCAAGGTTTGTGAGAAGAAGATGCTTTCTTTTCTCTCTACAAATTGGTATATTGTTTGACTGATTTTATGCTGGTATGTTCTTGCACTTTCTTGGCAGTGCTCAAATATATTTTTGACCAAGGATCAGGATGTTCGCCTTGGTTAGTTTCTCTTGATGTAACTACATAATTAGGATTGTCTTTCTTCTGTATTATGCCTTAATATTTATCCTGTGTGTTTCATGCTCAGGGGACTTTGGACTTGCTAAAACTTTAAAAGCAGATGATTTGGCTTCTTCTGTATGTACTACTTCACTTTAATTTTGAGTGCCTCAAAAGAGTTTTTTTCACAGCAAAGCATAAGTCCATCATGTGATGTACAGAAATTCAGAAACAATACCTTAGTTCATTAATGACTGGGAGAAAATATAAAGAAGAGACCTACTATTATTAAAACCCCTTCTAAAAATACAATTAATTGAGGTAGGTGAATGAATCTCTAGTCCTCCACATACCTAAACCAGTTGGTGACAGGTTGGAAGGTTGTTTTAATTATATGTTACAATAACATGAGTCAATCTTCTGTGTCTTCAATAAAGTTTTATGATTGGGTTTATTTTCTTCTGTAGGTTGTTGGAACCCCCAACTATATGTGCCCGGAGCTTCTTGCAGATATTCCTTATGGGTTTAAATCAGACATTTGGTCTCTAGGTATGATGTATCTGTTGTATATTTGTTATACAAAATGCACTGAATTAGCTAGATCATTGATTTAAGAAAATTGGTTGGACAGGGTGCTGTATGTATGAGATGGCTGCTCATCGACCTGCTTTTAAAGCTTTTGTAAGTTTCTAGCATATTCAACTATCTACATTATTTTGTGGACTGTTGTAAAAGTAATATTGATGTGATATTTAAATTTCGGGGAATTTGTTGCTGTACCCTGTAAAATAGTCAAATTTCATGTTTACATCATCAAAGTTGCAAATATCCCTATATGATCCCTTCAACTGTTCTAAATTATCATAGGTACCCTCATGGTGTTATACTCCCAGTGACTGGTTAGAATGTTAAAGGCTGCAAAGATTATTTGCCCTTTATTTAAAATTCTCCTGCCAGCATTTAAATTGTCTAAAGCTTTAGTTTTAGGTATTTTTGTGGCACCATTTTTTAATTCATTGGTAATGATGTGGTACGATTCATTGATGTATTAATTCTATGACCTCATGATGAATCCTCGGCTGTGCTGAACTGTGAATGCTCGAAACTGCAGATGCTGAATCTTCTCCTCTCCCTAGTTTCTTCATGGCTGGAACTACTTCAATTAATGGTTGTCAATTTGCCTCTTCTCTACAATGAGAAATCACATCTTCCACAATCTTCTTTAAAGATTTATCGGGTTCAGATAAACCATCATATTTACCATTACCATTGTATATGTACTTCCTAAAGTTTAGGCATCCAGATTCGGCAAGACATGCCCAAAAATTTAGGGTGCTGTTTAAGAAATTAAAATTGCACTTTACTATTAAGAATATCAGAGCCTAGTCATTATTCTTATTCCATCCTTTATTTTTGATGGCAGGATCCATTTGTGTTATACAGATAGTGTTGTGATCCATCTTTAGATCTGGTTTATCCACCTAAACATATGCTGTTTCACTTTTGGCATCTTAAGGATTTTCGAACAGAGTTAATTAAAAGTGTGACCAAGGCTTTCAACAAGAGCAAACACTCTGAAGGCTTCTTTTAGTTCTTCTTAACATGATTGAAGGAACTATTCATTTCCTACTGTCAACCAAAGACATACAGTTGTAGGTGATAGAACCTGTTTTCTCTTTGACCCACACAAATAGTAAGTCCATCTGGTATCAGATTAAACAAATTTCTTTTTCAGGCTCCTTGGTTTCATTTAATATTATTGGCTTTCAGAGGTTTTAACTTAAACTGATTTATATCTCGCATATTTGTGAAAATTATAAGTATTAAAGTAATAGTTCTTGAAAGTATTATTGCAGGATATGGCTGGACTGATTACTAAGATTAACCGGTCATCTATTGGTCCTTTACCTGCATGTTATTCTTCTTCCTTGTAAGTATTCCTTTTCACTAACATCATCACAACAACTGTTCATCATAAATTAACTGTACCAAATGATTTACTATATCATTCCATTAGTGTGGTTCTCCCTCCATGCATGTAATAATTCTGGTTCTTTGAATCCACTTTCTAAAGTATCTGATGCAGTTTTGGAATGTTAAAAACTAAATCAATTGAACCCTTTAACACTAGTTTGCTAGTTCCTACTGTTTAACTATGTCAATGTCTAGGATTAAGTATTTAATTGTTATGCATTAGTTCTTTATGCAATTATTAACTTAGTACTTATTATGTTTTTGGGTGACCTAACCTTGAGTAAATTATTTAGAGCAAACTTCAATCTCAACATCATTAGCATTTTGCATTTAAGTAATAATACTTTTAGTTAAATGTATCTACTTAGTTCATTTTTGGAATTTTGCTAATATTTATTGTCCTAGATTATGAATTGTACTTGGTGGGCTTGCATGGGCTATTTAGGTATGGGCTTGGCTGGTTACATCGACTGTTCAATTATGAAATCCTTGTCTGTGTGGATATGGACTGCAGGTGCTTTGATGGCTGCTTAATAAGTTCACCCCTCTCCCAGATTCACCAATGATAATGGTGGAAAATTTTGTACTAGAGATAGAGGATGCTATTTTAGATGATGTGGTAGATACTATATGTGCAATAATTCTGATAAAAACAGGTTCTGCTATATTATATTCTACTGCTGTTGATGCAAAATTGTCCACAATTTTATGGCAGATATTCAGAGCTTTAGGTTCTTCATAAATATAAGTAGAATGTTTGACACAAACTGACTAGGAAAACTGATGTTTCTGTTGTTATTGCAGGAAAACTCTTATCAAAAGCATGCTGAGGAAGAACCCAGAGAATCGGCCAAGTGTAAGCCATTTAAGTTACTTTTACGGATAATGAGCAAGCTATCATTTCTTTTGCGTTTGCCTAACAAGGTGTATCTAGTGTTGTTCCACAACATCATCTAATTATTTTATGATTGAATCCAATCAGGCATCTGAAATTTTACGTCATCCATGTTTGCAACCATATGTCAGTCAACAACGTCCATGCCATGATCCTTCAAATGTGTCACAATCACCAGAAAAGCCCATCTCAATTTTGCGAGGTCAGAGTAATATGTCCGAAAGCCAAAGTAGCAGTATTTCAGGCAGTGATAAGGAGAGTTCACAGTCGAGCAACAAATATGCATCAGAACTGTCAATGAAGGGGGACCAAAAGGCAATTGAACCAGACACTGCTTCAACTGATGATGGGGTAGCTTCTGATTATAACAGTAATTCCCCTTTTTATGCTAGGGGTGGTACTGAAATCTCTGAAATTGTTAAAGAGAGACAAGATTCATCAAAAGTTTTACAAGTTGATGAGCAACAAAATATTGAGTCCAGGCAACCAAGAATTTCCAAAAATATGCTGACCGCTTTTAAAGAGGGTATTAAAGCTAGAGAAAGCAGTTCTCCTGTGAGAGCAAGTCGAGTAAAAGTAGTTGCTGCATCCAACCATAGGAGTAGTACAGAGCAATCACCTAAGGTGTCCAAACCCACTGGTGCCAGTTTTTCGAAGCCAAAGCCTAATGCAGAAGCGCCACCTGATGAACCAATCAAGAACATTTGTGATTCTGAAAAACAAGTGCAAGGTTTGCAGAGCTTTAAGCACCTGGTAAGATAATCTTCCCAGTAGTCATTTGACAAATTTCTTTGTTTCTCTCCATTTATCATTCAAATTTTCATGTTGCAGTCACCTGTATCTGAATCCTCTCCCAAAACTAAAGCCAGATATGATGAGGCTTCACGAACTGATCCTGTTAAGCTTATTCTGGAAGACAATGTTCCTCCTAAGAGGAGGCAAAGGATATTACCACCCAGCCTCACCAGAAGGCCAACACTCCCTGCTCCAAACGCTGCTGGAGTTGACAATCCAAGTCCTGTGGATAACGGGAACAAGAGTCCTTCGAACAAATTAACTCAGGAGCCAGGTGTTAGTCCAAACAAAAAAATCTACAGCCCCAGGCAAGTCATCAGCCTGATGGAAGATTCAGAGATGATTCCTATTAGTCCTTCTAAAGGAATGCAGATTAATAAAGATAATTTAGAGGTGCCACCTGTTCATACTGAAGATTATCTGATGGCAAGGGTTAAGGAGCAGAGCAAATTGTACTCAAACTGCACGGATGATTGTGCTGATGAATCTTCACCTGCTAAAATTTCAGAATCCAGTCCGACAAAATGTTCCTCTTGCACACATTCAAGGCTTGATTATTCATTTGCAGATAGTCAAGAGCATGACAGTGGACCTTTTCCAAACTTAGAGATCAATACATTGGACTTACAGCAGAGCACTATAAATGATAAAATTACCTCCAGTTCAGTTTTAGAGCTGTCCTTATCCGGAACGGAACAAGAGTTTGTTTTCAAAGATGATATTTCTATGAGCAAGTCTAACCAAAATCCAATTGTGAAACAAGTTGGTGATGACAAGTTTATAGTCAGAGAGCTTCTTTCATCCATAAAAGACATTGCACCTTTTGTTCCAGCATCATCAAAGAACATACCTGCGGAGAAGGCGCCAATCACAAATCAGATCTTGGAAAGGCCAGAAGCACCTCATATAACCCCAGCTTTTGAAGATGTCATTCATGTTATAAGGCATAGCAGCTTCCGCGTTGGCAGTGACCAGCCTGTGCCGGAGAGCATGGATAAAGGCATCCAAAACATGGATCCTGGGAGACTCTTAAATGTGGTGGACGAGGTGGATATGAGAAACATCTCACAGAACCTAGAACCACCAAGATTTGTTGATTCTGTGCGTATTAAATCGAATGTTTCAGAAAGCAGCATCATCAAGGAGAAACCAAACAGCTCAGAATCTGTGAGACCAACGTCTACAAACGTTGGATCTGTTTCGTCGGAGTCATTGCTTAGGTCAAAGGAAGAAGGAGGTTTCGCTAAAGAAACATTAGATGTAAAATCTTTTAGGCAGAGAGCAGAGGCACTCGAAGGTTTGTTAGAGCTCTCGGCAGATCTTCTGCAGCACAATAGGTTGGAGGAACTTGCTGTAGTTCTAAGGCCATTCGGGAAGTATAAGGTGTCTCCTAGAGAAACTGCAATCTGGTTAGCAAAGAGCTTCAAGGAGATGATGAGTGAGGACACCAACTGCAAATAATGAGGATTCACATCATTCTTTTTTGGATTACTTTTCTCTTCTCTCTCGTTGCTTGGTAGCTCGCCGACTTGGTCATTCTGTTATTTTTGTTCAATTTGCACAGTTTTTTTTCTTCTGGTATTTATTGGTGAAGAAATAATGTATACTAAGATCTATGAACTAAAATATACTTTGTTGAATAGCACGTAAGATTATTCTAACAATACTCTGTTTTATGCTATCGTAAACAACTAGCTTTTACACACTAAGATATCTCAGTCAATTTCAGGAGCCAGAAGGAAATATTGGTGCATGTTACAAGGTGTGAAGAATTGCGTGCTTGTTAATGTTGTGCATGCTATGTTTTCCCACTAGAGATGTAATCCAAGCAGTAGACCAATAGAACTACAATTCGAAGGCAGCATTCTTTTTTTGTTACTTGTACACTGTACTAAGTTGAGCTTGTATGGTCTATTTATGGAACTCTCTTTTTCTTGGTTATTATTTGTAACTCATATGGATTAATCTATGCCAAACAGCTGAATGATAGTATTTATTTGTTTAGATGCTTGAATACATGATAATCACTGGTAGATTCTGGTGGTGATATTGTGACTAGAAAGTAATTAATACCTGCTCAACTACGAATATTCTTTCATAGATAATTTCTCATTTACTTGTAGCCACTTGAAAGAATAATGTGTAAGAAGTAGGACTACTCTGTCGGCAATTTGGCTGCTTATTGATGAATAGATTGATTGCATAGCTTGCTGTGGAGAAATTTTGCAACCATTACCTTGACCTAACATTCTGACTTGTTTATGTTACTCTTCCATGTGATTAAGGTGGATTGGACCATGTCAAGCCACCGATGGAGTACCAATCATCTCAACTTCATGTGGTGGGGAGTCCAGCTGCTACCAAGTCCCAATCATCTCAACTTCATGTGGTGAGGAGTCCAGCTGCCACCAGCAAAAGGTTTTTGACCTTCTGAAGTCAAGCTAAAGGTATCGACAGGATTGCTCACCTGAATGATACACACTGAATTATCTTGGGCAGCAATGCATGGAAGAAACATTTGCAAGAATTTGGCCCTTCCAAGATTTTACTGCAGGTAAGAGATTTCTTGAGTTTTTCTTGAATTTGAAAAGATGCTGTTCCACGATAAATCACTTCTAGACTTTTTTTTTTTTTTTGGATATACAGGTATATCGATCCATACTACTGCTCAGTATCATTGAAACAAATAATAATGTAAATATAAATACACTATATCTGTCCTAGTATCAAGTTATAGATTTTGATATTGGTGCTTGGTTGGACTGACAAATATCTAATTGCTTGTGATTGATGTATCTTCAGGTAATCAGAGTTCCCAAAGTGAAAGTAATTGAAAGTTGAATTGCTAGGTGCTTTCCTTTCCTTGATTCATATTTCAAGCTACAGTTGGGATGGTTATACTGTGGTTTTATCTAATTAGATAAGATATGTTATAGATTTAATTAGATTTTGATGATGATTATCAATCAATAAAAAAAATTTAATTATGATAAGATTTCTTAGGAAATAAGAGAGATTCTTCTAATTATTTATTCTAGATCTTTTATTCTCATCTATAAATAGATATAATTTTTTTCTAGAGAATGAGAGTTCAGTTCTCTTTACGTATCGATATGATTGTGATATTTGAATTCATAGACCGATGCTCTTATAGATCAAATAAAGATTTTTTTAGATGATATTGAAAAATAAGTATTATAAATTTGATCTATTGTTATTTGATTTTAATGGTATTAAAATTTCTTCATATAACAGTAACATATTATGATTTTTTATGTTTACATGATTGATGTACTGCATGCTACTCAAAACGTGGTCTATTATTTGAGACAAATAGACTAATAGAGTACTCCTCGGGGTTTAATATCACGTAAACAATAGTTGTGTTGAACCGGCCGGCATGTGACTGCATCACTGTCATGGACCTATCAATCGATCTAAATCACGCCATCAAGCCAACTTAGTTCTGCATCCCCCCTTCACCCTTCACCGAACCTTCTTTGGCTGGCCATAGACGAACTTTGACTTCGTCACCGGAAACTCTGAGACATCACACTCCGTTGAATCTTCTACGTGAAAGACTGGAATAGACAATTAAAGACCAACTATGATAGATAGTGGATGTGTGTGTGTGTGGGTGTCAGCTAACTGCTTCCATGGATTAGTCTTTTATCTTAATGTCTCCGATTAGGGATTCACAGTTGGTGGTGGAGGAATTGACTCAACTCGAGGGCGATTGAATGGATTTATATTCCCATAGTCGAAGGAAGTCTTAATCATTACGTCAAACACATCCGACCAAATGAATCTTCCATCACTTTGTTTTGTTCACCAACCACCATGTGGCCATGACTTTGACTTGTTTTTTGGCTGGTCTTGAAGAACAAATTGCTTCCGGTACATGTCTCTGAGCTCCTTTGGAGTGCCATGCACGCAATTGACCTATGGAGTCAAGGCTTCTTCTTTTTTGTTTTTAATTTTCTGTAGTTCTATTTTTCTTTAAAAAAAAAAAAAACAGAATGAGATTTTTATCTGTACAAATTATGAAAATAACGTTTTTTTTCTTACAAATTTTAATATACATTTTCCTCTAAATATTATATTTCACACACTTCCTTGAAAAAAAAAACTCAAAAAGCTTTTTCTTTAAATTATAGTCATGATAGATGTTTTGAATTTAAAATACATAAAAATTAACATTTCTGAAATATTTCTTACCATCATAATAAACAATAAAAATTAATGGGTCTTAGTCATGCTAATTATGTATATGATTAATATTAGTGGTATGAGAGTATATCAAAGAAAAGATATAAAAGAATTTAATAAAACTACAAATAAATATTTAAATATTTTAAATTTAATTAAATATATATATTTTTTTATGAATCTCAATGGTTAAAAAAATTCCATATAATCTAATCCAAAATAATTGAGATTTACGTGTTGTAGTAGTCATGCCAATTATGTGATTGAGATTAAGTATAAAAGCATATATATATATATATATATATATCATATGCTGCAGCTATAAATAAGAACCATTAGCGGACAGCATCCGCAACCCTTCACCACCACCACCACCACCACTCCTCTGTTCCTCTCCTCTTCGACAATTTGATCTCCTTCTCTTCCTCTTTGACTACATATCATGTCGGCGAAGGGCTGCAGCCACCACCACGGGCACTCGTACTGGCACTGGAAAAAGCGGTACCGCTACATCTTCTTCGGCGCGCTCTCCTTCATCATCCTCGTCCTCTTGGCCATCTTCATCATCTGGCTCGTCCTCCGCCCCTCTAAACCCAGCTTCTACCTCCAGGACGCCTCCATCGCCCAGTTCAACTTCACCGCCGGCACCAACCTCCTCACCGCCATCATGCAGGTCACCGTCTCCTCGCGCAACCCCAACGACCGCATCGGCATCTACTACGACAAGCTCGACGTCTTCGCCGTGTACCAGGAACAACGGGTCACCACCTCCACGGAGCTCCCCACCGGATACCAGGGCCACAACGACGTCGTGGTGTGGTCGCCCTACCTGTACGGCGCCGCCGTCCCGGTGACGCCCTACCTCTCCGTCGCCCTGGACCAGGCCAACGCCGCCGGCCTCCTCCTGGTCAACATCAACGTGGAGGGGCGGCTCCGGTGGAAGGTCGGCACGTGGACCTCCGGCCACTACCACATCCATGTCTCCTGCCCCGCTTTCATGGGGATCGATCACGGTAGCGGCAGCAACGGCGATGCACCGTCGTTCCACTTCCAGCACGCCACTTGGTGTAGCGTCGACGTCTGAGGCTCGTCCTGTAAGCCACTGACGCCGCTCATCACGAGTTTGGGTACTATACGATTGGGAGGAATGACATTAGGAGTGATCAACTTGTGGGTTACATGAATTAGCTATAGGTTTTCGAGATTGCAAGAAGAAATGGATTGGATTCATTCCAGAAAAGTCGGGATATATTATCCAAGCTTGTTCGGTGCAATGCCCTCCCTCTCTTACAGACGACCGCCCTCCGATACTATCACATACATACCGATCCTAAAGTTTCACCAGCTAAATTAAAAATATATTGGATGAGATAATAATATTTCTGACTATTTATTATAACAATATGAAGTAGATTATTGTGTGATTTTATTCACAAGATCTTGAGAAGGGAGAGGCTCTAAGAAAAGTAATTTAGAGTTTATCCTTAGACCCCCTATAAACAGACAGGTTTATGAGATACACCTACAGAGGACTCTTTAGTAACAACATCTACTGTGACTCAACAGAGACGCTATCTAGCAACACTAGGAAACACTTCCATCAGTGGCAAGAAATTGATAAATTGTTTTATAGACATTCTATTGTTTCAGAAGATATTCTATTGTCAGGCAATAAGAACAATAGGACTAAGATTATTATATCAGCATGGTTTTGTTGCTCTACAGACGTAATAAAAAGATAAAACACACACATGAAAGATATGATAACAGAAGAGATTTAACGAGAGCTTACTTCTCGCTTAAGCTCCGTAAATGGCTCTTGTCGAAAGCTTGATTATGCTCCATAAATTTGTCCAGCCACATGTTTATGCGGATCAAAAGCATCTGGGCTACTCCTACTCCAGTCGCTGTAAATGTTCGGCGACTGGACTATCAACATGGGCATTTTCACCGATGCCGACGCCAGAACAAGCATGGTGCAGAAGCTGCTCACTTAATCACAAGTCTCGGGGGTCTCATGTGAAGTCCAACTAGGAGGGAAAGTTCTCTGCAATGCTTCTGTAAGTTCACCTCCGGTTCTCTCGATCTTGCGCAAACACTTGGACCAGTGAATAGCAGTGTCTAGATCGACTGTGAGATCATTTTCTACCATTTCTTTACAAACACGTAAAATTCCCGAGAATAAGTAGTCTTCAGCAACAGTTGCCCTTGACAGCAGAGAAGTTACAAGGCAATGGTATGCTGCCCTGTCAGGCTTTACACCTGCCAATTTCATCTCTTCAAAGCATTCTATGGCTTTTTCAGGAAGTGAAGCCCGTGCCCAACCTCTGATCAGTGTGGTGTATGTTTTAATATTAGGCCTCACTCCAGCAGCCGCCATCTCTTCAATCACTTTTGATGCTCTCTGCACAGAAAAAATCTAACTGAAAGCAAAGCCAGATTTAAATATGCCATCTAGAGAGAAGCTCTGGTGCTGATGTAAAGAAATCAAGTCACTACCATGACACAGTGAAAGCAAAGATTGAGACAAATCAACACCATCACACATGTAAATAGGGTTAGCTTAGCAGACAGCTTTTGCCAGTTGGTATGGAGCCCATGTCATCTGACACATATGCCAACACATTAAAAGGCATGCGCCAAGTTGCTACAAAAATGAAAATCTTTTGCAGTGTAGAATGGTTACAAAAGTGGTTAAAAGTACAAAGTCCAAGAGATCATCCAATGACAGCATATAGAATGATCAAATACTCAACGTCCGTTGATAGGCATTACATATCTTGTCCTCAAAGAGTAAACTATAAGCATTTTAGGCTTCTAGCTAATGGCTTTCTCCGAGAAAAATAACACCACTAATGTCGGTCCCAAATCCGGATGAAAAAGGTAGAGGGTTACGTTAGGTCACTAACAGCCAACATAAAACTATCTATGTTAGATTTCATGAATATGGATTTTAATCGATTTCAATATAGAGTTGGGTCGTCGCCCGAAAGTGACGCGAGGCACCTTCAACACTTAGGTATCCCGAATTGCAAACGGTAGACTAGGAGGTTGCTGAGAAGTGACCTAACTCAAAACTATATTAAACATATAGCTTTTAAAATATCTCAATGACGGCAAAGGATCAGACACATCTTTGTTGTTGTTGTTGTTGCTCCTTTGAGAACAATGGAATGCTTATATAGTTCTTCCATGGAAGACTATTACCATGATATCTTCATTATCATGAAAAGGTTTCCGAAGCATTTGTCCAAGACCTTGTAGTTCACTTCTAGCAGAGACTACATATTTCTTATTTAAGTGTCAAATGAAATTTCCTATTTTCTTTTCTAATTTATGAATCACAACAATTTTCTTTTACAAAAATGTCAACATAAACCAATTAGACAGTTGTCTTACATAAGATGAGTCATGCACATGACTCACCTAGAGCCTCAATGGCCTGCCTAATGATCAACAATTAGGCAAATTCCTAAGCAGGTGGGCAATAACAAAGCAATTTGTTCCCCGACTTATCACAGACTTAACTGGTTTTACCTAAATTGTGAGACACCCTTGCGTGTTCGTCCACAAAGGGTCAGCCTCCTCGAAATCTTTTATGGTCCCTTAAAGACTTACAAAATAGAAGACGGGTTAGAGAAAACGTTTAGCTTGGGATCTACAAGAAGCCATTTTAGTAAACACTTGATACGCAATACAAATTATAAACATAGACTTCGCAAGCTCTGAACAGTCACGCGACAAAGAGTCCAACTTGGTCCGCCGCGACCAAAAGTCTCCACAAGTGCCCGCATAATACTGCTACGGAACAAGACAATAAACTAGCCTTATATACTACTCCAAATGCCCATCCAGCCATGCGCCACTCTGGTAGTTCCTGGGTGCTGTGTTAGCTGACACTTTGCACCACTCTGCGAAGCTAGAAAACCCCCCAAAATGGCTACCTGGATGACTTTCTCAAACACCCTGTTTACAACCGAAAAACACGGACATACACAAGCATTACATCAAACACCCTGTTTACAACTATATGTCCATGACATTCTCCCCTCGTCGAAGCCTTTACGGACGTTATATCTCCTCGCCTTTGCTGAATCTTCAATCTTTTGCTCCAATTGCAATGAGCCTCTTGGCTCCCAACTGCACTCTGTCGCTGTTGTTGAGTAGTCGAACTTTGATCCGCCATATTGCTTCAACTCACCAATGACTCTAACTATGGTGTGGGGTCGACCGAGTTGTGTTGATCCTAGTTGGTTGCGGATCCTTTAGATGAAGGAAAAGACCTTCCTTGTTATGTGTCAGTCTCTCAAATGTCTCATGCTGCTTGAACTTACTGGATGCCTATTGGAGTTTTAACGAGGATCGCCTCGCAGACTTTAAAATTTTTGGGGTCTTTCCTTCGTAAAATTTGCCCATCGATTCCTCTTTTACTTAGTTATCGCCTCCAAGTAAGTTCGCTTCACTTTCGCTTTCGATTGACATTCTGTTGGGAAATGAAACGGACGGTCTACTCTCAATAACACTTATTACCACTAGTGAGGATTTGATAAATGTTGTCTTCCACTAAGTTTCTTCGAAGGGTCTTTGAAACTATGCAAAGCTCCTCTGCTAGATAAATAAGAGAACTCGGGTACTCAGTTTTGCCCATTCTCTTAGGAGTTGAGAAGACAAAGGTTACTCGACTTCGCTCGCCTTTGTTGGTTACTAGCCTTCGCTTGTTCTTTGCTCACACTTGCAAAACACTCGAAGTGTTTGCATTGCTTGTATTAAGTTAGCTACTGCGATTTGCCTTCTCATTGTCATTGTACTTCTGGAATGCAAGAAGTTTTACTCGAAAAGAGCAAAATTTTACCCCAACTTGGAGCAAGTCTCCAATAGTTTTGGTTGCCTCTGGACTTATACCGTCTTCTCCATCATCTTTACCGCCTACTCCTTTGAGTAGAAAAGGTATAGCACCGCGTAGTATCTACTTCGTTCTTTGGTCGAGCACTCTTGAATCGACCCGAAGTCTTCCACTTTATGCTATTTTAATGAGAAGTCCGTTGACATCGATCTTACGAAGTTCTTTGGCTTCTGCCCTTCAGCCTTGTCTTGATACTTAAAGTCTGTCTCTACATTCTCCACCTCCTCGGTCCCTTTCATGACCAAGTGCTCTCCCTCAATGAGAGCAAGGAATTGATGACTCCATGGAAGTCCCACCTCTTCGGTACCACGACACTGCAATGCTTCTTTCGACCACCTATTTCAACACTTCTGTGTTTCTCCGAGCAGTTCCCTTTGGTCAATGGAAAGATAGACTGCAACTCTTATACATGGCCTCCGCCATCATGTTATTGGGCTCGCGCCAATTATGTTCTCCTTTGCTTCCTTGGTAGTAGCATTCGCTTACTCGACTTTATCCTCTGACTTGTCGGGCTCCTTTAAGCGAATATGAGCTCTGGAGCAATCCACTTTCCAACTACTCCGATCATACCTCTACATGATCAAGCCTCCCCATGGGGGATTCACTGGTACTTGCACTTAGAATTCTCTCGATGGTACACAACCCCAATATGCTAATGACTAAGGCTTTCATCTGATGCAAAATTCACTCATTGAATCCATAGCCCCAATATGCACACACGAAAGACCCACCTCTACGGTACCATGACATTCACTCATTGAATCCATAGCCCTTCTTGTTGTCATATTGTTCACCGAAGTGAAGCTCTTAGTAGCTCCTGATCATACCTCCGTATAATCTAGTCCCTCGTAAGACCTCTCCCGTGTGTGTCGCATTGCCTCGAACTATTCCACCACGATCCACTGCCCTATGTCACCTCCTGGTGACATCTCCATTACATTATGATCTTTGTGGGATGAACTCGAACTACGATCTCTCTATGAATGACCTTTGCCAGCACATCGTAGGGCCTCCGCCACCTCCGATTATGTTCGCTCCTTTGGTAATCTAGCTTCATCCATCTGCTCTCGAGTCACACCCGGATGAAACATAGCTCTAGGATAGTCCGTCGCCTAGTAGCTGGTGGACTTCGCTAAAGTTGGTGCGCCATCGTCTGGATCCTGGGCCTTTGCCCCCCCAGCACAATCTCTGCGGTGCACCACTTCATTTGTGGCAACTCAAATGGCAGCATTACGACATATTCTTCAAGAGTACCCGCCTCCTGCGTCCTATTGCCCCGTGCCAAGACCTTCTGACCCCAACTTCGCCTCTACAAGTTGAGTAGTCTTAATTCCTCTATCAAATGCTTCACCAAGATAAGGCGCATATGCCTCGAAGCTCCCTTTAACTTTGGCACTATGCAAGTTGAGTCCACTCCAAAATGAGGGACCCATGGAATGACATGATCTCGCTCTTACCTTTGTAAGAGTTCATGCCCTTGACCTCTAAGGAAGGATTCGTGCCTCCGCTCTATGTTCCGTCTTCTATGTCGACTCCCTTCATGCGGCTTGAGCACTTTACCAAGTTCCACCCAAGTTACTCCGCTCCTCGATTTGCATTTAGTTGATGGTAGCCCTCGCGCCCACCATTCCACGGGTCAGCCCTCTGTTGAGTTTGATTTCCACATCGACTCTAAGTGTGTCTTCGTTTGGTGTTGCCTTGGGCTACTCCCCCACTTGATCTCACAATGCATCAACCAACGCATTACCTCATGCAAGATCATGTGATGACTCCTCGTCGCTCGCTCGATCCGTTGAGTTTTATGGAGTTATTGTCTTAAGGTACCCCCTCCTCAATATGTGCAGTCCATTGCACATGATTCTCTCTTTGGAGAACCGGGATTTATCCCTCCTAGATATCTATCCCATTGGAACAACTTCTCTCTTTACATCCTTCCTTCTGGAAGTTTCGAAGACATCCATCCCCTTGGACTACTTCGCCTTGCTGAATAAACTATGCACTATTCCGTCCCTGCAAATGCACTACCTAGATTGCGACTCTTTGCTAATACAACCCCCCGCTACGCACCTCAAAGCCTAGCAACATGATGAACTCGCTGCACACTTCAACCTCCTACGGACGTATCCTTCCCATGCTAAAGAGAAAGTTTTAATGCTCTATGGCACCGAGTTTTGATTGCCTTGAGATGGCTATGAACAGTCTATTGTCCGCATACAAGCTCTTGTATGAGTACTAAATTATTCGAGTTAGTAATTCCCCTCACCTCTGTGAGCTTTGCACAACTCTTTTGATTGTTGAGCAACCAATCCCACCTTGCACGGTCTCATCCTTTACCAAGCGTCCTTCTTGCCTTGAACATCATCAAGTTTGGTTACCAACGTCAAACCATAGCTCGAACTCAGCCATCCCAACCTTTATGCACTACACGTTCTTCTCAGCTCAATTATCCTCGTGGTGCCTCTCGCGTGAAGGGTTGGCCATTCCTCTAAATGTCAATCTTGGATGCCCGCTCCTCTAAGCGACTCATTTCCTTACATCTCAATGCCAATTTCCCCCAACCAGTCACGCATGCTAGCTACCCTCAATGCAACCTCGCTAGGTCCCCCACGTTTATATGCCAAGTGTTTCTAAGCATGCTTGTCCCACTATGATACCATTTATCATAGACTTAGCTGGTTTTGCCTAAGTCGTGCGACACCCTTGCATGTTTTTCTGCAAAGGATCAACCTTCATGAAATCTCTTATGGTCCCTTAAGGACCTACAAAAAAGAAGACGAGTTAGAGAAAGCGTTTAACTCGAGATCCACAAGCAGCCATTTCAACAAACACTTGATAGGCAATGCAAATTACAAACATAGACTTCACAACCTCTAAACAGTCATGTGACAATATTCTAAAGTGGTCCGCCATGACCAAAAGTCCCCACAAGTGCCCACATGATATTGCTATGGAACAAGACATCAAACCAACCATAGACACTACCCCAAAAGCTCATCCGATCATGTGCCAGTCGAGTAGCTTCTGGGTGTTGTGTTGGCTGACACTCTACACCACTCTACGGAGATAGAAAACCCCTAAAATAGCTACTTGGATGACCTGTTTCTAGGTAGTTTTGCCTCTATGCGACGATTGCATACAACCTACGTTGACAGCTTAAACAACCACAAAAGCCAATCAAAATGGATCTACTAAACCTACTGCAAATCCTCTACATGTTATGCAAAGCATGAACAAAACTGAAAGACACGAATATACACAAACATTACATCGAACACCCTGTTTACAACTATGCCTGTGACAAACTATTAAATTATATTGTGGAACACGATCTATAATAGCCCCTTAATGATACACTCTACATAAATAACTCATACATATTATCTCTCACTTCTCATGATTTCCTATTTCAACAAAGTGTTGAGAGACAGAAAAGTATGAAGATCCATTAATTAGAGAGCAAAGAATAGACATTCGTGGAAAGCAACTAAAAAAATAAAAGGGTATAGATTTCCTTTCTCCACCCTTTTCTCATATCTTTTATTGATCAATTGGAAGCATCCTCTGGCTATTTGTTTGCCTACTTAAGTCTCCTAAAAAATGGACTGGACTAATAGTTGCATGACATAACTTTTACTTTTTCATCGTACTCTCTAACTTCACTCTCATTCAGCTTGCAAATGAAGTATTTTATCCTTCTACACCAATGAAATCAATAAGTTCTTAACGCAGCATGTGATATAGTACTAAAATTTTATAACAATGGCAATGCTTGAAGGGAATATGTCCTAGTGTAATGTGTAAAGCACTTCTGGTTACCGGCATATGACCAGCCTTGCAGCATGCATTTATTAAGGAAGTGTATGTATGAATGTCAGGAGGAACTCCGTCTTGTTTCATCTGTTGCAACAGATCATCAGCCTCCCAAACATCCCCTCTTCGGGCCCATCTGCATAATGTGACAACTGGTTAGTCACTTTACTAAAAAAAATAACTGAAATAAGGACTATGGACCAAGAGATATACAATCTTCAGCAGAAAAAATAAATATATCTGAAATATAATGGCTGCTACAGTAAAATTCTAACAGATTTATCCTTCAGATATCATATAATTCATTGTTTGGTTCATGTCTGTCTTTCCTAGATGATCTATTGAGTAGATTTGGTGATATCAATTCTATGTGTGCATTGACACTCACGATATGCTATAGCAGATGCCAACCACCACGCTGTCCAAAACACTTTCACATTTTAAAAAGCAAACAGAGAACCCCATTCGAAGTCTACTGACTAGATTTGGTGATATCAATTGTGTGTGTGCATTGACACTCACGATATGCTATAGCAGATGCCAACCACACACCACCCTGTCCAAAACGCTTTCACATTTTAAAAAGCAAACAGAGAACCCCATTCGAAGTAGTATTCATAAGAAGTTAAAAAAAAATAAAATTCCACACTATATATGCCTCCATCTCCAAATGAAAGAATGTGTATTATAAGTTATGAATTGTCTTCATGTACAATCAATTTCCATGTTAAAATGAAAAAGATGTGAATACAGCAATGAAAATTAAAAAAACAGTGTAGAGCAAGAAATTAGGATTTGGGTTGACAATATTACCCGTCAATTAATATATTGTAGACAAATGAGTTCCTCGCTATCTTTTGAGCACTCATTTCTCTTGTGACTGCAAGAGCACTCTGCATTCTTCCAGATTTGCAGCATGCCTTGAGAAGTGCTTCATAAATGAAAACATCTAGCTCTAAACCTGCTTCTTTGATTTTGGTAAAATACTCGAAAGCTTTACCAATATCACCATCAGTAGCATAGCCTTGCATGATTGTCGTGTAGGTATGCTTACTTGGCTTTATGCCAGCTAAAGACATCTTATCGATAACTTCAACAGCTTTCTCCATCTACAAAAAATATAGAGAAGCATCCATATGTAAATGATCAATGTGAAAAAAGCATAAACTACTAACCATGTCAACTACCTTATGCTTCTGAACAAGGCCGTGAATAAGAACATTGTAAACTTCTACAGTTGGCACACAACCACTTCGCCTCATTAACTCAAAAATTTCCAAAGCTCTTTTCATTTCACCAGCTGCTGCAAAGGCATCTATGATAGGCAAAAATGTGCGAGTGGAAGGCCGATGCTTTCCTTTCTGCATTTCATGAACAATCTGAATGGCTCGGTCAGTATTACCCATCTTACTGAATGCACATACAATGTTATTATAGAGAACGACATCAGGTTTCAGCCCCAATTTTAGCATTTCCTCAAAAATGCCGAAAGCATTAGCAAAGTCATTCAATCGGATGAAGCCATTGATCAACATTGAGTAGGTCTTGTGGTTATGCTTTATTCCACTCAACTCCATTGTTCTGCTAACTTCAAGGGCCTTGGAAACTTTTCCAATCTGAATTTGAGCCCTTAATTAGCTGTTGTTTAAAGCAGATAGTCACAGGGAACGATGATACAACTCAACATTTTCAATGTCAGGAAAAAATACATTCCAAAAGTCAAAAGATGAACTAAATGGTAGCAAACTTTCTTTACCTTAATGTACAGGTTAATAAGGCATCCATAACTGATGACTGAAGGTGCAAATCCACATTCCTGCAGAACACACAAACAGAAGCAAAGTTCAAATAATAAGACAGTTCAGACTACAAAATATCAGCACTAAATTTTAATTACTCTACTCCCCAATAGTTTGATTATAACTGTTTCATGCTTCTCTGACCAGTTTACATTTCAACTTCATCAAGCTACAGATACTGATATAAGATACGCATCAATGACTTGGAGATATCTAAAACAAGAGAGAATAACCCAAAATAGAGATGTATCATTTAACAGAAGAGATCTGCTACAATTGCTGGATATGCAATCACAATTATATACTACATCTATTTTGCATTCTTTCTCTAAAGTAAATATTTTTTGGCAACTTTTTTTTCATTTGTGATAGGTAGCATTCAGAGAGGATATAAATATATGCATGATAATCAGGTTTTTTTCGTCATAACTCTCTGGCAGCTAGCTATACTCTCCTAAAGGAACTCAGATAACAAAACAGAGATAAGGGAGAAAAAAGGAAGTAATTCTTTCAAGAAATACATGAAGATACAAGATATGAAGACAAGTCCAGTTTACCATAAAATAACAAGGAGAATAAATGCCAAATGCCAAAATATCTCCATGAGCAAGTAGAAGACACCAAAATGATCAGAATTATAAGATAAACTAAATGACAATCTTAGTCTACCTTAAGCCTTTCAAATACAATCAAACATTTTTTCTCATCCCGAATATTGGTATAACCATCCATCATAGTGTGGTATATGTTAATAGGAGCATCAATTCCTTGTTCTTCCATTTCTCGAACCAAAACTTCAGCTCGAGCCATATTGCCACTTTGACTGCATGAGAAAATATTCAGCAAAAAACAAGAATTCTGAAAATTAATAACCAAACCATATACGTTGATTTAATCTAAAATTTGCCTAAAAGATAAGAATGAAGAAAAGATGCCTCTCTGTGTGTTAGAAATTGATGGGGTGTTTGCTATTGAAAATATAACTTAATAACATTTCTACTACTTCTGTGACTAAGGGTCCTTGCTATAATACTACCCAACTTCCAAAGATGCATGCCAACATATCAAGCAGGTAAATTACAGGATTCGCCACAACAAATTTCTTGTTAGTGTTACTGAAGGTTTATTACATGACTTTATGAAGCGGATATTCCAACATGCATTACAAAGATTCAGTTAATTACCACTCTAATTTTGAGGAATCATGAATGTTGGACAGCAGCATGTGCTCAAATGAAAAATGCATAACTAGCAACATGTAGTAAAACATAACTGGAGTACTATCTTACAAATGTCAATGCACAATATCAAATAGCACAACAAAATGGTCATTAGTGTTACTATGAAAATACTAACCAATGAGCATAAATAATGTTGCTATATATGATGGCATTCAGGGACACAAGTTTCTGCTTTGCCTCTATAAAGAAGTTATCTGCAGATCTTCCAAAGTAAGAAATAGCATTAGTGAGTATCAAAGCTAATATATATCTCATCACTAACTCTTGATTAAGATAGAAAAGTATTTGATATCAGAAAAATAAAATAAAACAATATTTGAATTTTTCTATAAAAAACACAATCTGCCTCATCAGATTATGCATCTCTCAGCTGACTAAACCAGGTTCATGATATTTTCTACCAAACTCTACTTATTGTGACTATAAGAATTTTCAGCATAAAAGGCATGATCAATAACATGTATCTATGTAAAGTCTTCCATTTGACAAAATAACATTTATTATGTCTTAACACCAGATCAGTTAATGTGAATAGGGATCAAGATATTCATTGGCATTATAGGCTACACAAATTAAATGAAACAGGATCACAACAAACTATGAAGAACAAATGCTGATACTCACTCAGCAGCGTTGACTTTGGCAAAACCAGCTATAAGGATACTGTATGTTGCCACAGTCAACTCAATGCCCTCAGTCTTCATTTCACCCACGCAAGATAATGCCCCTTGCATATCTCTGGCAACTGCATAAGCGTGAACAAGGCTGCATGAAATGAATTATCTTCAATGAAGGAAAATGGATAACAAAATCAGTTAATCTAAGGTCCCTTTGGATTAAGAAGGAAAAGATTCAGCATGAAAATCCAAAGCCATGAGAAAATATTAGCAAAATATTTGATATTAAAAATTTTGCTTGGGTTGGTTTGGTCTGATATGGGTTATACCCTCTGGTAAGCTCAGCAGTAAGCATACTAGGTTTACTAAGTTGTAAACAGCCTAGTACCTGTATCAGGACAGTACATCATCCTATACGTTGTATGTCAATCCATAATGGAACTATATTGGACAAATCCATAGGGCAGTCACCTGCGGTTTTTGTATATGGTGGTATCATAGATGAAAAAAGAGATATCTACAAGAATGTGAGAAATTCTTACAAGTCATATCTTGATTCTGTTGATCACTACTTGTGGAGGCCACAAGCAGGGTTTATCAAAGGATGATGATAAAATCTATCTACACAATGTTTTTAACTGTAAAATCTTAAATTTGCAATTAGTTTGTGAATTACAATATCTTATATAATAGCACACTGGTGATCAACTTATTAAGCATGGGACACATTTTCAATCAATGGCTATAAATTCTTAGTTTGATATGTAATTCAACAGGGTGTGAGAGTAATAGGAGTGCACATGAAGGGGCAAATTTGTTTGTTAAGTTTAGAAGTTTTAAAATTTCTCTTGTGTAAGGTTCTTGTTTACAAGTTGATGTTTACATGATGACTTGCAGACTCATACAAAAAAAAAAAAAAAAGAATAAGCTTGAACTTAAAAGGTGAGTAATTTTGTTTATGTGCAATTCAATGCAAGGCTAAATTAAACAAAATATGGAGTAAAGAGACCCTTTAGTCACATGGGGCCTAGTTGTAGAAGCTTCAAGCATCAATAAGGAAAAAGCAACACAGAAGAAGCCAGAGAATTGATCACGGCGCCACTGCTTCAGCTTCATGCCTTAAGTTTTGATGGAATTGAGGGCTAGGATCATTGTCTTATTTTATAGGTGTAAAAAGCAATTTTCTTGGAAGATACTGAAAGTCATGGTTTTCTTACTCAAGGGGGCAGAAGAGGATGAGATATGGATAGACAGAAACAAAATTACAGCAGAATTAAAAGGTAATGAAGTGGTATCTAGAAACTCGAACAGAACAGGACAGAGGGCTTTTTCTATGAATTACTATCTCTTAGTGAATTGTTGAAATTATTTCAGAATGAAGAAACTTCCTTCTAAACTAATATAATATCATGATAAACATTATAAATATCATACTGTTTGATAATAAGCATTACAGGAACAAGGAATTAAAGCAACTAAAGACTAAAATAAAAGGCACGAACATCAAAATTAGAATTTAAAAATAAACCAAAAAATATGCTTAAAAAGTTCCACTTCAGGCTTCATTAAGTTTATAATCGAACACAAAATTTTACCTATTTCAATAAAAAAGATTCGTTGACTTGAATTTAAGCAGTTTGTGAAAAGATTCTGATTTTAAAATCATTTTCTCCCTCTTATGTTATGTTTTAACACGAGAAGATTCAATGGCATCCATTGTTTAACAGTGAACCTGCAAATATTTGATCAGTTCTAGCTGTTCTGATGTCATATGTGCCTTTTTAAGTTCTGTAATATATTTTTGCAAAAAACATACAAATGCACCTTAAATACATGCATACGATGAGACCATTTAATCAAAATTTCTTCGTTTTCTCTGGTCTAAGTTAAACTACAACACATATAACAAACTCTATCCATCTCTGTTTACAAACAAAGTGCATTTGTTGCAATAGCCAAGTCTAATAAATAATAACAATGTTCATACCTTGTAAAGATGCGTTCATCTGGTTCAATTCCTCTGGCTCTCATGCTCTCAAAAGTTGCTCGTGCATGATGCTTATCACCCCTTCTTGCATAATACTTCACCATCAAACGGTAATCTCCTAAGGAGGGCTGAATCATAAAGTACATCGTCAACAAACTTATATGAAGTCAAATATAGATTAGTTATGTTGGAAAATATACTGTCAAGTTTCCAGCACATTTAATCAGGTGACAAACAGTAAGCCCCACTTAAAATAGAGCACTGATCTTTATTTCATACTTTTATATCAGTGTTGGTTATTAGTTTAGTGTTCAATACCTAAGTACATACAGTCATAAATTCTAGAGTACCCCTACTCCTTATTTTTATTTGCTTTGGTTTCAATTACAATTTAAATTGAGCACTGGATCATCAATCTATAGGATCACAAATTTCTACCTAGTAATGGGGATATCTCCAAATCTGACATATTCCAATCTAAGATTCTGAATCAACAACAAAGTGTTTTTTTATTATTTTTACCTTTTTTGAGTCATTAATTGCTGTCTAGATATTTAAAACATGAGTACCTATCCATTGTCATAACGTACTGCAAGCTCCAAATTTGTTTTTTAGCTTGGTTCAAAACCAAAATTGAATCAGATCACTGACTTATGGATTTATATTTGTCTACCTCAGCAAGTATTCTTTTAAAATTTCCGTTGAACATAACCAGATCTGATAATAAATTAGGAAAAAATATTTCCTTAGCAAATATTTGAATGAGCCCGAAATTTTGAAGGCCATGTTTCCAGGAAGCACCTTTTTATTCTCCAACCATTCTTCAAAAATTTAGTGTTAAGTCTCTCTTTGATAAACTTTCCTACATCACTTTTTTCTCCAATAGTATTGTGTTCACTAATGTAGTTTTAAGAAAAATATCATGATATGAAGATTACTACATGCCAAGTTTTCTGAAAAATCTAAAACTTTGTGCTGACATGTCATTATGCAAGTAATCTGTTCCCTCAAAAAAAGAACTACACTTTTTCACTCAAGTGTTTTTTTCTTACTTCTGCGGCTTCACTGAAATAATTATACAAACAATAGAACATCCAAATGAGAGTACTAGAGCAACAGCAGATTACCTTTGGTATTTTATCAAATGCCGACACCACCGCCTGCCAATCCTCTGGCTTAGTGTCCAAAACCTTCATAAACCTAACGCTAGCATTCCCCCTCTCCTCATGCCACTTTGACCTGTACTCCCTTCCGTTGGTCCCTGCCACCCACCTCGCCTTCTCCTCCTTCCTTGCCCTCACTTGACCGCCATCATCCAACCTTACCGTCAAGACTCTTCCATGGAACTCCACTCCGTCGAACTCCACCGCCCTGGCCGCCGAGTCCTCCGCAGTGGGGCTGCCATATAACAGGAAGCAATACCCAACATTGCGCTCGGGGTCATCGTGGTCCCTAATCAGCTCGACTTTCTCCAATGGTCCGAATTGCCGGAAGAACTCAGCGATCTCATTCTTCCTGATCCACTTTGGAAGATTTCCAACAAATATCTTACCTTTCACTCGGAATTCAGAGGCCTCGGCCGTGGAACCAGGATCAGAAGCAACTGAGGGAGGATCTTCGACATTGGATTCCGGTGCAAAGGCTTCCACCGGAGAGGGAGGCAGTGGAGGTGGAGGCGGTGGGGGGGAAAGCTTACTGGAGAGCCAGAGTTTGGGGGATAGGGGGTTGACAGCGGAGGGTTTAGGGGGGTTAAGGGGGGCAGGGGGAGGGACTGCGGGGATCGAGGGGGTCGGTGCGGTGGGGGGTGGTTGACGGAGGGACGAGGGGTCGAGGGGGCGGCGGACGGCGGGGGAGGGCAGCCGGGTGGCGGCGGATTCCGGCGGGAGCTTATGGGATGCGCGAGGGACGAGGAGGCAGGGCTTCGCGGCGAGATTCGTATGAGAGAAGGAAGCAGGAAGGAAGAGCAAATCCATCAGCTGTTTGATCGGTGCACCGGGGTACTGTTCATGGCAGGACGAAAGGCTCGAAGGGCGTGGAGCGAGGCTTGGGGGATAACGAAGCTGATGACGGGGGGAGGGATCATGTGGCCCGCGGGTTTATAACGCCATCGTTTTGTTTCCTCTGTATGGAGATTATAACATCTCGTTTGAGGAAGGTTTATAACGGAGCTGATATATTCGGCCCTCGGATACTTTTCTTGGTTTTGAGGTGCAAATTAAAGACCCTTGGAATGATTGAAAACCCCCTAAACGTCGCAATTTCCGCCAACACTTGCTCTCGATCACCGTCTTAAGCCAAAATCCGGCACCAACTCGAGCAAAAATCATCAAAAAGAAGGGGAATTCACACAAAGCTCAAAGAAACTAAGAAAGGGAAGAGATATTTAACTCACTCCCGAATGTATCGTTGCCGGTGACGGCGGAGAATTCCGCGAGCAGCACCGCACCCTATCCACCACAGCGCAGAGGATCGCCATGGAAGCTGCATCCTTCTCTCCCTCCTGCGATCGCCCTCCGGTGAGTTTGGGTTCCTTGAATTGAAGATTCGCCCAAGGAGGGAGGCTTCGAAGCCGATGCTCCAAGACAGCTGCATCCCTGATACAGGAAACATCTTTTTTTATCCCAATCAGTTTCTCCCACGTAAATGGGTTCGTTTCCGTGGGTCGTCGACGGAACACGATGCCAACCCGATAATGTATCATGAGGAACATATTCTAAAATAAAACAATTAAAGTACTTTACATGTTTCCGTAAGGGTAATTTAGTAATAATGGCACCATAAACGGAATGGTCGGACCGTTTCGCCCTGTGGAGACGAGTCGCGAGGGAGCGGAGGGATTTCTGTGAAAACCCTAACTGGGAAGAGAGCTCAGTCTTCCATGTTCTAAGCTCCACAAGGAGAAGCAGCTCTTCGAACAACCCTCGCTCCGCTTTGTTACCCGGTCAACGAGAAGCCGATTGTTTCGGTCTTCCGTTTTCTAAGCCGTGGCCGACGGTCTCTCTCCTCTTCTCCTCCTCCCTCGCCTTAAATTATAGTACTAGTGGCAGAAGGGAGAGGATAGCGACCTCACAGGTAACGCGTACCTGGAGAGAGAGAGAGAGAGAAGCTGTTCGAAGCAATGGCGGGAGACGATCCGACCTTCCCTGCAGCGAACGCCGACGAAGAGTTGAACCTCCGCAAGCCTGACGAGTTCCCGGTGGATTCCGTCTCATCCGACCATGCCACCACCGAAGAGCTCAAGGTAATATATAGACATGGAGAATCGAATGAGGAGTTCAGATAAAAAATCATATGGACTGAGAAAAAGTAAAGGCGAGAGAATGCGATGATTGATGTGACTATAGTATGTGTATTTTTATACGCATCTGTATGTAAATTATGTTGCAAGGCGGAGGGCGAGACGAGGACGAGAAGTGGCGGAGCGGACAAGGCGGAGAAGAGCGACCTCGGTGGCAGCCTGATGTCCGTTCTGGTGATCTCCGGCGTGGTCGCCGCGGCTGTTGGTGTGGCATTTGTCGTGACCAAAAAGCTAAAAGAAGCATAGGGGCATCAGGAAGAAATTTACCGATGGGATCTAATCGTTGCTTTGATCACGTTCAACTCTTACACATCTTTAAGATATACGCTGCTGTTTTATTTTTTCTAGTATTTTTACTGGAAGACAAATTATGTCCGAAGATCTTCCCTTTTTAACATGTCCTGTTTAAATAATAGAGTTTATAAGTTGATGTTATAAAATGCATAGCTTGTTAGTCAAGATTCGTCGTACCGTATCGCATTGACGTTTCGATCCGTATCGATGTACCGAACGGTACATCAGGACATATCGAGCGATACATCATGGATGTATCGAATAATTTTATATTTTTTTAATTCTGTAACAGTACTATAGTATAATACTATAGCATTATAACAATATACACTGTAGCATTATAACGATATCAAACGATCCACGTATCGATAACCTATCGAACTAATACATACCGCCCGATACAAGCGATACACCTCAATATGACAGACTTTGTTATATACTATCCTGTTTAAATAATAGAGTTTATAAGTTGATGTTATAAAATGCATAGCTTGTTAGTCAAGATTCGTCGTAGCGTATCGCATTGACGTTTCGATCTGTATCGATGTACCGAACGGTACATCAGGACATATCGAGCGATACATCATGGATGTATCGAATAATTTTATATTTTTTTAATTCTGTAACAGTACTATAGTATAATACTATAGCATTATAACAATATACACTGTAGCATTATAACGATATCAAACGATCCACGTATCGATAACCTATCGAACTAATACATACCGCCCGATACAAGCAATACACCTCAATATGACAGACTTTGTTATATACTATCCCATATATTAAAATTACAATAGTTAATAATATTTAATCTTGATATATGTATATGAATGAATAATACAAAAATAATTGATAAAAAAATAATTTTAATGATAATGAAAGATGATATTATGAGTGACTATTATGATGATGATTGATAAAAATAACACGATGATCAAACTTATCATGTCGATCTAAATATTGACGATGAAAAATAAAAAAAGATAGAGCAAAAGAGCAAAAAACATCTACGTCAATGAGACATCATCGCTCCGACTCATCTTCCTCCTCCCTCCTCGTGAATGTCTCATCTACCTTAGAAAGGAAAGAAGAGGCAAAACGATAAAACATTGAGGCAAAACGATAAAACATTGACACAAATGTCTCATCGCTCTTCCTCCTCTTTCTTCACATCATCAACGTTCAACACTAACCACCACACCATTCTTATTAACCATTATCACAACAACTATTCACGACACCACTATTAAAATTATTTTTTGCTCATCAATTTTGTATCATTCATGCAAACGCTATAGCTTACTCGCAATCACTTCTACTTGTTTGGCATACACATTTACAGACTAGGCAGACAATCTCTCTCGCTCTTTGTTCTCTAAAAAATGTATTGATCAACCCAATCAAGGTATTCCTTTGGGAGGCCATAATATAGTAACTCTCAGCAACTCCAGCTGCAGCACAGAAAGTAAATCTTAACCATCCAAATTTAATGACATAAGAGAGTTCAATGTGACACAAAATCTCAACATCCAAAATTAAGAAAAGGATTGATGTGCTTTAACAAAACTTGATTTTTTTGAGTTGAGAATGAAAGCAATGGTAAACTAAACAGCCCAAGCAGAAGAAACTAATCAATCATATTTGGGAGTTTGGTCTAAATGAAAACCATCTAGGTGTTGGTGGCTCTGGTGTAGATCTGCTGGCTAGCATGTGCAGACACCATCCTGATGGCACCCCTTGCCATCAGATCTTTGATTGCTCTTCGTGCAAGTGACCCATTGATCTGAATACAAGACATTTACATCATTTACAATGCTGGCATAATGCTTGATATACAAGAGACTCAGATACATCAAAAAACAGAACCGACCAAAAACAATTGTTTAGCATGCAATGAGAGATATTGATGTGCTATAATCGCCCTGGAAATCTACGGACAAAATTCTACCGACACCTCACCTTACAACCACAGTATATAAGCAATGGATAGGAGAGGAAAAAAACTAAATTATTTGTGCTACCACGTGTCTAATGCAAGGTTATTTGTCACATACATAACAATTTCTTCTTGACATATGAATTGAAAAGTAAGGTACAATAAAGTATTTCAAATTCATACATATCATTTGCTGTTAGCCATATCAGAATACCTTAACGTGAACAATCTAAGAGACCTTGCAAGTACATGGGTAGCTATCCAAATATTTACCCTTCTTTAGAGCTAACGGCAAACCAAAAGAGAAATGTTATCATGGGTAGCTGCTATCCAGGCACATAGGTGCTTAAGCTACCTCCACAGCTTAAATGCCAGGTGCCTAGCATGCGCCTGGATGAGCCCAAGCACAAAACTTGCTTTTGCTGTTAGCCTGTGTCCCTTATTTGTCAGCCACCAAAGACACTACAGCTCATTCTTTCCTAAGTAACCACCTTGATGCTACAAGTCATACGCTCAAAACGGGATTAAAAAAAGCAAGGTTACTTAACATTGATGCATGTGACATGTTGCACAAAAAAAGTGTTCCACATACTTGCATATGTGAACGATCAAAATATAAATATATCGCTTTGTTAATCCATACTTATTGTGCATGTTCCTTCCGTGATGCATGACATTATATCCTAACCTTTAGGATTTGGTACTTGGACTTTTAGATTAGCCTCTTCTTTTATTTATCAGCAACTTAAGGAGGGATTTCCAACACGGAAGGAACATTGATGTATGACATTATATCCTAACCTTTAGGATTTGGTATTTGGACTTTTAGATTAGCCTCTTGTTTTATTTCCAACAACTTAAGTAGACGGCCTAGGCCTTTTATGGCAATATTCTAGATGCCTATCTATGTTCCTAGGCCTTCAAAGTAGGCCATCTAATGGGTTGCTGCCCAAACACTTTGACAATTTTGCAAACAAGTCAGAGGAATATGATGTTATCATACAGAACACATCAACAAAAAATTAAAAATATAACAATGATTAACAGATCCAAACCATTCATGAGTTTGATTTCTACTGACTACCTTATTGCATACAGGTTGAAAACATGTATGCTTGAAAGTAGTGTTAGGCTTGAGTTAGTTTGGATCATGTCTCGTTTTTCTATTTTCTGGATATTTTTAGATTTGGTTAGTAGAGCACAAGGAGGTTAAAAATAGTTAAAAGTTTAATCATGTTGATTATGAGTTGTTAGGTCTACATAATATTTATCGCATGGATTTAGTTGTGTTCCAAGTCTAATTTGTATCCTAGTTCGATGGGTTTATGCTACCGGGTAGTTCAGTTCGGACGAGTTGGATATGAATCAATATATATTAATAGGTCCACAATTAAACCTAGCAAAAAAAAAAAAACAAGGAAAAAGATTAGCTACACATCACACCCTTCTACTAGTCAGGAGAGCAGATATTAGACATACCCTACATTTAACAAATAGAGAATTGTTCTCTTGGGCTGCTGTTGAATGGCAGGGACAAGTTAACTACTGATCTCATACTGCTGTAACTGCTGACAAGCCACATGGTTGTGACCACCAGCATAACATATTCATTGCACAAGAATGAGTAATTTCCCCAGAAAAGCATAAAATGATTCTCCACCTAAAGGTGACTCAGAATCAACTAGTGGTTTGGTCAAAAGAACAACAAAACCCATGATATAGAACAAGCATCACAAATTGCTTTACAAATACTTGTTGGGTTATCCTATCAAAAGAATGTCTAATTGATTTCCTTGAGATCAGTTAACAAAAGTGATGAAACAAAATACTCAACATACCATTTCACTTAGGTCCACAATCCATTCCATAATTATTATTATCGAAGTGCATACTGCTCTCTTAGCTCAAGGATGCATCCCTAACCATTCAACAGTTCCATGTAAAACTATCCTAAGGATCCACAAACACAATGGCTCTTCGTATTCATACCGATCTTGATACAAGCACAGAAAGCAATCAACAAGGAAATATGTTTGATTAATCAGTCATCAACCTCATCATAGAACAAGAATTCATCCCTGCAGCTGTCCATATAAATAAACTACCCCAAACTACACAAGTAACCGGTACATGATGATCCCAACCAAACCACTAGAAGACAGAGGACATCTGCTTTTGCAGAGTTACTATACCCTAAGCAATATGCATATTTCACCTAATTCATCAGAAATATCAATATATGACAATTCACACAAATTATAGCCACAAGAAACTAAAACAATGAAGCAGAAAAGCTTGAAGAAAATGGTATCCATACCCTCAATCTCTCGGACAGCACCGAGGGAGTAATCTGCTTATATTTGGGGACCTCGGAGAGCATCTTATCATAGTTCGCCTGGTCAAAGAGAATGGCATTATTCACCTTCTCCTTCTGCTTTCCCTTGCTCCATTTCTGCATCCAAAACCCTAATCATATTAATTTCACGCTCAAAAAATCAGCAAAGAACTCGTACTTTCAGGAAAGAAACCCATCAAAAAAGGTGGACATCGAACTGAACCCTAATATAATCCTAATCTCCTAAGGTCACCTTCTTCTTCTGCTTTCCACCGCCGGATTTCGCGGGCTTCGAAGATGGTGGCGGAGCCTTGTCCTTCTTCGGCGCCTGCAGAAGAGAGAAACAGATCGAGCTGAGAGAGATCAAAGAGAAAGAAGACCACCGATCGAAGAATAGAGATCGGATTACCATATCGCTGCAGACGTCTAGGTATTCTTTCGATCGAAGAAGGGAGAACAACGCCGCCTCCGCCGCTGCCGAGCCGTGGAGTCGCGTATAAGCCCCTTCGAGGGGAATAAATAAGGGCTTCGAAGACGGGAGTAGGGCTAGGCTGGGGTTCCGCTATCGTGCGCCAGGACGTCGATAAAGAGATCCGGACCGTTGATTGAATGGACACCTCTCGGCTCGATGGGAAGATCGCAGCGGTTCGCTCCTTCAAGATCCTACGGCCACGATAAAAGGTAAGGGGGTGGCACCTCAGGCATTTCGAGCCGTAAACGTGGGCTTTTTCGGTACATTAGGAAAAAATAATCCATTAATGAAAGGAGATTATTATTTGTAACCTTTTTATTACTATATCAAAACCTTATTTTAAAATATTTTATTATTTCTAAACTAAGTGAATATAAATATCCTCTTTTCTTCCTCATTCTCCTCTCAACCATCTCCTCTTCTTCTTCTTCCTCTTACTATTTTTTTCTCCTCAGTCTCATTTCTTGATCATTCTTTTTCTTACTGTTAATTCAACTGAGGAACTTAGGAATTCAAATTACCCCAAACCAGTGTAATTGGACTTAATTTCCCTTGTTAGCATGGTATTAAGTCTCACAAATTAACTCCTTGAATGCTTCCAAAGGAATTAAGACAAACCAGAGTGATCTTTCCATGTGAATCAAGCCTGCCAACCCTCTCTGAGACTAACTTCCCCATGTTTGCACAGCCAAATATATTAGCAAATCAGCAACTTGTTCATCACCATGTCATTTAGAGATATGCCAACTGTACCTTACAATACATGAAACTGGTAGCAGAGCAATGTCCCCCACAAAGATCAATGGGTGCAGACATGATATGCCATGGAGAATGTTGTACTCAAGCCAACCAATAGATGCCACCAAGTTTTGGTGTCATGATGATGGCACAAACAGTCTGCTTCAATGGAGAAACATCATAGTGTTGTTTTCTTGCAACTACTCCAAATTTCAACCAATGGATTTAGTGTTCAGTGGATGCACATGATATTACAGCTTTGTAATGAATGCATGATTGTGAGAGCTCATCAGATAGAATTACCTACAGGAAATGCTAGGCTTAGTGTCTGAGTGCAGATATGTAGATCACACAGTCATCAGCAACCCTCTTGTTAGCCAAGCCAAGATGTCATACAAACAGCATCAATCAAATCATGGTTGTCTTTAAATCTTACCCTGCAAAAAATGAATGATATAGCCTAATGCTACAACAGCAATAACCATGGTAACCACCATTTCCGATGTAGCAATAGCTCATTATTGCAGTTATCCACTCCCAAGCATGACATTCACCCAGCAACCAGCTGCTAAGTTTGATAGTAGTTTCAAGATAAATATGAATTTACTCAAAACCTTAGCCAGAAACATAGTATGTCAGCTGGCACCATTATGCTATTATAACATATACCTAAGATGACAGGAAAAAAAATGTGGCCCAGTGCGCAAGGCTCCCACAAAGGTGAGGGTCTGCGAGGACCTATATCCATGAGAAAAGTATAAAAAGAAAAAACTTTACAGACGACAAATATCAAGCTCTTGGGTAATGTGAACGTCCTTTTTTCCGGAGGAACTCAGGAATCTCGATCATGCTACCTTCATTAAGAGGAGACGAAGTGTGTCGGTTTTTTCCAAGGTTATCTCCACCAATTTGTGCCCCCTAGAATCTTACAGTTGTTAGTAAACGATGCACATTAATAAATAAAGATACCTTTGAGACATTCACAAAACAATCTACCTGCAATGGTCGACTTCCACTCTCATCCTGGCGTCTGAAACCAGTAGCAATCAGTGTTATGCTCACCTGAATAGGAACAAGAGTGTTTGTTATCACATTGATGTTTAAGCTTGTTTTCCCCATGATCATTTAAATTAACACTTATATGTGACACAAAGCAGCCTTGCATTCTGCTCTGGATCCAATTTCTTAGAACACGAAAGGACTTGTACACTAGGCAGATTAGAAAACCAAACAACTTTTACGTTTGTCAAAGAAAAATAAAATTGTTGAAAATGACCAGTCTATGCATACCAGAAATGAAGTCCTACAGTAAATTTTTTACAAATGAAACAGTCCACCGAAATAAATTGCAAAACATATGTGGACTTAATAAACTTACTTGACCACAAAGTGACTGGTCAATAACTGCTCCAAATATCAAATTTGCACCTGGATCAACAAGGTCATATATGACTTCTGCTGCAGCATTGACCTGAAGAGAAGAGCACAAATCCAAACTACTCAGTAACCATTCTGTCATGAAACCATGTATATTCTAGTGAAAGAGCTTGTCCTCTACACAGCATACACATTTTGCCCTTAAAACAATGGTGGAAAAGTAACTATTGCAAGAGAACTCCTGGATTAAGTGTTGCATTATATAAGTAAGAAAAACCCAGAGGAAAATGTTACCCACACCATTTATGGTGATGAGAGTCCTTAAATACACAAGTAACGATAGGAATATCTAATAGTCCCCCAGAACAAAAAATGAAGATGGTGCATATGAATTGGTAAAGATGTATACTCTACAGAGAAAAATCAAAATAAAGAATATGATATCAGCCATTTTGATAATAACCTGTGTGCCATCTGTATCTTGTCCTTACTCTTTGCGTGCCAGCTTACAATTTAATTCAATCTTTAGTTTTTTGAAGTGTAGAACCATCTTAATCCATTTGATCGGAACATTCAAAAAAAGCACGAAAACTATGTTACACTCTTAAGTATTTTAACAAAGTAATCTCACCAGAACACTGGAACCAACATCTTATGGAGTTGCATGCATCAATAATACATATCAATATAACTCGATGTGATAGATGTCATGTAACATGTCTTGAAATATTAGTCTTAGAGATGATAAAAAAGTGTTTCCACTTGCACTACTTGAATCGAAGCAGCAGAGGAAACACTACCTCGTATAATGTAAGATCATTTCCTCCAGTAATATTCCAAACGATTCCTGTAGCCCTTTCAATACCAATATCAAGCAATGGTGACTGAATTGCATTTAGAGCAGCATCTCTTGCCCTTGTTTTCCCTGCAAAATGAGGTCAGACGACCGAAATGATATCTCAAAACAATGCAAAATTACTCTGTTCCAGACTAATCAGAAAAGATTTGTTAGATTCAGAGAACTTTTCAAATAGTAAAAAGTGTCCCTTAATATAAGAATACAGAATATAGTCGGTAGTAAATAGAATCTAATGCAATTTTTATCTCCAAAAGATATCAATAAACAACTAAATGTTCTTTTGAACTCTTATAAGTACAAATGTATAAGGGCCTTGCAAATGGCTGAAGAAAATTGGCTCCATTGATGCATGCTCATGTCAAGCTCAAACATGCAATAAAAAATAAATCATATAATACATATCCAAACACAACTCCTCATCATCTAAACTACATCTATTTGCCTGCCCAAGTCCTTTCGAATTAGCATGTCCTTCAGAATTTTGGTAAAATTGCAAATAAGATTCAACTACTTAATTCTTTTGTTCAATTTTATTTCCTTTCAGTGTTCAGTTGGGAAGATGTATTAAACTATCAATTGTGAAAACAGTAACAACAATTGGAATAAAGATATAAACCTTCGACAAGAAATGCATATTCAACTGATGAAGAGATAACAAATTTAAGTGGTTGTAATCTTTAAAACATTGGAAAACGTATATACAAGAAAACTATCCAAGTATGTATGTATTCTTCATGTGATTAAACAGAAACAAGGATGACAAATAAATTTGAGACATAAAAGCCCCATTTTCTGTACAACTGTTCCCTATATAATCATTTATGGTTGCTGGCAATTTGAAAGGCAGAAAACAAATCTACTAATGCAGAAGTTGGGTCCTTATAGACTAATGTCTTGAAAGGGAAAAACATATATAAGTCAAGCCGTCAAGGAGATTGCTTGCCAATAAAACAAGATACTAAACACCAAGCCATCAAGGAGATAAACTTCCATTAGAAGTTTAGAACAACATACTAAACCATAAATATTTCACAAAGCCTGCTAGGTAGTTTTTCTCAGGAGCTACCAAGGTGTGAAGTGTTAACAAATCTGATTTAACTCCTTAGTAGCTTAAAGGTCAGTTCCAAAATATGGTTATCAAGATTCTTGATTCCATACAGAAATCAGTTCCTGCTTAATTACCTGTAGCAGTGCCTATACCCATTAGAGATGAACCTGCATTTGCCATAATTGCACGTACATCAGCAAAATCAACATTAACCAAACCTGGAACCTGTAATTGAAAAAAGTGATCATGTCAGAAATTGGCATGTGCAACCCTCTATAATTTGTGTTGTTGGATGAATGCAATCCATGACAAATGCAGTTTCGGTCATGCATCTGATAGTGTGATAAAAGAACCATATATTAGGACCGCAAGTTATTACAACAGAGGATCAGGAAAGACAGTTCAAATTATTTGCATTTCAGGTAGCATAATAAAAGGCAGGAAGACTGAGAATAGAGGTTCAAAAACAAAATAGTGAAACCTACACTCCTAAGGTGAGGAGCAATGATTAAAGATGTCACCCAATTTAGGTTAGAACAAGATGACATGAAGCAAATATTTATTCCACAAATTCAATGGATTGTTTTGGTCCATCAAGTCAACCAAACAATAAGCTAAACTAAATGAAAGCCAAAGTTACTGACCACAGTGCAGTTAACAGATACACATCCAGAGAAACATCAGCCAGAAAATCTTTCAGGGTGCGACCAATAACATTGGTGATAAAAAAATGTGCTTGATGTGCATGAGGCAGATAGAGATAACACAATGTGAAGGCCTAATCGAGGACATTCTATAACATTTTTCATATTCTTTCTCTGAAATTCACATCCGATATAAACCATTGAATTTCTAATACAAACAGGTGTCATTCTATCACATCTGTAGATATTTGTAGTAAACAATTGTAAAGTAGTAATTGAAGGCAATGTATTGTGTTGCTGCAGAATGATATTAGGCTCATATTTCTTTTTAAATTAATTCTTTTATAGTAAATGAGCAACAGATTTAACAAAATTAACAAGGATCCTGAACTGATAATCTTCTAATCAACAAAATAAGTGATTGGTCTTTGTTAAAACTTAAAACAACATATCTGACATGACATCATTATAGCTCATTTAACGAAGTCATATAGTTGTCTGTCATCATGTTAATCATCACATAGCTAAATTCTAATCCAATTAATCAACAACACACTGTTTCTTTAAACAAAATAAACACATTATACCAATAACAAAAGAGCATATATGTAACAGATTATGTAGAACATATTCCTAGAAAAGAAATAATATATGCAGCACGTAGAGATAATGATGATCACTTTTCATTTCATTTACCGAAAAAAGATCCTACAAACTAGTTGCTGACATCGTACTGCCAGGACATGAAACACTCCCTTCATTAGCAGTATTGATGTACTTGTAACAAGGAGAAAATGGTTACAAAAAAAGAATATGGTAATTTAGCATATATCTCATGAATTTCATAATATGTTATACTTGATGAAACTAAGTGAATGCTCCAGTAAGAAAAAGGAAGGAAGACGTCCACAAAAACTGGTTCAAGATATCTACACGGTAAACATTATGAATTAGTACTCGTGATGCAAAGAAGTTAAGCAAATTTCATGCCAATCAAATTAAGGGTAATGTATCTATCATCTAACCATAAGCTTTTCAGGGATTTCTACCGTGATTATATCAGAGATGCCACGAACACCTTGTCGAAGAATATCATCAGCCAAGTTAAATGCTTCTGCCACAGGAGTATTTGGAGAAACTGCAGTCAATAATTTGTCATTCGGTATTACAATAAGGGTGTCAACATTGTTTCTCAGAGCTGCAATTCCTTCCTGTGCCTGAACTGTGCGCTTTCGTCCTTCAAATGAAAATGGGGTTGTAACAATACCAACAGTCAAGATGCCCATTGATTTAGCAATTCCTGCAATTACAGGAGCACCACCAGTTCCAGTTCCACCACCCATTCCAGCCTGCACATGATATTTTACTGATTAATAAATAATTTCTCTACTTAAAAAGTCACTAGAATCATACAACAATATGTAGTGAGCATATATCTTTCTTGCACAGGTGTCTTTTCATATTTGGACATTGCCATTATGCTAGCAGAATCACTGAAACTAAAACATGTTGAAAAACAAAACAGTTCATATATGACAGAGTAAATAAGAGAAAGTGGAGGGGATATGCCAAACTAGACCACGAGATAGAAGTAGATGAGCATTATTGATGAAAAAAAACTAGAATAACTATCCAGCTAAGGTTCAGCTGACAATTATAATGAAAACTAGATCAGGAGGTAGAAGTAGATCAGCATTAATAAAGTGTCAAACGATTGTATTATAGAACTTTTACCTGTCGGAAAGAGAGAGGAAATATGTTAAATGTCAAATATAAAAAGATGACACTTACTACAACAACCCTCAGCCCATTCCTGACAAAATAAAACAGATGAACTAAAAATAGATTACTTGCATATGATCAACAAGTCCGTTTCTTAATCATTAATCCTATCCAAAGAAAATTTAAGAACTTAACACACATATACACATACATTGGATGATGCCCAAGCACAAGTGTATTTTCCAAGATCAAGTAACACGTAAATTATATTAAAGGTGTAGCTATAGTAATCGGTGGTGTCAGTGCCATCTTATCCATGGGAAGTAAATTAACATTGTGCAGAAAAAGTAAGTAAAACGATTAGGATGAATTTAAGTTTTAAGATGTTCCAAAGTAGCCTGCTCTATGTTCTGATTAGGTAGTCATCATGGCAGTACCATTTCTCAAAGAAAATCAAATATAAATTGGCGCACTACTATTTGCTTGCTGTGAACATCACCATTAGATCCTGCTTCTTTAATTATCCCATGAGAACATGACCAATGACAGAAAAAATGTACCAGCAATCCTATCAAATATGAGAATATCCAAAGTCCCTAAGGCACAAAAAATACAATAAGATATAATAATAAATGGCATCAAAGAGAAATATAAGTTTGCACTAGAGTCATGGATCAACAAAGTGAACTAGTAGGTATGCCTGGCACAGACTGGTCCTCTCGTGAACCAGAACATGGACCGTCTGGTTTCGGGTGGTCCACTTGTGAAACAGAGCTTATTGTCCACTAAGTCTTGTGAATGGAGTTTATTGTCTGATTCTGATTTTAGATAAGCCTAGACGCCACTATATCCAGTTTCTATTAACCTATTTTTTCTGTTGCTTCTTCCCCTCTTCTTCTCCATCATTGCCTTATCTTGTTCTCTAATTCCTCCTCCTCCTCCTCCCTCCTCCGTTCCCCCTTCTTTGTACTGTAATCCATTTCAGCGTATCATATCTCGGTATGTCAAAACGGGTTGGACCTGTACCTGCCATGGACTGGTATGGATCCGGTATCTGCAATTGAAAACCTCGTGTAGAGTTGTACGGCAGGAGAATATAAGAAACCAGAAGACAGGGCAACTTACATGCTAACTAGATACATTAAATAAAAATATTCATTATGTCATAACACCGACGAGATAAGTGTGAACCAAAATCAAACAGTAATATTTTACTTCCTACTATGTCATAAAAAACATATCTAGGAACCCAGAAAAACTAATAAATGCTAAGCAACAGTAAGGGAGTAGGATGAATTTACTGTGACGAAAACCATGTCAGCACTAGCAAGCGCCATCTCAATGGACTCTTTGCTTTCATTGGCGGCATTCATACCAATATCTGGGTTCCCACCAGCTCCAAGTCCCCTGGTTAACTCCCGACCAATTTGCAAACGGTTCTCGGGAAAGACAGGAGACATCCGCATCGCTTGGACATCTGTGTTGACGATCCAAAACTCCACACCTTTCATTGAACTCTCAATCATTCTATTGATGGCATTGGAGCCTCCACCGCCGACACCAATAACCTTGATCTTGGCCTCATTATAATTGTCCTGAGCAGCGGAGTCCCTCAAGTTCTCGACAATGCTGGCACCTGACTTGTCGTTCCTCGCGTCACTAACTGCGTCTTTTCTCTCTCCTCGAAGCAACGAAACTTCGGGATGGAGATGCAAGAACGGGTCCTTGTCGTGGTACGAGCCGAAGCTGTTTTGATTCGCTGAACATCTAAGACGCGAACTCGACACATCCTTTGGGTCGAAGCGCAGGAAGATGCCGGATATGCTGCTTGGGCGTCCCTCCAAGAGGGGTCTTCCCACGTGAACCGCGGAAACACCAACAGAGCATCGACCATGTAGGGGCGAAATGCACGCCCGGGGCGTCGCCATCAAGACGGAAACACGAAATCTCAGAAGGGTTCGAGGAAACAACGGTGTCTCCTAAAGCATTTGCAGTGGCATCGATTAATTGGTCTCCGAAACCTACTTCTCGAGGGAAAAAGGATCCAAAATGCAACAAAGAAAAGAAAGAATCGATCAGGCCGCTAGCAATGCCAATGCGCTTAGGAACACTAACAAACGAACGGCGAATCGATCTGAGGACTCGATTCGGAGAACATGGGACGAAAATAAAGCGGAGAAGCAAGCAAGAAGAGGGCAAACCAAAGATTAATCGGAAGCCACCTGCAAGGAGTTGAGTTGTTCTCGGGGGCGGGGCGTCTCTGAGAGAGAGAGAGAGAGAGAGGCGAAAGGGGGCGAGGTGACATTTGGCGTAACAGGCGATTAATTGGGTCGTAAAAGTTGAGATGTTTAGACACATCGATCCTTGGAAAAAGCACAGAAATTACGAATACGCCATACATAGTCTTTTGTTAACATCCAAAAACTCAAATTAATTGCTTCTAACTTTAATTTAAACTACGTAATGTTGAATTTTTTTTTCGAAAAGCACCTCTCATTTTTAGAATTTCCAAACAATACCTCTTTTTTCTACTACCTCAAATAACTATCTTTTTCCTTTTTTCCTTTAGAATCGGTCTATAAGATGAATTAGTCTAATTATAATATTTTTTAAATTAGGTTATAGTAGTTTTAATAATATAAAAAAAAATACTATAACTTGGTAAACAACTATTATGCTATAATATTATTTATTATTATTAAAAATAAAAATATCATGTTACAATCTTTTTATATTGCATTATAATATTTTTCTTGTATTATTGAAAACATTATAACGTTATAATAATATAAAAATACCATATTTTTATAGTATTGCTGAAAACATTGTAACATATCATAAAACATTATACTTGGACCGATTTAAGCTGATTCAAGAAAAAAAAAAAAAGAGAAATATTGTAGATATTATTAGGCAAAAAAAATTTAAAAAAAATCTAAAAATGAAGAGCTTTTTATAATAAAAAACATAAAAGAGAATTTTTTTTTCCAAAATTTTACTTTAAATTCTATACAAAATAAACTAATTTATTGAATTAAAATCATTATTTATTTAATATAATTTATTTTAGTTCTCCCTCTGCCTCATGTACGTACAGCTAAGAATATTTCATACATATATAGCCATTACATTCTGACAGATCATCCTTGGAACCGAACTCTGCAAGTACACTCTGACAGATTAATAGAAGACGAATTAATCTGACAAATTATGCTCATAATATAATACTTGGATGCAAACTTCTTAATTGAATATTTTCAAAGCTCATGGTGTGTGCAAGTAAAAAGGCAGAATTACTGCGATCAATCTAAAATTCCAAGAAAGTTCTTCGTCTTCATTTTTCCAAACATCAAGATGAAGCTGAAAACCCTAACTGGTTAATGATAGAAGACGAAAACCCTAATTGGTTTCCTCCAACAACTCGAATGATTGGCAGAAGGCTCACAAACTGCACTATAAGATGAGAAGATACAGTGGAAGAAGGAAAGGATTTGACTATGGCTTTTATGTAGCACATAAGTTGCCAATTGCTACATGATGGTTAGAACTAGTAGGCGAATTAAGACAAAATCAGTAGTGTCCCTCATCATCCTACACGATCCACAAAAACAGTCGACTGATTCTGTGCTGCCATGGTAAATGATGCTTCCAAATGCGAAAACTTCATGAGTTGGCATCATTTGTTGGTAGGACAACGTCCATATGATCTGCATTAGTTTCACTGGTTTCATACTCGGAAAGAAGATCCATGAACTCGTTTAGCAACCGTTGGACCTTCCTGTTAGATGCCATGGCTGGAAGTATATCTTCCCTGAGGAGTTTGTGCTTTTTCATTCCCTGCAATAAAATCCGAGTCAAAAGTATCAGCCATTAGGAAAGTATATAGTAAAAGGAACAAAATTATCGAATCAGATTGGCTCAGCAGGCTGAGATACAGTAGAAAATATTTGCTAATGGAATCACATCAATGTAACATCAAAGGTAACTCCTTGTCATTTATAATGCTTTCATCGATTACATTGGCATCGATAGATACATTGTCTCAGAAGCGAAGCTGGCAACCAACGAAACCTAGATGCTTGAGAGGAGTGCAATCTTGACTAGGTTCTTGGCTTCGATAAGCTATACTCTAATGTAAGTGAGCCGATATTGAACAGTAAAATAGAAATAAAGAATATCTCATCTAATAGTATCCTGCGCCAACCAATCTTTTAAGGCCAATCATTTCGCATACTGTGTTTAACATTGCAGGATTTTACCTAGGACTAAGACCTAAAGTTCAAAAATAGAGAAGGATCTCCTTAAATCCCTATAACACACCAAATCCTTTATTGGATCTGTGATTTCAATTTCAAATGATGAGAATAGCATAAAGTGCTTCTGTCAAATGTGTAAGTGATAGTTAAACCACCTTAAATAGTGAGGATATTCATGTTCATGAACTCAAGCCCAACACAAGCCTGACATAAGATCAATTAGGCATGAATTGAAACTGATGGGAATTAACTGAACATAAGATTTCAAATGACAAATATTCCAAGCACAATGTGAAATCAAATAAGTAATCATTTTCTGCTGTATTTTAAACCACAAATAAGAACGAAGATGATCATGAATTAAAAGAAATCTCACAAGCACATTAGGATCCCATTCTGGGTCCTCTGAATCCACAACTGTAACTTCAGCCATTCCGGTAGGAGGCCCAAGAAAACTCTCACAAACTTCACGCAGCCGAGACTCATCAGCTTCTCTGCAAGACAAGACAATGTTCATCTCACTACTCATTCTGTAAACTGTGCCTAGATATTGCCAAGAATGCTACATTAAGCGAACACAGTCTGTGAAAAGCAACCAACACCCTAAATGGAAGATGAAAACCAGTACATAGGGTTCGATAGACATGTGGATAAAGAGACCTATCCTAAGATGAACTTGATCAGTGAAAAAAAAACTTATCCAAATTGAGAATGTGATAAGAAAACTTATTACCAGGATAAGATAGATACTGCAGGTTTGCACCACTATATACAAATATTACTATGAGTTTCATCCAAGTTTAAATTATTGTCACATATATGCTATTGTCGATCAAGAATTCATGGGATGACATATGTACACATTCGGCAACCAATTTCTCTAAGTGGGTGAAGACTCGATGCTTAGTATAAGATTATCATGGTCAATGTATTTGGGTACCAAAATAATGGTAATCAGATTTGTAGTGATCATGAGAAAACATAAACGAAATGCACTGACATATCACACAATCATTCTATATGGCCACATATCTCACATATATGGTTATGCACATATGAAGACACGGCCTTATGCAAAGGTTGTGTAACCCATCCATATACAGTTGCATAGACTGCATTTGGATCACCGCTTCTGTCTCCTCAAACATCCTGCTGTGAACTAGCATCATCATTTTATATATATAGCCTACTACAAAAGAGCCTAGACATTAACTTTTTCCATGGGCAGAACCTATAAATTTGTAGATGGGGAACCTGGATATAGTAAAAGATGTGATTGGTATTGATATTGGTAGTGTCACTAGACTAGGTGATCATCATCAGGTGTCTCTTGTCAATGAATGTTCCTGAAATTCTCCACATGCCTCTTTCATGATCCCTTACAGGTCCCACTCAAAAGTCTAGCTCCTTTGTACTATTTTTTTCATTTTTTTTTGGTTCTACATCACATGTCCCACTCATAGCTACCAATACTGTTTGGTCATCATACCAACTAAGCTTTGGTTCGCTAGGTCACCGGTTAGACCAGTTCATCAACAGGATAAATTGCATACTTAATAAAACATATTAAAATTATATTATTTAATATTTTTTTCTATTTTCTACTCTGTTGTTCTCTGTTTCTTTTTCAGTTCATTTTTTTGTTCTTTTTTCTTCTCTCTCTTCCTCTTTCCCCTTTTCCTTACCACTGCTCGTCTTTAGCCTCCTCTAAAAAAGTGGTCAGGTTGGCTGGTTTGCTCCCATTTTTTGGCTTCTCTAATCTTTGAACAGAACAATACCAGTAGACATTTCATGAGTTATTAGATCCAACAGGCTGGTTGGGTTCTGATAGCCATGGTCTTGCCGTGCTAGGAGACAATACACATTTTTCCACCAATAAAAAGCTCTGAGGATCATTTAACAAAATCACATGGTTATCAGTCTCACCAAGATTACCATAATGCCATGATGCAAATAACAGCTTGGCATGCAACAGTAGAGCATAAGAAAATTCATAAAATGTTTTAAGAAAATAGCGGGTGGAGTTGTCATCTTTTGTTAAGATTGAAAAATAATATATCAGTAGAAGAGAATGTTGCTAAGATAAATGGCCAACGGGGTAACTCAGAGGCACTGATCACTGAAATACCTGACCCAGAACCTCTAATCTCATCGGTAAATGACAATTATGCAACTAGGATTGTATTTTACATATGAAACTCGATAATGGCATTGAGATAAATTTAATAAAACTTGGGTGTGTTTTTTAACCTTTTTTTTATTCATTGGACCCTAGGTAGTGGAACCTAAGACATGACAATACTCTAAAGAATACTATGGTATCAGAGTCTCAATTTTTCCTTTTTATTTTTTCCAGAGGACTTTTTGGCTGGTCTTATAGACAGATTTAATTAATATTTTATTATATGCTGGCCAATGGAAATTCACTTTGAAGTTTGAATTATTTTACATATTAATACACCAAATCCTCAGGATACCTATAGGGTCTGACACTAGTTCAGCCGCCACTAGGGATACAGCAAATCACCACTGTGGTGATTTTTCGTTAACTTGTACAAGTTCAGCAGCCATTAGTTGAGTGATATATTTTACCTATTTGGAAAAAAGAATATATGGGGTCTGACCCTTATATAACATTTTGTGAACATAAATTGTTTGTTTTTTTTTTGTCATGTCCTTTCCTTTGAGTTCTTTTGCTGGCCACTAAACTGAATAAATATTTACTAATATCAATTTGACTGATGGGAATCCACCTTGGGATTCCTTACATATTGATCATCAAAATATATACATTAAATATTAAATTATTTTATAATTTAAACACTAAATCCTATTAATACATGTTTTGTACTCACAGAAAAACTAGGTAAACATATGGCTGTAGACAATACTAAGTTGAATCCATCTGTTATCAGATATTGCATAACATTCATGCATTAGGAACTAAGTATGACCATAGGTATATTAGGCATTTACAGTTTATCTAAATTCTTTTTATCAAATTGAAAAGTTAGAACATATTTAAATGCTAGTATGCCACTTTCAAGTTTTCACAATGTCCTCATAAAGGACAAAAATCAAGTTATCCATATCACTGGAAACTCAATTACATTGTTAAAAACAGTAAACTATGAAGACAAAAAAAAACACATGACCACTTAATAAGAGCATCATCATAGCAGAACTTAATATTTGATAATACAGTAATAATGAACTAACCTTGCAAGAAACCGTATGTAAGAGAGAAGGCACTGACGATACTCATTAGGTGATTTTAAGGCAAGCGATGATGCCAACTGTGTTTCCAAATGTGCACGTGTCTGTGTCCCATCATCCGTCACCCTGTAAGTGCATCAAAAAAAATTCCCTAGCAGGTTGGTAGCTAAATAAAATATGACAAACTTGAAAGACAACACACTTACAAATGCACAAAATTAATGATGCTTTCTTGTTGTTATAAATGCACATGGACATTTCATTAAAAAAAATGCAGATAGATATTGATGCATGTACATGCAGCTTACCTTGTCCAACTTGGCTTTCTTGCCATGAACTTGCCAACATCAACCTGCAATTTACCCAGTTCACCACTCTGAATGGAACTTAAGTTAAAGGAACTCGCAAAGTTCGAAGCTGGAAAACAATCATCAGCAATCCTTAACCAGCACATCAGGCTCATGTCGAACAGAAAGGCATGGCGTGTGGCAAGAACAACAAGGGGAGAACCAGCTCTTGAGAATCTTGCGGATATAACTCTTATGGTACCTGACTCATGAGAAAGCACATATCAAGATATCAACTTACATCAAGCAAAATTGAAGAGCATCATTGACTGCCTGGACTATTTCCATTTTTTCAAATCAAAATTATGTAGTTGAAACTTGAAACTCTATAGACTATACCAGCATCTTTTGTTGAAGAATCCTCCCTCGAAGTAACTAGAGAAGCTAAAGACTCATGCAAAATGCAAGTCCTCTTAAAAAGGTCCCAGACATACAGCAAACCTCTTCTTGTTACAAGGAGTAAATTCCAAGACTCATTACAGTCTACAAAAACTGCAGCAGAGCCCATCATCATGGCCGGCATAGCTCGTCTTCCACATCTAGTATATACCTTGCAAAAGAAAATGTAAAACCATTATTTATAAGTTAAACAAGAGGGAAAAAAAGAAAGGTGTATGCACGAAACTACCACCACTGTGGGGTGGAGTAAATGTACACACCCTTGCCTTTAAATATTTATTAAGTAAATATTTAAAGAGGCTGTTTTAAACAGACTAAACAGCTATACGAAATAAATGTTCATCAAGACTTACAATCAGCAATAACCTAATGTAAGATAAAACAAGAACAATAAGCTCCACCTTTAGGGAATTTATCTAAGAGAAATGGGATATTCTCAATGCTTGAAACATGGATGCAAGAAAATGTTGGATTGTTCAATGCAGCTAATTTCCAGAATAGTGAAGATAAATCAGCTCCTTATCAGGGATTTAAATACAAATCCGGTACCAATTCAGTAACCTATTAGACAGGTACAAATTGGTACACTGTGCGATATACTGATCTAAACCATCTATTACATTGAATAAAATAATAAAAATAAAAAATTATATATACAGGTACTGAACTATATATTTCGCAGGTATATACAAGTTGGTATATACCAATAAATATCAGTTGGTATATACCAGTCTAGCTGGTATTTGAAACATTGCACTTTGTTATGGTGATACTAACTTTGCCAGGTCTACATCTGACTGGAATGATTATTAAGTTCAGCATGGTACCAATAAAGGCAATGATTGCCATTTCTATATATCTTAAAATTAGACATTCAGTTAGTACAAAGGATAGTCGGCTGCGATCAATACATGACACAGTTGGTAAAGCAAGTCAAATCCGAAAGAAAAAAATTATAAAAGATCTCAACAAAATAGAAGGAAAAAAATTGATCTGCAGTAATCATCCGAAAACAGCCAATCAAGCAAATGTAAAGTTTATAAAGTTAGTTACTTCTTTGAAAAAATATGACTCATGAAAAGTTCCGTCAAAGGCAATGCCACTTAGGAGTCAACCAGAACAGCTTTATGCAATCCAGATTAATCAATTCTATCCTACAATAAATTCCACCTGACTCAAACCAATTTCCAATGGCAAAGCCAAAAATTTGTCTGAGACTGTTTAACTTTCACCTAATTTATTAGACCTTGCTTCATTAATAAAAAAACGACAAAATTATCTTGTATCAATAGCCAAATGTCACCAAAGTTAACAAAACCTATTTCTAAATGGTTAAACAATTGTAATTCAAAAATAAATAAATAAATGATGATATGAGAAAGACCATAGGGGTTCAGATGACATCGTAATTCTATAATTTTGGCAAAAATTCACAAATAGAAAACAAAATTTAATTCCTTAGCTCTAGAGAGAGAACTAGGAAAGAGGTTTTGTAAATTCTAGCTAATTTAGAGAGAGACCAAACAAGGAAAGGATTGGTAAGTAAACAAGTTAGGATATATTTATTTCCATTCCGAGGTACAAACAAATTAGAGTGGAAGCAATAAGTGGGCATTATAACATGTTTGTCAAATAAAGAAAGAAAATCACTGTGTGGATATGGCTCAAAACAATAAGCTTCTTTCTGAAAACAAATTTAAGCTCAAAATATGTTGATTACCTTAACTCTGAAATTAATGTTCAGCAGTTGGTAAGCACTAAATGAAACAGATATCTTACTAAAATGCCTTGCAGTCACTAAACAAGACAGATTTATTGCTAAAATGCCTTCAAGTCACAAAAGAAACAAACTATTAACCCGAGTAAGATCTTATAATAAAAAAAATGCTACCTTTATAAGCATTGTCACTTAAATTTGTTCTACTTTTTAGAAAATGATTTAGTAGGATGACATGGCTTTCTTTTCTTCCTGTTTTACTTTTATTATTTCTACAATTAGCTTATGGCATAAAACATTGACCATGACAACAGTTGCACAAACTGTTGAGTAGGTGACATTATTATTGCAACAGCTTAAAATACTTATAAGATACAGATAAAAGTTTTAATTCGAATTATCAACAATCATAATTTTGAAGGCAAACCTTCCAGCAATGGTAGTGTTGGTCAACTTGGTCCATTGAAATAAGTAATATATTTGACCCTTCCCAAATCCTGCCGTGGCAAGGGCCTTGAGCACTGTGCTTTCCTTTTGCAAACTTGTAATTTTCCACATCTAGACAATTAGCAAAATCGCCTAACCAAAAGGGTATTATATATTCTAAGCAAATCTAAAACTCCATAAGCATTCACATTTATTTGGCTTTCAAATGTGTCTCCAAAAAAATAGAAAATGCATGTATTATGAATAATAGCCATTTAAGTAAAGCTTGCACATGTAGTTCAAGTATTAAGAATAACATTCAGTATAGACATCTTTATAACATGCTATAATGACCTCATCATAAATTATTCCAACCAAGAATTCAATTTTCAATCCAATACGGGCTTCCGCAAGTGGTACCAGTATACCAAACTGATACCAACCAGTACTTTCCAGTATCACCACAAATTAATTACCAGTTGGTAGCAACTTTATAGTTCAGTAGCAATCCTTGGTCAGGTCAGTTTTTATTGATCTATATGTACTTGTTTGAGCATATTTGAATCCTTGATTCCAGCTGATCCAAGTTTCTAATCCAACAAGAAAAAATCCAACATCTGGAGACCGAAATCATACTGCTTGTCATAATTCATACTTACTCTTGTTCAAACCATATCAAAGCTACAAACTCCTATTCAATTAAAAAGACTACCCAAAAGCCAAAATGAAATAATATGAGATGAGAACCTCATTTTTACCCAAAGGCACCATTTGATTGCAGAAATAAATGTTTTACAATCCAAAGTTCTAAATCATGCTCCTTTATGATTTATGATAGACCAACACAAAAATTTTGAGTCATGGAAACAACCCCCTACTAGCAAAGACAAGGTTGCATAGATTGACTTTCCTTAGACCCCGCGTTGGCAGAAGCCCCTTGAATTAGGCCATCGTTTTCTATACTAACTATATATTTTTGTGTTTTTAACTCAAAATAAAACAAATTTGAAGAGTTGGAAAAACATCAAACTAGTGCTTTATAGGTTCTCACTGAACTATGACTAATAAAATAACAAGTTTCAATATCTCAGCAAGCTTTTAAGTTGTGTAACAATTATTGGAGTACCTGTAGGCAGCCATCTTCACAACCAACAGCCCAAAAGTTGGCATTTCCAGCTAAAACAGTTACTTTTCCAGATATACGATCAGACCAAAGGGTTTCAGATCCTTTTGTGCATCTTATTTCAGTTTCTTTTGTAAAAAATGCATTACCAACACCGATTACATCATGTACAGATTGTTCTATGGGCTTAGCCTCCAGGCAAATTGGTAAACTATCTTCACAGTCTTTCTTGTTGAATACCCGAATAGAAAGAGCATTACATGATGTCAATGAACTTGGCATGCCTATAGAGCCCATATGTTCTACATTTGTCCTCGCATCAATGTTTGACACAGTCGGTGCTTTCTCAATGATGAGGCTTTCATTAATATTAGCCCTTGCAGTGATTCCAGAACGCTCCTTAGATCCACAGTTGTTACACTTGTCAGGATAGCTATATGCATCATAACTTCCACTGAATGGTCTCTTCAGGGAAGTTTCTTTAACTCCATCAGCAACAGCATTACGATCACCCTTTGCTTGATCCAAGGCCAAGGAAGAGAATTCCACTAGTTGAGCCTGGGCTGCAGAGAGATTTTCCTTATGTGCAGGTACTCCAACTGCTTCAGGAATTATTCTTTTTCGCCCATCAGGACGACGATATTCTCTTTGTTTTGGTGGACTTGATAACCGAACAGATGAAATTTTATTTAAATCATCCACACTGCCCTCTCCATTTTTCTTGCTATCTCTAACTTGGGGTTCAGTAGCCTTGTGAATTGACTGACTGTTAATTGCATTCACTGGCTCGATGGAAGCCTTTCCTGTTATCTGATTTTGCTCAACATTGGATGTTCCCTTTCTGTTTGCTGATTGCTTGGCACATACCGCTTCTAGCAACAATTGTGCAGGGCTTTCAGCTACATTCGCTTGCCTTCCTCTGACATCCCCATATCTGCTTCTCTTTATCTCATCCAGCTCAGCATCAGTTAATCGGTGCCCTAGCTCCTTCACTTCAAAATGGAAAGTGGCCACCGTCCCATCCAAAGAGCAAGCAAAAAGTGCATAGCCATCTGGACTCCTGTTACAGCAAATGTGTGGCTTACGTTGGAAACCATGAACTACACATCAAGAGAAATTAAAAGCTTAAATCCTTAACAACTAATGCATTACCATGATAAATCAACAACGCTTTGTGTAAAGAAGTGTTTAGCAACAAATAGAGGGCGAGCACTCGCCGTTGTCCATACAGTTATAGTACGATCCTGACTTCCGATTGCAATTACATTATATGGTTGGCATTCTTTTGCTGTAGTCCTGGATGCTCCATTAGCCCATCCAACAGGTGCAGCATTTGCCTCTTGGCTATTAGAAAATTGCTTCCAGAACATAGAGTGGTTAAACTTTACCACAATAATGGGGGCATTATGGCCTAGAAAGTCAAAGGTAGCAGACCATTCGCCTCTTTCCAGAACAGGGGCTGAATGTCTAGGTTTTTGAAAGCCATGAGTAGTAGTAATGAAATGGCCACAAGGCGACCACCCAAGTCGCCTGAAAAATGTAGAGCCAAGCTGAAAAAAAGCAAAATTCCTAAGAAACGGACCAATAAAAATTAATGTCTTTTGAAATACATAGAAGTATAGAGAGTAGAAGAATAAAGAGTATATAACATACCGATTTGGACCAGTGGCCTTCAGTCCTATGTGCCAAACTCCAGTCGTTGGTTCTCCATATGATGACAGTCTTGTCATCCGACTGGCTTGCTATAAAAGAACCAATAGGATCCCAAGTAACCCCTTTGACTAAGCTGGAATGCCCTCTCAGTACAGCAGTGCAAATGCCATTAGTGATGTTCCAGATGTGAATAGTGTTATCCAAACTACCACTAGCCAATGTTAAGTCATCCGGAGACCAATTAAGATCCACCTACTTCAAGCATAAAAAAAGTTCCTCCTTTAGATATGTATCATTTAGTATGATAGAGTTAATTATGTATTGAAGCATGCCAAGTCTGAAAGAGAGATATATAAAGAATGGATGACTTAATTACCACATCTGCAGTATGACCCCTCAATGTCATAGTAACTTTCCAGTTTTCTACGTCCGGAGGCTCACCACTGCCAAACTCAGTTGTACCTGACCCAGGTTTTCTCTCATGAATAAGGATAACCTGATCATCTGATCCAGAGGCAACAAATCTACCATGCTTAGCCCACCTAACACAGTTTACTGATCCAAAGTGATCACGCAATGTGGCCAGCAATCTTGAGGTTGAAGCATCATTTTCAGAGTCCTTCCCTACTGATTTCATATTCCATATCCGAACCTATGTTGAAACAGAAGAAGTTTAGAATCTATCAAGTGTCCAAAACACACTCGTGGTACTATCACTAGATGCAAATTTCCTGTCACTTCAAGACTTAACTTTTCATTAAAAATATAAACAAATGATCGATCTAGAGAGTAGAGACTATAAATCATTGAACTGCTAGCTATAATTTCATTTAGTATAACAATAACTTTTACCACCAATCAATGAATCATACATTCAAAACAAAGAATACATGCCTCCGATGCACATCTACCAAACACATAAACATGGATGCTAGATCAATTTGCTCCTTACAACCATCAAGCTGTCTCAAATGAGAATCTTGAAGTGGTTTTTTTTCACATGTTAATGGAGTACAAAATTATACACCATAATTATTACAATTCCGAATATTTCAAACATGAAACTACTTAAACATATTACCTTCGTTCGAAATGTACTTATAAATCAACCTCCAAACTTATATTCTTAAAGATGATCAATTATCAAGAGTGATCATTCAAACAGACAAACAGATATCATTTTGCCCCTGAAACTAGTTGGCGTCAGAAGAACGAGAAGAAGAAAAAGAAAAACGAACAATTATATCTACTCCCAAGCCCTTTAGTAAGGTGGCAAAAGAGAGACATCAGCTTCGAAGTGATCACATAAAATTCCAACAGACGAACAGACATCATTTACCGCAAAACGACTCAGAAACATCCACGACGACGAACAGAGAGTAATTAGATCTACTTCAAAGCCCTTAGTAAAGTGGTACAAGCAAAAGCCAGCTTAGAAGCGACGACATGAACTTGACACGAAAAAAAGTGCAATCTGGCTAAATTCATGATAAATAAAGAGGAAAAAGGCGTAAAGCCACCTTGTGATCTCCTCCGCCAGTCGCAAACCTAAGCCCTCCGGCTTGGATGTCAATGGAGAAGATCTGCATCCCCTCATGCCGAACCCAACCGGGCTTCTCCGTAATCATCCTCCCCTCCTGCTTCCACTGCTCTCGTCGATTCCTTACCTCTACGACCCCGCCCTCCCCAGTCCAGGGCTCAAGGCCAAAACCCTAACGCGAGCTCAAAAGACGACCGAGCTACCAGAAATCGGGAGAAGAAACCGAAGGGGAAGAACAGCAATCGACATCCAGATCGACAGATGAAAGGAGTTAAAGCGTTTCCGACAGCGACTACGAATCGAATTCTTCTCTCGCCTGTCCGAAGGAAGAAGAGACAGATTTGGGAGAAAGCAAAGAGAAATAAGGATCATAAGAAGGCGTTCGTTCCGTTAAGAAGGATTCGATGCTTAAACTTATCTGTGCCGTTGGATCTTACGAGCGAAGCAATTCTGGCCGTAAGATCATGAGATTGATATTTAAAATGAGCGCACTATCTGACAAATACCTCCAACGACTTGTCTGTGTTTTCTTTTCTTGATGCAAACATATATATATATATATATATAAATATATATATATATATATATATTATATATATATATATAAGATTTTATTTATAAATTTTCATTAAAAAATCTGAAAAATATGACTGAGTATATGAACTATCCACCACTAATTATTATACTATATATGACTGATAATATTTAGACATAAGGTGGAAATGAAAAATGTGGATGAAAGGTAAGACATAAGGTCTTCACACCTAAATTTGCTTGTTCGATTAATGGTCAAATACCCCAAGCATTTAGAAAAATAAAGAGCTTATCAATGCCATCTTACACATAATGATGTGCTAACAAGGAATAAATGGTAAATCACAATCTGCACTCTTGCAAAACAGCAACAAAATTCTCAAATGTTACAACCTATGATACATAAACAAGTGCATCAATATGGATTGGTAACATTGTTTAAAAAACATCCTCGTTAGTAACTTGCAGGACATGGAAAGTCATGGGTGGAGAACTCTTACAAATATAGATGGATATGAGGCCACAAAGTATCATTCTCATGTCTATATTTACACCCTTTATGACATCCAACATGGGCTAAATCATTGAAGAAAATTAAGCCCTGCATTCAATGGACAATCTTGAACAACATGCCGCTCCACAATAGCATTAAACAAGTACAGAGCCTGATGGGGGCTTTCATCTGCACACAACAGTCAATAAAACCTGATAAACAACCTGCAGCTTCCAAATATAACATCCACGAGGTAGCAATAGACAACAGCATAAGGCCACAGAATAATGATCCCTAAGTAAACAGCCAATTGTCATGGTCACAGAATCCAGATTCTCAAACTACTTGACAAAAGGTCTGCTAATTAATTGCTTGAGAAGCAAATGATTTACTTAATCATGCTACAAATTATGTTGTATAACTACAAGGATAATCTTCAGCAGCACTTGGCTAAACTAGTCGTGTTATGAAGAAAATCACCCTTTTTCTATGACATTTTCACAGAGAGAAATGAATTGAAAAATCACTGGTTTTAATCACTGCAGACGCTTGCATGTTAAATCTAGGTTCATTGTGGTATAGGAGCACATGATTCACTTAAAATTTAACCACAAGGAGTTATAATAGCTTTAAGAATGATGGAGCAGGATGCACGATATGTTTCTGCAATTTCATATAAATGTCAAACATATTTCAAACACAATGCACAAGTAGTGTCAATTTAAATAAAGTGGAGCATGTATATTTGCAAGCACTGACGTCTTCAACTGATGAAGTACAAGTACGTAACTTATCTTTGATCTAGATCACCAAAGAACTGCTCCAAACTTCTCGAAATGAACACATTAGAAGCAGTATTTTGTGGTCTGTCCGGAGTAACATGAAGTAGATACTTAATGAACCTCTGCACCCATAAAGACAAAACATATCAATTGACCTTCAGAACTGCATTTTGAACAGACTAGACTCATTTTATATTGTTGTAAACAAAGAGTCTTACAAAACGTAGTCCATCCATATTGGCAGCCAAAAATTTAGAGAGCAGAACAGCAAAAGACTTGCACAGTGCAAGATGAAAATAGAGAGATCTCTTTTAAAAATTGGCATCACTAAAAAGATTGAGAATAATGATGGAGAAATAACTCTAAATTATAGTAGAAATTGAATAGTTCAATAACTTGCACACACTTATCCGGTGAAAATAATAACTGATTTGGCTCAACTAAGAGAGAGACCAAATATGATCTTTGATTCAAATAAAATCAGACTTGTATATGGCTTCAGCTAACATTCAATTTAATACAATGTAATGCATACATTGTATAAGGCACATACATTATCCTAGAGGGATGTATAATATGTTTTAGGAAACTACAAGCTAAAGATGCTCAAAGCAGAGAGTCTACTCAAGATACTGTCAGACACAAGTCCATCAAGCTTGAAAGCTTGGATTAAGCACAAGCACATACAAGTCACATGAAAGTCTGCTGACTCGAGAGAATAGACACCTTTTGTGGGAATCAGGAATGGGAGGATCTAGGATTTGGATTGCCACCAGCTGGTCAATAAATTAAAAATATATATATCATCTCAACCCAAAAGCTTAAGTTTATAGGTGGTGATGGTTTAAAAATCTGTCATATACAGAGAATAAATGTGGACTTGAATACTTAGAGAACATCACTATTATATTTGAATTATCCAATGATAATGTGAATAGTTATAAATAAATCATGAGAATTACCATACTCCTTTAACTTACAGTTAATTGGTGTATAATTTCAGCATTTGTATCAACATGCCAATCAGGTTCCAATTGCCGAACAAAAGATATGCGCCCATTCTCAGTGCCACAGAAAAGAACCTACAAATTGGACAAAAAAATAAGGATCGGAGAAATGTACCATCAAAATACCAGAATATCATATGCAATTTGATCAATATTACCAATGGAGCAAAAAATTCTATTTGATTACAGTAGCTCCTCAACATTATGATAAAGTTGACTCAACAAATGAACCATTAGGTTTATCAACACATACTAAATGTCAATCTGAAAATAAGGCTTGATATCTCCATCAAAAATAAACTCTTTTCTATTTCAACTTTCTTGAGATAATCTACACGGTGAATGTCTTCCCTCTCATAGCATTTTTTAATGTCTAACCTTTTTTCCTTAATATCAATGTGTAAGTTAATAGAAAAAAATGATTTGAAACTCAAGTTATCTCTTGAACTTTAACAGAAATAACTTGCAGTGGCTTCCATCCCTATTCTCCTAGTTTACTTTAATTTCTTCTATAGATAATAAAGTAAATGCAGCAAAAAGCAGCAGCATCTGGACTGCTGAAAGAGCAGCAGTAGAAATATTACATCATGATCTCCGACTAGGACCTGTAATATAGCCTCTAACAAATGGCACATAGAATCAAGTCCCTACACTTCATAATCTGCTTACATAATTCTGGGCACACTAGTTTATGTGGTTAAAATGAACCATCAAAATTACAATAAACTTTGACTCGCCTGCTTTATTAGTTTTTATATTAGTTTAGAAGAAGCATGTGTAATAGAGCATCTACTTAATATATGGATCCAGGTCTGGAATTTTTAAAAAAAATTGCTAAAGTTAGTAATTTGTTACCCATGCCAACTAAAAAGATATATATATATAGATATATATATATATATATATATATATATATAAACTGCCAGGTTAGCAAACACATTAACAACAGAATATTTTAACTTCATGCATAATGTTACTGGAACAATTCTGCTATTGTCTATCATGTTAGGTATTTGAAGGAAACAACTGCACAATGTGTATATAATATTTGCTCGTTAACAGGCATAATAACTGTTAGTCACCAAATGAAATATATTGCAACCTACATATTTCTACCCACTAAATAAATTGTATCCTGGAGGATAATTTAATCAGCATGTCTATCTCCCATAGTATGCAGAAAGGTACAATATCACAGCAAGCATCCTACCTTATCTCTTATCAAACCACCAGCTGTGAAGACCCCAGAATCATCTAGCGCTGAAAGAACCCTTTCCTGCATCACATACCGTGTCACAAACTATACGACTTTACCATAACAACAGAGAGCAAAGTTATTTCCAAGCCCTTAGATATGCCTACATGATTATAAGAGACCATTCTATTTGTCAAACAAAAACCAAGAGATGATGCAACATAAAGCTGAAAGTATCCTAGAAGACTCAAATTTGCCAAATGATTACAATATAATTGAATGACATGAAAACTGATATTTTACATAGATAAAAGGGTAATAAACATGCACATAGTTTAGGATATCTGTATGCCTGTGACAATGGCAATCTGCTTTTTCCTTCTAAAGGTAAGCCTGGCATGTATGAGATTAGATACCAACATAGCAGATGTGTAACCAAAAAATGGGTTGCCGGATGCACAGGACAAGGGTAATTTTTTTATGGAGATGGAGGACATATAAAGAATTTTTCTTTGGGGTTGGAGGGGTGGGGGTAGCTGGTGGAGTTGAGTTATGCATGCTAAAATTACCTAATTCAAGAGTAAACTACAAAGGAGAGTACAACATTTTTTGTTTGAGTAGGAATACGAATCATACATGGAGAAAACCATCTAAGACTTAGTATCATGCAGAAGAAGAAAATGTGAATCATGCATTCAAATTATAGTAGAGGTTATAATGTTAGGTCAAGACATAATTCACTGTTTAAGAAGTTGCAGCCTGCATCATAAATATGAGGCCCCCAACCAAATACACTGAAGATGATGAAGACATGACAAATCAAATAAGGACTAGTAACTTCAGATTCAGGCACACTAACCCCACTTTCATCATCAAGAACTCTTTCCATGAGATAAACATCACAAAATTTTGCGATCTGCAAAAGCACTTCCAGCACGGATGACCTTACTGTTGCTTGTTTCTGCCAGAAAATACTAGGGAATGTTGGTCCATTTAGTTGTTGGACATCTCAAATACAAGATGAAGCAGCATGTTCGCTAACCTGGAGCTCCTCTGGAGTTGTTTCATCAAGAACTACACCGAGTAACCGGCATGTTACCTAGAACATGACAAGATTATAAGCATGATTTCCAAATTAACCAGACAAAAAAGTAACTGAATTAATCACTAAATTTGTACCATCCATATGGCATATTTTACAGCACAGCTGGCACAATACAGCAACTCAATTGATCATGGAAAGTTTTAATATTCTTCATGCATAAAGAATCGCATATGCTACAACACAAGATGTCAATCATCTAACACAGTTGAGAACCTAAAAAGATCCAATGAGATTAATGTAATCATGCAGTTGAATTTCAGTCTGAAATAATTATCACCTAGTGCAACATATAATTAGTTGGATAAGTGTATTTCCTATGAGGAAAGAAAATGACAAATGAAAATTTCAAAGCCTGATTTTGCACTTGAGGCTACTTATAAGATATTTGACAACAGGTTCCTATTAAAATTCTTTAGTATTTTCGAGAACTAAGTACTCCAATATCTGTTACAGTCTTACAGGTGCCGGTTAGCAAACATCAATTGTCCATGGAGGTCCACATAAGCCTTCATCCATTCGATAATGCAACTTTAGTAGCTAAAGTGGCATTGATCAAGAAAGAAATTTCAGCTATCCAATACTTTAAGTAGCTGAATGACAACATTTTTGTATGATCCTCAGTTTTTACGAGTTAAATTCACACATATAATCTCTGTTCTACGTGAATAAGTTCTTAAATTTTGATCCAGATCCTTTCACATTAGTTTAGATGAGGAAAGTTATATTTCTACAAATTTGTTAGTCGGACTGCACTAGAACTGAAATGTCCATATTTGTTTAACATATTCTGATTCATTGATTGTTTGTGTAGTGTTGGCTGCTGATGTAAAAAATAATGGTCTTGGGGTATACAATTTTCCACATATTCTTATATTGTTGGCCTCAGCAGACCTTGGTCCTTAAATTTTGATAGCAAATGCCTCTGTTATAACACTTGACATATGACGATCTACCAAAGTGCCAAAAGAAAACCATATAGAATATATTCAAAGCAAGAATTTGACGCTTGCTAATCACCTTTCGTCCCTCATTCAACTTACGCCTCACAAGCTGTTCCAGAGCTAGCTGCACCAGAGAAAAAATATCATGAAACCATCATTTTTAGACTCAGCCAAGAATTATGAAGCATATGATGCACCAGAGAAAAAAAAACCAAAAATACCTCTAGTGGCTGGAAGAACTCATTCACTGCACATTGTGCTCTTGAATCTCCAGACGAAGAGCAAACTTCAGAGGATCGCAGGCTTGTATCAGAATGTAAGTTGTTAATAGAAAGATTAGGTGATGAGGAGGGTCGTCTGCGTTGCCTTCGTTGTTGCTCTGGGGGTGTTCTCAAAAGCTTCCATGCAAAAGCTAGTGTAATAGCAAGAGCAGCGAGAGTTGTGATAGAACAAAGTTTCTGAAGCCAATCAAAAGAATAAAGTTCGCATCGCTATGAAAGAAAATCCTCCACGAGTACATTATATAAAAAGTTCAATGAAAGAAAAGTGTGAATGCATGCATAAAAAATAGACAAGATGATGTTCTTAAGAATTTGAGAACAATGAATGCATGTTTTTATTAGCACAGGTATGCAGAAATGTATAAATATGACATATGACCACGGTAAAGTTAGATGACAACTAACCCCCTATCCTCCAACCCCGACGCACACAATTACCTAACACCTTTTACATACAATCCCGATTTATGTAAAAATGATGATGTTGACATTATTTGGCATAAATCAGTCCCTCATAATGCATGTAATTTGACTTTCTTGGTGCTTTTCAATCATATCAAAAGAAGATAATTGTTGGAATTCAAGCAAACAAGGGCATGAACAAAGACCATTTGGTCATTTAATAAGGGCTGGCTCCAATGTTCATTATGACCCATAGCATATACTTAATCTGAACACACGCAATTGTGTACTCCTAGCAGTCATTAGTGACATTTTCAACGTCTGATATAGCTAGGTTGTTCAATAGATATTTTTACATTGAGATAATGACCTTTGAGTGCCAACTGGGCAGGTACGTAGCTGCGTCTCTCACAAACTGACATGAGGGACTCACACATCAGGTGAAGCTGGGACATTACACATCATTCTATTCTAATATAGTGTAAATGTCTATCACATGTACAGAACCTTGTATTAGTAGGTGAACAAAACACAACAACTAGCACTCATGCCCAAGAATGACAACTATGTATAGTAGCCTTTGTCACCCTAAGGGATGATCCCACCATTGAGTCATGCAGCATATATCTTCTCAGAAAAATAAGACGTGCTTCTCTTTGAAAATTTGCCACTACATCATGCGTATGGCAGTTGCCACGGTCTAGTGTGTATATATAAGTATATGTGTACATAAATGTATATCTACATATACATATCTATTAGATAACATAATTGTAAATATTATCTACAAGTATGATTCAAGTGTCATAGTTCCAGTAGAAAGTTGCAGATATACAGTTCTTAGAATCCACATGGATCTTTTTTTCTTATACTACAACAGCAATGACAAAGCTATAAGTCACAACTATTTGGAGTCAGCTACATAGATTTTTTGCTATCATTGAGATCTATCAAAGGTCATATGTTTAGTTAAGTTTAGAATATTTAAATCTTCATTTATAGTTATCAGTTAAGTTTAGAGTATTTAAATTTTCTAACTACTGCATTCATAAGTCTCCTAAGCACATGTTCATATCATCTTAGACGATTCCCTCTTATTTTATCCTCTGTCAACACAATACCTAATTCTCCATAAATAAAAATATTTTTTTCCTATTTTTCCTAGTGACTCCACACATTCATCTCAATATTCTCATCTTAGCAACACAAACTTTTTCTATATGTTGTTTCTTAACTGCACAACACATAGAACCATAAAACAATATTGGCTTTACAACTGTCTTATAAATTTTTTTTTGTAATTTCAAAGGTATCCGATGATCACACAAGGCTTCACATTATGTACATGTGAAATAAGCTCACCATTTTTCTTTTTGGTATTTCGTTTCAATAAGTATACTGAAATCAAAGTTCCGAAATCTCTAGACACAGTGATATGAGAAATCTAAATTGCATGATTTTATGGTCAGAGCACCGAATAGGTTCTCATGCCTCACACCTAGGACCTTATTTGGTGCAAACCAAGGAGAATGAATACATAACCATTCACCCTTTAGCAACTCATTTGATTTTTCCTCTCAGAACGATTACTCTTCCACAAAACCATTTCCTTGAATAGCTCGCACTCATACTTAGCAACCCACGCAAATCTCATATTCAGGCAACGAATCTGTTAAACTATCTTTTCTTACAACTGGAAGCATAGTAGATTCGCTAGACGAAAACTCCACGTCAAAATCTTCCAAGAGAAGATGTCAGTTTCAAGTCAAATTCAGCAAGTAGAATTTCCAAAAATGGGAAAGCTGCGATTACCGAGGCTTTCCATTGTATGTAACACCAACATCTAGTATTCTTCCCTCTTTTATTTTTCCCTTCTTAATTCCCGATTGAGATCCTTGACGAAGCTAGCTTCATCGTACGACCAAAAACAAACGTAAGATCCGACGAAAATACAAGCAAATGAACAGACGAGCCAAATCGAATCAGGCACAGCTCCTAATCATGCAGAACAAGGTGCAAATATGAAGTAAAAAAGGATAGTAAGAGGACGAAAATCCGGAACCTGGAGATCGACATCAAAGGGGAGGCGCCGGGAGAACTCCGCGAGCGACGCCATGAACCGCTGCACCAGATCCCGGAGCTCCTCCCCCTTCGCCGGGTCCGAGGACTCGGAGGTCGATTCCGCCATGGATTGAGGTCTCGCCTCCGACTCCTTGAACTCAGATGAACCCTAGAGTCCTCGAATCGGCCATTACCGGCCCCGATCTGCCTCAAGCAAGTCCTATAGATCGGAAGGTTCCTTGGACGGAGGGGTAGTCTAGTCTTTTTAAGTCAGGCGAGTAAACGGGGAGGGTTGGTCGAAGAAAATTAAGCGGTCGGGTTCGACTCTCGCGAGGATTTGGACCAAACTCTTTACATTTAGCAAGTGATGGCATATATTCCGGTCCAACGACGTGCGACGGAGGCTCCCGATCAACTCGAATTTGAACCCGTGTCTGACTCGAGTTCAGTTAAAATTAGAGATCACACATTAAAATCCATACGAGATTTGATCCGATTCGGTCGTATTCAGCTCCATAGATAAGAGTCATCGTCTCCGAATTCATCAGTGCAGAATGAAGTCGTAGCGACGAGGATAAGTTTAGATTACTTCCTACCCGTTCCCCGTTTACCCAGCCGCCTACCCCTTTCGTAATTGGTGCCATCGCAATTGACATACGTGGACGAGTAGCTGAAAGGGTTGCAAAAAAGGATGTCTCGAGGTGTGGGCCCTGGAGAGATCACTTGGCACGGGGTCCCCACGCCCACCCCCGGACGGGCTCTACCGCCCGGCCGTCGGCGGAGGAGGCGAGTCCCTGCCGTGCGGGCGATCGAAGCTGCGAAAGGTGGCCACAAGCGCCGGATGTAATCCGGGCGGCGTGATCAGGCTGCTGCAGCTATGGATAATAGACGAACGTCACGGTGCATAACGTGCCACGTCACAATTGACGCGTAACTTATGCGGTCAACAATTCTGACTTTTTGGCACGATATGACAAAACGGCCTGTTCATTCTATTTTTATTACTAAAAATAAAAATACGACAAGTTTCTCAATAACGCGCTAAATGCGTGTTCTTGATGACCGTGGCAGCGGGCCCCAATGAGGTAACCGCAGTGGTTTGCGGTCGGTGTCGGAGGACTGGGACCCACAACTCGCCACCATTAGATGGGGACTTTATTGGACGTGAACACTGTAGCGGGAAATGCTTCTCCAACCGTTTTGCTTCACCGACGTGGGCCCCGCAAGAAGGCGAGTCCCGCGTAGACCGCCGGCCAACAGTGACGTTGTGGTCGCTTTAGACGGGAAACACATGGGTACCTTATGGTGGGCCCAGAAAGCGGGACCCACGAGCATATCCTTACGGGCGACAGAGCCGGTAGCCGACCGGGTGCACGGAAACGGGTCATTTTTTCGTATCGTTGGAACATCCGGGCGACGCGACTTCACGCGTCGGGTTTGACCCGACGTGCTCCGCGGGGAAGGCCGACGGCCCGTGCGGCGGCCACGGCGACGGCGCGGACGCGGTCGAGGCGTTCGGGGGGGCCGTCGGCGACCCACACCCTCACGAACAACATGGCCACGCCGACGAGGAAGAGCACGAAGGTATCGAACTGGAGGCCCACGGACGGGAAGCCGTCGGCCTCTGCGCCCTCGCCCTCCGCGGGACCCGTCGGTTTGAGCGACAGGAAGACGGCGACGGCACCGACGGAGATAAGGAAGAAAGCCAGCATGGGTCGGGGGCTCTTCGATCGCCGCCGCGCTCGGATCGGAAAGGGCGCTCTCGGAAAGATGTCGTCGTGTAATTATCAATAAATAATACAGAGGATGGTGATCGTTTATATAGCATGACGACACGATATAATGAGCTCGAGGCGATATTTAATTATCGTATGGCACCGACCGGAAGGTTCCTGTATCCTTCCTTGTGTCGACACGTCCAGGGACCCACCTTCGGGTCTCCAGATGACAATGACCCTCGTGGCCGCAACTTTGATCATCGAGCACCAACTAGGAAGTACCACGTTTGCGGTGATGCCAACCGTCGGCCACGTATTTGGGAGATAAGTGACGTCGGCTAGAATTATAACCCACAATTTACCGATTAAGATATATATGAAAGCTAAAGAACAGACATGGTAACCTAATCTAGCCAAGACAGTTGGCTGTTAAGGAATTAGTTAGGTTCCGTAAATACAATTATTTGATATGTTAAGATATTTAGTATGTTCTTGTTTTTCTATAACTATCAAAAAATATGTAATTTAATTTTAATAGAGACATGACATATAGGTTCTCGTCAACGTGTCACATCTACTCGTTGACAAATCAAATGAAATCTCAACCTCAAAAGATCGATAACGTGGTGTCAATAAGAATGTCGACTTGATCCCACTAGATTATTTACATGACTTATAATTTTAATATTATGTAATCATAATTTTAACGATTCGTTCTTGACGTTTATTGAACTCAACGATCACCCATATGTGATTGAGTACATTCATTAAATTTAATATTCGATCAAACCATCCAAGTTCAATGATCACGGCACATAATTTTTGACTTTCTAACACCTTAATCTAAAATGATCTCAAAAGTGGATCACCATCAGCTGTGGACCCCCGACCCGCGTGTTAGATAATCATAGTATATTAGAACGGATTTGATTAAAAACTATATTTTTATCAATCACGTATTTATTTTCAGTTTAAAAAGGAAAGTAAGTTATGCATATGATGCCATGCTTTTAAATAATTTGAATATCATGTTTGAATTTATGTCAACGGTATGCTATTAATTTATGATTTATAAATTGATGAGTATGACAATTTTTTCAATAACGAAATTTTTTTTTTTTTATCAATCTAACTAAACCATGCGTTTGATGTCATATTGAGCATCATGTTGAATATATTTATTGATGTTTGATAAGAAAAATAATAGCATCATCAACTCGCCTGCCACTAGGGCTGAGAAAGTCATCTAAGTAAAGATATGGGTAACTCATGCTAATCTTATGTAGCCATCGGTAGGAAAATGGTCCGTCGACCCATACTTGTCTCAACTAAAAAAAAAAAAAAAAAAAAAACCCTCGACAACCCTAGCTCCTTTTTATAGATGAACGACACAAGGGACCATCCACTGTCTATCCCAGATAAGCTAGGAGTTCTGACAAAACATATCATCACAATTGTCCTTCGAAAGACACGTTCATCAGCTACCATCATCAATGATCCCCGGGTCGAAAAAGAGATACCTTGACTCATTGTTGGCCTCATGTCACTGATCGCTTAAGTATAAAACCCAAGCTCCTAAACCAAACAAAGGTAAGCGGGCATTATATGAACTCTTTTGAATTTTATTAAACTTCCTCAACCTACTCTACTAACTTGAGCATTAGAGATGTCAGGTCGGGATGTCCTCGATGTTGATCGTTTATACAGGGCCCAAGCATGTCTAAGGTGTCTTATAACAATGCTAAGTGCTTCCAAAGGACTAAAACACATCTCGTCACGATCCCGACTTTCCTCTAATAGATAAGCTACTCCTCGAGATGATCATGGATCATTTGTCGAGAGCTTGTAATACATCGTGTGTCCACCTACCACCTTCGTTGCTCACTTGAGCCATCTCTCTCGCCTCGACACGAGCCCCTTAGGATGAATCTATGTTATTCGAAATCGAAAAGGATCATGTTGATTTTTCGATCAACTACACCGAAGGAAATAGTAATATTGATGATAGTTTATTCATTTATACCGTAGATTATTTTGAATAAGTGATTCATCATGAATTTTATTAACTAGAGATTCGCGGCTGGATTAGCTGGTCTAGCCTTGGCCGGTCGCCTAGTTGACAGTTTCCCAAGTGTTTATTGTACTCCAGTCTAACTCAACCCACAGTATTATGTTTATTAGCCTTGTTTTGAGTCATGTTTGATATAAATTCTGGGTTGACTCATATTTGACTTAGATTTTTAAAGGTTATTAGTAAATATCACATAGTCACATAGGCCATGCATCATTTAATTTGGAACTATATCTTTTGAGGATATTTATCATAATACTTGATATTTATGATTTATTTTATGGTAAGTGAATGAAAAATAAATCAATGTAATATATGATCGATAATATTCCAACATGGTTGGATAGACCCGAGCTCGCTAAGATTCGGGCTCGGATAGGCGATGTGCATCCCGAATCCCCCACGTGACCAGCATGCAATATGTCGTTTTGATATGCTTATTAACGGTCCACCAAATCCACATTAGATACGATAGAAATTTGAAGTATTACATCGTTAGATGTTACGGATGCAATAAGAAAGAAGCCACCATTTTTTGTGTGGGAGAAGGAAACGGTGGCGAGAAATAAGTGGGCAGCGAATCGCGATTCGTTAGGATCAAACTTTGGGCGCCTATAAAGACCAAGCGACCGCCTCCTGTCGTGCAGCAGCTCATCCATGGATGTCTTCTTCGAGACCTCCAATGGGAAGCACTTCTCCATCGAGATCGGCTTCTTCGATACCGTCCTCGAGATCAAGGAGAAGATCCACAAGTACGAGGGCTTTCCCGTCTCCACCCAGAAGCTCGTGTTCAACGGGCAAGAGCTGGAGGATGACCGCAACACCGAGCACTACGATATCCTTCAGAACTCCCGCATCCATCTCGCCCTCTCAGACCAGGACTCCGCCCCGCCGCCCGCGAAGCTCGACGCCCACCCCCGCGTCAACGTCGTCGTGAACGTGACCGTGTCCAAGCGACAGTTGACGCTGGACGCCGACGCTACCGACACCGTGGGGCAGCTCAAGGCGAGGATTCACGACCTCGAAGGCATTCCCACCAGCAGGTTCATGCTGTTCCACGGCGGTGCCGAGCTGCAGGACCACCAGACGCTGGCCGACTGCGGGGTCGCCGACGACCCCGAGGTGAGCCTCGTGGTGAGGCCCTTCCCGCCGTCGCCGCCCTCGTCGTCGGCGCCGCTCCAGGGCTCCAAGAAGCTGCGGCTGATGGTGCTGCCCAAGTGCGGCACCAAGAAGGTGCCGGTGGACGTGAACGCGTCGGACAACGTGAGCGAGCTGAGGAAGGAGCTGCAGAGGTTGTACGGCGTCTTCAACTTCCATCTGCCCACCGACGGCTACTTCTTCATCTACAAGCAGAACGTGATGGACGAGGACAAGTCCTTCAGGTGGCACGACGTGAAGCAGGGCGACACCATCGAAATCTTCAACGGGAGCGTCACGGGCGGATCGTAATCCATGCGATTCCATCTCAAAGAAGGTATCGTTTGCCTCTTCCTGTGGCTTTCGGAATGTGTTGCATGCAAGAGCATTAGACCCCCTGAGCGAGTAAGAATCCAAGCCTCCAGCATCACACCATCAATGGTTTTTCCTTGATGAAATGGACGGTAGGTAATGAATGTGCATATAGAGTTGCATGCGGAAATATGTACGAGTTCGATTAGAAGTCACTTCCTCTGTATTGTAGCAATAGTACCTCGATTTCTACTTCCAGTTTTGCCGATCAAAAGATCGAAAGTATCGATTTTTCTCACGAGTTCGGAAGCCTAATCTCTAGGTAGGTAGGTACGAGCGGCCACTTCTTCGAACGAGCTTTTGCTCGTTCCATGGTTTCATGTTTGTTTCTGTTGAGCTTTTCTTGTATTAAATGTTGCTTCTTGAAAGGCGCATGGAGTTTGCCATAAGCGAAAAAGGAGAGTTTTTTTTTTTTTTTTTGTGTATGGTTGGTATGTTCAATCGTTCATGGATTTTGATTTTGAGACTTGTGATCGATTTGTTTTAGTTGTGTTATGGTCCGTTTTATGTCTTCAAGAAACATAGCGGGAAAATAAAAATAGAAAACTAGGGTTTTATGCTGGTTTTTGTTGAGGCTTTTATTGAATCTGGGGGCTTGGATTAGTTTACGATTTTTTCTTGAAATTTGCGAGTGTTTCGTTGGTGGTTCATGCTGTGGGATCATCTGTAGATTAGGTATATTGTGATTATATATTCTGCTTATCTGTGCTTCTTGAAAGACATATAGAGTTTGCCTTGAGCGAAAAAGGAGAGTTCTTTGTTGTTGGTTGATTTTGTCAACCTGCTATTGCTGATGTTGCACTTTGTCGTGCCTGAGTCGTCCATGGATTTTGGTTTTGGGAGTTGGGATCGGCTCTTTTTAGTTCCTGTGTTGTTTGGCATAGTTATCCCTTCAAGAAATATAGCGGGGAATTGTACTTATGCCTGTATATCCCTGTATCGTAATACTGATAGCGGAAACCACACATTTATGTGTAAATAGAGAGTAAAATGAAAGAAGAAATTGTTCCTTCATTGAAAATTAGAGAGACAAGGCTTGAGGTAATGAGATGGCCCAGTTTTAATTACTTTTTTTTTTATCCAGAAAGCAGATTATATTAATTAAACTTGTAGGTCAGAGCACAAAAGGCATGCCAACTGAGAGGGCCACTCCCCTCTCCAAAAAGATGAAGCCTTAGTTAGCCTAGCCTTAATTACTTCAAATTGTAGTACGAGCTTATTTTTGTGCTTCAATGAGGATTCTGAATTGTATTCATAATCAACCAAAATCAGTGTGTGGCCTCTGGATTGGTACATCAAGAAATGGTCTGGATATTTTTTCTTGACTAGGGATAAAATAGGTTTAGCTTTGTAATTTGGCCTTTGTTAATTGTTCTGCATAAGTTTGTGTTTCCTTCTCTTTGTTCCTTTTTTAAGTTAGTTAGTTATCTAATTTTGATTTTTTTAGAATTAATTATGTTTAGGATTTGGTCAACGGTCAACCTCATTATACATGCAAAAAAATAAATAAGGTGTGAGGTTGGAAGAAAGAGGGCGGTAGGAGGCCATACAACAGGTTCAACATACCATGTTGTGTATGTCCAATTTAGAAGAAAAGCTTCGAGTAATGATTGAGCTTCAGGCTTGGAATAAGCTGTCAGTTGTGAAATGTTATTTTATGACATGGCCACCAATTCAAGTTTCTTCCAGTGCCTTAATCCTGGATCCTTCTAGCCTCACTGGAGTGATTCTTAACTAGATTCTTCCTGACCTAGTTCCCACAAATTTGTTTGTGTTAATTCCTTTGAAATCCTTACTGTTCTACGCACATTCATATAACCTTGTAGGTGTGATGTATGAGGCATGCAAACATTTATCAGGAGTGCTAGAAGTGCAAAAGTTCTTATATAATGAATTCTTTGGTGTGCACAATACAATTTATGAATTTCCTTGTTTTCTCTTTTATGTTAGCTCAATTGTTGCAGTCTTTTTTCCCAGTTTGTTATCCACAGACATCCCATACCCCATTTCGTTACAGGGTGTGCATAGAAAACATACAATACACCAAACCAACCTGGATGATAACTGATAGGCAACTCTAAAATCATCAATGTGCTGGGAAGCTCAGAGCACAGATTAATGTGACTATGGATGAGAAAATTCAAAATCATTTGCTGATAAGGAAAAGTCAATATGACCACTATAACCATAAATATGGTTTTATATCTAGACAACTAAAAGGTAATGTTGTAATGACAATAGGCTTGCTCCACCATGTTATATTCGAGTATGTGGTTTCATATAAACCTTGATTTTAGTTCCTTCACAGTTGGGACGTGGTTTGAGTGACAGTTTGTGCTGGTATCCGAGTCTGTTTTTTACCTCACACTTAGAATAAAGATTAAATTGCAAGAGTTGCAGATTGCAATGGGTGTGTGGTTGGCAAATGTACAGTTAGCATCAGAGATTGGAGAGAAGCGAGTTATGAATTACACTTTTAAATGCCAAACTGGTGAAGCCATTGAATTAGAAGATATAATAGATCAACAAGTAAGCTTCACATAACCATTTGCAAATGCCAAAAAGCTTGTGGATCATGGTGCCCTATGCTTTTTGGGTGGTACTGTATTGGGGTTTGTTTTACTGAATTTTGTTGCATGAAAGATCTCTGCCATGAAGCCAACTTTTCTTGGGTGGGTCAGGCTTTTCATCACTGATGCTCAAGAATTTTTTTTTGTTTTAGGTGTGAATGCTGCTAAGATGTTCATTTGAAGCACTTGCTTTCTTTGGGATGGACTAGGCTACATAATGTGATGTTTATTGTGCCCTTTGCTTCAAAGTTAGCTGAAGCTATCCTATTTAAGTCATAAAGTTCATTCTACGAAGCAATCATGAGAACTGAATTTGTTTCTTTTTTTGAGAATATTTAGCTCAATAAAAATGAAGGTTATTAGATACATTCCATCTAGCTATTATGTGGCACTTGATCTTTTGGCACCTCATCAACTAATGACTTGTTACCTGAAAAGGAGGAAAATGAACATCAATCTTGTTGCTTTTCATTTGATTTGCACATTCAATTTCTTGCAAATTGTGATTAACAATGTTTTGGCTTTAACCTTCTTCAGCTTTGAACTGATAAGAAAAGCACATCTCACTTGATGTCTTCAGTTCTCAAGAGTTCATGTCGGATCTAAACATTCAGCTCCCTAGTGCTTTTGGTAAGTTGACTATACGATTTTTTCTGATTGAGAAATGGCTTGCCAATAAGATGTAAGCCTGAGCTCTTAATGTATTGCTTGCAGATCCCTTTGCTGAAGCAATTGTTGACGACTCAGGTGTTGGTTCAAAGGAGTATGTGCGTGTTTGAGTGCAGCGAATGGAAATGTCTAACTACTTTGCAGGGTTTATAGAAAGAGTTCAGCTACAACAAGATCTTGAAGGACCTAAAGAAAGAGCTCTATCGTAATGGTTATGTTGTCCAGGATCCAGAGTTAGGCCAGGTACTTGTGTTCTTCTCTATAGTTTCTGCTTTTGATTCAGTTTTTTAATGAACATTTGATTAATTGCAGATTTGACATTTTTGTCAATTTTTTGTTGTGTATCTTATGCATTTGTATCGCATATTGTTTTGTAGGTTATTCAGCTCCAAGCTGATCAGCAGAAGAGTGTTTCTTCTTTCCTAGTATAGTATATTGCATCTTCATTTCCGGACAATGATCATGTTTTTTTCTCAGTTTGGTGATATTTTTTTCTCTTTCTGTTTCTCTTGTTTAATCCTTTTCTTCTCTCTTTTCTCTTTTTCTCATGTTAAGCCCAAAGACTGTATGCCATTGGGCAAGCTCCTTGTTGCTCGATGGACATTAGTTGCAAACGACAATCATGCCCACGGCCACCATGGTTTTCTTAACTGGCTGGTTCGGTATGATTTGATTGGTATTTGCTCGTCCAATTGTCAACCTGTACATGGACCATCCCAAATCAAGCAGTCCAATCTGGTTGAAATATATATAATATTTTTTTTGGATGTTTTATTCTGAAAACATCCAAAATTGAGCAGCCTCCTCCTTCCTCCACTGACCCTGATCTCCTTCTCTACCTTCGCTGCACATGTCTCTTCCTCTCCTCCAATGTCTTCTCTACCTTGGTGAAGCAGATGGATGATGAAGGAAGAATGGAGGAGGCCATAGGTGGGTCCCGATGGTGATGGTGGCAAAGAAGAGGGAGAAGTGAGTGCAGGATGAATTGGTTCAGTTCATTTATATTGGTAGTTTAGTCAATTGATTTGGGGTTTTTTGGGTATTTGAGCAGATTTGTTTGCCCTTAAGTAAATTATGAAAAGCGGGGTGTTTCTAGGTAAGAACCTATAAAGTGAGGCTTTTCCGGAGAAATCACCATTTGTTTTCTTTTACCCAGGGTTCGACTGAACTGTTGTGAGGAGTCGGGAAGCTGAGGAGTCACAAGGAGGAGGACCAGCTAAAAAACCGAGGAGCTGTTTGCATGATCGTGGCCTGCCACTGCCCATGTGTCTTTCACCTGCTCCAGTATGCCTTTGCATCCTCCACTGCCTTCTTTTCCTCCTGTTTTTCCTTCTTTCTTCTTCCCCTTCTTCCTCTTCCTTTTTATTCCTCATTCCTGTTCCTTCTTCCTCTTCCTCCTGCCTGTTGCTCATTTTCTTGACCTTCACTCTATTAATCATACAGAGAAATTCAACTTGAAGCAAGGACTGCTAAAATTTTGAGGTACATATAATTTATGTAACTTTTATGTCACCTAAGTTGCTTGCTTGTTGCTTGGTCATGCAGATTTACCTGGACTATTAATATGGTAGTACAAGCATGGGTTCTGAGTGGCACCACTGGAAAACTGCTGCTTTATGGTTTTCTGATGACTACTATATGTCAGTGTGAAGTCATATGTTGTGAAGTTTGAGTCCATTGAGACTTTGTCAAGATACCTATATATCAATAAGAAGTCCACTTCCTATTGATACTGATGTTATTAGTGTCAAATGTAAGGAATGGGTGCTCATGCTTAGCTACAGTTGCTGGCCATGCACTTCACATGGCTGAGAAGTTTAGGAACTCTCTCAGTTTAACTGTCAAGCATATACTATGTGACACTCTTTCAGTCCTAGAGTTAGTGGGAAGATAATTATGTGTATGGCAATTTCAATGAATGGTTTATCAAATTTTTACTCATTAGAATTGCTCATTTTGTCGGAGTTAACTTACAAAATGATAAGACAAAAATCTACCGAGTATTCTGCTCTTGCAATTCTACAGGAACGATGATCAATTTTAGCATGAAATGTTATAAGATAATTCATACTTTCTCTCATCAATCTTAGAATTACTTGTTTGATTTTTTATACCAGTTTTAAACATTATATTAGTTGACTAAGAAAGATTTAAATTCAAACTTTATTATGTTTTAGATTTCAATATTAGCAAATCAATCAACTAAGATTTGGATAGATGTCTTATATACTTTGCTTTTGTTGAGATTTAAATGCACATAATTGTCTAAAATTCTACATTTTCTAAGAAGTTTTTTTTTTCATTTTTTGAATATTTTAGAGGGTTTCCTTGAATTTATAGGCTGTGCAATCCATTTAGTAATTAGTATAGTGTGTGTATATATACTGAAAATAATAAATTTAATAAAAATATTATTACTAGATCATACCGTATATTTATTCATAAATATAGAACAGTAGCATTCCTTCTTTTAGGTTAGGGTCAACTGTTATGCCTCTAAAAATGGAGTGTCAAAGATTGAACTTGTCACTGGCCAAGCAGCAACCTCCAAGACATGGCTCCAACCATCAGACAACTCCCTAGACAAAACAATGCATTGCCTCAAGCTGTGACAACAACAAAGACATTTGTGGAATATAAAAATAAAACAATACAGATGTCTCTTAGTTGTTGCACCAAAACAATATTGTAATTTCTGCAACATGTTGATCTCTTGTTGGAACAACATGGGTGCAGATGATTTGCCAGTATGATATCAGAAGCATGGGGAGCTTCCATTGGCACATGACCCAGTGAATCAGAAAGGCATGTCAAGCACATGTGAGATGAAGCCAAATCAAATCAGAAGAATTGTTTATGTTCCTCTGTTGTTCTGATGCTGATAGGCTTCCTACAAGATCTACAGATCCATATGTCAGTGAATGACAGATGAATTGGCATCCATTTAGTATGGGGGATGTGCAGCCATGCCTGTCCAAAAAATTGCATTAAACTTACCTGCACAATTTTATGTATGTTACTATTGGCAACCTAGATAATTATCTCCCATGACTTGTGGGTGCTCGAGACTGCACCTACTGAAAGTGCTCAATAGAGTGTTTCACCTGTCAAACAATCTTCAAAGTTCATTGAAACATACTTTGGGGTAGGACAGAGGACAGTACTCTTTAATGGGGAAAAGAAAAATATCCAGAAAGTGGTTTGGAACTTTGGTTTTTATTGATTTTTTGCTACCTAGTGATGCAAGTTGATATTGATTAACCTGAAATCACTTCAATAGTCTATATTAAATGTCTCTATGCAGAGCTTTTGTCAGCTGTAAATTTGAAGTCATACTTTATTTCAATACCATGACCATAAAAGCAAACTCAAGTCTGAGTCAGAATTGTACAATAACTCTCCTGTTGTCCTCTGTCAGACCAGCCTCATCACATCATCCATGAGGCTTGAATTTTCTTTGTGATAAACTTTTGAACTAGTCTAGTGTAATTAAGAAAACATTTCTCCTCTCTCTCTTTTTTAAGTGGTTGAATGCCACTTATATTGATATGAGGGCCAACAGACTGATCCATCAATTTGCCATATATCGATGATGTCCACTAACTGCACTACCGATACTTTCAAATTCCAGAACTATTAGCTGGTTTTTGTGCAGATATGCAGTATGTGATTATAAAACAGGAGAAAGAATTAGATAATGTGAGTTAATAATATCTTCTATTCAAAATTATTTTCTTTCTAATGATGACTTGGTTATTGAAAGCTTTCCTTATGAGTATACTAGTCTCTAACCAGTGATATGCATTCTGCTAAAGCATGTTGGAATAAGTAAACTGTTTATTTTTTTTCTCTTCTAATAGTTTGTCTCTGAGAGTTATTAATAATCTTCTGATCCTTGAAATAAAGTATACATTTTATTTACCTACTTCTATTCTTTACTTCAATGCAGTTGTGTGTTAGATGTAAGATCTTTCTTGCCAAGCTTTTTCAGAAGGAAGCCCAAAGATTATGTATCTGATAATATGCTTCTGTAGGTATTTTTTAATCATGGTGGATGTTGCTCACATGAGAATGATGTGGACTTCAAGGAGAGGTTTGAATCCCCAGAAATGGTGGAGGCAGAAATATATCAGACAAATTTAATAGACAAGAGATATCCTCCACAGATATGGTTCAGATGCAACTGGATATTAAACAGAGCACCTTTCTTGCACATAAACATTCCTACACCAGCTATAGATAGATACAAAGCTACAGCTATTTGTACAATTTAAATGAGGAAAATTATAATGATCTTCAACAGATACCATAAGAAAAATCTCCTTAATCTAAGATTAGTCCTATGCATGGACAAGAATAGATAAAAATTCTCCATCTAATATGATAAAAGGTCTAGCATTTCGTGTTCTTGAAATAATGTCATCAATCTCCAATGCATTTCTCATTTTTTGTATATAGCCATTAGATATTTAAAATTTGCTGCACCAGTATAACCCATTTACAGGGACAAATTGAAGCAAATCAAGGTAACCTGCTTTGCATCTTGTATTACTCAACCTGAAATAGTTAGAAATATCATTTTTGCTAATAAGACAATTCTTCCTTGGGTGAGATCCTTTTCTTGAATATTAGATCAGATAGATCTTGATGAAGGAAAATATCATTTTAATCAGCTCAAAAGAAAATCATTTTTTGTTTGTTTGTATGCTTTTGGTGTGGGGCAGTATAGGAGCAGACCGCCTTATTTTTCAGTGGGATTTTTTGTTGCAGGTTACCCAAAGCAGGATGACATCTCCATCATTTAGATATTCCAACAAAGATTAATTCAATGGCAAGTTAAAGGCTTCCTCCTTTTGGAAGGACCACCCACCTGCCATAACTATATATGCATTGGGACATCAAGAGCTCTCCTTTTGACCCCCTACTCCAACTGTAAACTATCATCATTGTTGCTGGCCTCCTCCCCTTCCTCTCTCTCTCTCTAAAAGCCAAAACCAATTCTTTTTTGTTCCTTCATTTTTCTTGGGTACTTTGAAGTTTGAAACCCCATCATCTTTGGAAACTTTAGAGAGAAAGATGGATGGGAATATAGCTTTTGGCTTGGAGCCATAAATTAAAGGTATGCTTCCTTGGCTTCCCTGCCAGTCTACATCGGCAATGAACTGCATGATTAATCTTGTTTGCTTTCAGATTCTTATTGTCAAGTGCATGTTCTGTAAAGCCTCAGTGCAATGGCAATTAAGATGAAGGGGCTTCTCAAGGGAATCAAATACATCTCTCATATATTTGGTACTGCTTTTATTGACTCCTTTAATTTTCTTTGTTCTATTACTATCTCCATAACAGATGATCACAGTTAAGATCTGGTGTGTTCTTATTGGAGTACTTTCTGTGATGATTCTCTTGCAGTGCACAAGGAGCAGGAGATGGAAATAGGGTATCCAACAGATGTAAAGCATGTTGCACATGTTGGCTTCGACAACCTGTATGGGAGTTCTCCCTCTTGGGTAATGGTCTAATGCTAAAAAGCTTATGCTTATGTCTCTGTGTGATCTCTTTAAAACCTTTGAGGAGATCTTGTAAACCAAAACAAGGAGGTTGATTTGTGCTGATAGTTCTGCATGACTTTGTGGTGCAGATGAATGATTACAAGACATCACCTGATTTCTCATCAGGTTCCCTTAGCAACTTCGGATCGAGAGAACCCTCGTGGGCTTCACAAGGTTTGTTCTTTGCATCTCTTACCATTTGTGATCACTTCTTTGAAACATTTGTCTCATTTGGTGATCTACTTAGTATTAGATCACTATTTTGATATTTTTTGTTATTAGAAGATGGATAATGTAATTTGGTACTTTATAATTACTAAGGATGCAAATATTGACTAGGATTTAAACGGAATGCAAAGATGATATTTCCAGAAAGCAGTAGTAAGATTTAGGAACCCAACAATGATGCCAATTGCCACTAAAGGAGTTAGGTTTCTTGTTGAGATTTCTGCAACTCTACTTTGCAGTATACTAAGATATTTGAAGTAATGTACTTCTGTAGTTCTTTTTCTTTTTATTGAAATATAGGCCTCCATAGTTCTCAAGTTCACAAGATGATCTTTTTTGAAAGCTCAATAACTTGAAGTTTTAAGGTTAACTAACTAAATCATAATTGTTTGTTAACATGTTGGCTTTTCACAAAATCATAACGTTACACATATGATGACCTACAGTACAAGATAATAAACCAACACTAACCTAAATGAGGACCATAAAAGAAAACACAACTCATGACTGTGGTAGACGACATCATCAGCGACTTAATTTTATTGGCATCTGCTGATGACTACGGATTAGTCTTGTGCAATAAAACAAGTATCCATCTCTCTACCAACATTAAGCTATCATTATGTTAAACAAGACAAAATTTCAGAGGAAGTTCTCTTCTATGTATCAAATTCTGCTACACTCATGACTCATCTAATAAATATATTTTGCAACAAGTTGAAAGAATTTACTTTAGCCAAATGGCAAGCTAGCATAACCTAAGTTCAAAACAGCAGTAAGCTGTTACTGATATGAAGATCCGAAAAGGAGAGATATTTGAGCTTAGTCATTATCATTTGATTGTGATCACTTTGTATTCTTCATTGAGTACATTCCACTAAGGCTTCTATACTCCAACTTATTGTGATAAAAATTACCTTTTTTCCTTTATCCCCACCTTCCACAAGATTATTCAGGTATGCCATTAAATGTTTCTTCAAAACTTTCTGTGTTTTTAAGATTGAGAATATAACTTTTGTTGCAGTTAATTACTGTCAATTACCAGAACATTATGTTGAATCAACGGTCACATTGTCCTGGAAATATTGTATTCCAACCTAAGATAGAAATGTCAACTCTCATTCTTTTGGCATGGAACTGCATATTTAGGTTGGTAGGCACACCATGATAATTTGTTGTGGTGAAGGATTCCTAGGAACATTATTATTCATGAAACTAAGAATTCTATACTGTTCATTAGCCAGAAACAACTCTTGTTTAATTACAACTTGGATTGCACTTGACATGTCTCAACAAGTTAGCTTTCATGGTCTGCACATATAATATGTTCTACCAGTATGGATGAGTTGGAGCTTACATTATTTAGCCCGACATGAACCACGATTACATGCATGTGAGGAGCATAGTAATGCGGAACAAGCTTTTAACGAACCTTCCTAGCACTAGCAAAAATAAACCGAGTAGCATGTTTTGCAAGCATGAAAGAAGAATTCCTTAAAAGGAATGCATTGTTACTGCATAGCACTAAGTATGGATGAGTCATTGCATGCTACATGCGATTGCTATTCACATGTGCAATCTCATTATTAGCTTGATTTGTTTCCTGTAAAAGCAATTAACAGCCAAGCAGTCACTTGATTTGTCATTGTTCTTGTTCTCTGAATTATTCTACTTTTATCTTACTAACTATTGCCGCAACAGATTTTGATCAGCAAAGAGAGCTACAACCACCACCTGAGATTTTCACAGACCATCCTTGCCCAGACTTACCAAAAGCCCCTAAGAAGAGAAAACCAAAGAAGGCTAAGGCCAAATCCCCATCACCAGCGAGATCGTCGAGATCATCAGCATCGAGAGATTCATACTCCACTGCGTTTGAAGATTTCGGTGAGACGCGAAGGGAATTCCGATTGGTCTAGGGTTATCTTTTACATGTAAAGGATTGGATATTCTCATCTGCCTTTCTTTCAAAAAAATATTTGTTCAATCTTTTCGAGTTTTAAAGTTGTTCAGTAGACCAGATTGTCACACTTTCTTTCCCACTGAACACCCAGAATCCATGTCTGCAATTTGAATGATAACCCTATCCAAATTTGATGATATGGAGGCTGGGTGTGCTCTTTCACTAATCACTTGTCAAGCTCAGCTGACTATGTCTTCTTTTATTGCAAGTTTAGAAGAACAGTCTGAGACCCATGATGGAGATACTGAATTAAGTTACACAGGGATATGTAGTCACACACCCTTTTGGTACTCTATATTAGATAGCCATGAACCCTAACATCAACTATATGTTACAGAGGTAAAATATTGTCATCTATCACTCCCTTTTGTGGATTTCCATTCCCTTCACTCTCAATTGCCAATATTTACTCAAAGTTTATGTATGCAACTGAAGGTGCCTTTTTATCATGCTCTCAAGAAATAATATTTTCTTCTTTGAAGACGATAATACTCCGAAAACGAATCGGATCATCGTTAAATTTATTTTTCTAAGAAAGCTCGAAAGCTCGATTCATTTAAACCGGATTCAGATACCATAAAATTGGTGATTAATAATCAGATCATCAAATTATTTGATTTCATGGCCTTTCATCAAATCAGACCATCTTTCAGTATCATGGATCATTCAGTCATGGGTGACCTCCCTCGGTGGCAAAGGGTCATGGTCCACGTCGCCCATGAAAGGCCACCCTGGAATTTCATGGGAATATTCCTCGCCGCAAACCTAAAACCTCCCTCGCTCGACCGCCCATTGTGCTACAACTTACGTCGCGGCTTCACTCAACGCCGTTGCGGTTTGCGTGGAGATGGAGATGGCAGTTACGACATGGACACCTCCTCGCGAATGGCTCCCTTGAACCTCGTCTCTCCCGGCTCTTTCTCCGGCACACCTAGTTTTCCACTTTTCCGGGGTCTTTATATGAGGGCGGACCTCCACCTTCGATCCCACGTCGCTTGCCCTTGAGATCTCTCCTTCTATAGATCCGAAATTGGAGAGAGGAGGGAACATTCTTGGGTTTCTCGAGTGTCTCGGGATCGAGAGGGAGGAAAGGTGCAAGCTTTATTAGATTGATTGAATCGCTACCCCGGCCTCTCTAAGCCCTAGAAATCGGCTTTTTTCGATACTTCGATATGATCTACGCTGTGAAGCAATCCGCTTTAGCGTTGGGCGCCGCGGATCTTGTCAGGCCCAAATCTCTGCTCGTTGCACCTCGAATCAGCATCCTTCCGACCATATGTGCTGTCAAAAACTCTAATTTCCAGCTTTCTACTCGGAAGCCCCTGTCTCTCCCCTCCCTGGAGGGACTTGGTTTCCCGTCGGTCGTGAAGCCTCGGGGTCTCGGGTTCAAGCGCGAGGCCTTCGAAGCCGATAGGTCGGAGAACATCGAGATCTCGCACCAGGAAGCTCGGTCGGCCGCGGGTCAGAAGCTAAGGATCGGGATCTACTTCGCCACCTGGTGGGCTCTCAACGTGGTGTTCAACATCTACAACAAGAAGGTCCTCAACGCATTTCCGTATCCCTGGCTCACCTCCACTCTCTCCCTCGCCACGGGTTCGCTGATGATGCTCGTCTCCTGGGCCACCGGGATAGCCGAGGCCCCCGAGACCGACTTTGAGTTCTGGAAGGCGCTTGCACCGGTGAGAAAAATGAGATCTTTTGGTCAAACACAAGGGATTTTCGTGATTAGTTCGGTTTCTCAGGTGGATTTTCTTTGACCAGGTTGCGGTCGCTCATACCATCGGCCATGTGGCGGCGACGGTGAGCATGTCGAAGGTGGCGGTGTCATTTACCCACATAATAAAGAGTGGAGAGCCTGCATTCAGTGTATTGGTGTCGAGGTTGCTGTTGGGTGAAACTTTCCCTCTGCCGGTGTATTTGTCACTGGTCCCCATCATTGGCGGTTGTGCCCTGGCGGCGGTGACCGAGCTCAACTTCAACATGACCGGTAAGAAGAGATACAATAATGCTTAACTCATGAAGTTGACCTCTATGGATCTTTGTTCATATGTAATAGCAATTTTGAGCTATTTTAACTAAACCAGAAATTAGTGAATTTTCTGATCAAACTGCTTGGTCAATGACAAGCAAATTACTGCAGTATGAAGTTATTGCTCACAAGCATTCTAGTATTTTATTCAGGTTATATCCCTTGCTTTCTATGCTATCTCAACATTTCCTAATTTAGATGCCGCTGTTGCTGAATTAGTTTGTTGATGCTTGCTTCCTAGTTACATGAGCATGCTGCAACTGCTAAGAGTTTTTTATTAATCGGTATTACTGTTACATATGTGAGCCATGTCTATGAAAATGACTCAGAAAGTAATCTCACTGAATTATGTTGGTCAAGGGAACCAAAGCATTCTAATACTGGAAGGCTGTCTTGGAATTATAATTTTTATGATTTTAGATGTAATCAATCCTCTATGAACTTATTGGTGAGAGTATTAGCTGTGATTTTTTTCCTATTTCAGGTTTTGTGGGCGCAATGATATCGAATCTTGCATTTGTGTTTCGGAACATATTTTCTAAGAAGGGGATGAAAGGGAAGTCAGTTGGTGGGATGAACTATTATGCTTGCCTGTCGATTCTATCCCTGTTGATACTCACACCTTTTGCTATTGCAATTGAGGGCCCGCAGATGTGGACTGCTGGCTGGCAGAAGGCACTTTCACAGATTGGTCCACATTTCGTCTGGTATGCCATAACCTTTTCATCGGTGTGTCTCATTTATGAATTTTGTTTTTATTCATGCAGTAGCTTAAACATCCATTGTTCCTATTTGCCTGTCAAAAATTAACTCTTGCTAGTTGCAGGACCTTAGCATTGTGTACTCCCAGTGGCTTGTGTTGGAAAGTTGTTATTAAAATGGCCCGATCTGCATTCAGCAAACCAAGCATCCATTGTGTTCAAATTTTTGCTAGGAAACTATTTAGTCTGTTTGTAATATTGAGCTTTTCATGGTATGATTATATTAAAATTTAAAATGTGCTCCTCACCTTATGTTCGAGTGTTTCTTTTCCGTCACTTGATTGACGTTCAAAAGTTAGAACTAGTGTATTTAAAAGATCAGAAATCGAGCTTTAGTTGTTTCAGAACCTTGACTTTTTCTGATTTTACTCCAAGTTTATACTCATCTTCATGCTAAACATGTCTAATGCTGCCACTATTTTAGATAATTATATTCTTTTAGAGGTTAACTTTTGACTTCTGTGCTAGATACCATGTCGTTTGTGTAACCTCATAATTTTTAGCTACTCTATTAAATTGATGTGGCTATGAAACTGCAAACTGTTAGGTGGGTGGCTGCCCAGAGTGTCTTCTACCATTTGTACAACCAGGTTTCATACATGTCCTTGGATGAAATCTCTCCTTTGACGTTTAGTATTGGGAACACCATGAAGCGTATTTCTGTCATTGTCTCATCCATCATAATCTTCCACACGCCTGTTCAACCTGTCAATGCACTTGGAGCTGCCATTGCTATCCTTGGAACTTTCCTCTATTCCCAGGTAAATTTTTATCATTACTTTTTGTGGAGACTAGGATTTTAGATGGTCCATTTAAGATGCCTGAAAAGCCACAAGCAGATTGCATGAAATATCACTTGTATATTTGCTTAAAACGAAATGTGAAGTTCTTATATACATTGTCCAGATAATAAAGATTTTATATTGTTTTTAGTTGCATATTGTCGATGTGTAACCCGGAAATCCACAATGGGTTTGCTGTTTTTTGTTTTTAATGGAAAGGAGACATGGAGAGGAAAGATGATGGAGGGAAGTGTCTCAAGGAGAAAGAGAGAGAGGGGAAGTGTTTCATTGACTCGGTCACATTTTATTAGTAGTATATTTGTCTGATTTCTTTTTCCTTATCTCTTCCCACTTAGGACTCAGCCAAGATAGTTCTCTATAAGCTTAACAATTTTTATTTCTTTAAATTAGAATAAAAAGATGCACTTAATCTATGCCGGTGTCACTGATGGATGCTGCCCATTGCCTGTGAGAATCACTGATCGGCCTATTAAAAATGGTTTATTGTTGCTCTTGTCATGACCATCCACTTGATCTGAATGGCACAAGAGAAAGATAGATAGATGTACACAAAAAATGAATAGGCATATGACCTTTGAGTTAGTTGGCCATGCATATTATGATAAGCTGGATGTCAATGTTTTGGTGTCTGAATTTTTAATATTTATGATCATTATTATTGTCAAGACAATGTTTTACAAAGAGATTCTGATTCATGTGTTACAATTTGACATCACAATGCATATATTACTTGTCTTGAGAATATCAAGTCTGTATTTTCGATAGCTGTGATGCTCTTAAAAATCAATGGTGAAAGAAGCTGACATTCTTGGTGACTATTATGCAGGCAAAACAGTGAACCTAAACAAGATTCGGAAGGTCCTGTAACGAGAGCAGAGCAGGTTTACGCACTCGCACGAGGCGCTTGAAGCAACAGTGTAATCAGGCTGATATTTACAGGGTCGAGAGACAATTTTTTTTGCGTAGATAGATGCATCTAAATATGTAGATCACTAAAATAAGAGAGAGAGAGAGAGAGAGAGAGAGAAGAACTTTTGTTTACTTTTTTGAGTGGGCTCACAAACCTCCTCCTCCTGTGCTTGTGAGCTGCAGTAGATATAGTCTGAAATAAAGGTCTTAAGGTCATTCTTCTTCCTTGTCGAGTTTAATGTTGGATTCTTTTTCTTTGGGCAAAACCCTTCTTCTCTTGGAGCTTTGTCTATACTTTTGTCGAAGTGACGATGGCAAATTGTCTTGTCTTGGTGAAGTCTGCATGGGTAGGGGTCCGTTCAACTTGGGACGGCTGGCGATGCAGAGTTCAGCAAGGGAAGGAAACGAGTCGCGGCCTGACTGGATCGCCGACCAATCCCTCCACTCGAACATTTCGTCGAAGCTGAGCTCCTCCGGCGACGCCGTAGAACTCCACCCCGATATGTTCTATGGTAGCAACGCGACAGCGGGATGCGCTCCAGATTTGACGCCCATGATGTCTCCGGCCAACTCGGAGACTCTAAACCCATATATCGTGGAATCTGCAGCTCTATCGGATTCTGCTGATGCGGTCCGAGTGCTTCCAAGATCTCTTCGGGATTCCGGGCTTCTATATCCCTTCCGCTCGTGCACCCCCAGCTTGAAGTCCACTCGATTCATCATCGATCGCGAACCCCTCGGCCGCCTTTTCCACATGAAACTGCCCCAGTTCCTGAAGAGAAGATAGTTGCGCCCCCATCCTTGGTACTGCAGCAACTGATGCTGGATGTGCTTTCAGATGCCGCAGGTTGATCAGATTACTTACTTGCACCTTCCGGAAGTGGCATAGGATCAGAGAGCAGCACGTCGGTCGTCTCAAGGCTTCCGGAAGCGGCATCCTCACTCTCTTCCTGCGTTGGATTTCCATGTATCTCAGGTGCACCAAATCACCAGTAGCTTCCGGGACACTCTCCAAATGGAAATCGTCCGTGGTTTTGGTCGTGGATCATTTTTTTTAATTTAAATAAATAAAATTAATTTTTATCATGGACCAAAGTTATTATGATTCTTTTATATCTAAAATAACTTTTATATTTTTAAAAATATAGTATATAAGTTTGAGTTGATAGACGTTCGAGTCTGACATATTAACTCACAATAAATCATTAATATAATAACATATATAATTTAAGTTTAAAAAAAAATTTATCTTGTCGAGGAAGAGGAAGCGGTAGAGGCTATAGCGGTGGACGAAGGGGGAGAGGCAAAGGTATAAGAGGTCGGAGACAAAGATGAGAGAGAGCTATGTTGAATCTCGTATTTTGATGATTAAACCACTTGTTATGTGTTTATGTTTTAATCTGCGTTTTTTGTGACGCAGGATGCTTCGATCAAGATGAGACAATTAAAGCAGAAAAAATCATATTGTGTCGGAGGAATATGTCAGAAGATTGGACATCGGGCCGGTGGATCGGTCGACGTATCGACAGAAGGCTTCGGGCCGTGGACTCGGGCATCAGGCTAAGAAAAGCGGGTATTGTGCCAAGGATATCGGAGTTGCGGAGTCAACTGACCGATTGAGCAATAGGCCGCAGGAGAGGACGATGCGCCGAATAATCGGACGAAGCGTCGAGGGACCAATGACATGCCGGACAACTTGGTTAATTGCTTCAGATTAATTGTCTCGATCGAAGTTTTGTTTTACATGTGCGGGATTAACTACGATGGAAGTAAGACATGTAGTAGGAGTTGCGCCGGAGTCAAGACTATGATCACGTTGGGGGTTCGAGAGTTCGACGGAAGTCCGGACGGTCGTCGGATGTTCTGCGGGAACAAATCCAAGAAGTCCAGGAGCTTGCCAAAGAAGTTCATCGGAACTCGCCAAGTGGATCGTCGCAAGTCCAAGAGTTTGCCGGAAGTCCGTCGGAGCATCGCCGAAGGTTCGTCGGAAGTTCATCGGAAGAATCGATTGATGCACCGGAGCAAGTTGCAGTAAATGTCTTAAGAAATATCGTAGTTAGCATATAGATTAAGTTAGGAATGGGAGGTGATCCCATTAACTTAATATGGGGGCAATTGGGCCCTTGATAGACCCAAATTGGGCCGAATGGATCAACCCAATCGGACTAGAATTCCTGCCAGGCGGTGGCACAGCCAGTGTCGGCGGTGGCACCGCCCAGGAGATGGTCCCCCAGTTAGGCGGTGGCACCGCCTGGGCTCAGTCTCCGAGCTGCCAAGCGGTTGTACCGCCCTAGTCAGGAGGTAGTATCGCCAGGACCCCGGAAATCCGGGAAAAGATATTTTTGAGCTCCAAATTCAAACCAATTTGGGGCCTATATATACGCCACCCTTTCCTGCATGAAAGGGGACTGAAAATCCAATCTTACTCTGTGATTTTTAGAGCTCAAAAGTGTTGTAAAGGCTAAAAGTTCTCCTCCCTATTTTCTTCCAAGTTTTGATCTTTCAAGAGAGGAGAGAAATTTCTGTAAGGGTTGTCTCCTAAGCTCGTCAAAAGGAGTGAAACTGTAAAAGGGTGATTGACCTTCACCTATTCAATGAAGGCCCCTAGTAGACGCCGGTGACCTTATCGGAGGAGGAAGCCGAAAGTGGATATAGGTCACGTTTGACCGAACCACTCTAAAATCTGGTTTGCATTTTCCTTTGTGTTATTTATCTTAATTGCAAACTGCCTTCCTTACTTTACTTCAAATACGTTTCCGTAAGCTTTCAAAGTTATTATCTGCACGAAACGACTTTTACGTCGGAATCGGATTTCAACGTACGAACGCAGTTTTAATCGTCGAAAGTTTTCCGCTGCACTAATTCAACCCCCCCTCTTAGTGCTCTTGATCCTAATAAGCTAGACCACCATATCATAGGCGCGATAGGTGGGGGCGTAAGAGAGGATGAAATGGGAGGTGGCGGGGATGAGGAAACCCAAGAGAAGGAAGAGGGATCAGGAGATCATTGTATGCCTAGCGTTGAACTAGTCGACGCACATGCACCTGAGGTAAGATCATAAGCTCCTAAGCTTGTCGTCAGCACGAGAGAGGATGCATACGTATGATGCCTTGCTGGTAGCAATGACTGGTGTTGCTACTAGTGGTCGCTTTCACGATAATGTCTCCTCCCGCCATTGATGACGGTCTTAATTTTTTAATTTAAATTATAAATATTATTATATTAATATTTTATTATAAGTCAATATACTACGTAAACAAATTCTAATATCTTTTAACTCAAACTGGATAGGAAAAGTTTATACGCTATGTTTTTTAAAATATAAGGGTTATTTTAGACACAAACAAAACCATAAGGGCTTATATGATCCATGACCAAAATTATAAGGTTAAAATATATTTTTTTTAATTTAAATTATATTAATAGTTTATTATGTGTCAGCATATCAAGTAAGAAGACTCTAACGTTTGTTAATTGACTTAACGAGAGAGGCTTACGTACTATAATTTGAGTAAACCATAAGAATTTAAATGATCCATATCAAAATTATATTTTAAGTTTGTTCGATTGATTTAATATTTTTATAAATAATAATATTAGGTTATAAATTGGAAATATGATATTCTAGGCTTTTGTATCGTAGCAACGGATTATGAGATATAAAAATATGATTAGTAATTGAGGAATTATTCTTAGTAAAATTATATTTTATTATTTTTTAATGATTGTATGGAGTAAAAGGATTGCAAATAACCCTTAAAAAAGAAAAGGCAATAGAAATCTCCAAAAATAAATACACATACAATTAAACCTTGTAAGACAAGTAGGTAGTAACACTGAGATGACTTCTACCTACGGTTTGCACCTTCCGCAGTGGCAGCGGCGGCGGCGGCGGCGGCGGCGGCGGCAGCGGCAGCGGCAGCCTTGGCGGTGTCATATGATGCATGCAGCCCCAAAAAGAGATAGTAGACGAGCAGCAGCGCCGTCCATATGCTAAACCTCATATACGACAGCCCGTCGATCGAGCCTAGCAGGAAGATATTGATGGCGATGGACGCCGACGGTAACCACGGCACCATCGGCACCCCCCACAGCTTCGGCTTCTTCGCCTGTGGCACCCCCAGCCACAGGAACCCCGTCGAGAGAAACCATACGGGTATCGCCACCACGTAGCCCACCCACCCGTCGACACCCGCCGCCCAGTACCCGGCAGCCCCCACCGAGGAGCCCAGGATGAGCACGATGCAAACTATCAGCTTGTTCCGCTCGGCCGCGGAGGTTTCGCCGCTGACGTAGTATCGCCGGACGAGGAGAGCCACCGCCACCAGCATGAAGATGAAGAGCGTCGAGATGGAGAGGAGATTGGAGAGGATGCTGAGCTCGGTAAAGAGGGCGATGGTGGCTGTGGCTACGAGCATGGCGACCGTGGCGTTGATGGGGGTACCGGTGGTGGCGTGGACTTGAGCGAACCATGGCGGCACCATGTGCGTGCGAGCGATGTGGGTGAGGTACCGAGCTTGGCCGACGGCCGACACCAGCAGGACGGTCGTCATGCCTTTGAGTGCGCCGAAGGCGACGATGTACTTGGCCCAGTCCATACCGACGGCCTCGAACGCGACCGAGAAGGGCGCGTTGGGGTCGATCTGCGAGTACGGCTGCATGAGGCAAAGGGTGAACGCCAGGAGGCAGTAGCAGAGGGTGGTGATGCACATCGCACCGACGAGGCCGAGCGGGATGTCCTTGGCGGGGTTCTTGGTCTCTTCCGCCATGGTGGACACCGCGTCGAAGCCGACGTAGGCGAAGAAGAGCACGGCGGAGGCCGAGAAGAGCCCACGAGCGCCGAAGGGCATGAAGTCGGAGAGGTTCTTGGGGTCGGCCCTGGAGAGGCCGGCGGCGATGATGAAGACGATGATGGCCAGGTGGATGATGGAGGACACGTAGTTGAACCGAGAGGTGGCCTTGGTAGAGAAGACCGCGGCGAGGCAGATGGCGACGATAACGGCGACGGCGATGGGGTCGAGGCGGCTGTAGTCGGGGGAGAGCGAGGCGATGTGGATGCGGAAGTCGTCGGGTTGGTGGTTGAGGAGGGTGGCGAAGTAGGACGTCCAGGAGCGGGCGACCGCGGCGCAGCTGACCACGTACTCGAGGAGGATGTTGCCGGCAGCGATGAAGGCCACGAAGTCGCCCAGCTCGACGCGTAGGTAGGCGAAGGAGCCACCTGAGACAGCCATGCATGGACGCAACCGTCAGCTCAAGCAACAAGCGACCAAGACACACAAACACAGCCCGGACCTGCGACAGGGATCTCCACCGCGAACTCGGTGTAGCAGAAGACAGACAGCATGGAGGAGACACCGGAGACGACGAAGGAGAGGATCACCGCAGGGCCCGCGGCGTTGCGGGCCTCCTGTCCGGTGAGGACGAAGATGCCGGCGCCGATGACAGCACCGATGCCGAACCAGATGAGATCCCACCAGGAGAGGTTCCGCTTCATCTCGTATCCGCTCCTAGCTCGAACCTCGTTGATCTCTGTGTCGTCCATGGACCGGGCGGCGATCCGATTCTTGAGCCGCATTCCGGTCTCTCTCAGAGCCTTCATGTAGTTGGCCCAGCTCTGGAATGATTCATCGGGGAGGAACTCATCTTTGGTGCAGCAGCAGCCCGCCCTCCTCTGTTTCGCTCCTCCTCCTCCTCCTCCTCCTCCTCCTCCTCCTCTCCTTTCAGTGGCAATAGTCCCCATTCCAATGTGGTCTTCGCTTCAAGCACTGTCAAACACTACAATGCGGGTCTCAGTTTGGGTTCAGTCATAGCGGAACACATCACGAGACATGTTGTGAGGCATACGAAGATCCATTAATGATCTTGTTCTTGAATTCCAATTACCAGATCATGGGAGTTCGTCATCGGTAGGATTCGAAGAAGAAGGAACTTCTCAATCTATTTTATTTTTCTTTCTCATGCTTTAAGATTGTTCCAATTAAGCAATAATCAAAGGCCACAAAGAACAGCTTTTTACATTTTCGGTAGAAATTAATCATGAAGAAAGAATTCCATGTCGCATTGTGACAGTTTTAGATCAACCATTCAATCCAAGAACGCATCAAATTATGCATAATAAACAGAACAAGAAGAACAGAGAGACAAAGACAGGACGCGATCACAGTTGTATGAGGAGGAGATAGATGGATGTCGCCATTGTTACCTGTGGAGGAATATGCAGAGCCGGAACGAAGGAGATGACCGGAGGAGGGAGGGAGGGAGGGTGCCGGAGATTCTAACAGTCACATGTAAATATCTTTAGAGAGAGAGAGAGAGAGAGAGTTCAAAGGCTCCCGCTTCCGAGTATAAAGCTCGAAGCATTTTTACAGCTACCCCAGCGACACGCACCGCTGATCTACCTGCGTGTGATTGGAGAGATAGAAGCTACCTACGTGGAACCCATCCGTTCCAAAAGGCAGGTATTCATGGGTAGGCTACAGCTCGATATTTATGGGCGGCTTTGACCGAAACAGCCGGTGACTGCCCAGATTGCGACGCCTACGTACCGACACGCGTCGCTCAGATTATGTTTCAGATTCCCCGATTCCGTGGATCGCATCGGCGGACGGGCACCGTCCGATCCCGCTAATCTGCGAGATGATTTCCCAATTAGAAATGGCAAATTAAGTGTTCAGGTTCCTTTTCTGCAAATAAATCACAGCATAATCCGGTGATGGGTAAGGAATAGAAGAAGAAGAAGAAGAAGAAGGATTTTATTATTCTTTTCCACGTCTCTATCAGTCATATCAAAACAAAATAAAATATGACTATGGTTATTGTCAGGAGGGTTTCGATTGAGAGAGAGAGAGATAGAGAGAGAGAGAGAGAGAGAGAGGATGCATATCAAAACAAAATAAAATATCAAAACATTTAGGAAGGAGGAGAATCTGTGCCTCAATGATTTTTCCCTTTTACATAAAATAAAATAAATTTTGGTTGACCTCACCCACCCACACCAGCGACAAAGGATGCATTTGTTATTTTTGAGGTTTTAAGAGGGATATGCATATAGTCAAAAACAATTTGAGGAATACAAAACCTCTGTCTGACATACATATGCATGAAAGATTTGCCAACAAGGATGCTGCATCCTATCCTGTCAAATTTTTTATACTTTGGAAGCACACACAAACAGATTTGCAGGAGGCTAACTGCATTGGCCTTTTATAGTTGTTAATGTAAATGCATATTGTTGTAGTCTGATTTATAACTCATCCCTTTGTCAAAAGAAGCACACTAACTAACATCTTTGTTCTTGAAGACTACTTGACACCTCATACAAAAGCAGATCAGTGTTTTGAACAATCAAATCACCTGCTTACCGAGGGAGCAATTCTTGGTTATGCATCTGCACTAAAAGCACCATTGAATCCTCCCAAACTCCGGCGATCATCGAGGGAAGATGACTGCATTTGCTACATCACCACTTGGTCCCAATCGATTGAATTGTCTTCAAATTCGGAACCAGGCTGGAGACGGTTCCGTGCCAGTTTACTCATAATTGCAAGACCTGAAAGTGATAAATAATATATATAAGCCACCGATGATCTAATACATGGTTTTCTTGTCACATTCTACCATCAAAAGAAAGAGTACCGATGATGTTTTGCTTGAATAGACATGCACTTTATAAATCATATAACCCCTAAATTTAATTTTTGGTTCCCAATTTTTTTGAACTCTTGCCAGGTGGCTCCTGTAGTCGTCTTGTCGAGTCCTACACATACCTGACAAAACTCCTAACTAGCCGAGTGCAGTGCTGAAACTCATGCAATTAACAAATGTGTTTTCATCATGCAATGAACTTTAGCACTTTAAAAGTAAAATCAACACCACAGACCATAGCAATCTCTGTTCAAGCAGACATTTTACGAGTAAAGCATGTGCCAAAGATTTACCTTCAACCACTTTATAGAGTGATGACCACCATCTACTGCTAGGGACATTGTGCTGTTCAAGCTTTTCTTCGATTTCAGTGTCATGCTTCCCTTCCAAAATGCTCTGCAATGTGATCACGGCATCCTTTGTTCTATTAAGGATGTTGTTTTCATCATCAATCTCCAGCTGATGGAGGTCATTCTGTGAGGATGTCAGGCTGACCGCAAGTGCAAATTGGGCAGCAGCTACCCAGCGTGAAGACGCCAGCCATCTCCGTTCACCTTCTTGTCTCTTGATCTCCTCCCTTCTCGACCTGTTCTCCCCCGCTCCAAAGACCAGACCCTGTGGTTTTCTCCCCCAAAGGCCAAAAGTGCAGAATTAAAATTCTAAAAAAGAGGCAGATAAGCAACATAAATATAGCCCAGAAGACCTAAATACTCAATACTGCCAAAGGTTCACAAGGTAACAACAATTACTAGTAACAATTTTCAAATGCTGGTGCAATTAGGAACAAAGCGTTGACTTCATCTCACCTTAGTTTGTATTCAGTTGAATGGATTGTTAAAACTTATTTAACCCCGTCCCCCGAAGAAAAGGAAAAAAGAGTGTCACTTAGGACCTGCATGATAAGATATTACAGGCCTTCACGGGATCCATTCCCATAAGATACAATGAGTTACCCTCTCAACATTGAGGAGTTACACTGATTAGACCTATTTCAATCAGTTACCCTCTCAACATTGAGGAGTTTGGATCTGTACCATCAAAACACCATCTGATAGCACTGAGCAGGAAGAGCCCTCAAAGTGGTTAACTGATTTCACACTGCATTTACCAGGATACCCATTTTGACTTGTGGTCTAAAAGAAAAAGAGAATATTTGATAATCCTGCATACTCAAATCTATAACTGATTGAACTGGTGAATTAGCAATTTGCTTAATATCCTATCAACAAGTAAAAATAATAGCAAACCTGGAAGAGATTAGGATGTTGACAAAGAAGTCTCGAAAAGCAAGATTGTCATATCATTTCTTACTAAATCTTTATTAATTATGTTGTTCAAAGAGGAAAGATAAACCAAGACAAACTTAATCCAGATCAGGAAGTCAATACATATATAGCCTTTTCAGATTAATTAGAGAAGATGTTTTTGCATATTATAGTCCTGCAAATGAATCCAGAAATATCATTACAATCTCAGAATGTCTGTGGTAAGTATAATCTCGACAAACAGCCAACATTCATATTCAGAACTCAGAATCAGGAGCTAATCCTGACTGTTCCCTGAATGGAATTATTTCCGCTTTGTCTATAAATTTTGGGTTGATCATAAACTTTAAAGTTCTATGCGACAATTTTAGCCCAACTCTAATTCTTGCACAGCAGTTTTTGTTGTGTGTGATTTAGATCATAAATGCAAAAGCTGATCATGAACAAACTTTGAAGTTCTTCAATATGACACTGGCATATGTTTCAGATGTTTAGTTAGGTAAGTAGTCCAAGTCAAAATTTTAAATTCGTGGTAATCAGATTCATGTCACCTTTGTTGTTCAACGTAGATGCTTCAACCGAAAATTGGAACAAATGATTTCCTCGACAAGCCATGATTCTAATGTAATTGGAGTAGCAGAACAAATTTAGATCTTAATAGAGGGTGTTCCTAAGTGAGTATTTATTGTTTTGGTAATAAAGCTAAATTTACAATATAGTGATATACAACCTGAGATTTCAATACTGTGTCAAGTTTAATTATAAAGCATTAAAATTTATCCTTCCTCCAAAGATCTGTGGTTAAAATGGATTAATTAAGATACTAAAGAGTGACAAAATCATAATAGAAAACAAATTTATATAAACAAGTAATCAAGTACTAGTACCTAAGGTTCACCATTTCGCAGTATACTGCTCGGTACGGGCAATACATACCAGTCCGATAGGGGACCGGTACAAGCCGTACATTGGCATGCCCCCATGTACTGTGTCGATATACTTAGTATAGCTCGGAACATACCGTACTGACAACTGGACGGTATATTGGTACAGATCGATAAGATGAACCATGCTAGTACCTGATATCTATGCCATAATCCTCGTGGAATAGTACAGTACACAGCTGAAAGAATACTTAAAAAATTGTTTGCAATGATTTTTATCAGTAATGTTGGTGCACAAACATAATGATATCCTGTAGGGCCGGTATGCATCAATTGCCAAGATCAGGACCAGTACCAAACCTTGTCATACAAGCCTAATAAAGTTCTTTGGAAGTTTAGGGTTAAAAAATGCAGTCAGTACTCAGTAGTCTACTAAGATACTTCTAAAATTTGCATCTCATGAAACATGAAGACAAAAAAGGAAAGACCAAATGTCTGGATTAAAGTGATAACATATGAGAATATATTATTTACAAACACTATTAGACAAGAAAATAAAGGAGAGAAAAAGAACAGGGCATGTGCTTATACCCGTAAATACTGGGCATTGGCAGCACCAGTACTCTGAACCATTTTGTAGAAAGCACTTTCTTCATTTGATAGAAGGGTCTCTGGAGTGTCAAACTCCAAAACCTGCCAATAAAGTCAGGTGCAGCTGATATGCATCAGTGAAATCTAATGAATATAGTCCTCATAGATATTAGTAAAGCACTAAACAGGATTTAACTGGAAGGTGAGCACCATACATGTTCAGATGTAAGTATCTAGAAGCAGACAGATAAAGAAGCCTGGAAGTATCAATTTATACATGTTTTCACTAATATACGAATGTACTCATCAAACATAAGACCAGAAAGATAAGCAATCAATTTACTTTAACTAACTTTTTTCTTTAACTTACTTGCAATTAAAAACATACATAGACTGAAGAAAGGTTTTGTACTCTATTTATGTAATTTTTTTTTTAAAAAGTGGCTCCGAACTTCTTAATACCCTTGTACATTTCAGTTTGATGGATTTACAATTCCAAATATTACATGTTATAGTTCCAAATATTAGGAATCATTATTACTGCAAAGTTTTGAAATCTGAACAAAGATACTTGAGTGTGGGTAACTTAGGACATAAGCCAGATTCCTGCTACTAAGGTTCAGATTATTGAGAGTACAGTTCTGCATGCACACTTAACCAATTAAGTTAAATAATAATAATCTTAAATAAAAAAATTCATTAATAATAATAATCTGAATTAGGAGGTCTCTGTTGAGACATCCGAATTGGTTTGTGCATGATTGTACAAGTAATAAGTCTCAGGATCGAGTCCATGTGTGAGCGTCATGTATGCATTTGATGTAACAAAAAAAATTTAATTAAAAAAAACCTAGTGGAAGGACCACAACAACGATGAGTACCTTTTAGCAAGGTTTACATAAAATTCTCAGCTACTCTAAAAGAAACCTGGTCAAGTCTAATAATAATCATTATTGTCTTATGATAGAGATCAACATGCTTTGGTAGTTTTCACGACTCGGTATAAGAATTAAGAATGTTGTTAATAATAAAGATTAAAGACAAAGCTTTATAGTGCAAGATGGGTGCATTGAACTTGATGTTGATCATGCTTGTATATTTTCTGTCAATATTATCATGATAATGAAAATGCTTGAACACAAATTAATGTTTCGGAAGATATTTCACAAGAAAAATGGCAGATTCTTACTGATCTATAACAAAACCATAAACCTGAAATCATGTCTGTCTTGTTGACTTTGGCTAGAAATTACCCTTTAATTTGAACAAATACGAAAGAACTTATATGGCAAAAGAAATAATCAAAGTCTGTCGTACCAAAGCATACCACCCATACCCGGCGGTATGTACCGGTCCGACAAGTTATCGGTACGCGGACTGTCCGGCACCGCTACAGTACTACAGTACTATACAGTAGTACTGCTACAGTATAAAAAAAAATTATTCGGTACGCCCTAATGTACCGCCCAGTACACCGGTACCATACCATACTGAGCCCGGGTCGAAACACTGGTACGGTACGGTACAGCGAACCTTGAAAATAATAAATATTATCTTCAAAGAATTGGGGTATGTTTGTCCTATACTCATCCCACATCCAGATCCTCTCTCTCTCTCCTCTCACCTATGCCCCACAACCTCTTTTTACTTTAACCTGATGGGCATCCACAGATTTATCCTTGCAGACACAAACACAACATAAACATTGACACAACTTGGCTGGACCAAGCAAGGTTTGAATTTAACTATTTACACTATGGTTTTCATGTCAATATGTCAATCTGTTATGATTACTTTAAAAAAAAGAAAAATCCTCAACATGCTAATGGCTGACCACAGCATCCAAAGATCATAAATAAATAAAAAACCAAAAAGAAATCCTTTTTTACATTAAAGAATATTTATAATAGAACATTAGGAATTGGAGTGGACAATTGGTTTTAAATTGCATTAAGTTACCTAGATAAAATCAAAACAAGATAATCATACTATCCTGATCAGGGAAAGAAAGTTCTGGATGTCATATTATTTATCCTGGTAGGCTTGTGATGTAAAAACTAAAGTCTCACTGGATACCTGTCCGGCACTGAGGAGAAGAATTCGATCACAGTCGATGATGGTATTCAGACGATGAGCTATAATGAGCATTGTGCATGATTTGAACTCTTCTCTTATTGTTTTCTGAATAAGAGAATCAGTCCTAACATCCACCGCTGCTGTTGCTTCATCCAGAACAAGAATCTTTGATCTCCTTAACAATGCTCGAGCAAGACTCAGAAGTTGTCTTTGTCCAACACTGAAATTCTCACCTGCTTCTGAAACCTAATGAATAATGACATTGAGAGGTAATATTTTCAGCCAAAAATGTGCAAAATCATCACAAAGAAAAAAGGAAAATTTGCAGTCAACATGCTTATTACCCTGATTTACATTACTTAAAATTTGAACTTCTAGAAACGTACTTGCATCTGCTTATTATTGACATCACTGACGCTATATCAGTATCAACAAAAGCCCAGGAAAAGACAAACCCAAAGAGAGATGCTCTCACAAGTTTAGACATATAAGAAACATCATATGCTGTTCTATGTGACAATTTTTATCATAATAAGATAATTTTTTATTTAATGGCGATCAAAGATATAAAACAATAGCTTTGAATTTTCAATTCCAGGCATAATTATAACATTTGGAAGAAACAAACATAAGTCATGTTAAGAAATTATTTGAGATTGCTAGAGCAGTCATGCTTTATATTCCAACTAATAAATATTCAAGTAGAATTAACTATTATTAGGAAGAAACAGAGAATCATCTAGCATCAGTTCTTTCAATGTTAAGCATCCCTTGCCATAAGTCACAAGAAGAAAACAATAGAATCATTATAATGCATACAATAACATAGATGCATAATACATAGAACAAAATGTAGAATACCTCTGCATCAAGTCCCAATGAATTCCTCCGAATGACATCTTTTAAATGTGCCCTCTCTAAAGCCTCCCAAAGATCTGCATCATTGTGCTCACTGAAGGGATCCAGATTAAATCGGACAGTTCCTGCAATATTTTTTGTTCCAGACAGTCACAAACACACACATAGATAGGAAAAGAAACATTGGTCTACAGATGAAGTCATATATTTCCTAAACAGGCTAAAGCGAAACAATGGCAGAACTTGAACTGCTAGATTTTTGAGATAATACAGGAGCCAACAACCCAAAACTGCAACAATTTCAAATGATTAGAATTTTTACAATAAACAACTTGATGTAGTGCATAACTAGAAGTATTGAAGAATGAGATTGCAGCAACATGAATTAATAATCTCAAGTTTCAAACTATTAAGTCTCAAAATATATAGTTTCAACTTTCAAGGCAAAGCCATCAAGCTGCAAATCAAATTATCAAGTTTCTAGACAACTAAGTCCCGAGGCACCAAATGCTGTTCTGTAATTTGTGGTCCATTAATGCGCTTTTGTTACTTGTGATAATTAATAGGGGTTGGTGAGAGTAAAAGTAATTGATTAGGGTAGGTGATAATTAAGATATATAATGCGCAAGTCATTTACAAAAGGAGAGGGGAAAGGAGTTTGAGGAACAACTTTGAATTAATCTATGAATCCTTGTATTGGAGCTCTTAACTCTTAGCTATCATAAGAAAAAGAAGAGTCTCTTTTTCCCTTGTATCATATTCTCTCTTAGGTCATAGTTATCACATGCAAAAAGAGTTCACTTTTCCCTTGTATAATATTCTCTCTTCTTCTTAGGCAATATATAACAAAACTAATAAACCACAAAAGCATTTCATCAATCTCCAAAATGTAAAATCATAGCAACATTCTTGTGAGTTGTGAAAATCATCTCTATTTTAACATTATGATAAATAAATTTGATATATCTTGTAATATATCCAGCCAATTTTATGAAAATCAGGTCCATGAAAAACTTGCCAACCCCATTGTTAATTTTTGCCACTACCAAAATATTTTGTAGTAATAGTTCTATTCAACTCACACTTCACCTGTTTGGAGTTAATGTATTATAAGGCATCATTCCATTCTCGCCAGTACCTCTATGTGATGTAACTGGTAAACAACAAAACCTTAAATCTTTGAGAATATCCTGAATGTGGTCAACAAAGCATATGGACACAGCATTGCTACTGAAATTGTCAAATGCCTATTTAAAAGACTCGAGTAGAGCGATTAATGGAAGACTATCATGCAGGAGTTCTCATTATACAAAAAAAAGTATAAATTTAGCTTTAAACAAAACTTGCATAAATAGTATCATTTCTAATTCAAGTAGCCCATAGTGATGGAAGTAAACATGGTACCTGAAAATAGAACTGGTGATTGTGGAATAATTCCAAGCACTTTTCGCAAATCCCAAAGGCCAAACTTAGAAACATCACAATCATCAATAAATATTCTTCCTCTTTCCATCTCCACTATGCGGAACAAAGCATTGAGCATGCTAGATTTACCAGCCCCAGTCCTACCAACTATTCCAACCTTTTCACTTGCTTCAATTGTAAATGATATGCCATGAAGAACAGGGGGAAGTTCTGGCCTGTAACGAAGAACGACATCTTGAAATTTGATAGTCCCAGATGATGGCCAAGCTGGAGGTGGTCTATTGTTTTCAATAACAGCAGGAGCTTCAGAAGGCAACTCTATGTAAGTTCCAACTCGCTCAACAGCATTTAAACTATTTTCAGCAAGACTTGCAAGTCTTAGAACAGCTGTAAGTAGGTTGGTAATGTTCAAAGCATAAGTAAGAAGTAGACCCATAGTTGATGCAAATGCTTTCTGATTTTCTGCACGTTGGTTTTGCATGACAGCAAAAGTAGCTGTGAACCATATCATGATGCCTCCCAATGTTTCCAACCGAATGCCAAGCCACCGATTAGCACCCATATTAACAAGTGTAAATCTTATATTATTATCCATTGATTTACCATTGATACTAGCCATTCTATCATATGCTTTGTATGCTCGGATTGTTGATAAACCATTCAATGCTTCTGCAAATTGTGCATAAACGGGTGATCTAGTAATGGAATCCAAACGCTTCACTTCACGTGCTGTACTCTGGAGAATATAATTTTAAGATAAGAAAGAAACTGATGTAACCAACATTAACTAGTTGAAATAAGTAAATTGCAACCAGTAACAGTTAAGTAAACTCATTATTGTTAAACAACTCACGTCATTTAACGGTATGCTACTGAACCATCTTCTGGTTTACAGCAAGACAAACAGGTCTGTTTATTTGTTATCCCAAAACAGACACCAGAGTCAATGAAACAATCATCGACTAAGAGACCACAGGTCACGTGTGGATATTGAATGGTCATGCAACAATGGTGTGCCACATGTTGTCCAACTAAACAAATCCAGAGATGCACAGGTCCCAGGAGGCCAGGAGACAAAATGACATGTATTTGGCACACTAGATACAAATATGCGGGATTCATATGGCATATAAGACCTCAATCACTAAAATATATGATATGACATCATATATGACATGACTAACTGGGTAACAATCAAGGACTCCAGGTTGGTGATATCTCTGAACAATACTCAACCACACTGTTGCATATAAGTTTATTGCAGAATTTCAATGGTTCAAAGCTAAAAATTTGTCTTAAAATGTATAAAGCTGACTTGAAAAGAAAGACCCTCAAGTTGACCAAGAAATTTGAACCACTAGAATTAAGTTTCATTCATTGAGTTAACTAAGAAATACATTTTGGAGAATGAAGGCAAATAGTATGTAAACGATGTTTCATTAAGAAAGCCAAGTTGAACAGGAAAAGCATAGCTACATGTAGGTTTATTAAAAAAAGGGTGACAATGCTAGGTGAAGGTATGGCCAACAAGTGACTGAAATAGAGAGGGCAAAACTTTGCAAAGTTAGTACAAGTCTGAAAATATATAATCATAAAAAGATCTGATGCATTATAGTGAAACTTTTGCCACAGATGTAAGGCTGCCTATTATTCCTATTATGAAGAAATTAACAAGGATTAGTGAAGGTGAAAACCACACCTTTTCTTTACAAATATTTGTTGCACCTTTTATATCAAACAAACCTGTGTTTCTAGATCAACATAATGCACAAGAAAGTCAAAGAAGCATTACCTTAATTTTACTCTCCTATTATGTTTTTCTTTACTGGATAGAACAAGCTATTGCACTATAACTCATGATATCTTAGGCAGTCAAAAACAATGCTTTTGCATGATATATAATCACTGACATAACTTGCTAACTCATATGAATGTAGAAGAGAACTAGTTCTACATGAAGAAAACAAAATATCACACTACACTAAACCAAAGTGAAAAATATGTTTAAACTTGATTATAAATCTTATACCTGATAATATAAATAGGCTGCATAGAACAAAATCAGAAGTGGCATTATTGCCCACAGAGAAGTAGTGCTCACGATGCCAATTAAAACAAAAGTTGAGAGAAGTTGCGAGATTTGTCCAAGGAACATATTAACAAAGACTGCAACACTGCGATCAATATCACCAAGATCTTTCGCAAACCTATTAATTATGCGTCCAAGTGGATTGGTATGAAAGAACACCATTGGGGCTCTTAATATAGAGTGAAGCATGGCATCGTGCAACCTCTTGGCTGCATAAAGGCTTGAAGTAATGAGCCAATAAGAGTTTGTCAGAGTCACAAGTACCTAGATAAACATTAAAACATTAAAGATCAGACTCCAGAGAAGCATTTGTTAAGCAGATATTCTACCAATCTTGAGGCTGCTGGCAAATGTAAAGCCTGAGCAACTAAGAAGTATGAAGTTAATTATGAACATTATGATTTTGAAAATTTTCATGGTAGAGGTAGTACCTGACCAAAAGAAAGAGATGCATAAATCAAATTGTAAAATCCAGGCCCATGGCTCTTTAGAGAGCTCTGATCTGTCCAAACACTTAACCATGTGCTACTTGAAACCCGTAGAATTTCAGTCAAGGTATAACAAGAGAAAAGTATAAGAACAACCCACATTCCACCCAACGCATTCTTATACCTGCAAAAACATGAAATTATTGAAATCTTGTAAAAGTTAGAATCTTAACCTCATACAAGAAGTTGGGCCAATAACGATGAACATGACATAAACCATGGGCTATCATATGCATCTATTCTAATTCTAGTACATAGGAACTTCCAGATTATAATTGATCCACAGAATAAAGTATTTACTTCTGTGAGAAACTAAGGGGCAATATTTCCAAAAGAAAATATTAGAACTAGAAAAGCATTTACCATCACCATATAACTTGGTATTGAAGAAAAATGTCTTAGTGTGCAATCAAACAAATACAAGAGAATTTGAGAACTCATAGGGGGTGAGATTCCATAATCATACAAAATAAGCTAAAAGCATTGAAAAGAATAGAACATGCAGAACTTCAATCTGATATACCAAAGCTAGAACACCAACATATCATCACAGACAAGAGGCATGAATAGGCCGAGGCCAAAGGTATTAGAAAAACTTTGTACAATCAGTGGATCAATCAAGAAAAGGTTGAAACAAGGGTAATGCACCTAAGACAAATTGTAGCAATCTTAAATACGGAAGTAGTTCAGTAGAAAGTTAACAACACTCTGAATTGAAGTTAGAACATAAAGATGAAAAGCTTTCTTCAGTATTCAGTCTTAAGATGAAAAAACTAACTAAAAGTCAAATATTGCAATTCAAAGATATGAAATCTGATTAAATTAGTGGGTCAAAATCTACCTCGCCAGAACCTTCAAACTAACAACACCTGTTTCACGTTCCTCTTGTTTGATAAGCACAGTTTTTCCTTCTTTCCCTTTATTCGGTTTCTCTTCCTTCTTTGATAAAGCATTCACCATCTTTGTGACCTCTCCATTTTCAGAAGATTTTGCATTCTCTTCAGCACTTTCACCTTGTATTTCTTCTTCATGCTCTTCCATTTTCCCAGCATTTTCCATTAATTTTTGAAATAGTATTCCACTAGAACAAAGTTCTTCAAATGTACCTTCTTCTTTCACCATTCCTTCATGAACCAGGATAATTTTGTCCACATTTGGTAGAAAATGTAACTGATTTGTTACCAAGACTCGAGTTTTATTTCTCAGTTGATCCTTGATGCATTTATCAAAAACCTGGATGCAATAGAGAGCCAAATCAGAATGTTATAAAGAGAACACTAATCATTCACACTCAATTAGAGAATTTAAAAGCGAAGAAAAGCTGAATGTTTCTGTCAACTATTTCTCTTAAATTTCCAGCACAAAAAGGGATGAACTAGATCCTCAAGTTGAGTGCTTAAGGGAAGGCTACTATACTTGAAACAGATAGATAAAATTAGAAACTATACAGTCAGCATTTCATTTGAGTAGGCATCATTTTTTTTCCCTTTTTCCCCTTATTGTCTGCCCCCCCACCACCACCACGCACCCACCCACACAACCCCAACAAAAAAAGAAGAAGAAAAAACCAAAAGAAAACAAACATCCTTTTTTCCTTCTTCTTCCACATGGTTCTTTCAATACATAGTTGCATCTGATGCAATCAAAAGAGCGAATTTAAATAAACAGTGAATAAATTAGTCATATTATTAAAAGACCAGAAGTTCATGCTAAAAAAGGCAAGGCTGAATTATCCAACTTTGTGTTACTTTTGACAATGTAAATGTTAGGCAAGGTGTTTACTAAACATGATGGGTCACCAAATACAGCAATAACAGTGTTTATGATAAGATAATTTTCCTAATGTTTAATGACCAGTATTACCTGTCGACCAACATGAGCATCCAGTGCACTCAAAGGATCATCGAATATATATACATCCGAATCTGAATATACTGCCCTTGCCATGGAAACTCTTTGCTTTTGCCCACCACTGATATTGACTCCTCTTTCACCAATCTCCGTATGATCACCACCCTGGAGCAAAGGAAATTATAAAGACATGTTTCACACAGATAGCAGAACTGGAATGATGGAAGATTCTAGATAATTTCACTAAGCACACGGGTTATATATGTGTGAATGAGGATTCCTACTTATTTGATTGCTGAGGCATACATGTTCTGGTATTTTTGAAATCTCTGGACCAGGAATATATGTCAACATCGTACCATGTGCATGAAAGTGTTTTCAATATAATTAGCTGCAAGCATGCCAAAGTGAATGTTTCTGTGCATGTCGTGAGTGAGAGTGAGAGGGCAGGGAGTTGCACGAGTCAGAAACACAAACACGCGTCTCTTATCCGCACTTACTGGGAGCAAATCAAGGTCGTGTTGTAATGCAGTAACTTCAACTGCCTTCTCATAGCGTGATAGTTGAAAAGGAGATCCAAACAATATGTTGTCACGTACCTGTATTGGACAAGAAAAAGTTACAGTAACTATCTATTTGATAGTTCAATAAAAGTAAAGACACATGAATTATGACTGACAGTAGCATTGAATATCCATGAAACTTGTGGAACATAAGCAACAGTTCCTCGTATGACCGCTGATGTCTCAGTTCCAGCCACCGGTGGTAGTTCTCCTAGCATTGCTGATATTAAAGATGTTTTTCCTTCTCCGGTACTTCCAACTATTGCAACCAAGCTACCAACAGGTATGTCCACATTCACATTGAATAGTGTAGGCCTCTCTGCCTGAAACAGTTTGACAGATTAAATTATTGACACTAAGAAGAGATTCAGAATGTACATTAGGGCTTTTTCTCACCAGGAACTACATCACACTATGGAAGCAACAAGTTGGAAATCATAACAATGTGGAGCTATCAGCCAGTAAAAGGTTTTCATCTAGCTAGTACTCATTAGTTATAACATGTGGACACCTCAATCACATTAGCTTGAGATTGGCACCTAGCAAAAGTCAACAACTTTTTAAAGCTACATGGAGCACAAACTTACACAGAACACAGGATTATAACTGTCATCATCAGAAACAGGCTGATGATTTTACTATGAGTCAGATGTGGGCCTGGACAAGAAACAAGCTCCTCAAAGAGTTTGGCAGTTGTTGTGTTAGTAATGGTGCGAATTGCAGCACTGTAGGAGACTAGTTGTGCATTTAAGTAAAACCAAGCAAAAGTATTTGTTATATATGATGAAAAACATTATAATGATGATGATAAGAAGTGACCATTGCTTTATACAAAAGATTCTAGTGACAGATAAATCTTATAAGCCACAAGGCAGTGATGACTATCATAAGTATATAATTATTAAATTGTTTTGCACGTCCTTGTTGGATTATTAAAAAATGTGGTAAGTATCCCTAAAAATGACATTACATTCCTAAATCAGGCCCTATGGATTTATAATACAGCAAGCAATGTTTTAAATACCAGAACAAAAATACAATATAGTAGGCCTAAGTAGACTTATAAAGGTACTAAAAATTGTTTGATGTGTCAGTGCACTAGTATAGTCAATATAACACAGTAATTAAAATCATCCTACCAAGTGAAATGTTTAGCTATTGAAGAAAGTTGGGCCTGTCATGCAGGGTCCATAGAGGAAGAATGTGCAGTTAACTCTAGGCCTAGCACCTATTTGGAAGGAAGAGTCTCTCTATAAGAGTAAAAAAATAAGACCACACATGTTTTGATCCTTCCCAAACCCCACATTAGCAGGAGCCTTCTGCATTGAATGCCTTCTTTTCACATGATTGGACGGAAGACTACAGAAAATGACCTTAATTTTAAGATACAACAGCAAAAAGTTATCACCAATTCGCACATAATATCTGTTTCTTTCCTATTTGCTTATTTCATTAGTCTCAAGCAGTTCCAACGCAAGAGGAGATATGCCTGACCAAGGTTCAAAAACAGTGTTCTTTTACATCTCAGTTGCACTAAAGAATATGTTGTACAGAAACTTAGGATAATGAATAACATAGAAATCCAAGCATTTCAATCATGGAAAAAAAAACAAGCTGGCCAAAATTTACAACTAGTGCAATTCTTGTGCTCTTTGGTTTACATTATATTTATATACATCATGTTTATGGATTATTTGAGTCTTTGGTTTTTGTAATTTGGGTAATTCAAAACAAATAACCAAACTAGTGTAATCTATTACCAACGTAAAAATCAAGATTTACATTTTTCTATTCAAATTAAGTTAATGGATTATTTGACTTTTTTAACGTATATGTGTTTCCTCTATGAGGATTTATATATAATATCCTTGCATTTCTTTAGACCCAAAGATTATGATGCTTCCAAAACTTCTTGAAGATTTAAATTTCAAGTCCCTATTCTTAATTCGAAAGAAGAAAAGAAAAGTGATATATATGAATAGTAGATAGTTATAAACAAAAAGAAAACACAGAAGAAATTTGAGGCTCCAGCCTCCAGGCTTAAAATCAAAACTTATGTGATACTGTAGTACTGAAAAAGAATTAGAAAGAATAATTTAGAATTGACTTTTCTTAATTGCAAATGCTCCATGAATCAGCTACAAGGACGCTTGATATTGGAAAGCATGACTAGCTTCAGTCAGGTGGGGAATGGTTGCCATGCACAACAGTTATATATTTAAGTGCCTCGACAAAAGAAAAAAATAAAACAAGTCAAATCAATGTAAATGGGTGTATTATTTTAGTATATACCATGAAGACTATGGCCAAGAGAAAAGCATCACTAAGCGTGGTAATAAATAATGAGAAAGTGGTCCTCTCCCTCCAGTTTACTAGAACTCTGACATAATACCAAATCAACTAAGGAAGATTAAATAATTTTAAGAGACCTTTGAATCCCAAGAGAAGTATCCATTCTTGATTGAGATTGCTGGAAGCTGTGGTTCAAGAGGTGGATTCGGCAAAAGAATTCTCTCTTCAGCTAGGAGAAGCTCCTCTAGACGTTTAAGTGAGACATTGCAATTGACAACCTGCCAAAAACAAATAACTATCAAGCATTATAAGAGCATTGTGTGCCTGTTCGGTATTAAGTTCTTCGTGTGATTCTATTTTCAGATGTTCTTCAAAGATTTTGCCACACAATGGGAAGAATGAATGGTCACAAAAATTTGAGATTATAATCAACTATCCAAGTTCAGGAACTTAATTAAATAAAATGTCATCCTAAAAGAACTTAGAAGTTAGAACCACATTTCTTCAGAGAAACTAGCCAAAAAGAATACAATTCCCATTTGTCTGGCTCTCCACATTAAGAATATGCTGATTCTTCTGGACAAAAAGCTTGCAGAGCTTTACATCAAAATAAATGACTGGCAAGTTACCAACATGACAATCAAAAGCTATGCTATACATATCATTCCACAAGAAGAAGGTAGATATTTTTATATCAGAACATCTTCAATGCAAAAGGATATTATCAATTAAACGGAAGAGAAGGTAGGGACATTTTACCAAGAAGTTGGCATGCATAATCCAGTCTTGGTTTAGAAAAGTGGGATCCTCATCAATTATATATTCAAAGATAAAAGTAGGAAGCATTATATATATTATATATTCTTTGCTCAATGTTTTCGTCTCACACTTCATCTTTCCCCTGCTTTATGCTGACAGTACAACACATCACTGCATCAAAGCTGTATAAATCTAAAATCAGCTGCAGAGATAACTACTTCTCACTAACTGGGTTACAATGATATCAGAAGTTTGCAACAAGCATTGTATTTTCCATATTAGCTCATCAAACAGGAATCAGCTGAGTGGTACCCCTTGTTCTCTTGAAGAAACTGTTTGGAACCTAAGATTTTGGCAAGATGATTTATCTCGATGGTCTCTTCTACAGTGAAATTCAGAAAAGATTCTAGAAAAAAATCAGGAAAACAAAGAAACAAGAAAAAATATTAACAAAATTAACTTTCTGTAGCAGAATAACAAAGCTGTATAAATCTAAAAATCAAATTCATAGATAGGACAAATAACTACTCGCTAATTTGGTCAAAATGAGATTATCACTGATATCAGCAGTGTGCAACAATCTAGTTACAAACCCAACCTGCAGCAAGGTAAATTTAATATCTTTATATATATACAAGGATTGGTACTTCAATTTATCGAAAATTCAAGGTATACAGAACAGCTTGCAGTACCTTATCATCACATGGAAAAGCAAGACTTTTGTAAGAAAGTTATAAAATTCTGGGGAAGTATCACACCTGAGTTATTAGATTCGGAAGCATGAACAAAGGAAATCTTAACACTGAAAACAATGAAAGTGATGTAAATGCCTTTGCAGGCGTTAAATCCCCTCCAAGAAGAGAATACACCCCAAAAGAGGCCACTGTAACCAAAACTGGAATGCTGTTCAGAATGAAACTATTGAACTGCACAACACAGTAGTAACTAGTAAGTCAGAAGAATGTATAACTTTCTAAGAGAAAAATGAAAAAAAGGAATAAAATTGACATTTTCACCAGTGAAAATATCTTATTTGATTAGGAAATTTAAGAAATGTTTTCTTTGGACCTTACCGCTGCTAGCAGCTGAGCCTTGCGGAACCATGAAAGCTCATCGTTACGAATACTCTGAACTTTTGACTGGAAGCTTTTCTCCCACGCATAACATCTGCCACACCAGATGAGTAGATATGATCAACCAAAATTATATTTATTAAAAGGATTCCATTTGATGAAAAACATACTTCACTGTGTCCATAGCAGCCAATATTTCATTCATAAGACTAATTCTCTTGTCAGTATGTTGCAAACCTGCCTTTGAAAGTTTCTGCATTTTGCTTATCACAAATGTCTGATTCCACATGAAACCAGAAAAAAGTAAGAATGGTGGGAAAAATATAAGGCTAGCTGTTACTGAGCTCAAAAGAACTAGTAGTACTAGCCTTCCCATGAAAATTATTCTTTAGCTTGATAAATATGCCAATAAAAAAGAATATGGGAAATCGTAATCATGTTGGTCAAGTGGAAAAAGATGGCACCATGTATAAATTCAAATGACAAACTCCAAGCACTACTTTGAATGTAAACAACCCATAAACATGGATTCTGGTTAGCTGCTCTAGCAAGCTAACACGGAACATGTTTTGCCCAGGGATGTGTTTTTCTAATTAAGTAAATCACTCACACACAAGATTAGCATAAGAAAGGAAGACATGTATAATACTGAGAAGAACCGTGGAATTTCTCAGAAAAGTATAGTATAAAGAGAACTGCAAGGTCCAAAACAATGCTCTCATTTATATTAAAAAAATAAAGATGTTTTAATAGCATCTCCTTTGATAAAAGAGAACCTGAAGAATTCTTTGCCAACAAAAGTCTGATTTTGGAGCTGAAAATGTGTTTCAGACATGAAATTCCAGTCTCAACTGGACATGAATTTTAGAAGAAAAATTAAAAAAACAAAAATGCACAAAAAATAGGATCTGGAAGGACTAGCTTCTGAATAACTAGTTCCAGGAGATACAAAAAGTTACTACTTATAAGAATCACTGTAAAAATCTCTAATCTTCTATTCTCTGTCAAATTTCAAGGTAGAGGCAGGTCAGACATATTCTGAAGTTATACAACCTGAAAAGATTTGCTTCTGTGAACTACAAAAGGTAGCACTACTTTGTATATGCATTAAGTTTGGACTTAAACACTAGTGACTCACCTAATATCTTCAATGATGACCATGCTTTACCACTGTAATTGCATATTCCATCTAATTTAATTCAATAAGCAAAGCGAAGATATACAAACACAAACTTAGGAAAGGGAAGTTCCCACAAAACACAATGTCACAAGAGATTACCTGTATAGGAATTAGAAGAACCAGCACAAATGCACCAACAAGAGATGCAATTCCCAGCTGCTGGTAAAGAAGAATAACTGAAATGGTAATCCGAAAAGGAGCTGACCATATACTATGGAGCTGTTGGCACACTTGCTGTACAAAAAAAATGGCAAGATGCAACAATTTATATTTAGTTATGCCAAATAACCTTAATGAACCTAATAGAATAAAATTTGACAACTCAGTCATCCAGTTGATTTAACTTGTTAGTCATAAGACACTATGTTTATCCTTTAAATAGCTATCAAGCATGAGGAAATATATTATAGTTAACCCCTATTAACATATAGAACCAGGGTACATGAGGTATTCCCTGATTCAGGTAAGAGAACACAAGTATTATTTCAATAATATCTTCAACCAAGGTATGCAATACCGTACCATACCGATGTTTCGAGGTTGGCTCGGTACGGTACGGTACCAGTATATTTTTTCATACTATAGTACTATAGTACTGTAGCGGTACTGGGCGGTCCGCGTACCGATATACCGTCGGACCGGTACATACCGCCCGTACCGGGCAGTACCATTCGGTACTACATACCATATCTTCAACAACAAATATTTTGAGGAAACTTTCTTGATAAAGTTCAGTAAATTGAAGTAACTTTTTCTTTGACATCATCTTTTTATGCACACACATCTCAAAGTATAGCAAAAGAATATGCCTGAAGTGACTCTGCATCAGTTGTCATCAAGTTGGTAATCTTTCCCGATAAAAATTTAGTGCGACTCTCATGGGTTAATCGTAATGATTTCCTAAACACAGCTGCAACCTGTAATGAGAAAAAAAAAAGGAAGTCAGTTCCCTTAGAAGAATGCAGGCATGGAATGAAACTAATCATAGAAATCAAAGCAACAAACGTAGTCCCAATACGATAGCAGTCTCAAAATTTTGAAGGCAAATAAATCAAATTGTCATACTAGAACAATAATATTCCAAAATGAAACAGAGTAAATATGTGAAGTGAATACAAAATGAAACTCATTAAGCATACCATAATGACATATATATTCTCAGCCAAAGCACTTACTTTAGAAGCAAATGGTGCAATAATTAAGAAAACTATTTAGTATAAGAATTAAGAAAAGGTGTTTTCCTTTTTTGTTTCACCAATTGACTCTCTAGAAAACAACATGATACATATGGAAAAAACTTTCAAGGAAAATCCAATAACTAAATTAATAATCCAAATTTGGACTTCAATAATGTCTAATGTTTGAAATTTAAACAAAGACAATATTAATACGACATCAATTTTGATGACTGATTAATTTAGGAATGTGGCAAAAGAGCCTCTTGAAGAATCTAAAGGTAAAGATGCAACGTCACGCGAGAGTTGGCGATAACGTGAGAATGTTAAAAAAAAAAAAACACAATGATTTCAATATTGACAAATCTATAAAAATGAGAAGAATTTTAAAAGATATATAGTAGCTAAAAATGAGACAAAAGAAGTTGTAAGCTTTGCATTTGGCAAAATACAAGGCATATCCTAGTTTATAAAATAAGGATTTTTATTGGATACCTAAATTTTAATATCATTAGATTATAGGATGAAAATCAAAAGGCACTTGTTAACGATATGAAGGGTAGATGAAGAAATTATTTCTATAAACTATTCAACATTCTATTAATAACTTAGCCTTAGAAATAGACAATAGATGGAAGTGACATTTCAAATTCCATGTCTACCACCCAGTACACCCGGTACATATCGACAAAAGACTAGCACATGGACCAGCCAATCTCAGCTGGTCTAATTAGAAACAGGGGGTACCAAGCGGTACACTTACTGTCCCATGCTGACTGATCAAAATACGACCAGTACACATACAAACCGGACGGTAAGCCGACCACCCAGTTTTCAGATCGATTTGGTTTTAAAAAGGGAACATATACATACAAACCTTAGTTTTGGATGGACACAAATCTTAGAAACTAAAGATTATAAATTAGTTAGAATTAAGTCCTGTGTATACAAAAGAAACGAGGGCATAGTTAAGATGGATGGACACAAGGCTCCTCTAAGTTCAAGCTTTAGAATGTCTTGGTCCTCTTGGATCTATTATTCATCATGAAGAAGACATTGTAAATACACTATTCATATTGTAAAATTTGGGTGTTTAAAATGGAGAAGGGTCCAAGGGATTTTGATGCATCTATTATGTTTCCCTAAGAGGCTAAGACAACTGAAAAGCCAACCATGCATTATGAATCAAAGTGTTATGCAACTAAAAAACAATATGCACAAAGAGCTCATGCAGCCGAAATAAAAAGAGAGAATAAGAATTGTTTTCATTTTAGAGCAAGAAATGTCGTATAAAACTGTGGTACCACCTGATATGGTATAACATGGGTGGAATGTACAGGTCTGAGAGCTAGATGAGATGTGGACCAACCTGTTTTGATCGTACCCAGGAAGCATACCAAAACCATGGCATAATTCCAAGTAACTTATGGTAAGAAAGAAATACATAGGTCATAGTTACGAAGAGCATGTAGATGGCATCAAGGAACTAAATCTAGTATTCCATATACTCAAAAAATAAATTCAAAAAAAATAGTAGAAGATTCAGGATACTTGACGTGGTACACTACAGTCAGTATATTACATAAAAGTAAGGGGTCAGAACAGAAAAATACAGCTGGTGCACTGCAATACTTCAATGCATGGATCCATATCATCTATGCAAGAAAATCTATTAGCATTGTATTGAACTCAAAAAATGCTAGCACAATGATGATAAGTGATAACATCAAAATATGTACAATATTTTGATCATAGAGTTTAATAACAGCAAAAGATGTGCAATACGAATAACATACCAAGGTAGCTCTCAATCTAAAGCCAACACGCATGACATTCTGAAAGTATTGTGCTTCACATAAGACTCCCAATGACTGAAAGCAAAAAATACTCGTCAGCAAGCAAATAACTAGTGCTTTAATCTTTCTCATATTTGTATGCACTATGTTGAAGCTTCAAAAGAGAAAAGAGAGGTATAACATACTCTTCACTGAAGAGAGAAACTGCTATCAACAATAGTTTAAAAGACAATTCTCATAGTTTGGCCATTTGCATTTGATGAACATGGCTATATTTGAAAATAGTGGCATATGGTCTACAATTATATTCAATTGTTGCACCTTAGAGGGTCAATTATATTCTCTATTAGTATGTGGTCTTCACTCTATTTTTGTGACAGTTTTTTTTTGCTGTTATATATTCTTTATCACATGTGTTCATTAATGTATGAAGAAGAGCAAATAAGGCCAACATTCAAGTCACTCCTAACCACATGAATCTCCTTGCTTCAGTGTAGCCTTTCCTTTTCAGAAGCATACTTCTATTAGTCCATGCATATGTCCATACAGGACAACTTTTATGGTGCAGATGATCCTAGATATTGCTCCTAGCTTTGGTCTTCATAAATAAATCTAGATGTATGCATACCGGCATAATGAACCTGTTTTTTACTGTTGTTGCCATGCAGGAAACAAAGCCATGGACCTGGGATTATTGCCAGCTTATAGTTGGGTCATATGCTTTCCAACTTATGCCAACAGTTCTTTGTGATGAATGTGGGCTTTCATTGAAGCAGACACTAGTAGCAACCACTGCTATAACCAGCAGAGATTGCCATAAGATGCACTATAATACCACAATACATCTCCCGAAAAATATTTTTCCCATCCAAATAAGAGAAACTTTCAACCTCCTAATGAACCACCAAATATATGCTAAGTGCTTTTACTTATAGGTTATCAGGGAGTACATAGGTTTAAACACAAATAATGTTTAATCTTCAACAAAGAGGAAAGAATTTTTATATCAACAAATGCATGAACATGCACAAAAACATGCATCCTTTTCTACACAGCATGTGGACTAACACAGCACAGACCATTATTCAATCACATTTATCAACATTATGCAGTAAAAGTACTTGGGCTAAGAACAATAGACCTGCATAAGATAGAACACATACCACTCCAGCAAAAATTGAGAAAGCATAAATGTATCCATGCCATGCCGGTTCCCCTTGTTGCATGGACTGCAAATCATGCCAGTGTTCTCTTAGATTTATCTTAAGAGTAATTAAAATCAGATACAAAGTAAAAGAATTTATCAAATGTGAATAGTTGCATAACAACACCAAAACCAAAGAGTAAGTAAACACAATGGATATTAGAAGAAAACCAAAAAAATCGAAAGCATGATTTGGAGCTGAAATGAACAGAAGGATGGACAATGCATGGGACTTCCATCAGTGCAGTCAATGTGATCAATGCACACAATCTTACCCCTTTACCCCTACAAGCTAAGTGTTTGTTTCTATAATTTGAAACTTGATCGGTTAGATAACAAAGGACCAACCTTACCATGGAACCAAAGCTTACAGTTTTAAACAGGGAAAAACAAACCAGACAATAGGGGTAATCAAACCATCCATGTTGTTTTGCTACAAAGTTTTCACCGAATTCCATCTAACACTTACTTATAGTCTTAAAGATATGTGTATGTGTTAATATACCTAGGTATATATACAAATGAATATAGAGGATAGGCCTTAGTATCATGACCAAGGTTCGAAATTTCATATCGTACCAGTGTACCGAGCTTTCTTGGTACGGTATGATACGGCGTACCGAGCGGTACACTTATATATATAGATCTAAAAATATAAAAATCAATATATAAAAATATAAAAACAATATACAAAAATATAAAAATATTAAAAAAAGGTGTACGCAGCCTCGGCGACATCGCCTCCTCCTCTTCTCGTCGCCTTGTCTACGTCATTCAGCGAAGAAGGTGACGAAGACATCGAAGACTGCAGACGTCTCTGGCCTTCGGCGAAGAACGCGATGAAGGCTGCAAACGTCTTCGACCTTCTGTCACGAACTTAGCTGGTTTTGCCTAAGTCGTGCGGCACCCTCGCGCGTCCGTCCGCAAAGGTCAGCCTCCCCGAAGCCTCCAATTGTCCCTTAAGACCAACAAAAGAGAGAACGGGTTAAAGTGAACGCCTCAATCAGGATCCACAAGCAAACATCTCTGAAAAACACTTCATAGACAATGCAAATTACAAACAAACTTTACAAGCTCTGAACAGTTGCACAACAAAGGGTAAAATGGTCCATTACAGACCGAAAAGCTCTCGCGCGTGTCCACATGACACAACCTTTATTTACAAGCCTAAAGAGGCCACCAACCCAACTAAAATGGGACTATTAAGCCTTCGGCCGCCCCTCTATATGTTGTACAAGGCATGAACATGCCAAAAGACACGGACACACATAATCATTACATCCAACATCTTGTTTAGAAGTTTGTCCGTGACATTCTCCCCCACTTATTCCTTCGACGTCCTCGTCGAAGCCTTTGTGAACACTGCAACTCTTCGCCTTTGCTGAGTCTTCAATCTTCTGCTCCAGCTGCAATGCGCCTCTTGGCTCCCAGCTGCTCTCCGCTGCTGTTTTTGAGTAGTCGAACCTTTGATCCGCCATGCTGCTTCAACTAGCCAATGACTCTGACTCTGGTGTGGGGTTGGCTGAGTTGTGTTGATCCTCGTTGATTCCTGTGGATCCACCAAATGAAGGAAAAGACCATCCTTACTGCGCCAGTCTCTCAAAAATTCCACATGCTGCTTGAACTGGGTGGATGCTTGTTGGAGCTTTAACGAGCATCGCCTCGCAAACTTCTGAAGTTTTGGGTCCTTCCTCCACAACATCTGCTCATTGACTCTTCTTTCAGTTAGTTGTTACATCCAAGTAGGTTCGCATCACTTCCGCTTTCGATTGGCATTTCGTTGGGAAATGAAGCGGACAATCTACTCTCAGTAGCACTGATCACCGTTGGTGAGGATTTGACAACTATTGTCTTCCATTCTCTTCAAAGGGTCTTTGAACTTGTGCAGAGCTCCTCTGCTGGATAGATAAGAGAATTGGGGTACTCGGTTTCGCCCATTCTCTTAAGAGTTGAGAAGGCAAAGGTTACTTGACTTCGCCCGCCTCCTCGACGTTGTACTTCATGCATCGAGCTGGTTACTGGCCTTCGTCTGCTCTTTACTCACACTTCTGAAGCACTTGAAGTGTTTGCACTCCTTGCGTTGAGTTAGCTACTGTGATTCACCTTCTCAATGCCATTGAACTTCTGGAATGCAGGAAGTTTTCACCCCAACTTGGAGTAATTCTCTGATAGATGAGGTCACCTCTGGGATTGTACCGTCTTCTCCATCAACCCTGCCGCCTACTCCACTGAGTAGCAAAGTTGCAGCACCGCGTACTGCCTGCTTCGTTCGTTGGTCGTGCACTCTTGCATGACCCGAAATCCTTCACTTACGGCTATCTTGATGAGAAACTTGTTGACACCGGTCTTACGAAGTTTCTTGGCCTCTGCCCTTCAGCCTTGTCTCGGTACTTGGAGATTGCCTCTGCATGCTCTACCTCCTCGGCCCCTTTCACGACCAAGCGCTCTCCCTCCATGAGAGCAAGGGATCAATGACTTGCACGGAAGTCCCGCCTCTGCGGTACCATGGCGCTGCCATGCCCATGGCCCTACTATCCGTCGCCTCGCATCTGCATCCCTTTTCTTCACGATCAATAGATGTCTCTGTGACACTCCTCTGAGTCCACCTCCATTCTCACTGATTCTTGATTTTGGGTAGCTAAGTCCCTCTGGACTCGTCGTCGCTTCCTCGCCCCTTTCGACCTCCTGCTTCAACACCTCTGTGTTCTCCAAGCAGTCTGTTTGGTCGATGGAAAGACAGACTGCAACTCTCATGCATGGCCTCTGCCATCACATTGTAGGGTTTGCACCGATTCTGTTCTCCTTAGCTTCCTTGGTAGCAGCGTTCGCTTACTCGACCTTGTCCTCTGACTTGTCGGGCTCCCTTAAGCGAATATGAGCTCTGGAGTAGTCCAACTCTCCAGCTGCTTCGATCATACCTCTGCATGATCAAGTCCCTCCCATGGGACTCACTGGTACTTGCATTCGAACTTTTCCCTTGGTGGAACACAGCCCCCATATGCTGATGACCAAGGTTTTCATCCGATGCAAAATTCGATGCACGCACGGAAGACCCGCCTCTGCGGTACCATGGCCTTCACTCCTTGAATCCATAGCCCTTCTTGTCGTCGTGTTGTTCACCGAAGTGGAGCTCCCAGTAGCTCCCGAACATACCTCCGTATGATCTATCCCTCACGGGACTAGATTGTGTGTATCGCATTGCCACGAACTATTCCACCACGATCCGCTGCACCATGTCGCCTCCTGGTTGTTAGGATCAAGAGCACTAAGAGGGGGGGTGAATTAGTGCAGCGGAAATCTTTCAGCGATTTAAAAACGAAAGCTGCGTTCGTCCGATAAAAATGATTTTGATGTAAAAGCCGATTCTAAGATTACTCAAGATTAAGCGCAGTTTACGTCTAAGCACAGTTTACGTCTAAATACAGTTTGCGTCTAAACACAGTTTTGCGTCTAAACACAGTTTTACGTCTAAACGCAGTTTTGCGTCTAAACTCAGTTTGCGTCTAAAAGTAGTTTACGTCTAAAACACAGTTTTATGTCCAAACACAGTTTGCGCAGTTTGCGTCTAAACACAGTTTTGCGTCTAAACTCAGTTTACGTCTAAACGCAGTTTTACGTCTAAACGCAGTTTGCGTCTAAACGCAATTTTACGTCTAAACGTAGTTTTACGTTTAAAAGAAGTTTACGTCTAAAACACAGTTTTATGTTTAAACCAAGGTTTGCCGTACCGGACTGTACCGCCCGGTACGGGCGGTACGTACCGGTCCGACAGGCCAGCGGTACGCGGACCAGCCCGTACCGACTGTAGCAGTGTACAGTGCTCGGTACACGTGAGTGTACCGCTCGATACACTTGGGTGTACCGAGCGGTATACCGTACCGTACCGGCACCGAGCTCGGGTCGAAACGCCGGTACGGTACGGTACGGCGAACCTTGGTTTAAACACAGTTTGCGCAGTTTACGTTTAAACGCAGTTTGCGTCTAAACGCAGTTTTATGTCTAAACGTAGTTTGCGTCTAAAACAGTTTCAAAGAGATCTAAACTTAGAAGCTAGTTCATAAAAAGCGCAGAAGACAGTTTTGCAGAATCAAAACACAAACGTAAGCTGATCGTACGAAAAACACAGATTTACGTCTGAATGCATATTCGAAAAGATCAGCACTTAGAACTTGTTCGTAAAGGCGCAGAGAGCAGTAGTTATGTAGGAGGTTTGCAGTAATGATAAGGTACTCGAAATAAAAGCAAACCAGAGATTTAGAGTGGTTCGGTCAGTCTTGACCTACTCCACTTTTGGCTTCCTCCTCCGACGAGGTCACCGACGTCAACTAGCTGCCTTCCTTCAATGGGCGAAGGCCAACTGCCCTTTTACAGTTTCACTCCTTTTGATGGGCTCAGGAGACAACCCTTACAGAACCTTTCTTTCCTCACTTTACAATTCAGAAGCTTAAAGAACAGAAGGAGGAGACTTAAAGGCTTTACAACAATTTTGAGCTCTTAGAATCACAGAAAGAATCAAGATTTCGGTGTAGGTCTATATAATTTCTGTGTTGAATGGGTGGGGTATTTATAGGCCCCAACCCAGTTCAAATTTGGAGCCCAAAACGATTAAATCCCGGAATTCCGGGATCAGGCGGTTGCACCTCCTGACTGGAGAGGTTGCACCGCCTGGCAAAGCTCGGAGACTGAGCCCAGGCGGTTGCACCTCTCTGTCATGGGCGATTGCACCGCCTGAGTTTGGCTCGGAGACTGAGCCCCAGGCGGTGCCACCTCTTGACTGAGGCGATTGCACCTCTCTACCAGAGCTTGAAGACCGAGCTCAGGCGGTGCTACCTCTCTGTCAGGGAGGTTGCACCGCCCAGTCTAGCTCGAAGACTGAGCTCAGGCGGTTGCACCTCCTGGCTGGGGCGGTTGCACCGCCCAGTCTCGCTGGGAGACTTAGCCCAGGCGGTGCCACCTCCTGGCCTAGGCGGTTGCACCTCCTGGTGCAATCAGGGTCTGAATGGTTAGCTCCATTCGGCCCAATTTCAATCTTTTCAGGGGCCCAATTGCCCCAAGATTAAGCTAATGGGATCACCTCCCATTTTCCAACTTAATCAACGTGCTAACTACGATTAAATCTAAGACAATTTCTGCAGCTTTGCTCCGATGCGTCAATCGCTTCTTCCGGCGAACTTCCGTCGATCATCCGATGAACCCTCGGTGATTCTTCTGCGGACTTCCGGCAAACTCCTGGACTTTGCGACGATCCACTTGGCGAGTTCCGACGAGCTTCGCTTGGCAAGCTTCTGGACTTCTCGGATCTGTTCTCGCAGAACCTCCGACGACCGTCCGAACTTCCGTCGAACTCTCGAACTCCCAACGTGATCATGATCTTGACTCCGGCGCAACTCCTGCTGCTTGTCTAACTTTCATCGTAGTTAATCCTGCACACTTATCTCAACACATAGATTAGACAACAAATGACAATTGACTTCATCATCAAAATCCGAGATTCAACACTGGTGACATCTCCATTGCATTCTGATCCCCGTGGAATAAACTCGAATTGTGAACCCTCCATGTGTGGCCTCTGCCAATACATCGCAGGGTCTCTTCCACCTTCGATTTTGTTCGCTCCTTTGGCAATCGACCTTTTTCCACCCACTCTTGGGTCACACCTAGATGAAGCACCGCTCTAGGACAGTCCGTCGCCTAGTAGCTCCCGAAGTCCACTGACTTCGCTGTAATTTGTGCACCATTGCTTGGATCCTGGGCCTCGGCCCCTACCAGCACAATCTCCGCTGCGCACTGCTTCCTTCATAGCAGCTCGAATGGCAACACTGTGGCATATTCTTCAAGAGTACCCGCTTCTACGTCCTCTTGCCCCGTGCTAAGGTCTTCTGAACTCAACTTCGCCTCTGCAAATTGAGTCGCCTTAGTTCCTCCATCAAATGCTCCTCCGAGATAAGGTGCATGTGCCCAGAAGCTCCCTTCGTCTTTGGCAACATGCAAGATGAGTCCACTCCGTCAGAATGAAGGACCCATGGAACAACATGGTCCTGCTCTTGCCTCTGCAAGAGTTCATGTCCTTGACCTCTGTCTAAGAAAAGCACTGTGCCTCTGCTCCATGTTCCAACTTCTCTGCTGGCTCCCTTTATGCGGCTTGGGTACTTCGCCAAGTTACACCCAAGTTGCTCCACTCCTCGTTTTTGCATTGAGTCGATGGTGGCCCTCGCGCCCACCATTCTACGGGTCAGCCCTCCCTTGAGTCTGATCTCCATATCGACTCTAAGTGTGCCTTCATTTAAGTTGCTTCAGGTCGCTCCCCCACTTGATCTCGCAATGCATCCACCAATGCATTCTCTCGAGCGAGATCATGCGGCAACTCCTCGCTGCTTGCTCGGTCCATTGAGCTTCGTGGAGTTGTTGTTTGTGAGGTACTCCTCCTCAACATGTGAAGTCCGTCTCACATGATTCTCCCTCTGGAGTGCCGAGACTTATCCCTCCTGGATAACTGTCCCGTTGGAGCAACAACTCTCTTCGTTTCGGAGACCACCATCCCCTTAGACTACTCCGATCTGCTAAACAAACTGTGCATTGTTCTGCCTCTTGCAAACGCACTTGCTAGATTGCGCCTCCACGTCAATACAGCCACCGCTGCACCCCTCAAGGTCTAGCAACATGCTGAACTCGTTGCACACTTTAGCCTCCTCTGGACGTATCCTTCGCATGCCGAAGAGAAAGTTTCAATGCTCCATGGCGCCGAGTCTCGACCGCCTTGGGATGGCCACGAACATTCCATCGTCCGCATACAAGCCCATGGATGAGTACCGAATTCTTCGAGTTAGCAATTCCCCTCACCTCTGTGAGCTTTGCACAACTCTTTCGGTCGCTGAGCAACTCATTCCACTTTGCATGGTCTCGTCCTTTGCCAAGCGCCACGCTTGCCTTGAGCACCATCAAGTAAAGTTGTCAACGTTGAGCCGTAGCTCAAACTCAGCCATCCCAACCTTTGTGCGCTCCGCATTCTTCCAAGCTTGCCTGTTCTCGTGGTGCCTCTTGCGCGAAGGGTTGGCCATTCCTCTGAATGCCAATGTTAGATGCCCGCTCCTCTGAATGCCAATGTTAGATTCCCGCTCCTCTGAGCGACTCTTTTCCCTACATCTCCATGCCCGTTTTCCCTCAAATGGTCGCGCGTTGCTGACTGCCCTCAACGCAGCCCTGCTAGGTCCCCCACGTTTGCATGTCAAGTGTTTCTATGAGTGCTTGTCCCGCTCTGATACCATCTGTCACGGACTTAGCTGGTTTTGCCTAAGTCGTGCGGCACCCTCGCGCGTCCGTCCGCAAAGGTCAACCTCCCCGAAGCCTCCCATTGTCCCTTAAGACCAACAAAAGAGAGAACGGGTTAAAGTGAACGCCTCAATCAGGATCCACAAGCAAACATCTCCGAAAAACACTTCATAGACAATGCAAATTACAAACAGACTTTACAAGCTCTGAACAGTTGCACAACAAAGGGTAAAATGGTCCATTACAGACCGAAAAGCTCTCGCGCGTGTCCACATGACACAACCTTTATTTACAAGCCTAAAGAGGCCACCAACCCAACTAAAATGGGACTATTAAGCCTTCGGCCGCCCCTTTACATGTTGTACAAGGCATGAACATGCCAAAAGACACGGACACACATAAGCATTACATCCAACATCTTGTTTAGAAGTTTGTCCGTGACACTTCAGCGAAGAACATAGCGAAGAAGAAGGCCGCAGAGTCATAGACGAGGCAATGAAAGAGACCACCTCTTCCGCTGCTCTAGTCACCGCCTCTCCTGATCCCCGCGCCTCTAGATCCTCCTCTTTATGAATCTCCTCATCGTTACCTCCTGGATCGAGATTGTTGAGGGACGTGACACCGGATCGAGATCGAGAAAGGATGTGGAAACAAGTTCACGTCGAGGTTCTCCCAATTCTCCCTCTTCTTCGAACGCACTTTCCTTCTTCCTTCTTCAATGCTTCTCCCTTAGCCTCGCCGCAGCCAGGCTGATACCGTCCGAAATAACCCCGTATCGAACTCGAGCAGACCCCCATAGTGGGCAGTTCGCATACCGATTCACGGGCGGACTGGTACGTACCGCCTGATACGGGCAGTACGATTCGAAATCGCAAACCTTGATCATAATAAGCTTGCTCCTTTGAGATCTAGCTGACCAAGGTTTAAGTCAACCTTTTTACTTGTAGGAATAAGACTGTATATATTGATCCTTTCAAGACCTGCATTATTAGTAGTCATGCATTAGATAACCCATTTATGTTTATACTTCTATATATATATCAGATATGTATATATATTCTTACACATGATATATTTGTAAGAATATATATACATATATGACATATATAAAGCTTTTTCAATGCATTAGACAACCTTACCACAGAGTGACTGAAGCTTTTTCAACTCATTCCTCCTAGTCAAGAAAGGGGAGGGTTGATCAAGCCCACCTCGCCAATGCCAAGTAGTAATAAATTTTTATTTTTCTATTATTGTCGTTCTGTCATTATTTTCAGTTGATGATTTAGGAAGTTTTTATAGTCTTTTCTAAGCCCACTTGGTGTTCTAAAGCCCCATTATACTCTAGTATAAAACAAAAAATTTTAATTTTGAGATTCACATTTCAGAATAGTAAAGATTACTTTTGGTAAGATTTTGTAGGATAACAAGACTAACTTCCCTCCCACAAAGTCGTAGTAAACATAAGTGCTTGTCAAGCCTAAAGCTCATGCTTGGATGTTCTTTCTATAAAAAATTGTTATCTTGGTAGTTATATTTTCTAATTGACAACTTGGACGGCATATTCGCCTGAAATTGGAAAAATGCTTGACAGCGGAATCACGTCTAACATATGTGTCTGTGTGCCTACATACATAATGGGAGAATTAAGGATGTGATCTCATGGTGCAACCTAGATAATGTCTAATGTTCATCTCAACTGTCCATGCTTGGGGAGAGGTCAAAAAGCATCCAAGAGTCACTCATACAGATATCCTTTTCCTAATAGTGTACAGTTAGGACAATTTAAGTTCCAATGGAACAGAAGTTTTTTAACTCAAATGCACATACAAGAAACAAGTATATGAATGTTATAATCATAGTTCCAAAATCACTGTTACATGAGAGTTATTTACTTCTTTCTACAATCCCAAAGTCTTGTTAGAGATGTGCTCTTCTGCAACAGTAGCCCTAAGGTCCATAATCACCATGATTCCCTATAAACACCACTCGATATCTTAGGTGCCTCCTCCATTTCAAATTCTCAATCACCCTCATTCTGTTGTTGGTGCCTATGCTGTGGTCTTCTCACTTCTCCGGTCTCCAAGGTCACTACACATGTACAAGCAAGCTCTACTATGACGACGGAACAGGAATCATCTCACACCACCACCACTGGCTATGTTATACTTCACCATTATGGTGCCCTTTTTCTAACAAGTATAACTCAACTTGAATAACTGGGAAACCAAGGAACCAAATTGGTCCACAAATTCACTGAGACAGTAATAGTTCTTAGTTTTGCTCAAGGGAAAACTCAACCTGGTTCAGACTCCAGTAAAACTTGGTAGCAACCAGTTGACTAGACCTTGAACACCCTTAGTTAATACAAAAAGAGGGGTTCATAGAGCATGACAGTGTTCTGAAAAATTTTCAGCCATAACAAAAAACGATCAATAAACTCAATCATGAAAGACTAGCAACTTCAAGAATTTGCTAGTTTAGACTTTAGACAACAAATAAATATTTGACCAGTATACAAGCACAAAAAAGAGGGAATGTCAAAAGCTTCATAAATTAAGAGACAGCACAGCACTTGCATGCTTATTGTAAAAAAATGAACTTACCAGCAAAAGACGGTTCAAAATTAATGGACCAACAAATTGAGATGCATCATTACCAATCTGAGCCAAGTAGAAGAAAAAAAGTTATCCAAGAAGAATCATGAAATATATAAAGACTGCCATACAAAGAGTCGGAAATTTGCAAAATGTGGTTTCCATTTTATTCTCCATCAACTTGGTTCACTGCTACTTTATGAATCGATCACTAGTTGAAAGTAATTGGACTACCGCCATAAATCAACAATTATCATATATCAAAAATGTTTCTTGTCCCTGAATAAATTCATACCTAATCAAAATTAAGTTCATTTATTAGACACAATCCAGCTAAATAGATTTCTAATTATTGACCCTAGGTAAGGGGAAAGATGCATCTGGGCTACTTTTAACAATGAATGCTCACTGCTGAATACTGATCACATGGCCAACTCATGCATCAAGTCAAACTCACATTAGCATAAGTATTGTTTGCAATAGGGAAAATGTATACTAGAATCGAGTTTCTACATATTGAAGCAGTAACCTTAAAGGAGCTTCATCTTATAATTTTTAACTGAATTCTAACTCAAACAAGCATCAATCTTATTATTGTAGTCCTACTGATAGTATGCAAGTATATGTCTGGCAACAAATTGGCAATTTCTTTCTAATTTACAAGATATCTTCAGGTAATACAGTTAGTGGCACTGCAGGAGAGAAGCTGATGTAGGGAAAAAAAATTTTACTCTTGGAAAACTAATATATAGCTTTCATCAGAAAACTCCATAGGAAAGAGGAAGCACGGCAATTAAATTACCAAGATACTCTGACCACAAGTCAAGACTTATCTAAATAGAATCCTTTTCTTTCTGTCATTTTCTGTATTGCTGAGAGAAAATTAATTATGATCAAATAGAGATATGAACCATCTCATCTGGATAAAACTTTAAACAGACCTAAAATTCATATAATGTTCAAGGCTACAAGCATTATCGACTAATCCGTCATGTCACCTAAGCTTATTATTTGACATCTCTAAATGCAGGGATCCTTTTCTTTCCCATTATTAAAAAAAAGCGAATAATCTGTGCTTGAAAATTTAAAGAAAAGGTTTTGCAGCATAAGTGCCATGAATTGTTGGAATTGCCGGAAACATTAAACAAAATATTTATTATTATCTGATAACAGGAACTTTCACATAAAAGATAACAAAAAGCTTTGTTGTTACCAAGTCAATTGCAATGTTCTTATTTCTATTTTAAGTTCAAGTGAAAGAGAAGAACTCAATCAAAAGAGACACCACAGAACGATAACAAAAACTTTCATTTATTACCTTGAAAAAGCCACCAAGCCAAAATCTGTAGAGAAAGTAAAAAAGTGACTGAAGTGTTTGAAAAATAGAACAAAAAGGTCATCTACAGGGTATAAAATCAAAAAACGGATGTCTCCAAGAAATATGAAAATTCAACCAGTTAGTAGTTTATACCTTCCCCCAAGGCTGCGGTGCAATGCTCTCAACAGCCAAGGTTTGGGTTTCCTAGATTCCTCAGCCCAACATTGCTGAAACCTGAAACAAGAGAGCATTACAAGGATACGAAAAGAGAGACATTATGAGAAACTAGCCACGGAGACTGGGGATGCAAACCTGCTATTCAGTATTTCTGTCTGGTCCCATGAATCTAATTTCCAAATATCTTTCTCAGTGATGGGCCTCTTAAAGCCTTGTTGCATGAGAGGAGTCATCCATGAAAAGAATATTCCTAGGGTAAAAGCAGTAAGTGAGCATCCAAGAGCGTCCAAGATACCACTATCAAGATTCAAGACATTACATAAAGAATCAGTTTTCTATAGATACTCACTGGAAAGTATGTTGGCCTTCCTCTCAGGACAAATCTGCTCCCCTCCAGGAAGTGGTTCATAGTCCATGTCATCAATCAATGCCTCAGTTCTAATTGGAGTATAGCCAGGATAAGGATCCAAACTAGGAACATAGACCAGCAAAAGGATACCAAACAAAAACTGCATCGCAAAAAAAAAGAATGTCCTAAGTAAAATTCATGTCCTTGAACACAAAAATAGATCTATTTAAAGCTCAGTTCCACCATGCCAATAGATGCACTGAAGAGCTGACATTGTGAACAAAGGATTATCAAGTGTTATTATCATGTGCCCTAAACACTTCAAAGATGAGATGTCATCCTTCAAAGACCATTATCGAGTGTAAGCATCGCATGCATTAAAACACTTCTAAGATGATATTTCATCCTTCAAAGATAATTTTAACTAATTTAAAACAGAATTTATATGACATATTAGTAAGATAAATGAAGAAAAATATAAATACCTGGGACACGATCTCACTGGTGTACAGGTAAAAGATCGATCTGCAGAAAATAAAAATAACATAAATGATTCTCTAGTTCTAAAATGTAAAGTATTATAGTCAGATAATGCAAGTCATGCATAGAAATTGTAAACCAATGAGGATCAACTTCCACATGTACTAGACATTGTAAAACCATTTGAAAGCTATAATTGGTTTTGAGTAGGATCAATATACTCTCAGGATTTAAAAGCTTTAGATGTCTATAACAATTGGTTCCCTTTACATGCTTGCATACAGCAACAAAGAAAATAATCAATCAGTTAAAAAGTAACAAAAATGAATATTCAAGCAACTTACTTGTCATAGTATTGTCTCACAGAGAGAACAAGTTTGCACATAGAAATTTCACCAACCAGTACATAGACAACTATGAAACGGATATACCACCGAAACTCGTGAATATAAATCTTCGTCTCCAGTACTATCATCACAAACATGCAGCACCAAGCAACAGCCTCGATGAGCAGTGAAAGTACCTGCAAGAAGTTCATAAATTATAATTAACTTGTAAATTCAGATACCTCGTGCTGCAAAATCAAAATCAGTAAAAAATGGATCATAAGAGGAAAAGTCCAGAACCAACTGGTGAAGAAGCTCCTCTAGATAGTGACACTTCAAATGACATGAATGCAGAGGCTTCTGAAAGATTAAAAGAGGATGCTCATGAAGTAAGATGCACGCTAACACTTATGGAGGAAATTATTTGTCTACTTTTTTTCTTAGAAGGTGAGAGTGATAAAAACCTAGTTTACCAGTGTGAGAAGTACTATGATTGATGTAATCGACCCTTTTATATATATATATATATATATATATATATATATATATATATATATATATATATATATATATATAAAATCTTAAAGAGTATCTTCTAGCATCCCAATTTAAAGCTGTTCAGCGACATGCTGCAAGCAAAATTACAACCACTGAAACCATATAGATTAAGTGCATATGATGAAGTTTGTCACACTGATCAGGGAGAAAAATCACTCCAACAAAATCCGTAAGCCCATTTTAGCATGCAAGGCACAGTATTATAGGTAATGAGTTGTTATAAAACAAGACTAATTACGAGACTGGGTAAGCACTCACCTCAAAGGGAGCCTGACCTGTGTGTCCATCCAAGTTTGTGATCGAAAAGCCCATTACCATCCTAAACAACGGCTCCGCTGTGCAGTACGCAGCAACCAGGCCCAACAAATAATTATAATATGGAGACCTCAGACAGTATCGCCGGACGGTGAGATCCCTCTTGGTCCTCCATATTCGATAGAAACAGACACCAAAAAGGGCCAAATGAGAGATGCAAACGACCAAGCTCTCCATGCCACAGGGTGTGTACGCACCAAATGCGTTTTCAACCACCTTCGCCCAAGCTCCATTCTTCTCTGGCTGGCAGTACCAGACCAGCGGCTTGAAACCCATGGCTTCCAAGAACCTCAAACCGCAACTCCTTCACTGAGCAGACCTCAAATAGCAACTCCAAGAATCAATCAACTGAATGCACAAAATAGGCCCATAAGAGTCGCGTCAACGAACCAAACCCTCTGAAAAAGCGGGCTTAAGGAAAGGAAAATCTCTCTCTCTCTCTCTCTCTCTCTCTCTCTCTCTCTCAGTCTCTCAGATATACAAGAAAAACTCAGATTCTTGAAAAGAAAACCGTTATTGCACTAAAAAGCGGACACAAGAACTGGGAAAAAAGAAATCATCTTGCCTGCAAAGATATACAAGAAGAATATCAACTTCTTGAGATGGCCCCAACTTTTTTCACACTAAAAAGCGGACACACCAAAAGGATAAAAGAATCCATCTTGGCCTTAAAGACATACACGAAAAAGTCAAATTGGTGAAAAGCTTATCCAGGAGAACCTGACCAGAGCCACACAAACTCCGGAAACAGAATCTGCCAAACGCAAAAAAGGATTGTTTCCTCGTCTCTTTCAAGAAACAAAAACGAAAAAAAAAGAAGAACAGCGTAGAAACAAGAGCAATAAGTGGAACTGAAGCGACCAGATCTCGCACAACTTTCGAGACGGAGATTGTGCACCAACTCAAAAAAGAAGAATCGGTAGGACAAAATCCAGAGTCCGGGGCGGAAGACGACTCAATACCTACAGGGGAAGGTAGGCGGGATGGACGGCCGGCCGGCCGGTGGTGGGCATCAATCCCGTGTGCCTTTGGTGGGGAACGTCCTCGCCTTCTTTATCATTACACCGGGTGCGGTGAAACAGAGGTTCCCTGCTTCCGAAATCCTTTTAATGGTTCTCTTTCCCTGGAGGCGGCAGCGATCGACGATGGCGGGCACCCGGCGGAGGTAAGCGCTTACGAGTTTCGAGAGAGGAGACGGCGACGTCGTCGACCGCTTGTCGCTTCCCTTACGCTCTTATGAGGCAACGATGAATGATGAACGATAACTGATCATGATCATGGTGATGATAGATGATATGGCCAGATCAAACATCAGCATCGAACGAATTATTGATTACAACGTAGACTCGATTATCGAACCACCCGTCTTCGTACCTGGTGGGGCCAGCGTTATCTACAATAACAAGCCGAGTAGCGGTAAGTTAGTAGTATTATACGGACTACGTTTGTCTACTATCTTTCAATCTCTACATTTTTGTTCATGTGTATTATTTCATATGCTAGCATTGTCATTACTTGCATGACAGCAAACCTTCCAAATGTGCCTCAGAAACATGTCCCCCAGTGACCGAAGCTAAGCCTAGAAAGAGATTTCAATGAGTCATAAGGGTTAGATAGCCAAAAAAGAAAAAAAAAATCAACCAAATGTGGAAAATCCAATAATTGACGATTTTGATTCATTTATTATATTTGTTATGCTATTAAATTAGAGAAAATACTATAATGATATTTCAAAACAGTTTTAATATTTTTTTTATAATTTATATAAATTATATATTATTGTATTTATTGACATGATATGAAGTGGAATGAATGAGTGAATGAATGACAAGAATTATAATTGGCCACCAATTTGGCTTTCAAGTACAAGTTGCATCGCTTCAGTACTCACCCGTGCTTGGTGGCCTTGCACAGTGAGCCCAGCATCGGACCACAGGAGGTTTGATTCCTGCAACCGCCTCTTCTCCAATAAGAAGGCTTCCTTGTGCTTCCGCCATTATCCTTTCTTTCACTACTGTGGTTGGCGTGGCATTTCATCGAACACCGAGTGGGCTGAACATGACAACAAAACGCAGCAGGAATCCCCACATTTGACGGCCTCTGAGACGGGGGGGGGGGACTTCCGATGCTTTTGCCCTCTGCCGATCTATCTCTGTGGCTGGTCACCAGAGAAAATATAGCCAAAGCTGTAGGATATTATGTATCCGTCTAAGTTAGTGATTTTTGAGTCTAATGTAGATGCTGTTGTGGTTATTCTCAATTAGTGGATCATTAGCATAATGATGTTGAAATTATAAATGATATTGATATTTTCAAAAATAGTTATATAAATTAGTAATATGTATATTTATTTAATCCTTTTAAATTTAAGACTAGTGAAAGTATTAAAGGGTATTTTAGATATTTTAAAATTAATATGATTAATAGAAGGAGATTACTATTATTTACAATCCTTTTAGTGTTGTTTAAAATCCCATGTTAAGAACTTTTGAATAATTCTAAGTTATCCCTTCGTAAATAAACACATATATATCCTCAATTTATAACTTAATTTTGATACAATATTTTTACCTTTTACCTACCATCCTTTTCTTTTTATTTTTCCCCTTCTCTTCCTCCACATCTTCCTTTTTTTTTTAATCACCGATAAATGATGAAATGAAATGAACTAAAGATCAAAAAAGAAGAAAGTAAAAAATATTTTTGATATTTATTATAATAATTTAACATTTTTATTATTATATATATTTTATAATAATCCAGAAGACATCATCTTCTAGGTCAGTTAAAATGTTAAATTCTGGACCTTTGTAAATTATGGTAGATGCATCAACGAAAGCTATCGAGAAAAAAGAATGTGTAAAAATGAAATAAGAGAGGATGTAAATAGTAAAATATTATTATTTTTAAATATTTTAAGGGATCATGAATAATAAGGGTGTTGTAAATAGTAAAAATAGGGCTGTAAATAGTTATAGTTATATATATATATATATATATATATATATATATATATATATATATATCAAACTTTGGATGAACAAAATATGTTATGAATAAGTCTTTTCCTAAATAGACAAACAAATATTCAATAGATATTTTACTATACTATTTATTATCCCCAAGTTTTGTATCATTGGAGATAGCACATTGAATTGGCAGAAGGTTGAGCCGATCTAAGCAACATGAGGTAACATTAATTTTGAGCTAACTTGTATTGCAATATTTTATGTTTTGAGGGTCTTAAATAATGTGACCATCAGAGATACCTGCTTTCTTGTCTGATCACCCATTTGATTGATTTGATCCGTCTACCAATGATGATTATTATTATTATTAAAGATTTTAATATGCTGATGCTAGACAACATTGAGTCATACAAATGTGTCCAAAGTAAAGTTATAGCTGGCAAAATAAGACAGACTAGAAAAAAAAAAGGTGTATTCTCACAATGTGTGTTTTCATGTTTGGCCTAAGGAAGATATATTTCACATTTAACCTAAGAGAGAACATCTTCCAAAATATTTTCATACTTAAGCACGTTTCAAACATATTTTCATATTTGGCCTAAGGAAGATATTTTAGACACATTTTTATACTTAACTGAGAGAGACATCTCGGATGCATTTTTAAAAACCTAGCCTGAGAAAAATATCTTGGGCTAAGCATAAAAAATGAGTATATTTTTACGCTTGGCCTGAGGAAGAAGAGTTTACTTAATACAAAAGTTTGCCATCTCAATGGATCAGACACATCAGGCGGAAACCTTCTGATGTGGCTGCTGTAGGCATTTTCTCTCTCCGAAAGAAAAACAGCCAGGAAATGGCAAACAAAGAGGCAATTGTTATTGAGCTGATCAATGTATGAAAACACTTCAATTTGTCTACTGCATACCTGGTGAACACTTGAACAATACACCAAAAGAATGAGAGGAGGAGGAGAAAGAGTAGAATCACTCGAAATACTCCCATTGTGTTGTTGTTGGTGGATCAAATGTCTCCCACTTTGTTGTCACTACCACTGGCTTCAATTTGGTGTTGGAAACTTTCAGCACATCCAGTGTTTCAACACATTTTTGTACTCTTTTAGCCTGGAGAATAACACACAACATTAGTGTGGTTCAATATAGAATTGAAAACTATATTCAAGAGAATTAATCTGGAAAGACAAATATCAAACTTGTATAATAACATGAGAAAGTCCATTAAGTTGTCAAGAACCAGAAATCCGCCTTTTCTTTTAGCTCAAAGTGATTAAAGAAGAACAGCACCAAACTTCCGTTTTCATGAACCACAGCCCTACTGATGTCTTTCAGATCTCATCAAAGAAAAAATGACAAACCGACAGCACCAGAGATTGCATCGACTGTTTTGTTTTTTAGAAGAAAATGTTTTGACAGCTCAAAACTGGTTCTGACTATTTCTAACAACGGATGTTGTGAACAATAAACTATAATATATAGATAGTATAGTGCAGAATTTACTATGCCATAAAGTTTATTCTATTTTAAAAATAACTCTACTTCCAGTTGGAAGCTCCATTAATCTGCATAGATTCATATCTCATCTAACACTAACTCTTTCTTCCATTCAATTGCATATTCACTGACTAAATAATGCAGAAAATTTCTAATCAGAATTTGAATAGTCCATAATGAACACAAGGATAATATGATATCTGAAAATTCTTATTCCACAAGCATGCTGGCTTTCGACCTGCTATCAGCGTATGACATGGGTTTACTCAGATAACATGATTCCTGGGTTTATACTATATTTTTTTGTGGAAAGGGTTTATAATATATACCAAGCACAGGCAAGCAACATGAGATCAGAGAACTGATTGAACTATTTATATATATATATATATATATATATAACAACATGAAATCAAAGAAGATACAGATTGGACAAATTCTATATATACAAGACATTACACCTCTTACTATATTGATATTTGAAATTTTGAACTACACAGAAATAAAATAAGAAATAATTCCGTATACCCAAACCTGCAGATTTCTTTGGGAAGAAGCATCTCCCTCAGCGGAAATGCTATCCAGTCTAATAGCTTGTCTCATGAGCAACTCTATTAATGTTGTGATCTGTACTTCAGCAACTTTATTTCCATTTCTAATATATTTCTCCATGGTAGTAACCTAGCACAAAAGTTTTAAGAAAAATAGAAGCATGTAAGTCAAAGACAATACTGTTGAAAAAAACGATCAAACTATTTGAAATTTGTAGCAGCAGTAATAAATAACTAAAACAAATCTATTCTTTTACATACACATTAATGTTCTGTGAAGGCAATTAAAAGGTCACTTCTACAGTTGCATAGTCAAGCAATCAATGGATAATGACCATTTTGAAATTATCATTTTCACACAAAAAAAAAGGTGGGCGCGAGTTATGTTCTATACATACATTTTCTATTATTATCAGCTCATGGAAAATCATTTAGGTTGCTGTAGGACACTGCAAAAGATGTATCTTTAGCAGATGAGTTCTATACATAATACACTTAAGAATTTCACCTAACTTCAATTATAAGATTTCTGCAGCAACATTATAATAATATCAAGTAGAAGATTACTCTTGCATGTCCTAGTACATAACACAAAGTTCCAAGGGATGAGGTTGTTGCACCTGATCTGCCAATTTGTCAACATCTAGTGAAATGGTGGAGATGGCTCGGTGGGCCCTTTGCATCCTTGCATTCTTGCGCATCTCAGTATATCTTCTCTCCAAGCTTGTCGAGTCCTCAACCAATACAATCTTAGACCGGTTCTTCACACCACATGCATCAAGGTACTCGCTGTCGCCTCTCTGCTTCCCTTTGTAAAGCAGCCTCTGCTCGGCAGGCTGCAACCCTGAATCGGCCATCAGAAGCTTCTTCAATTCTCCTACAGTAGAAGAGATCAGATAGTTAGAGAATTACTAAGAAGACTCACAATTTAGTACTTAACTACCACAATCAACTGTCACCTTTATATTAAATTAAGTGGGGCATAGGCAAACTGTCGGTGGACTGCACCATTGGTCCAATAAATTTAGGATGTTGGATCAACAGAATCCAATAATTTCAATGGCTCACGCAACAAAGAAATTGCTGCCCATTTGAAAATTGCTGGTTTGGGAATCTAATTACATAATTAATTCCAAGTTGACTACTGGATTGAATATTAAAGTGACAAAGCAATCTCAAGTTCCAGCTGTGTAGAATCCCAACGAAAGATGGGAACCTGTGACCTCCAACCATTATTTCTAAGAGTTTGTTGAACTTATCGAGTAACAAGCGAACAATGTTTTCGATTCTTGGAAGAACTATGCCGTTTGTACTGTGAAAGAGGAGATTGAAAACGACAAATTTAAAGGAACTAGGAGAAATAATCTGCAACGGACAAGAAGGGAAAAAAAAAGAGACTATAACTTTAATCCCTTCTATAGCCTTTCCAGCTAATTGATCGACCAATTTTGATCGCTTCACACAATTACTGACCCCGAATTGGAAATGCTTGGAAGCGAGAACGAAATCAAACGACAAGAGAAGCACCAAAGAAGAAGCTAGCTTGACATCAGGATTCACTCGCGAACAGCGTCGACAACGATAAGGAACTAATTAGTATAGCAAATCGAAGTAGAAAAGAGGAGGAAACTTACCGAAGGTGGCGACGGAGGAGACGGAGACCTCGTATCTGGCAGCGCCATACGAGATTCGGACACGCACCTGCGGCGGCGGCGGTCTCCCGGGGACCGGAGCCCGCTGCTGGACCAGCAAACCTCCCGGCCTCATCTCCCACCCCGCCGCCTCCCCCCACATTTCCTCTGCCGACCCCCCACTCGACCCCCCTTCCGAGCCCGAACGCCGCATCATCTCCGCCGCCACCTCCGCCGCCCGCGTCTCCCTCCCTCTTCCGGCTCGGCGAGACTTAGCTACCGACAATTTAGAGGCGGTCGGAGGTCTTTTATACCTGCCGGAATCGGAATCGCAGGATCCAGCGCACCCACCCTATGGAGACGCGGCACGTGTCCATACAGCTCACATTGGCCCACCGACAGCCGTCTGGGTGCAGTGTCGGCTGTTTTCGTCGAGGAATATGTTTACCTACCCGCTGAAATCTACCCTAACATTTACCTGTTATTCGATTGCTATATACACGGGGCCATTTCTATCAACCAGTAACGAATCACGGTTATTTTGAAGTTAGTATAGATGGGTAAATGGTTCTTAAAAATTGCAGTTTTTGAATTCCAGGGACTGTTATCATTTAATGAATTAATTATTTTTAGGCGCATATTAAAACCATAATAAAATTGTAGTAATTGTTTGAAACTTGGCAAATGCATTCATTGCATTCGGGAAAGGGTTTTGAGTCGGATTTTAAAGTTCCTAAAACCCTAATTTAGGTTAATTTGAGTCCATATCAATGTGTATAGATATCTCCTCGAGAGGCTGGCTACCTTCATCACAAGCATAGTCAAAGTTCTGACCACAGTTCGTGCCACACAGTCAAAGGAAATGCCATGCTGGGACAGATACTACAGGGAGAGAGGTAACACAAGAAGGCTGATGTGATGGGGTTTCACCATGCGGCCTCAGCCAAAGCCTTCGGTTCTTTGCATCGGTCGATCAGATTGGGCAAACCTACAACACAAAGATGATAGGTTGTTTTAGATGATGACCGTACAACTCGAGGAAGAAACAGCTTGTGTTACCTACCTCTCTTCGTCACTGCTTTGGCTCAGGCTTTTGTTGTACTCTGTCTTCAGGTGGGCGGCAATGGAGGAGGCAGCGGCACGCGTCGCTTGGGCTTCCCTGTCTCACGTCTTTTGACCAACGTGCACAGGGATCAGAGAGGCTGTGTGACACAGGAGAAGTCTGGGGTTCAGCAGTCTTACCCGAGAATGCCGAGCTCCACCGTCGCTTTGTATTGGATGGGGATCTCCATGAGAGCAGCGAGGGCAAAGGCTGCTTCCTTCTCCGCTGCGTTTGCATTGCTCCCCATGATATCAGTGAAGTTAACGAACTGCATCGTACGTGCGACAGAAGCTGAAGACCAGTACAGCATGTTGAGTCTTGGAATAGCTGCAAGAAGAAGAAGAAGAATACCTGGAAATTGTCGAAATCACGCGCTGGGATCCTGTCGTCAAACTTCCTCATGTCATCCCATGGTCCGTCGCCAACTCCAACAAGCACAATCGATAATGGATAAGCACTGTCAGCTTTAGAGATGAGCTATCATGAACTGCACCAGCGTGCAACTTCGATCATGTAATATGTACACACGTACCTTGCCCTCACGATTGACTCGATTGTTTCCGGTTCTTTGTTGGGGTCTCTGGAGACCTTCACAGCAGAGGGAGGCAGGTGTTCAAAGCTCGATCGAGAAACAAGGGACGGAAAGCAGGGGAGAGCAGAACCTGGCCGTCTGCAATGATGACCAGCACATGATATTGCCCGCCACTGCTCTCGGCAATGTCGACAGCGGTCTCCACGATCGGTGCAAAGGAAGTAGGCCCTTCACGAACCAGATCGTATGTGCGGATTACCCTATTCCCACAACACGAACAGCAAGCGGAGAATTTAAGAGGCATACCTGATAATTTTAAGTGTGGCACAATCTCCCTGTAGCAATGCAAGACTTCGTCGAATCCATGGCAGGGCGAACGATCACTGCGGAAGCTGAACACCCCTTGATCCTTGGTGGTCGCTGGAAGAAGAAGAAGAAGAAGTAGGGAAATATCACATCCAAACCAAGCGACAGCAGCAGAGGAGGAGGAGGAGGAGGAGGAGGCCATACAATCGCCGAATCCGAAGCAAGGAATCAGGTCGTCTTCATCGAACGAGGCCAAAACCTTCCCAATAATGGAGATCGCTTGCTGGTAAGGATTCAACCGGTGGTTGCTGATGTTGTGCAAGCTCAGGTCGTGGAAGGAACGTTTGCCTTGGAAGAAATGAGCAGCGTCGTTAGCGGGATCGAACAGGAAGAACACCATGTTTCCGGGCTGCGTCACACAAACCTGTCCACTCGTTGCTTCTGGTGAAATCAATCCCCAGTATGAGGTTCGATGACTCCAGACCTGCGTCTCTCAAGGCATCGGCGACCTGAGCAATCAACGCCCGTGGAAGAACAGATCAAATCCGCCGTGTTGACAGTAACAGGAGCGCAAGCAAGGACCAAGGAGATCCTGCAAGATCTACATCATGACACCCAACCTGTTCGATTGAGGTGTAGTTGTCAGGGATGTAGGCGTATTTCTGCCTCCGTCGACTCCTCTTGGAAGCTTCATCTTCGGTCGTCGGCTGCTCGTCCTCGTCCAGGAAGCTGGGCCGGCATCCTAGAAACCGAGCCACCACGTTGCCCATGTCACTGTTACACAGAAGATATAGGGAGGAAGAAAGAGAGAGATGGGGTTTCTAATACTAAGACTCCAAGCTGGTGGAGTGTACTCGTTAGGGTTGGATAAAATGATGGAGATTGCTTGATCTGTAGGACTGGTACAATAGATTAGAGATCTCAAAGAAGAGAGAGGAGGAAGAGAGAAAAAGTTTGATTCCATTCTTCTCATACAATCTATGGATGAACTACAGTTACATTACATTTTCATTGTTTTCATATACAACCCCACCAATTGAGTCTTTCATTCAATCTATGAAAAGTGTAATATATGTATGTCCCATATAAGTTTTCTAACCATTGCTATAGCTAATTTATTATCATAAAATATTTCTTGCTGTTCTTCAATATTTTTTGAGAATTTTACTTAGATTATATGAGAAGTAGTCAGTCATACATGCTGAAATATACCTTACTTTTGCAAAAATATTGTGCTACAAGAAAATAATACTTGCAAAAAATATATAAACATAATAAAAAATACTCTTTGCTGTAATAAAAAAAAAGAAGCAAAGTAATCTTTTGTCATCAATTTTGGTTCTTTTTATTTTTTTTCGTCAAACCGTATGGCATTATAATCACTTTATAGAACCATTTGAAATCAGTAATCACTATATACACTACTTCAACCCACAAGATGTTAGGTAAACCCATTTCATCAAGCATAGATCTTATTATTTTCATTAATGCTTGATTTTTTTTATGTTGAGGTCTATTGAAAAATCTAAATTATCTTTTAATCTATTCATTTTCACAAAACTTACTGTTATAATCTCTAACAATCTATATTGATCAATATGCTTTTCGACAAGATATTTAAACTTTCACCTCATGAAATAAACCTAATTTTTATCTTTTCCGCGGAAATGATTGATGTTTTGAATGTTCATACTCTTTTTTTTTTTATGAGAGAAAGTTGATTTATATTCTTCTAGTAATGTCTTTTGTGTATCCGAGGAAAAATGGATAGCTTGTATTCACTATTTAATTAGCATTAAAATACATCATTTATTCGTATTGTTGTAGATGATAGGTAGATGCTCATCTTTGTAGAGGAAACTTCTTGTGTTCTTCTCGTAGTGCTCTCACCTTTATTTATGCGGAGAATAAATCTCTTTCCAGAAGCAGTGGCCTGTTAGAACATGGAGGTCATCACGCAGCTCTGGGAGGGAGAGATGTATGTGGACTAGGAATGACATGGGAGCTTCAGCGAGCAGCTTCTCGGTTGCATATATTCTTCCACTTTAAAGCTTTGCCAAAGAGTCTTCAAAAGCGATGAGCATTCTCTGTACCATCGATTGCACTGCTCTCTCTCTCTCTCTCTCTCTCTCTCTCTTGTTCCAGTCGGTGATGATGACAACTGCAACCATAGTTATCCGAACTGAATCGGGAAGCAATTCGATTAATTATATATTATTTATGTAATTAATTATCTTTAGTATATCGATCTTTATACTTTTAAAAATTACATCGGGATTATCCTCCGAAAAATAACGTTAAAACAAGGTTTAAAAGGTAATTTCACAATGCTATTATCATCGATATTAATTTTTTTTTTACTTATGTGAAAACATTTTTCTTTTTCGATTTCATACTCTCCTCCATTTTCGACGAATAAGAAAGAGATAGTGAACTAAAGGCCTCTTTCTCTCTCTCACACTCACTCTCCTCTCTCTTTTCTCTTCTCCAACACAAACGCAACGTTGGTATCATCCATTCCAACCCTCTCTCTCTCTCTCTCTCTCTGCGCGTTACGGGGTAAAACAACACAGAAAAAGCTTTAAGTGCAGTGCTCACGGATCAGATCTCCCGTTGACGGACCCAATCGGTGTCGGCAACCACCACCACCGCCACGCCCACCGTACATGAGATCACGTCAATTCAACGTGATCTCATGTACGAAGATTCTACCAAAGAAATAGACACGTTGTTCAAAATAAATTAAATTATAAAAACTCCAACATAATCTTTAAAAATCGAGATAAGGCGATGAAAGATTGGATCGTACAGTCTTAAGTCCAAATCATATCTTTGTTATTTACCCTTTATAAAATTAAACAAGTCAACTAAGATCTTTTATTTTATTACAATAACCCATAATAAAAATATTAGTTCTTATCGTTGAAGAAGAAGAAGAAGAAGAAGAAGTGCCCAAAAATATTATAAAATTACATGAGATAATATTACCTAATCTTTAGGTTGAATTGAAAATTCAGCAGAAACTTCGGATGCAAGCATAAGAGAGATAAGGAGACGAACTCGAAAGCCTATTCTATGCGAAGAACATCCTCAACATGTAAGATTTTATCCATCAATGGACGCAATTGACGCTTTCTCCGAGTCATCAAAGGCAATGAACATGGAGTTCCCAAGTACGTTGCCAACTTGCATGGTGTGTAGGACACGCATATGACCATGTCTTCTAAATGACATATACCAATCCTAGATTGCTCACCACTAAAGAACATAACTCTTTGACCTTTTGGTCCGTGTAAGGTATGTCTGCAAGCAATCGCATTACTCTTGTGGAAGAGTCAAGTTTGTCTAGCTGTGGATACTTTTGCTCTGCCTCCTTTTTCCCTCGAGGAGACATGTTATATGTTCGATGCTGATCTGCAACTACACGAGCTGGTAATTCAATGCAAAGAGTATGGCATATTCCACACGGATCAAAGTTAAGATAGACATCAACAATATGCACAGTATTCTGTGTGATGTGTTTCAGAGGCTCTTTTCCAACCATCATGCGGAAGTACTGCTGCTTATAAAGACTTCCACTGGCCTCTAATGTAATGTCCTATTTTGATAAGAATAGTCAAAGTTATGCTTCACCTGCCTCCTTGATAGCATAAAAGCTAATTATCATTTGTGATCTTTGGATCTCATTGTGTTTGATTTCCAATTAGGTTTAGCATGGTGGAGGAGTAAAAACAACTTGTGATAAGACAACAAGCCCTGAAACCACAAAACCTTCTTTCATGGCAGCAACCTCATCGATGTATCTCTGAACGAGGTGCATTGAGACACCCAACAATTCAAGAGATGTACAGCTTCATCCCATGGAAGGTATGATGTGGTAACATGTCCCACTCCTCTGGTAGATCAGTAGCCATGTAGCAGCAAACATGCATCGACTGATAGTGCCATGTGAACTAACTAGGCTGAAGTAGTGACATTGAGATGAGGACCTTAGGTTGGATCAAAAAGGACATCAACTTTATCTTATGGAGGTTATTATCTCATGAACAATGCAAATAGCGTTGAAGAAACTGATACTGATTGGACAATATTGGCTTTATCCTATACAAGTTATGATCTGGTGCCAAGTCAGAGAACATGGTTTCAAGGAATCAACAGCAAGTTGACCAAGCTTCACTATTGGATGAACTGAATATTATCTGAATCCAGCTCAAGTTTCAACAACCAAATCTTTGGTTGATGAAAGTGAGTGCGATGAGAAAGTGTTACTTTATGTCACTAGATGACATGGATGTTTCGATATCAATCCTTCCAACTTCGATCTGTTCTTAGTCTCCAAAAAATGTTCTTAGATAATTAGAGCTCAGATTGAGTGTCTCTTAGCAAAGAACAACTTGAAGACTGTGTTTGGTTGGAGGATGCTTCCAAACCCCAATTCACATTGAAGATTCAGATAAGCCATTTGAGCTCCAGTATCAATCTTAATTGGTGGGATGAATCCTATCATTTTGATACATGTAAAAGGATTCAACTTTATCTTTGTGATGCCATTTATCCAGTCATTTTCAGCTGACTGAATAGGGTGTTAGGTAAAGCAACAAAGATAGAGAAAAGAGAACAGGAGAGAGAAGAAACGTGCAATATATTCCAACACACACACACAAACCAGAGGACGGAAACAAGTCTAGCCATCGAAAGTAGATTACAAGAAAAGTCCACATCTTCATAGTTGTCAATGCATTTAATGATACTTCAATTTCATTGCTTTAACAAAAACTCACCTAATCGCATGTTATAAAGAAAAAACAAAATCACTATTCATGCCGGTAGATAACATCCTCTCATTCATTATTCCTTACTTCACAAGAACTTCTACTTTTCACAGGAACCATCCCATTCATGAAGTCCTGTCTCTATCCACATCAAGAGTCCTTCCCCAATAGGAGCTGCTGGTCTCGTGGGAACTCTTTCCTTCATCGTCGTCAAGTCAGACACAGCATTTAGACTTTTCTTTGCCTACATTTCCCTTCCTTCTAGTTAATGCACTTCAACGTTTGTTCCCATTGTGCTTCCTGACAAATCTTGTTAACATTCATATATATATATATATATATATATATATATATATATATAATGGTGTGGATTAATCACTTAAGATGGATCATCTTCTAAGAAGTTGGGTTCTAACACCAACCTAGCAAACTACCACAATAATGACAAGAGAACTCCAGCACGTAATTAAACCTCGATGTTAACTTGCCCCATTTAGTCACGCGTTGGTCTCCAAATTCATGTGTAGGACCGAACTGCACGTAACCAAAAAGTCATGCAAATGACAGCATGCAGGCTCCCCGTCCCTCTCCCACTATAAGTAGGTCACGTCCCTCCCAGTCCCACATCGATTACCAGTCCAAAGCGACGACCATGGCCGGCCTTCCTTATTCGGCTCCTCACCCTGCCACCATCTCCGCTTCCTCCAACTCCTTTGCATGCCCCTTCCGCAGCAAGGGGCTTGTCTTCCCCTACCCTACCAGAAGAGCACTCCATGTTCGTCCCAACATCGCATGCAAGGCAGGCGAGGAGCACGAGATCGCCGCTAAGGTCGACCGACGCGACGTGCTCGTGGGCCTCGGTGGGCTCTGCGGAGCCGCCGCTGGCCTTGGCGGGTTCGATAAAGCCGCCCTCGCTAACCCCATTCAGGCCCCTGATCTCTCCAAGTGCGGCCCTGCCGACCTCCCCACCGGCGTGCCAATCGTCAACTGCTGCCCGCCCTACCGTCCCGGCAAGAAGATTGTGGATTTCAAGCGGCCGTCGCCGTCCTCCCCCCTCCGCGTCCGCCCCGCCGCCCAGTTGGTTGACCCCGAGTACCTGGCCAAGTACAAGAAGGCCATCGAGCTCATGAAGGCGCTCCCGGCCGACGACCCTCGCAACTTCATGCAGCAGGCCGACGTCCACTGCGCCTACTGCGACGGCGCTTACGACCAGATCGGCTTCCCCGACCTTGAGATCCAAGTCCACAACAGCTGGCTCTTCTTCCCCTGGCACCGCTTGTACCTCTACTTCAACGAGAGGATCCTCGGCAAGCTCATCGGCGACGACACCTTCGCGCTCCCTTTCTGGAACTGGGACGCACCCGGCGGAATGATGCTGCCGTCGATCTACGCCGACCCTTCGTCGCCCCTCTACGACAAACTTCGCGACGCCAAGCACCAACCACCTGTCCTTGTCGACCTCGACTACAATGGAACCGACCCAACCTTCCCCGACGACCAGCAAATCGATCACAACCTCAAGATCATGTACCGCCAAGTCTTCTCCAACGGCAAGACGCCGTTGCTGTTCTTAGGCTCAGCTTACCGTGCCGGTGACCAGCCTAACCCCGGCGCGGGATCCATCGAGAACATGCCGCACAACAACGTGCACTTGTGGACCGGCGACCGCACCCAGCCCAACTTCGAGAACATGGGCACCTTCTACGCGGCGGCGCGCGACCCCATCTTCTTCGCCCACCACGCCAACATCGACCGAATGTGGTACCTGTGGAAGAAGCTCAGCAGGAAGCACCAGGACTTCAATGACTCGGACTGGCTCAAAGCTTCCTTCCTCTTCTACGACGAGAACGCCGACTTAGTTCGGGTCACGGTCAAGGACTGCTTGGAGACCGAGTGGCTGCGCTACACGTACCAAGACGTGAAGATCCCATGGGCGAACACCCGACCGACTCCCAAGCTCGCCAAGGCGAGGAAAGCCGGCAGCAGATCGCTGAAAGCCACCGCGGAGGTGCAGTTCCCTGTGACGCTGGAATCCCCGGTCAAAGTGACGGTGAAGAGGCCCAAGGTGGGGAGGAGCGGCAAGGAGAAGGAAGATGAGGAGGAGATACTCATAGTGGAGGGGATCGAGTTCGACCGCGACTACTTCATCAAGTTCGACGTCTTCGTGAACGCGACGGAGGGCGACGGCATCACGGCCGGGGCCAGTGAGTTCGCCGGCAGCTTCGTGAACGTCCCGCACAAGCACAAGCACCGCAAGGATGAGAATAAGCTGAAGACGAGGCTGTGTCTGGGAATCACCGACCTGCTCGAGGACATCGGCGCGGAGGACGACGACAGCGTGCTCGTCACCATCGTGCCGAAGGCAGGCAAAGGAAAGGTGTCCGTCGGCGGTCTTCGGATTGACTTTTCCAAGTGAGGAAATAAAAGAATTCACGTGCCGTGCCTGCTTTCAATGTACGAATAAAATAAGAGTGCATCATCACCGACCATGGTTCTACTTTAAACTTCGTGTTGTACGTTTGATGTCAGTAGTCTCTCATTGTTGTTGTTTACAGTTTCTATGGACATGCATTTGCAGTATCAGTCTTCGTATGTTTCCCGAAGTTAAATAGGTTGCATTTCCAGTAGTATTTTTGAAGCTATTAAGAAATATCGAAAAGAAAAATAAAAAGGAGAAATATTTCAATGGTCAAAGTCAAAATCTTGGTGGCCAATCTTCGAACACACAGGAAAGAGGCTCCCGACATGCGCCGACTCTGACGTCGGGCCCACATCGCTACTTTCTTCGGCCGTCATATCGCGAATCTTAACGCGGCGACTCTCCGATCCAACGGCTGGTCGCCACGCGGTGGAGGTCACGACGCCAAGCGCCCCGTTGTCTCCTTGGCCGAAACAAGCGACGAAAGGTTCCCGCTGTCATCGTATTCGGGTTGTGAGAAAATCGAGCCCCTTATTCGTACCCGTACGTGATTGGAGAATCTCCACAAGGCTTTATAGGGTCCCGCAGGTCAGTGATTATGGTATAAGCATGAGGGAAACTAGAACTTTTAGATTCGGTAGAATGATGGAAAAGAATACTAATAATGCATATATATATATATATATATATATATATATATATATATAAACCAGTCGTCTTGAGAGCAGAAAAGGCGTCGCTCCTCGTGCTCAATCCCCCCACCTCTTTCCTCCTTCCCTCCGATCTCTCGGGCTTCCTACCGTCCGATCTCGTCGATCATGTCTTCGGTAAGCGATCCTATCCTCCTATGGACTTCCTGTGCGACTTGTGATCCCTTTTCGGTCGAGTTAGCCCACGGGTGGCGTTCTTCTTGCAATCGGTAGGTGCTTTAGTGTTCGTCTTTCTTCTTTCTTCGACATCGATGAATCGGATGTTGATTATGCAAGCAAGTGTGATACTTTCCTCGGAGTTTCCTAATCGAGGGAAATGAGTGAGTTTGTTTAGGTCCGCCTACTGGTTCCTATACCGTTTGGGGATGGGCAGAATGTTGCGGGAGAGTGACTGTGGTGTATCGATTTGATAGGTTATGGAACTTGATTGTTCTTACATATATGTAGAAATCGACGATTTTAGGTTTATTTCTGTAAAACCCAGTTTTTTTATGATGTGTCGTCTTTCATCTTTTGTGCTTTTTGTTGAATTAGTACTTCTGATGCATTTTCATGTTCTAAGTACAAGATGTAAAGTAATTCAGGTCATTGGCTTTATGTTAGGAGTTTGAAATCTAGACATGCATTACCTGTTTGTGTAAGATAATTTTCTGTTAACCCAAGACTTCAAATTGGAGTGTCTGAATAGATTGTTTGACCTAGAGTGCTGACTACAAGTTCTTAGACAGACTTCAACTTGAAAAGGTTTACAGGTCCGCGAAATGTCTGTTGATATGTAATTTAGTTATATTTGGATAAGCAGCTACCTAGAATTAGGTATATCATTCTTCTCACTTTCTTGAGCTTAGCGCCTACTGTCAAGCTTCACATTGAATGTAAGAGGATGGTGTTGATTTGTTTCCATACACTCCTTGTCCTTTCTTCTCCAAGCCGGAATTAAATAAATTAAATTTGGCATGATGTTTCTTATCAAACATGTCTCTTATTTTTGGGAAATTCCAAGGGTGATTTGGACCTAATTTGTTAAAGCATATCCAAAATGGAACAATGAAGAACTAACATAATAAGCTGCAGAAGATACTGGAATGTTGGTTCAATTAGGTTTTTTTACCACATCCACTGAAGGAACAATGAGTTTCTTTATTATTGAAGCAATAGTGAACTTGTTTTATTGCCAGTTGAGTTGCCAGCTAAAGCATAATTCTGGGAGAAATAAATAAATAAACCAATGCCTCATCTTACAGATTTCATCTTACATGCCGATTTGTTAGGTTTTTTTATAGTTTACGTATGTTGCCTTCTCAATCTTCTACGTTGTTGTACTTTCATGTCAGAAGAATTATGGGTTTGAATGAAGTGTTTCTTTTCAAAGTTTTACTTTGTTATACTTATGAGAAGGATTATTGTGCTTTCAAGTACTTGAGTGAACCTTTGCTTTTCAAACTCTTGCTTATGGGAGTACTCAACTGAATTAAAATTTATTTAAGAAGATAATTGAAGTTTATTCAAGGAATAAAGACTCCAAAAACTTGTGATAATCTTCTGTGTTGAGAACTAGGAATAACTACAACAAAGAGACATGTGGTTATAGACATGCTAACATAGCTTAACTGCAGTGTGCTCATAAGCTGTTTTTTTTTTTTAACTTGTGTAGTTCCTAAGGTTATTCGATTTTTTTTTTTAATAGTGAGAAGTTGAAGAAGATTGCCTGTTGATTGCTACTCTGCTATGAGATGATCCTTACTCTTTGTTCTAATAATTGTAACTTTAGATGCTAATACATTAAATTTCCAAGCTACAATCCTCTCACTGACATCCGGTGGGTCAGTAATTCAACAGAATGGATGTTCTGTTGGGAAAATTGAGAAATGTGTTTCTTTTTTCGTTTAAAGCGTGTATACCTATGTTAGATGAGGTGGAAGATATTATACAAAAAGTTAGGTTGTTGAGAGGATGTTCAGATACGTAAATGTATGGGTTTGTAATAATGATGGAACAGAAAATTTATACATTTATGAACCATTAAGAATAGTTCTAACGAGGATTAAAATGAGAGAAGACCTATAGTAAAGGAAGATCTTAAAAATATTTTTTTAGAAAGAATAGATATGATGGTCCTTGGTTTGACTGGTTAACCAATGGCCACAGATTCTTCACTGTCATTTAAAATTAACTAGCAATTGTTTTCTTGATTAATGCTGCTACTTCAAGCTTCTTCCTCACCTATTTACAGTTTCGGTTTTCATTCAGTCTTTTATCTTTTGAGTGCATCAGGAGAAGGGTCAACCACTGCCCAAGTTTGGAGAGTGGGATGTCAACAATCCTGCCTCAGCTGAGGGGTTCACTGTTATATTCAACAAAGCTCGGGATGAAAAGAAGACAGGTGCTAACTCCGGGGCAACAGCAACACCACCAAGAAATGATGCAGGTGGTTTCCAACAGGATGATACGTATCAGTATCGAAGAAAAAGTGTATGATCCTAACTTATGCTTTTCTGTTCCTTAATCATTACTGAACTTTGGATCTAATGATAGGAAAGAAAAAGATCGAAAACCCATATTTATATTATTTTTGCACTCCTATCCATGATGATATTGATTTCAAACTCAAACTAGCTTGAAACTGTCATTTGCTGCTTTCTGTCGTCACAAGCACAGTGCTCTGTTCTTCTTCTTTTAACTAATCACTATATTTTGATTTGGTTCAGCGGAAGTGGTTTTGCTGCGGTTGAATGCCTGCTGTTTGGAGCCAATAGGTACTTGTTTATCTTAGTTTGGGGTCGCAAGCATAAAGAATGTTTGTTTTATTGGAACAGATGCTGTTTATGAATAATTATCATATCTGGTTCGTGTGAATCGGTATTATTTGTAGACCAAAAAAAGAGGGCAGATCGATGGAAGATGGTTTATATCTTGTTCAATTTTGCTGTATGATTGCCGAGCGTAATTAGAAGATAGTTGTGTGTAGATTTGCAAACAAACACACGCATTCCTTGCATAGTTCTATAGGATTGTGCGCTCCAACACCAGCCAGCCTTAATAGTCTTCCTCCATGATCTTCTTTCTTCCTCCTTTACGGCCATTGTATCTCATGTTTTATCATATTATTCCATCCAAAATTCATTATACTTGGTCTTATTGAGGATGAATGAATGACTTCCATTCTATCGGGAAATATGCTCTGAGAGAAATGAAGTGTGATTTCATATATTTAAGTTGTCGAGACCTATAGATGTTGGTTTATTAAACGTAAACTTAAAGAGGCAAAGTACAGTAATTACTTTGGAGTATGATGAAGATGTATATATATATATGCAATTTTGGGTTTATTTAATTATATTTGCTCTTCCCAACTCAGTATCCATTTCCTTTTTCGATACTTTTAAATTCTAATCCATATTATGCATGTTTTTCCCAAGTCATTATCATATCAATTGCAGGTCCAAAATGTGTCATCTTCCCATGCATTTTTCATATTAATTGCAACTCCAAAGTGTAAATATAAGAAAAAAAAAAAAAAAGGGGGCAAACCAAAGTCACCTCAGCCAACAACACCTCACATGCCTCATTTCTGCTACAGCCATTAAAAAAGATAAGGCCCCAAGGAATCTTTCCAATAGTTCAACCTCTGCCATGATTGGTTGTCCTAAATCTTATGAAACACTCTCAAGATTCTTCAAATCTACACATCATTTCTCTATGGCATAATATTGTAGAAATTTCTAGGGCCTATGATTGTTACTGAAGGTCTGAATCTGGGAGCAATTCCCATGACAGAGACATAGTCCGGAGGCAAAATAGTTTTCTCTGTTCTTGGCTGGCATTTCCAGCCACCGAGCAACATGGAAAACCACATTCCACACGAATCATGGCCTGATGTTGTGCCAGAGCACACGGTCCCTAGTCGTTCAAGTTCCATGCAAATGTGTTGTGCTTCTTCTTACTGCGTGTTGGGAAAATGATATGAAGCTCCCATCCATTGATAGATCAAGAGGTGCACTGTTTTGTAAGGATCGAAGCAGCGGACATGATTAGCATGGATGCATGTTTTGTGACAGACTCCGGATGGAGTCGAGTAAGGTTGTGATGGATCAAGAAATTGGATGTTCGGTGACGAAGAGATCGGATGGGGCAAAACCTTGTGAGCGAGGGTGATTCACATAACAGGGATGGATATATGTAGCTGAGTTATGACGAAGAAGAAAAGCCAAAGAGAGATAAGTCTGTCGACAGTGGTTGTGATGATCCACCCGCAGACAGCAGCAACAGCATGTGCCCCATCACCCTCAGTGTGGATTCTCCCTCACTTGGGTGATGTCAGCACCCACATCCCCTGTCACAGCTGCAGCAGAGAGAGAGAGAGAGAGAGAGCGATAGTAAAGCCAAAGTGATGCCTGGAGCTCAAGTTTTGAGCCTCCCGCAAGCAAATGCTGCAGCTGGGAAGACCCACTGAGCCCTGGACACTCCTGTCATAAAGGAGGAGATCCATCTGCGGTACACCGAGCATCTACTCTCTGGGTGGGCTTCTCGTCGTCGCAAGGTACGCAGGGACGAGAAAGTTCCTGCCTTTATCGCAAAGATCGCTTCTTTTCGCCGGTCTTTGCTGGGTTCTCAGTTTGTTCTTGGTCGGAGGACCGTTTCGTATCAGATCTGTAAGCTATTTTGCTCGGATGAATAGAAAAGCTGGTGTATCAGACGCAACAGGAGGGAGATCTGTACGGATCGGTTGATCGTGTCAAGGATTTCATCGTCTGAGATCTTGCCTCGTTCACGTCAATTCCTCGGATTTCTGGGTTTTGGGAGCATCTCAAAAGGAAAACTCTCGTTTTTCTGTCTCTTTGCTGTTCTAATTTTTACGTTCTTAAGCATTGCTGGTAGATCTTCTTGAAGGATGCTTGGTAGCAGATAAAGATTTGGATTGGATCAAAGAATGACGTTTCTTGGGCTTCTTTTTCTGGGTCTTGCATCATTTTCTTTTGGAACTGGAAATGCTCAAGCGAACAGCTTTCTCGTCGATTGTGGTTCTAATTATAGCACCACTGATGCTAATGGTAGGAAATGGGTTGGAGATTCTTCCGGTGATGGTTTTTCCCTGAGCTATCCTGGAACTACTGCATCGACTTCCACAGTGGAAGAAAACTCCGTTTACCAGTCCTTATATAAGACTGCTAGAATATTTGATACTCCATCTCACTATGGCTTCAATGTGTCTTCTGGGAGTTACTGCTTGAGGCTTCATTTCTACCCCTTCTCGTTTGTAAATTTGAATGTCAATGATTCAGTGTTTGACGTAACCGCGAACGAGCTCAAGTTGGTTTCTAAGTTCAATGTGCTGGCAGAAATCTCATGTCGGAGCACCACAAACAACTCGGTCATTACTTCCCTGGTGAAAGAGTACTTCCTTTACATCAGTTCAAGTGAACTGCGAATTCGGTTTGTACCGAACTCAGGGTCATTTGCATTTGTCAATGCCATCGAGGTTTTCGAAATACACAACAACTTGTTTGTTGACTCTGTCAACAGAGTAGGCAGCAAGGAGAAGGTTCCTTTGAGTCTGAATGACCTTGGAATTGAGACGATGTACCGGTTAAATGTTGGAGGGCCGGCACTTGAATCAAGCAAAGATCGAGATCTGTGGAGAACATGGGAGCCGGATGATGGATTTATGTTTTCTGTGAATGCTGCTACTGCAATTAGTAGTATGTCCAAGATAAGCTATTCATCAGTTAATGACTCTTCGATTGCACCTCTATTGGTTTATGAGACAGCCAGAATAATGTCTGATAATGAAGTTGTTGAGAAGAGATTCAATGTCTCATGGAGGTTTGACATAGATCCCAACTTTGACTACTTGGTCCGGTTGCACTTCTGTGAGTTGATCTATGACAAGCAAAACCAGAGAATTTTCAGAATCTACATCAATAATAAAACTGCGGCGGAAGAATACGATGTGTTTATGCGAGCAGGAGGGATGAACAAAGCCTACCATGAAGACTATGTTGATATTGTACCACAGCAGATAGACACCCTTTGGCTTCAGCTAGGGCCTGATTCATCGATAGGTGCTTTGGGTATTGATGCGATCCTCAACGGTGTGGAGATCTTCAAGCTCAGCAGGAATGGAAATTTAGCTCATGTTTCAGAGAGGATTGGTACTGGTGGGGAAGGATTTGGTACAAAGAGGACAAAAAGTAAAGTTCTTTGGGCAGCCACCGGTGGTATTATTTCTGTGGTTACCATTTCCATGGCATGTGTTTTTTATTGCCACCGAATTCAGAAAAGGAAAGCAGATGGTGTTAAGGAGAATCCTCCTGGTTGGCATCCGCTTTTCCTTCATGAGACAATTGCAAGCACCACAAATGCTGGCACATCCAAACTGCCTTTGATCAATGATGGTTTAGCAGCTTCTTATAGGCTTGGTAGAAGATTCACTTTAGCAGAAATTAAAGCTGCGACAAGCAACTTTGACGATTCCTTGGTCATCGGAACCGGAGGCTTTGGCAAGGTCTACAAAGGTGAGATTGATGACGGGATACTGGTTGCTGTGAAGCGAGGAAATCCACAGTCACAGCAGGGCCTAGCAGAATTTGAAACAGAGATCGAAATGCTGTCAAAGCTTCGGCATCGGCATCTCGTCGTGATGATCGGTTACTGTGAGGAGCAAAGAGAGATGATTTTGGTTTATGAGTACATGGCAAATGGGACACTTCGAAGCCATCTCTATGGCACTGCTCTTCCAGCTTTATCATGGAAACAGCGGGTTGATGCATGCATTGGTGCAGCACGCGGTCTACACTATCTTCACACTGGTGCAGACAGGGGTATTATCCACCGAGATGTCAAGACAACAAACATTTTGTTAGACGAGAACTTTGTCGCAAAGATGGCCGACTTTGGATTGTCAAGAGCCGGTCCCTCTGTGGATCAGACCCATGTGAGTACTGCAGTGAAAGGGAGTTTTGGTTACCTTGATCCTGAATATTTTCGGAGGCAGCAGTTAACCCAAAAATCAGATGTGTATTCCTTTGGAGTTGTGCTCTTTGAAGTTGTTTGTGCTCGTCCAGTGATAAACCCAAGTTTGCCGAAGGATCAAATAAACCTGGCTGAATGGGCACTGCGATGGCAAAGGCAACGGTCACTTGAGTCGATTGTGGATCCCAGATTGGCAGGAGATTACTCTCTGGAGTCTCTGAAGAAGTTTGGAGAGATTGCAGAGAAATGTCTGGCAGACGAGGGAAAGAACAGACCTACAATGGGGGAGGTACTTTGGCACTTGGAATATGTCTTGCACCTGCACGAAGCATACAGGAAGAGTGGAGATGGGGATTCTTTTGGGAGTGGTGAGTTAGGATTCGCAGATGTGTCTTTCTCACTCCCATTTGTCCGAGAAGGAGATGAGGAACCTTTAACGTAGCCATCAAGATTCAAAGATTTCCTCGAGAGCCAAAAGGCCTTCGACATTGTTCTCTGTAGACAGTTGCTGGTGTTGGTATTCCAAAGCTATTTTACCATCAGAAAAGGCAAGTGGTTGTATCACTTTCCCAGTACTAAAGCTTTTATGCTTGATCTCTTGTGACTGTAACTCCTTGGTACAAAATCTTAAGAAGTTTGTCATGTTAGTGATCCTTCCCTTGTAAAAAGGAAATAGTTTCTCGGAATCATTGAAGAATTCTAATTCTTTTGAGAGATTTAGCTAATTGTTTGTGATTTAATCATTCTGAAAAGCCAATGTATGTCAGGATTTTGCCAAGGCTGCTAAATAGCAACATTCGTTGCTTTTTTAAACTTCAGATCGTGTGGCGATTACCGGTTTTCACTTCAAGTTATTGTCTATTGATTCAGAATACTTGTTGTCGATCTTTGTCTTTTAACATAAGTTATTTTGCTTGTGCTTATTTAGCTGTTCTTGCTAGCTTAAACAAGTGTTGGTATCAACTGGTAAACTTAATTCAATCCAGTATTCTGCTCAAATGTTGCCAGAATCAAAAGTACGAAAACCAAAGACGACTTTTTTTAATTAAAACTCCATAGTTCATTTTGCTGAAAATTGCCAATGAGAGATGTCTCCGGAAGTGCAACAAGAGGATTTTTATTTGATTATTGACTCTTCATGCCAGCACTATTTATACGCAAAATCTGTAATCGATATTACCTAACCTATCGATGTCTTTTGCCTCCTTTTACCAGGAAAAACTGTTCTAGAGCTAGCCGAGCCGCCAAATGACACTTTAAAATGTGTTTCCTATGAAGGTATCTTCCCTCATGAGCTAGCCTTTTACATCTGGGCACCAGATTGACATGAGATTTATGAAGACCATTTTACTGTGTGTTAAAAACGACAACAATTGCAGGATGCTTTTTTTTTTGGCTTGGCTGTGGGTGAGCAATTATATGGTAGAGTTTTATGAACACAAAACAAACTGCTGCTATCTGATTTGCTGAGAGTCATACTCTCCATGTTAAGCAAACTTTTATGTAATCAAGGATTGCATTTTGTAGTCATATCCACAGAAGTGCAAATAGGAGACGTTTCTCTTTTTTTGTTGCTTACCAGTCTTAATCAAGTAAACATTTTTTATGTTGAATTGACTGTTTGTTATCATGTTTTGTATCATATTCATCATGGAGATTTAATGTTACCGAAAGACTACACTTAGGTATTGAAAAGATCATTGTGCCAACAGTTCTGTGAGCACAACACATTCTATATAATGGACATCTCTGCCCAGCGTGAAGCTCCATTTTCAAGAAAAGTAGTTGGTTGATCAATAATGTTATCTCCTATTCACATTCACTTGATATTTCCTGTTCGTTTTATTTTGTAAGATAGCTTCGGATAGAAAATGTTTAACTCGAGATTTCACAAGTAAACATATTAATAATACTTAAAAAATAAAATATGTTACAAACATAAACTTTACGAGTTCTGAATAAACGTGTGACAAAAGATCCGAGGTGATCTATCACGATCAAAAGTCTTCAACATAACATCATCACAGGACAAGATAACAAATTAGCCTTAGATAATACCTCAAAAGCTCGTCCACTTATATGCTATTCGAGTAGCTTCAGAGTGGTATATTGGCTTACACTTTGCATTACTCAGCGGAGCTAGAAGACTCCCAATATAATCGTGGTTAGATAATATGTTCTTGAAAATTTTATCTTTACTTAACGATGACACATAATTTGTATTTACAAAAGTAAGATGGTCTGATAATCCTCTACATGCCATGTAAAGAATGAACAAAATCGAAAGACACAAATATACACAAACATTATATCGAACATATTGTGCTCATGATATTCTCTCGTACTTATTCCTTTAACGTTCCCCTTTAATCTTTAAGAATATTGTATCTTCTCATCATTTCTGAACCTTTAATTTTCTGCTTTAATTACAATGCTTTCTTGGCCTAGTTACTTTTTATTATTGTTGTTATTAAGTAGTCAAACTTTGATACCGTAATACCTATAATCGATGCATTTGGCTATGAATATAGATCATGATTCTTCAAATATTCAGAGAGTTAACTAAGATAGGCCTGCCAACACACATCGATCAAAACCAACTACCAAATCACAAATGCTTCTTACAGATACTAACAAGTCAAATTGCCGAAGAGGTCATCATCACAGAGATGGAATGGATGACCAAATCCATCGGAAAGATGCAGCCTTCCATTTCCATCGTGGATCATAGTACTAGTTTGTGATCTCACTGTTGTCAATAGGCATATATAAACTGTTCTACTTCCTAAATCCGCAACCTCTTCTGTGAACTCTTGTGAAGTATTTCTGCATACCTTCTTTTTTGAGTCCGTATGATCCATCTTCCTCAACTTAATGTTGGCTGGTGATCCCTTAATATGATCCCAATTCTCTGTGTAGAAGTGGAGATGGCACTGCAATCAAATGCTTAGCTTCTTGTTTGATGGCTTTGACTGTGATAACCTTCTTGCTTTCGATGAATGCCATGCATCTAAGCTCGACAGTGAGAACTGTTGCAGAGGACACTTCTGCAACAAAAGATCTATAGCAAATGTTCAACAATTCCTTCATTAATCTACTATATGCCTAAGTAGGAAAACATACACAGACATCTGAATCAATCTAGAGAGAGAATAGTACTACTGCATGAAATGAGCAAAGCAGTAGTGCTGTGAAACGTCTGCCTAATTTAATGTTGGTAAGCCATGCATGTAATGCATGCATAAAAAACAAGTCAATTATTTGGATGATTATTGTTAATATTTTAAGAAATTATTACTTTATATTAAATTTATTGGGCTCAATATGCTAATCCCAATTACAAGATAGATATTTTGAGATTTTGGAGTCAAATTGGTCCTGAGACAACCCTTAGCCCATTGGCTCGTTCTAACAAGATGGTATCGTGCCATCGTGTTCGTCCGTCCATCCATCTATCACACGAGTAATTTTCATATTGGCTAAATTATCCTTAGGGTTCACTTCCTTAGTGAGTCTCCCCTTTCGCTTCATGCGAGAGGTGCACCAATGGAGATCGTTGAGAGTTCGTGAAGAGTTCCGAAGAGACGAGGGCGTAGGTAAATATTTGATCTTGTCCTTCGATCATTCTGCTTTCATCATTCCTTCGCTTGCGATTTATAGTCTCGGAAGACAGATTCGAGTTTTATTTTCTTTATTACGGTTCCGATCGCAATGAAGTAGGTAGGCTATCGAGATCTTTGTCTTTGAGTTTTAGGATTGAAATCGTGATGAGATTATATCCGATGATTAGTTTTCATTACTTATTAAAGCTTTTCCTTTTCAGAACCCCATCCTTGAATATGCTTTGCGATATTGAGGTTTGAGATATGCTGAATTCTTTCTTCTTCTATTATTCACATCACTTCTAAGCTTTTCTTTAATATCTAACTCCACACCTATCTTATCTTATTATATCTCAAGTGATCTTTGTCTCTATAATATATGCTTTTATATATTTTTAAATTCAGACAATAACGTGATTGGATGGATGTTTTGTTAATATTTTGAGAAATTATTACGTTATATTAAATTTATAGGGGTTAATATGCTAATCCCAAATTTATTATGTTATATTGGTCATTTGCTAAGAGTTGGATTTTGGCCCAATTTGGCCCAATTATCTGATAACTGTCGGCCCATTAACCTAATTTAGCAGGATGACACGGTGTTCTTTCATTATGTTCTTTCTTCGGACGTTTTCCTTCCTCACATTAGCTAAATTAGGTTAGCTTCCTTCTCTGCAATAAAGAGGAGCGAGCGGTGGGTTTGAACCCCTCGCCGCTTTCGAAGCCGCTTCCGGATCGATTGGAGCAGCGACGTCGAGCGTTTGGGAGTTCCCAAGAGATGAGGGCGAAGGTAAATATTTGATCTTTCCCTCTGTTCATTCTGCTTTAATCGTTCTTTCGCTTGCGATTGTGTTGTTTCTGAAGGCATATTAGATTCTTATTTTCTTTATAGCGGTTCAAATCGTAATAGAGTAGCATCATTTGGCGATCTGATAGCAGGCTGCCGAGAGTTCCCTTTGATCTTTTAGGGTTTGGGATTGCGACGACATTCTATACAAAGATTGGTTTCCCCTTGTTCTCTCTTTTCCTCATTTGGTTAAACGCATCATTGTTTACGTTGACAGATCTTGTGTTTCTATTGCTAACAAAACTCCACGTACCGTATGATGAAGAGACTCATCCCTTGTCCATCTCATGTCTAGAAGTTGAGCCGGCATAAGAATCATCAAATCCGTACCAAACACACGCAAAGTTATTGTCTTTGTGCGTATATGTCGGTTAGGTTGTCCTTGAACCTAAACGTTATTTAGCGGGACCTTTTCTTATGACATCCAATCTGAATGTTTTTCTTTTAATAAGATCATATATTTATCCATTTTATCATTGTTTTGTATCAGCATAACTAAGCCAATGTAAGCTAGGTAGATGCACTTTGTGTTGATAAGATTTGTTCTTGAATAGATACTTTAGGTTTTGCTGTGGTTTTGTTAATTGAGTGTTAATTTAGTTGATACTTCAGAGCTTGAAATTTGATTGTATTTTTTGTTGAACTAAATTGCGTATGCCATGCAAACTTTCACCTCTATCATTAACCTCTCTCACTACATGTCTTTGTCGTTTTAGTGTAATATTTGTTTGTATTAGTTTGGAATAATGTCTTGTCAAGTTAGGTGGATTAGGAGAACGAGGGGAGTGATCGAAGTGATGAACCTTCTAGATTTTTTTTTATTTGGATGAAAATTTGTATGGCTCAGATAACTTTGTTATTTTTCTTGGTTTTTAATTCTTCCTGTTATTTCTGACATGCAGTGAAAGATGAAATACTTGATTCTCATCTATTTAGTTTGTATTTAAAGAATGGTTGAGTTATTCAGACTATTCTGCTATATTGATGAAAACTCTACCTAATTCAATTATGTTCCACACTTTTGTGTTGTACCCATGGAAATGTTATTTGACTGGTGATTCAAGCCATATTCATATCATAAATATCTGTATTTGACCATGCCTGTCTACAGCAAAATTGAGACAAAGGAGACAAATATAGCAATGAGTTGCATGAGGTTTTCAAGGGGAATCAGCATCACTAACAAGGCTGCTCGATTGGTGGGTGTGAGAGGGTTCGCAATAGCTAGTGGCAAGGGGAAGAAGGGCCCGAAAGGTGGCGCTAATGATGCGCCTAAAGCTTCACTTATGAGCCATGAAGTAAAAGGAGCACAACAGTCGTTGGAGCCAATATCCTCCAGGATGGTACTAATCCGAAGATAGTGCCCGATTCTGAGTACCCAGACTAGCTGTGGTGCTTGCTCGACAAACGCCCAACACTGAGTGAACTGCGGTGGAAGGACTCGGAATCTCTCCCATTTGAAGACCTTAAACGCTTCGTGAAGTTGGATAACCATGCTCGAATCAAGGAAATCAATGCTGTTAGAGCTAAAAATTGAAGTTTATACTAGGATGTTGCCATTGTTGGCTGTTCTCCGCCGTGTAATCCCGTTATGTTTAGTAATGTCATTTGTTAACCTTCACTTTGTTGTATAGTCCAGTTTGTAGTGGTTTCTCATGACATTGTCATGATGCAACTAAATTATCTCACTGATGCTGAGAGTTCATGAGTTTTGGTGACAATGCCCAATAATATGTATGTTTCTATCGGAGACTTCTAAAGTATTTCCTTGGTTTTTCTAATCATTTGATCCAAACCCTTTTCACATTCGTTTTAGCTGTATGTGTATGTATATGTGAATGTATATATATAATATAATATATATATATATATATACATATATATACATATGTGGAATTACTAATTAACTTGGAAATTGGTATTTACTTGGTTGCTTGGCATGGAACTAATAATTGAAAGTTTAATTGATATAAATACCCTTTAATGATATTTTAGAAAATGAGATAATTATATATAATGTATGCTTTTATATATTTTTAAATTCAAACAAACTAACGTCAATCGCAATACAAAATGTGAATAATAACGTTATTGGATGGATATTTTGCTAATATTTTGAGAAATTATTACGTTATAGTAAATTTATAGGGGTTAATATGCTAATCCCAAATTTATTATGTTATATCGGTCGTTTAATGAGGGTTGGGTTTCGGCTCAATTCGGCCCAATTATCTGAGAACTGTTGGCCCTTTAACCCAATCTAATAGGATGGCATGCGGTTCGTCCATCCTACGTTTTCCTTCTCTGCTTACAAATAGGAGCGGGCGAAGGGGTTGAATCCTTACCGGCTATCGAAGCCGCTTCCGGAGAGGAGAAAGTCGATTAGAGCAGCGACAGAGATTTGGGAGTTCCCAAGAGATGAGGGCGAAGGTAAATATTTGATATTTCCCTCTGTTCATTCTGCTTTAATCGTTCCTTTGCTTGCGATTGTTTTGTTTCTGAAGGCATATTAGCTTCTTATTTTCTTTTTAGCGGTTCAAATCGTAATAGAGTAGCATCGTTTGGCGATTTGATAGCAGACTGTCGAGAGTTCCCTTTGATCTTTTAGTGTTTGGGATTGCGACGAGATTCTATACAATGATTGGTTTCCCCTTGTTCTCTCTTTTCCTCATTGGTTAAACGCATCGTTGTTTACGTGGTCAGATCTTGTGTTTCTATTGCTAACAAAACTCCATGTACCGTATGATGAAGAGACTCATCCCTTGTCCATCTCATGTCTAAGTTGAGCCAGCATAAGAATCATCAAATCCGTACCGAACACACGCAAAGTTGTTGTCTTTGTGCGTATTTGTCGGTTAGGTTGTACCTAAACCTAAACGTTATTTAGCGGGACCTTTTCTTATGACTTCCAATCTGAATGTTTTTCTTTTAATAGGATCATATATTTATCCATTTTATCATCGTTTTGTATCAGCATAACTAATCTAACTAAGCCAATGTAAGCTAGGTAGATGCACTTTGTGCTGATAAGATTTGTTCTTGAATATATACTTTAGGTTTTGCTGTGGTTTTGTTAATTTAGTTGATACTTAATAGCTTGGAATTTGATTGTATTTTGTGTTGAACTAAATTGCGGATGTCACGCAAAGTTTCACCTCTATCTTTAACCTCTCTCACTACATGTCTTTGTCGCTTTAGTGTAATATTTATTTGTATTAGTTTATAATATTGCCTTGTCAGGTTAGGAGGAGTAGAAGAACGAGGGGAGTGATCGAAGTGATGAACCTTCTTGACTTTTTTTTATATGGATGAAAATTTGTATGGATCAGATCAGTGATTTCAATAGGCGCTCGGGCGAGGCGAGGCGAGGCCTGAGCGCCTCGCTTCATGTTCAGGCGCCTCACTTCAAAGAGGCGCCGCCTAGGCGCTCGCCCGAGCCCAGGCGTCGGGCGAGCGCCTGGGTTAAACCAGGCGACCGAACCAGATTTTTAGGTCTGGTTCAGTCCTGGTTCGGTTGTTAGTTGGTTCAATCGAACCAACTAAACCGATATACCCCCAACCCTAACCCTTACCCAACCCTAACTTGCTGCCGCTGCCGATCCCGATCCCGATCGCGATCTCGCTGCTCGTCGCTCCTGCTCCCGCTGCCGTTGCTCGCCGCTGTCGCTGCTCGCGCCTCCCGCGAGCCCTCTCGTTGCTCGCGCCTCCCGCGAGCCTTCCCGTTGCTCGCGCCTCCCTTGAGCCTTCCCGTTGCTCGCGCCTCCCTTGAGCCCTGTCGCTGCTCGCGCCTCCTGCGAGCCCTCCCGCTGCTCGTGCCTCCCGCGAGCCCTGTCGCTGCTCGCGCCTCCTGCGAGCCCTCCCGCGAGCCTTCCCGCTGCTCGCGCCTCCCTCGAGCCCTCCCGCTGCTCGCGCCTCCCGCGAGCCCTCCCGCTGCTCGTGCCTTGCGCTTCCTTTCCCTTTCCCGCTGCCGCTCGCCGCTGCTGTTGCCACCGCTCGCCGCTGCTGCTGCCGCCGCTCGCCGCTGCTTCCTCGATGATTAATTTTCTGTTAATAGATTAATAATATATTATTTTTGATTTTAATATTATTAATTTTTATTTATTTAAAATTATTAATTATATTATATATTTTTATATTTTAGCGTCTCGCTTCACTCGGGCGAGCGCCTAGCGCCTCGGGCGTTTGTGGACCTTGGCGCCTTTTGGCGCCTAGCGCTTTTTAAATCACTGGATCATATAACTTTTCATTTTTCCTGGTATTTAATTCTTCCTGCTAAACCTTATTTTTGGGTTTCTCTGTTTTCGATAGAGGTACAAGGTTATTAGTTATAAGCGGCATGGCATTGGCCATGACCGGTTAATTGGTGTAAGAGCTTCTACAGGAACATATATGTTCTATATAAATTTATAGGGATAAATATACTAATCCCAATTGCAAGATAGATATTTAAGGATTTTGGGACCAAACCAACCCAATTATCTGAGACAACCCTCAGCCCATTGGCCCATTCTAACAAGATGGCATCGTGTCCGTCCATCCATCCATCCATCCTACGAGTAATTTCCACATTGACTAGATTATCCTTAGGGTTGGCTTCCTTGGCGAGTCACCCCCTTTTCGCTTCAGGTGAGAGGAGCACCGACGGAGATCGTCGAGGGTTCGCGAGGAGTTCCGAAGAGATGAGGGCGTAGGTAAAGATTTGATCTTGTCTTTCGATCATTCCGCTTTCATTGTTCTTTCGCTTGCGATTTGTAGTCTCGGAAGGCAGATTTGGGTTTTATTTTCTTTATTGCGGTTCCAATCGTAATGAAGTAGGCAGGCTATCGAGATCTTTGTCTTTGAGTTTTAGGGTTAGAATCGTGATTATTGGTTTTCCTTTCTCGGTTAAACACATTGTTGTTTATTGAAGCTTTTCCTTTTCACCGAGAACCCCATCCTTGAATCTGCTTTGCGATATTGAGGTGTGAGATATGCTGATTTCTTTCTTCTTCTATTATTCCCATCGCTTCTAAGCTTTTCTTTAATATCTAACTTGACACCATCTTATCTTATTATATCTCAAGCGATCTTTGTAACTGTTTACTGCATTTATCGGTTGCTTTGGTTATGATGGACTTGTTAATTAAACAACATGGATGTAATAGAACAATGCTAAATCTTCTTTTGGGGTTCTCTGTTTTCGATAGATGTCTTCGCAAGGTTATAGGTTATAAACGGCATGGCATTGGCCATGGTCGGCTAATTGGTGTAAGAGCTTCAGTTTTTTCCCTTTTATTATTTTCTCCAAACAACGGAGGAAGATAAAATAGCAATTGAGGATTTTGTAAGAAACATAGCAGAAGAGGGGAGTGGTTAGGTACGTGGATCCCATGGTTGTCAACATATGAGCTTGTCAAAGCTTGATGAGGCTCTTTTCTTTTTTTTTTTATTGGCCCTTCCTGTTCCTACTCCTATCTCTTTTTGTCAACCCACTTCGAGCAGGTGCTCTTTCTTTAACCAGGATGGCAAACACAAAAGTGTTCCACTCTGGCAAAATGGTTTTCACTCCATAAGTGTTCCACTCCGATCAGAAATTATAGGAGGATCTTTAACCAGGATGGCAAACATAAAAGAGTGCTTTGTTCCACTCTAGAAGCAGTATGCACACAAAATGATTCTTAAAATACAAACTAAATGGATTAAAATAATATATTTCACTTTTCATGCATGAAAATATAGCAAGAGATTCATCATCAACTAGGATGGCCAATTAGAAAAAAAACTACAAAGAAACACCAAAATGATCTACTCTAACAAATTAATATCTGCTGCAACAAAGCACTTGAACTGAAAATCTTTATATTTTTCTGATGCCTCAAGAGATTATAAGCATCTTGACAGGTCTCAAAAAAACCCATACACACACACACCAAGACCATCATCTAGGGAATAGAGGTGTGATCCATTCAAGGTAAACATGAAAATATCTAAAGTATGCCCTTCAAAAACAATCTACAAGACTCAAATTTTTCAAGATATAAAGTTCTTTTCTCCCTTGATCCACAACAAAAGAAAAAAAACCTGATCTAAACCCCAAAACAACAAAATCACCAAGGACAATCAGAAGGCAAATGACCAAGGACAAGACTCAACTATGAAGATTAAATAGTTGGCTCATAAAAAATTCTAATAAAAAATTGATCAAGAGTCAAGTCAAGATAGACGACATGCATAATCACAGATTCATTGTCAAAACAAAAAATTAAATCTCTAAAAATAATAAAAAATAAAATTCAGATTTAATGAACAATGATCCTTATTGACCTTGAAGTATACGATCGAATGGTTGATCCTAAACTGAGATCCCATGAGTTGGGCATGGATACACTAATTATTGCTATCCAATCTTACGTTTTTTAAGATAAAAATTTGATTTAAATCTTAATTGTATTACACATTCTATTAAGATAACAATAAAAGCTCAACGTTTCAATTTTCGTAATGCATTCTGTAATATTCAACTTTATATTTAAAAGCATAATATATTAATCTATTATGTTATATTGGTCATTTGCTGAGGGTTGGGTTTTGGCCCAATTATCTGATAACTATCGATCCATTAACCCAATTTAGCATGATGACACGGTGTTCTTCCATCGAACGTTGTCCTTTCTCACATTAGCTAAATTAGGTTAGTTTCCTTCTCTGCAATAAATAGGAGCGAGAGGTGGGTTTGAACCCCTCGCCGCTTTCGAAGCCGCTTCCGGATCGATTGGAGCAGCGACGTCGAGCTTTTGGGAGTTCCCAAGAGATGAGGGCGAAGGTAAATATTTGATGTTTCCCTCTGTTCATTCTGCTTTAATCGTTCTTTCGCTTGCGATTGTTTTGTTTCTGAAGGCATATTAGCTTCTTATTTTCTTTATAGCGATTCAAATCGTAATAGAGTAGCATCGTTTGGCGATCTGATAGCAGGCTGTCGAGAGTTCTCTTTGATCTTTTAGTGTTTCAGATTGCGACGAGATTCTATACAATGATTGGTTTCCCCTTGGTCTCTCTTTTTCTCATTTGGTTAAACGCATCATTGTTTATGCGGGCAGATCTTGTGTTTCTATTGCTAATAAAACTCCACGTACCGTATGATGAAGAGACTCATCCCTTGTCCATCTCATGTCTAGAAGTTGAGCCGGCATAAGAATCATCAAATCCGTACCGAACACACGCAAAGTTGTTGTCTTTGTACACATATGTCGGTTATGTTGTACTTGAACCTAAACGTTATTTAGCGGGACCTTTTCTTATGACTTCTAATCTGAATATTTTTCTTTTAATAGGATCATATATTTATAATTTTATCATCGTTTTGTATTAACATAACTAATCTAACTAAGCCAATGTAAGCTAGGCAGATGCACTTTGTGCTGATAAGATTTGTTTTTGAATAGATACTTTAGGTTTTGTTGTGGTTTTGTTAATTGAGTGTTAATTTAGTTGATACTTAATAGCTTGGAATTTGATTGTATTTTGTGTTGAATTAAATTGCATATGCCACGCAAAGTTTCACCTCTATCATTAACCTCTCTCACTATATGTCTTTGTCGCTTTTAGTGTAATATTCGTTTGTATTAGTTTATAATATTACCTTGTCAAGTTAGGAGGAGTAGGAGAACGAGGGGAGTGATCGAAGTGATGAGCCTTCTTAATTTTTTTTTATTTGGATGAAAATTTGCATGGATCAGATAACTTTGTCATTTTTCCTGGTATTTAATTCTTCCTGCTAAACCTTATTTTTGGGTTTCTCTGTTTTCGATAGAGGTATTCACAAGGTTATAGGTTATAAGCAGCATGGCATTGGCCTAGCTTACCAGGAAAAATGACAAAGTTATCTGATCCATACAAATTTTCATCCAAATAAAAAAAAATCAAGAAGGTTCATCACTTCGATCACTCCCCTCGTTCTCCTACTCCTCTTAACTTGACAAGGTAATATTATAAACTAATACAAATGAATATTACACTAAAAGCGACAAAGACATATAGTGAGAGAGGTTAATGATAGAGGTGAAACTTTGCGTGGCATATGTAATTTAGTTCAACACAAAATACAATCAAATTCCAAGCTATTAAGTATCAACTAAATTAACACTCAATTAACAAAACCTAAAGTATCTATTCAAGAACAAATCTTATCAGCACAAAGTGCATCTGCTTAGCTTACATTGGCTTAGTTAGATTAGTTATGTTGATACAAAACGATGATAAAATGGATAAATATATGATCCTATTAAAAGAAAAACATTCAGATTAGAAGTTATAAGAAAAGGTCCTGCTAAATAACGTTTAGGTTCAAGTACAACCTAACCGACATATGCGTACAAAGACAACAACTTTGCGTGTGTTCGGTATGGATTTGATGATTCTTATGCCGGCTCAACTTCTAGACATGAGATGGACAAGGGATGAGTCTCTTCATCATACGGTACGTGGAGTTTTATTAGCAATAGAAACACAAGATCTGCCCGCATAAACAATGATGCGTTTAACCAAATGAGAAAAAGAGAGACCAAGGGGAAACCAATCATTGTATAGAATCTCGTCGTAATCTGAAACACTAAAAGATCAAAGAGAACTCTCGACAGCCTGCTATCAGATCGCCAAACGATGCTACTCTATTACGATTTGAACCGCTATAAAGAAAATAAGAAGCTAATATACCTTCAGAAACAAAACAATCGCAAGTGAAAGAACGATTAAAGCAGAATGAACAGAGGGAAACATCAAATATTTACCTTCGCCCTCATCTCTTGGGAACTCCCAAACGCTCGACGTCGCTGCTCCAATCGATCCGGAAGCGGCTTTGAAAGCGGCGAGGGGTTCAAACCCACCGCTCGCTCCTATTTATTGCAGAGAAGGAAGCTAACCTAATTTAGCTAATGTGAGAAAGGACAACGTCCGATGGAAGAACACCGTGTCATCCTGCTAAATTGGGTTAATGGGTCGATAGTTATCAGATAATTGGGCCAAAACCCAACCCTCAGCAAATGACCGATATAACATAATAGAATAATATATTATGCTTTTAAATATAAAGTTGAATATTACAGAATGTATTATGGAAATTGAAACGTTGAGCTTTTATTGTTATCTTAATAGAATGTGTAATACAATTAAGATTTAAATCGAATTTTTGTCTTAAAAAATGTAAGATTGGATAGCAATAATTAGTGTATCCATGCCCAACTCATGGGATCTCAGTTTAGGATCAACCATTCGATCGTATACTTCAAGGTCGATAAGGATCATTGTTCATTAAATCTGAATTTTATTTTTTATTATTTTTAGAGATTTAATTTTTTGTTTTGACAATGAATCTGTGATTATGCATGCCGTCTATCTTGACTTGACTCTTGATCAATTTTTTATTAGAATTTTTTATGAGCCAACTATTTAATCTTCATAGTTGAGTCTTGTCCTTGGTCATTTGCCTTCTGATTGTCCTTGGTGATTTTGTTGTTTTGGGGTTTAGATCAGGTTCTTTTTCTTTTGTTATGGATGAAGGGAGAAAAGAGCTTTTATATCTTGAAAAAGTTGAGTCTTGTAGATTGTTTTTGAAGGGCATACTTTGTATATTTTCATGTTTACCTTGAATGAATCACACCTCTATTCCCTAGATGATGGCCTTGGTGTGTGTGTGGGTTTTTGTGAGACCTGTCAAGATGCTAATAATTTTGTGAGGAATAAAAAAAATATGAAGATTTTCAGTTCAAGTGTTCTGCTGCAGTAGATATTAATTTGTTAGAGTAGATCATTTTGGTGCTTCTTTGTGGTTTTCTTCTAATTGGCCATCCTAGTTGATGATGAATCTCTTGTTATATTTTCATGCTCGAAAAGTGAAATATATTATTCTAATTCATTTAGTTTGTATTTTAAGAACCATTTCGTGTGCACATTGCTTCTAGCAGACATTGTTACCAGAGTGGAACTCTTTTGTGTTTGCCATCTTGGTTAAAGATCCTCCTGTTATTTCTGACCGGAGTGGAACACTTACAGACTGGAAACCATTTTGCGAGATTGGAACATTTTTGTGTTTGCCATCCTGGTTAAATATCCTCCTATTATTTTTGACATACAATGAAAGATGAAATACTTGATTCTTATCTATTTAGTTTGTATTTAAAGAATGGTTGAGTTATTCATACTATTCTGCTATATTGATGAAAACTCTACCTAATTCAATTATGTTCCACACCTTTGTGTTATACCCGTGGAAATGTTATTTGATTGGTGATTCAAGTCAGATTCATATCATAAATATCTGTATTTGACCATGCCTGTCTGCAGCAAAATTGACACAAAGTAGACAATTATAGCAATGAGTTGCATTTGGTTTTCAAGGCGAATCAGCATCACTAACAGGGCTGCTCAATTGGTGGGTGTGAGAGGGTTCGCAATAGCTAGTGGCAAGGGAAAGAAGGGCCCGAAAGGTGGCGCTAATGATGCGCCTAAAGCTTCACTTATGAGCCATGAAGTAAAGAGCACAACAGTCGTTGGAGCCAATATCCTCAAGGATGGTACTGATCCGAAGATAATGCCCGATTCTGAGCACCCAGACTGGCTGTGGCGCTTGCTAGACAAACGCCCAACGCTGAGTGAACTGCGGCGGAAGGACTCGGAATCTCTCCCATTTGAAGACCTTAAACGCTTCGTGAAGCTGGATAACCGTGCCCGAATCGAGGGAAACAATGCTGCCAGAGCTAAAAAATGAAGTTTATACTAGGATGTTGCCATTGTTGGCTGTTTTCTGCAGTGTAATCCCGTTATGTTTAGAAATGTCATTTGTTAAGCTTCACTCTGCGGTATAATCCAGTTTGTAGTGGTTTCTCATGACATTGTCATGATGCAACTAAATTATTTTCCATGGAATTTATACTCTGAGAAGGCAGAATCACTTGTATTGTGTGTGTGTGTGTTAGGTTCCAAAGGGGCCATAAATATTCAGCAACTGTTTTGGAATGAGTTCAGGGCAACAAATTGAGTTTGGAATTGTATGGTTATGATGATGTGTTTTAACTCATAGCAGATTGAAGAATTTGGTGAAGAGCAAAGCTTGTAAACAGTTCTACACTAAATGCTTGCATGGGCAAAAAAAAATAATTAGTGATTCTTTTCAAATGGTCTATTAGCATCATATTAGTATCGGTAATGATTAGTCTATAACCGATTTATATTTGTAAAGATTTATCAATGATTTATTTTTTATCTTTGTTGTCACGATCCGAGCCTGATGAGTTAACTAGTCTATCAATTTATCAATTTCGTTTGATCTAAATCACTGATCAAAATACTTAAGTTGAAATTTATAATAGTAAACTCATCAGACCCTTATAAGTCAATATTAATCCTGTCCACTTTCGACGTGAGACTAATTAGGGATGTTATATTTGTTTACTTCAGTTTCGATATGTTGAAAATAGGCTTTGATATGAACACATTATTTATGTTATACATGTTGAATATATGTGCTTGTGACAATAGCAATGAACACATTATTTATGTTATACATGTTGAATATATGTGCTTGTGACAATAGCAACAGAATCTTATCGATGCTAATCGACAAACATATTGTGTTGATTATAATCTACATGTCATATTCACATTATCATCATCTTATATAAATTAATTTATATATTTATTTTAATTATATAACTTCACTTTTTTTTCCCTGCTTAATTAGAGATTAGGTACCCATTTAATATTACTCAATGATGATATTACTCAAATACCCATTTTATAACTCGATTTTATTTAGAAAATAAAGATTTACCTGTAATTAGCATATATATATATACATATATACATATAAATATATATACATATACATATATATATATATATACATCTATGTATATATATATATATATATATATATATATATATATATACATCTATGTATATATATATATATATATATATATATATATATATATACATCTATGTATATATATATATATATATATACATCTATGTATATATATATATATATACATCTATGTATATATATATACATATACATATATATATATACATATAAATATATATACATATACATACATATAAATATATACATATATATATATATATTTATTTATAGAATCTGATTCTGATAACTACGCCCATCTAGTCAACTACTCGAAATAGTTGGCCAAAATAAAATTATTATTATTTACTCCTTGACATGTTGTCATGGAATCAAGCAGCATTTATTTGCGACACATGATAACATGAACACCGCTACATAATTAACTGTTCATTTAATCTCATCACCACGAGTTACTTTGAAGCTTGACGTCTATAAATACGTAGGTGGCCTCGCCACAGTTACCGCCTCTCTATGACTTACCTCTCCTCTCCCCTCTCTTTTGCGCTGTTCGCTGCAGGACTCGCAGAGAAAATAGACGTGGGGATGGCTGCGGAGGTGAGCTCCTTGGCGACAACCCTCGGGGCATACGAGGAGGAAGCGGATGGAGAGAGCGAGCTCGTCACCCGGGACTTGCTTGGCGGCGGCGGCGGCGGCGGAGCCGGCGACGTGGATCTACAGCTCCATGTCCCCGCCGGCTGGCCGACCCGCATCGACCTCCCGGTATGTGTCGCTGCTCGTAGCTCAATTCACTGTTCGTCGCGTCGCTTGTTGGAATTCCAATCTGATCTGGCCTTCATTGATTCCAAGATTTAGGTTCTCCTTTTTTCCCCTCTTTGGATCGTTTCGTTGAATCGATTATCGTCGGTGCGGATTGCTGTGGTCCTTCGAGTCCGAAGCACCAAGGATTCTCTTGCTTTTGATCCCAAACGAACGATTCTGTGGATCGTACAGCCGCATCCATTTTATCTCGTACTGGATCTCCTATTCCCCGCCGATTCCGCGCCCTAATTATTTAGTTGTCGCTCGCGCTTTCGATGCATATTTAATTGTAATAAAAGGTTCTGTTTTTGGTCTTTCGATCGGTAAAAGAAGCTGTTTCGATGAGAAAGAATCCTTTTTTTCCCCATGAACTCGTGTCGAAGTTGCCGATTTGAGTCGTCCTAGTTCATTCTTGCTTTGATTCGACTAAGAGCATCTCGATTCCCATGGTTGCAGTCCGGGAAGGCGAGCCTCGAACAGCGGGACCCCAATCCCGCTCCCCGCCATCTGCACGACCTTAACCTGTCGCCGCCGTCGCCGTCCGTCGCCTCTCTCGCCCTCGAGCTGGCGTCACCCTCCGCCGAGTACCAGAGCGTCTGCACCCTGGAGAAGGTCAAGTCGGCGCTGGAGCGGGAGTCGCGCCTCGTCGCCACCACCAACCCCGCGTCCCCGCCCCCTTCTTCCACCACCACCACCACCTCCTCCTCCTCCTCCTCCTCCGCCGCCTCGACCAAGCGTCGGGCGCCGACCTCGCCGGACGAGGTCGGCGCCGCGGGAAGCACCATGGCGGTGGCCACCTGCCCGGTGTGCCTCCTCTACGTGCTCGTCTCCAAGGCGGAGCCCAGGTGCCCCAGGTGCGCGGCGCATGTGCCGGTGAACGACCTCAAGAAGAAGCCGCGCATCGACCTCAACTCCTCCCTCCCATCCCACTGAAACCTGCACAGAAGCGAGAACAAGACCCAAATCTTCGATTCCCGAGCGTAGAAGACGATTACTACTACAAGGGTCAAAAAAAGAAGAAAGGCCTCTCCATTTTTGGCGCCTGTAAGAATTTGTTCTCGGTTCATGGTGTTCCACCGTGAGATGAGATCATCGTGCAGCAGTTTGTTCTGCCCTTCTCTGGGCATTAAACCTGCCATTAAATTTTGGGGGTTCAAATCTCACTTGTCACAGGATGCTCTCTCCTTCTTGATGCAACCCTTCACCGGTGATTTGCTTGGTTGGTGTTTTGCACATAGCCATGCGGGTGCGGAGACTGTACAGCGGAAGCCTTAATGGGGGCCTCCAAAAGGACGCGTAACAATCACAAGGAATGGGACAGACTACTGTAACCAACTAAATAATTGAATTGGACTTTCTCTGCAGTCATTTTAATGCAGTAAATATATATATATATATATATATATATATATATATATATATCTTAAATATAAATTAATATTTGAAAATAATTATTTATATTAATATTTTTCTTGCTTTTTTTAATTGGTGAAAAGGGAATGTCGTCGTCTGCCGTCAGCTCAACTTAAAAAGACTGTTGCATACTCCGTCTGTAATAAATGACGGATGTCCCTATCCGACATTTAATGCAGGAAGAAGGGCGCCTGATCGTGACACGTGGCGAGTCAATTAATGCAGCCATTTGTTTTCTTCCCGCGCGTGAGTAGCTGACGCCACGAAAACGAATCGGGCCCCACCCGCCATCAATAAAGAACGGTCAAAACCAAACCAAGCGGGCCCACTAAAATGACAGTTGGGTGTGTCATAAGATTATATATTAGTTTTCCTTGGGATGTACCTCTCTCTCTCTCTCTCTCTTTCTGTGTGCCAAAAATAAAATATTTTATTAAAAGCAACAACGTGCCACAATGTATCTAAGACCATGGAAATATTTTATTAAAATTAATATATATAATTTCAGACAAATTCTCAATTTTTTAATAAAATATAAAGATAAATAAAGAATATGAGATACAACCAAGTTTTATTTCTTATCATATATATAATATCTCTATTTTTTTAAAATTTCAACATCATCTCTTTACATTTTTAGCTATTTTTTCTGAATTTTTTTGTTTTTTCAAAAGTACCATATTTTTAATTTTTTTTCAAATGGTATCTCTATTTTGAGTAAAACTAAAAATATCCCTTACTAGCCCTAAGATATTAATTATTCCATCTAATTTTGGTTCAAGTGAATGTTATAATTTGTTTCGCGTATTTTGACTATCGTAATAAAAATACTATAAAATATATTTAAAATATTATAAATAATCCAAATGGACTATTGATCTTCCCAAACTAACTATAAACTTAAAGATATAATATGAAATCACTTACATGTTTTTTTAGTAGTTTTATATTATTTTCAATATCTTTGCACCCTAATGATATTTTTGATATTATTTAAAATAGAAGCATCATTTGAGGGAAAAAAAAGAGGGCATCTTTCGGAAAAAAATGATAATAAAAATAATAAGGGCACTATTGAGTATCTTTTGAATTTTATGTTGATATATATTCAGCAACAATACCAATCAAATAGTAAATCTTAATTATTTAAGATGGAGAATCTTTTATCACTATTAAATATATTCATATATATTCTAGATATAAATATCAAACATTCAAAGCAAACCCACATCTACACCCTTAGGATGTGTGGATATGTACAGATCCAAAGCACCAAACATTCATTAAAACCTGACCCGTCCTTGAAACGGCCCAACCCAACCTTAGAGAGACGAGAGAGACGAGAGAGAGACAGAGAGAGAGAGAGAGATTTCGATTGTACTCGCATGAACTGATCAAAATGCAATTATTGTTTTTAGGGCTACAACAAATTTACAAGTGTCTACGAACATCTAAACAATCTTTCTTAGATCCTTCGGGTCGTCCGAAGTGGATTCAAGAAAACATTGTTGATCTGCTCGTCTTCTGCTAACTTGTATGGTTGACTACAAGCATCGTGTCAGGAACAGGCAGGTGATGAGATGGTCAGCTCCAAGTTTACGTGCTTCTTTGCTGCACTTGATCCCCGGTCGCCCGTGTCTGCCATGCTTCTCTGATTCCGGTAGGCAAAAGACGATAAGCTCGGCTCGCAGTTGGTCTCCTTCGGCGGCGATCGCTGAGAATAAGCGAGCTGGAGTAGCTGCAACGACGAAGGAACAGTGGGATCGACCGCTTGTGATCAGGACAATGAATGTGATGATGAGGGTGTCAAACCTGGCTGTTGTCTTCGGTCAACGTGTCTCTTGGAAAGATGGAGGCCATGTTCTTTGCTGCCCAGTCTCTCAGCAGCTCCTCAAACGTCGGCCTGCAATCCAGAGTCGACGCTTTAGAGGTAGAAGAAGATGTCTGCTGCAAGAAAGACACTGAGAGAGAAAGAGAGAAGTGAAGGAGCCGGACACCCACGTACGATTGAATTGAACGGGTGAGACCGAGGTGTGCGTCCGCTCTCTGCTTCGGCAGACTGTAATCCATGAGGACGTCGTGCCGCGGTGCTTCCCGTTGCGTGCTTCGGTTCTTCTCGCAGTGGGTGCTCGTGCTTCTGTACATCTGCTACCAGAAGAAGAACCAAGAGAGGCATCAGAAGGCATGTGTGAATCCGAAACATGCAGCCTTGACTTTGAGATATGACTCACATTTCTCTTTCACCATTCACACACCCAACTTCTCTCTTACCTTTGGAATTGATATGGAACATTAAAAAAGCTGTGACCAAACATTTGTTTCTTCCGATCATTTGACTGTTCTATTACTGATGGATATATGTGACAGATGTGGTAAGATGAAGATTAGAAGAATTGGAGTGTGCAGAAGAAGTAAACAATCATTACTGTTTTCTCATGGAAAAGGATCGGAACAAATTACCTGCAGATGGCTTTTGACATGAGATATGCTTATTCCTTTTACGCCCATTAACTCTAGAATTCTCTTTGGAGTTGCTTCTGCAGGAATGTATGTATGCAAACAAGAAAGGTTTAGTCTGTTTGCACATTTTGAAGAAGAAGAAGAAGAAGTAAGGAAAACAGAGTCTTCCGATGGCAGTGTATGGTTCTCTTATGTGCTCGTGAGAGAAAGCAGTCATTGGCGACTTACCCGTTTCTCCTCCGAGGCAATCGACTGCTTCGACAAAGCACCGATGCAGCTCCTCCGTCCATCGCATGCGAGGAGCGTCGGTTCTGTTGTACTGCCTCACCCTTCTTCCCAAGAATCGCATGCCTTGATCCGTACTCCCCCTTCCCGAGGTATATTGATATCTTGGCCGAGCCGATGAAGTTGTTTATGTAGGAGGGAGGCTTCTGATCTTTACGACAGGACTCGGTCAAACATTCCCACAGCCCTCCAAAGAGGTAGAAGGAATGCCCTGCGGTTCGAGAAAAGAACAGCAACGCCAGTACAATACCATGTCCTTTTGAATATGGAGACGAAGCTTAGCATTGCTGTCAGGACTCAAAGAGCCACCAGCCATGTAAGAGAAACTGTCAATGGTTGAATGATTCCACAGACCTCGTTCCCACAAATGCGTTGAATGGCATCGCTCCCTCCCTATTCATGGATGCGTAAAGCATCGGTTTCCACATGAAGCACTGTAGCAAATGGCAGATGGATCGCGGAGGTCCAAGAATACTTTTTCTCTTCCCTCTTCTGGATCATATTTCCGTACAGAAACAGATCTTTTGGTACGGTGGGACGACTAGGAATGGTGCGTCTTCGTCGTGCTTGTTTCATGGCTCGAAGCTGATGGATTACTTTATGCAGCTTGTGGTTGACATGAAAGCCTTGCGGGAGTGAAATGCTGACAAAGGATGCCGCCTTTGGCTCACTTGTCCACAACAACAGAGAGAAGGTTTGTGAGAGAAGCAAACAGCACGGCGGCGTCGTCAACGATAGCCATCTCAATCGAGAACGGCTTTGAGATCATTCTCAGGCACCAACCCAGCAAGATGAGGATCCAATCAACATGGTCAGAGCCTAATCTCAATCACCCGTCATAACCAAAGATCTTCTCTCTCCTCTCTCTCTCTCTTTCCTACTTTTTATCTAGAAAAATTGTTTGATTTAGACATCCAAAGGATCGAGTTGAATACACTTAGATCTTCTCTCATGAGGTTAAAATTTTCCGAAATGCATAGCTCACCTTTTCGGATCCTATCAACAGACTTTTCTTCCTCCACCACTAATCGAAATATCTGTCGAGGATAATTGTTGCCATCTAAAACTAGATCGAATTATCTCCGTAATTTACGTGACTTTCGTATATGTATAAATAACAATTGAAAACTGAGATAGAACAAAGGAAATCACTGCTGAACTCCATTGAATGAATTGGAGTAGAGATAGATTTCCATTAGAGAGGTTCTTCTTCACGCTTCACCGATCTCTAAATAGTGTTCAACCACCTTTTTGTTGGCTTATGATTTGACTCACATAACAATAACTATGGGAGAAACCCAAAGCCGAAAAGCTTACCCATCAACCTCAAGATATGACTTTTACACATTAATTCCTCCGATCTATCCAATGAGTTCACTCCATGTAATCCAAAGACGGTGCCTACTTTTGAACTTGTTTCATTTGCTTGCTTGCCGTGTCCAAACCAATCAACTTGTCATTAAGCGAAGGAGAATTAGTAGGACATCAAACCAACACATTCTTCGCACCACCAAAAGACCAATAAGAAAAGCAGCACAGCTGCTTCCTGAGCTTTTGGGTCAACAATGTGAGTTAGAAGGATACGAATTAGTTCGATTCAAATAATCCAATAAAAAAAAGCTCAGAAAATTCAACTCCTATTTGTCCCAAAGATTGGAAGGTTGAATAATCCTTTTTATAGCCACAACCACAGGATATGAGACTTCAAAGAAGATAAACAAAAAGATCTGATTGCATCAGAACTTTCGGTACTATCTAACATGTAAAGACTATAAATCATCATAACGTATGAATAGACTCGACATTTATCAGTTTAAGCTTTAAGCTTTTGTCTGAGATAAAAATGGTTGTGTGTGATGTATCTTCAGAAGAAACAGTGCTAAGAAAATGCTGAAATAGAATGTGGTAAGAGAATATTTGTAGAACGTCGTGAGGCTTCGAATTGGTCACTCGATATCAACTTAATTAAAAGGAAAAGAAAAGAGAATTATAATTAGTTGATGAGAGTGGATCATCTTCAATCAGGCATTGTCAATGAGACTGCAGTGAATGACCTTAGAAGCTTGGCTTTAGCTTTGCGTCGACTTCATTGTACTGTCGAGTTGCTTCCTTCCTCTGGTTGACTTCAGAGGAAGGATCTCTTGAAACTGAATGAATCAAGAAGGATTGTCAGAACTTTATTCAGAGAATTATCTTATAGATTTTGTACTTCTTCGTACTCGACTGGATTGACTTGTGCTCTAAAAACTTGCTCTTGTTGTTATATACTGTCACTACTTGTATTTTTTGGTCTTTTCTCTCTTTTTTTCTTTGTATAAACTCTCCTTCTACAAATGAATATTTCTCATCTTTTATGTCAAGAACAAAAACATCATGATTTTGGTTGAAATGTAGGAGAATAGAAAGACTGCTGAAGCCCAACTCTTTTCTCTTTGGTAAGTAAGAGTCTCGAAAGCAATGATCAGAGACAGCAATCTAGTGCAAATGTGGAGACTTACATGCTATCTTTTATGACCCAACTACTCCAAGGAAAATGGTGTAAATGTGGTTGACTTTTGGCTGCAAAACATACAAGTAGATAATTGGACTTTTGCTAATGAAAATATCTTGGAACACTGCTCACCATGTCACCCTAAACCTAGATTACATGCATACAATTCTGTGAAACTAATCCTCTATAAAAAAAATTATAATCAACCATCTTAAATTTGTTTCTAGAAATCTTTGTTGATCAAAAGTTGATTCCTTGTCTCGTAAATTTTATTTTATATTCTGAAAGATCACGAAGAAACGCTTTCAAATTAGTCAAAAGATTAAATAGTTGACTCATAAAATATTTTAATAAAAAAATGATCAAGAGTCAAGTCAAGATAGACGGCATAATCACGGATTCATTGTCAAAATAAAAATTTAAATCTCTAAAAGAATTAAAAATAAAATTCAGTTTTAATGAACAATGATCTTTATCGACCTTCAAGTATATGGTTGATCCTAAATTAAGATCCCATGAGTTGGGCATGGATACACTAATTATTACTATCCAATCTTACCTTTTTTAAAGACAAAAATTCAATTTAAATCTTAATTGTATTACACATTCTATTAAGATAACATTAAAAGCTCAACGTTTCAATTTCCATAATACGTTCTGTAATATTCAACTTTATATTTAAAAACATAATATGTATATATATATATAATGATAAAAATATTAGCAAATAGGGGCATGTAACAAAATATATTAATCTAACTCGGTCCTGAATGAAGAGAATGCCGTGGTGGACCGGTTGATTAGACCGGTCCAGATTTGGAAGCAAATCGGTCCGGTTTTCTCTCTCAATTTTCCCGTTTCCCTCTTAGAAGACCGATTTAAATTTCGAAATCCACTCCCATTCTTCCTCAAATTCCCGTTTCCGGTCGAAACGAAAGCCCTCGACGACGGACGAGAAGAAAGAAGGCGATTGCAAACTCTGATCGCGCAGGGTTTCCGAGGAGTCTCCCGTCATCTCCCTCGATTGCTCCACCCCATGAAGCGCTCCAAGTTCCGCGTCATCGAACAGGTCCTGGGGTTCTTCGAATCCGTGCTGATGAGTTGCTTCTTCGGTTGCTTTCGGATCAAAGATGATGCTCGGAGGAAGACCGATTCATGCGCCAATTCGATCTCCTCCGAGGACAGGGTATGAGATGCTTGTCCGCTCTTTGTTTGTTCGAATCATGTGTCTTTCACTGGTATTTATGGGGTGTTATTATGTGATCTATTAGGTTTGTTTGGTATCAACAAAGGAGCTTGCGTCTGATTCCTTGTTTCGAGGTAAATGTCTGATCCTTGAAAGGAAAGATAGTTATTTTGAATGGTTTGTGGCTTGAATCTCGACTTTAACTTCTCTAACAAATCCTGAACTTTCTCGGTCAGAGCAAGAAGCATATTCGTGTGTCGTGGAGAATATTGAAGAAAGTAGCTTTCAGAAGGATCTTGAGATTCAGGTGTGCAACTGCGATCCCGTTTGTTCTTGAATAGGATTTGTTGCATCGAATCTGCTCACTTTAGACTGATATTGCCATCATGGATTGCAGGTGTGGATGAAGCAGCAAGTCTTGTTTACCATGTCACTAGGCATCAATTTTGCTAGTTTAGTTCAATCACGTACTGATATGAACGCCTCGTGCATGCTTTGGATAGTTGAATTTATTAATTGATTACAATATTATGATTACTTTTACGTATAATTCATGTAAACCAACTACTCTACTTGTACTCTGTTCTTATTAAGAAATGTATTTCATGGCCTTCATGTCGGATTTATTATTGAGGATAATGTTCATGGCCTTGCATTTGAGTCTTTAACTTGTTATGTTATGTTAACCCTATCATATGCATTTGGGTCTTAACTTGTTTTGCTTGATAATTGGCTAAATATCATATTCATATTGCTTTGGTTTATACAACAATCATTTAGTTTTTCAAGTTAACTGAAGAATGACACTATATTTTTTGATGAATTATTGCCAGGCTAAATTTCTAAAGAATTGTGGTGCACTATCAAAAATTCCTGAAGAAATACTGAGAACGCCAAACAAAATATTTTCTCAGGCATCTAAGGATGACTCGTCTCTTAATTTCCCCTTGCGACTTCCTGGATTATATGGAATAGATGATAATTTGGACGAACAGAGTGATCCAAGAGCGCACAGCGTGGAGAAACTGGACGATCGTTTTGGACTGTCAGAAAATGAATTTGAAGGGTAAAATTTTTTCTTCCCTTATAGGTTTAAATATCTACAAGTTCTATTATTTATTTAATTTTAACCTTTAGCGCTGATGATTATACTTCTGAATGTTATGTAGCTCTATCTTAGAGGAACAACAGAAAGCAAGGAAGGTTCTGCAATTTGATGTGACTAAGCATGTATCTCAAGTAGATCCTGCACCGGATCTTGTTAATTTGGATATTTCTCCTTCTCGTGGTGGTAGCAAGCCTCAAACACTTGATTCTAGTGATTCACCCTATCCTACTCCATTGAATTTAACCAATGAAATGCAGACCCCTGGAACAGTTTATCCAGTGAATCTGGATAGTCTTGGAACCGGGAAGCACACCAGGATCCGCACACAATATGTATATCCTGTTTTGAAGCCCGTGGAGAATTTACCTCAGTGGGATGCACTGAGACGAGGCTCTTGCCAGCATGTTCAGTCGGATGATTCCTTTGAGCAGCAGTTGAGTTCCAGAACAGATAGTGTAGAGAGAAGAAAAAAGGTTTTCCTGACTCCAGCTCGTCAGGATTCACAGTTTATCAATTCATGGTTGCTATCTTCCTGTGGAAAGAAAAATCAAGTTGGAGACCGAATCTTTACAGAGAAATCTGTTGACAAGATAATGCCACCTGACTTGACACTAATTTCAAGTGGCAGAGATCGAGTAGACGTTGAACCAGATACTCCAGAGCTCATAATCTCAAGCTTATCTCGGTGGCTGAAGCCTAAGCCTCTTAAAAATAGGAATTTTGATGTTACTGCCTTCATTTCTAATGAACAGTCTTGTCCTGTGATGAATTTTGATGCTGAGAGGCCTATAATCGGAACTGTTGCTGCACATTGGACTGACGACGATGCCTGTTCTAATTCCCACGGGCATTGGAATGGTAATGGAATTCCAAATTCAACAACCAAGTATAAGGAGGTACTTATTCTTTAGTTTTGTTTTACAACAAGTGCTTCGTTGTTACGAAGGTTTAAAATAAATTCTGTTCTCATTATTAGGATCAGCGAGTTAGTTGGCATGCGACGCCTTTCGAAGAAAGATTAGATAAGGTTTTATCTGATGAGAAGCTTTTGCCTCAAAGGTATATTACACCATATGTAATTAAAGCCATCTGTTTGCTTTATTTAGTTTTTCTAATCGCATGCTTATGGTTTTCAGGAAGCTTCTATATAGGGAACCAATAGAGTCAGAGGACTAGTACTGTGGCAACCTAAGAAGATTGAGCATGCTATAGGAGTTTTGAGGAGTCCAATTGTCTTGCAAATTGATAACAGATTGTGGAATTGGGATAGCATATTCTTGCACTCATTCAGCACAACTGCTTGTTCAATCGAGTCTGGATTTACTTTTGTTGTATATTGACATCCTTCAAAAGCTTACTGGTCGGTCAACAAATGTTTACATCTTGGTATCAGGTTAACCTTATTGCTGTTATACTTGACTGCAGTACATCAGAAATTGATGCTGAAGATCTGTATAAACTTGGGCCAAGTTTTATTTATTTATTATTAAAGTTACCAAAATATTTCTGAATTAGGCTTTTTCTAATGTTTCTTGATTTCTCAAGTTAATTTTAAATTCAGATTCTGAGGTTTTGAGTGCAAGTATGGACAGATTCACTCCATATTGATTCGATTACTTGTGTGTGGTTTTCCATTCGTCTTCAGTACAATATGGAATTATGCTGTTGGAAGAAGGATTCTGATGGCTTACGGTGTATCAAATCTTAGTTCCTGTAGTTATACCTAAGTAGATTGCAAGTTGCTCATACTATACACAAGCTTCTAGTCTTTTTTTAATTTTAAATCAGCTTGATCATTCATCAGGCAATCCAATCTAAAATTGTTTTAATGTATCCATAGCTTTTGATGATGATATTAACAAGTTTTGCATGAAACAGTGTGCCGTAACTGCTCAGGCATGCTTTGTTTCTTCATGATTAATTAGCTTTTAGGCTAATTGAAGTTGGATGATTACACATCAAATAATGAATTAAGAAAAATGGTTGACATTTTTTTCAATGCCAAATAATAAATTCATATAGGATACTCTAAATGTACTTGAATGAGATTTTTGCTTCGGTGAAGCTACGAGAATTATTGAGATAATTGTCCTACCCAATTGATATCGATGCTTGTATGAAGGTAAAGTTTGTTGTTTGACATGTTGTTAGCTGTAGGGAAACATGAACAGGCCTTGCTAGGTACCACATCTTAAAAATCTGCAGTCTGTGCAGATATGTTGGTTCATGAATGAAGATTCTTTTCTTTTTTTTTTCTTTCTTCTCTTGCTTTATGTGCTATGAAGGGTTGTAAATTTGGAATTGGATTCATTTTTAAACTTAATCATGTAACAAGGTCATGAACTGGCACTTGATGTATACCAGACCTAAATCTGCAGTTTGTGCAAATGGGTTGAATTCTGGATGAATATTTTCTTTTCGTTTCTCTTGCTCAATATGTTCTGTTTCAAGATGTAGCCTCAGAGAATGCAAATTCTGAATTGTTCAGATAGCTACTCTCTTGTCATTCTTTCACTTGCTGTGGTGTTCAATATCTTAGCAGGAACAGAAGCATTACCTGCAACCTGCATGCTTGAAATTGGATAGCACTCACCATGTATCATGGCACCAGAAGGATTTTTGCCTCTCAGCACAGATCTTGCCATTGAAGCACATACTGTAATAAATAGTTAGACATATATTTATATTACTGTGAAGATAGTACAAAATGAGACTCTTGTCAAGCCACAACATGCCCATTGTAATGCAATTATGTGACCAGGTTACAAAGTTTCTGCATTGATAAATTATCTTTTAGTGACCAGACCAATTTTTCCTAAATGTCAAATTTTATTTTCCAGCATATTGTGAGATATACAGAAATGAAACTATGACAAATATCACATGGTCAAACATTGGCCTTAATGAAGTAAGCTTTGCCAGAACTACCCAGCTAGAGATAACAAGGATGAGAATCCAATGAACTCTCACCACTCCAAATCCAACAAAACCTCAAACATGGTGGAACACAACATATCCTATAAGCCTTAGGTTAGTAGCAAAGGGGTTGGAAGAGGTGAAGTCCCCAAGTCCTTTGTCCACAAAACTCAGCCATAGGAAGGATTAATTTGGCTACAGTACAAAGGGCAGCCATGTGCCTCTCTCTCTCTATTGATCATATGCAGAGGCATGTGGTCCCTCTTTTGAGGGCTTTGCCCATGTCTCTAATGGCTGTCATCTGCATGACACTGGAACCACCCTTGGGAAAAGACAAGCATACATTAATCCATGCACAAGACACTAAGCTAATTGGCATTTGGAGCTTAGATGCTGTCACTGACATTGTTATCTCAATGTCTTTAGGGCGTTCCTGTTAGAAGAAATCTTTCTTTTTGGACACTGGACATGCACAGATGGACTGTTGTCCATAGGAGCTGCTCAAGATAGATGACAAGCTGAACAGAGTATGTTTCAAGAGGGTTTGCATCCATAGATCAATAACAAGCACGACAAGAGCACAAACCAGTACACTATACCATATTTGCTGCTCTACTACTGTTGCTTCTCTCCATCCAGTGTACAAAGCCTTCATGATCATCTTCGATCGTGAGGTCCTCATGTTGTAATCATACGATGTTTGCCTGCGTAGGGGGGAGATGGAAGAACTTGTTTCGTTTCTCTTTTACTGCAAGCATTTAATGAAGTGAACAACATTACACAAAGCCAAACAAGGACAATTTGCTTCAATCAAATGAGAGATGCACTCAGACAGCCAAAGAGGTCCTCACATCTTTGCTCACGTAACTTTGTTTTGCATGATGTCCTCCCCGTCGATGTTGTTCTGTAGTTGCTGCTGCTGATGAAACCAACAAAATCATTCCATCAGCAAAATGGCTACTATTGCTGTAATTTCTAAAACAAGTTTTTGTTATGATGTTGTAGTTGTATCGTCTCGAGGGAAGAACTTTTGTCTGTGTTGTTCAGTTTTTGTCTCGAGTTCGGGTAACGCAGGATCGCGTTAGATCAGTGACGACCAGCGTAAAACTATGTCGGATTGAATATAAGAGGAGTGAGTGTCTGTCGATATCGTTGTTTTGTAGAGAGACCAGAGTCACTGTCACTAGCTGTAGGAAGGGACCGAAAGGCCACCGATAGATAGATACACTGAAGTAATATATTGCAAGAAGAGGGGGATTCTTGGTGACGAGGTGCATTTGTATGAGGATATAGAAGAGTCCTCTGGGCTGCAACCACCATGCATGGCTTGCGATGGAGCAGACTCTCTCATCTGCTTCCTACCTCTACCACCCTGTGGTGGTGGCATGTCAAAGCCCACACTTCTCTTTTTCCCCTCATCAATCTTCTCATTTTTGGTTCTCACACCCTCTTCTCCCCCCCCAGTTCTTGCCTTATAATTCTCTTTGTTGGTGTGAGAGGTTGAAGCTGCCAGCATGATCTGGTCCAGAGTTGTTGTTTCATGGTTTAGACTTTAGAGCTCCCATAAGCATTAGCTGTAGGAAGATTACTCAGCCTGATCATGGTGATGGGATCAAAACCAGTAGATTTTAGATTAGCTTCCATTCCACCATGAGAGAGTGAGGAAGAAAGAGAAAGATGACCAGTTGGTTGGACTCCATCAGATCATCTGGCAGTTTCAATCACTCACTCACCAACAGAAGGTTTCACTTTCTGGTTCTCTTCATGACAGGCTGAATGCTTGCTCATAATTTGCAGAGAAAGCTCACAAAAGGTACAAACTATCTGCAAAAGTATTCTCAATCTTTTTCTTCTTTTGATTTCTTTTTACATACATACATACATATCAAGCTGTTGATTTTTCCATCCTCACCATTCTCTGTCAGCAATGAATCATAATTGAAGTTAATATACAGTCAAGATTCATGCATGTATACACATTAGCAACAGATCCACCAAATCACATCTCTGATACAGACAGACTATAGGGTTGGATGAAAACTCTGTGCTCTGTTCCATGGTTTAGAGAATAGAATAGGATGAGACAGAAGGCATATTAGTACACAGGTAAATTTTGGTGGTGTCCACTCATGCCCACATATGACAGAATGTAATGGACATGTATAAAAAATAACACCATTCCATATTGTTGAAATCTCATCACTGGTGTTTCAGAATTCTAGTCAGACACTATCATCACCATATCCATCAGTCTGCCCCCATCAGATTTTGACACCACATATATGTAGCTGTGAATTCATTACAATTTTATCCGGGGGGACGATATTATAATGATACATAAGACCTAAAGGTAAGGTATTTGAGTAGTATCAGGTGAACATTCATGTTTTAGTAGATCACACAAGTTTTACTCATTGTTAGAATGCAGATGAGTCTCTGCATACATGTAAATTATACTAAACAATCTTACAGATCCAATTTGGCGGTGAGAGAAGCTACTTTCATTGTTGTCAGCAAACTAAAATGCTATTGGACTCCATGACCATCAGCACTATCACACAGTGGTTGGAGCAGCATAAAGGGAGTAAGTGAATTACTACTCACTTCAGTAATCATACACAGTTTTCTTGGCAATTGTTTTTGTGTTCAGCTTCTGAACCTGAAGAACAAGCAGAAGATTAATTCAGAATGTCTTGCCTAATAGTCCAAAATTGTGACTGTTATCCTAGCTGGCCTTCTAACCCCATTGTCTTCTCAATAAGATCATAAACTTTTGGTACCCAAAAGATTTGACATATGGTTGACCTCCCTGCTGACCCTGGCTTCTCAATGTATCAGCATAACAATCTGTAAGACACTCTCCTGATCCTTGTTTTTTTTCACTTGGGAAGTTCCAAGGACTTGGATCAGTGAGTAATCTCTCCTAGCATTCTCCAGGAAGAAAAGACAAATTGAAGGTCCTGATAGTGATCCAAATCCTTGTGTATCATGGTGTCTAAATATTTCGAAGAAACGCGGAAAAATATTGTTCTCCCAATGCAGCCAGTTTCAGTTTTGAGTCTAGGTTGAGTCAGGTGAGGTAAGGATCGAGGTGATTAGGAGTGAGTTGGACTGGTTTGTGAAACTAATGTGTTCTTATATTTTTGCAGCAATCTTTAAATGAAGGAAATGGATAATTAATCCAATACAAAATGGTTCATCTGAAGAAAGATTAGGCAATGCAGATGAAAATGAAGCAGAAGACACATACATAATTAAAGCATGAGACAACAACCTTTTTCCTGGATACACAAAGATCTGCTGTTTGTTGTGTATGCTGCATATGCAGCAGCATTCTGCAAGAAAATATTAATGCTTATATTCCATTGGCAGACATTGCTGCATCAACTGTGGCAGTTCTACTGTTCCTCATAATGCTAGCAATTCATGTGTTTCTCAAAAGAAAAACAATCCATGTGCCTTTGTTTGCTGCTTCAGTTCCTTCCACAATGCCATGGTTTCCCTGCTGAAATCACACAGGTGGATTTATTCTGCACCTTTTTTTCTAGTTATGGATAGTAAATAGGAAACCACAAAACCTAGAGAACAACCAACATACTGCAAGGACATCCTGCTCATCAACCCCATCCCTACCAGATGAACTGATGAGCTTCCTCCACATCCACAACAATAAGCCAACTCAGAAGAACATCATTCTATTGCTTAAAAGAAAGCTCTGATCTTTCTTTTGCTACATTGGCAATTCACTGTGACTTAGTTATGATGATACTCGATCACACTTTAACTTGGAATTATGTGTGTTGAGTGAAGGAAGAAAGAGAACAAAAATATAGAAGAAGACCAATAGATCTCAGTTTCTCATCCATGTTTTAAGCTTCTCATTGGGAACATGAGATCAATCTTGCACAAGGGTCGGATGAACAAGAAAACAGAACTCTTTAACACCAACCAGAACAAGTTTCAGAATATTAGGAAGAAGGATGGTGAGGACACATGAATTCAGCTAAAAATTCAGGCCTGAATGAAATGTCAGCATCATGATGTCTCAAGAATGTCGTGTTCTTCTCCTTGGATACATGTTGGCAAAGAGCATGAAGGGACATGTGTGTGGTAGGAGTTGGTGCAACAGGTCTTGATAACACCACCAATTAACCCTAAGCAAGCATGTGCTTTGCCCCTCCTTGCCTCACAAAGCCACTGCAACCCACAGACTCCTTTCGCTACCAAAAGATGTTGATGTTTCATCTCAGAAACAAAAGCGTCTTCGTTTTTCTACTCACTCATCACTGATTGTTGCGGTTTGGTTTGGTTTCCATCACCATAGCCTAAATGATTCGGACAGTCGCAATATGTTGCCAGTGGCTGCACATCTCCACCTTATCTTCGTCGTCTCCCACCCACCCATCCATCAATCTACCATCGGATGGCTGCTGCCCGTCTTCCCTTTTCCTTCCTTCCTCCTTCATCCTCTTCCTCTTCCTCTTCATTCTAATCGATACTGGTCTGGTCTTGCTTACCATCATTACTGCAGCGTTCATCAGCTTCGGGTACCAACCTGCAGGATCTTGGCAAGCAAGATACAGAGATTACAGTGAGCATCACGCTGACACCAACCTGTGCATTTCTAGATGCAGATAATTGTAGCCATTATCGAATGGTTCTTGTGATAAGCATCTGTCACAAGAACACACATACTGTAGAGGATGATCACCAAGAGGCAAAGCATATTCAATGGCTCTGACAGGTGACAAAAAAAGTTTTCAGGATCATCCTATTGAATTGATGATGACGAGGAACTGAAGTGTTGAATGAAAAGAAGAAGTCTTCCTTCTTCTTTCTTCTGCTTGATTAACAAAATCTTCAAAGATGGTCAACTCCAGATTACTTCACCTGTCGTGGGCTAATTCTTCCTTCCTTGTGTGTTCTTACTGGGCTACTACTATGTTCCCACTGCATCAACCAATCACAGTGCTTTTGATCTTAATCATTTTGATGTAAAATGTAACATGTATAGAGCATATATATATATATATAATGTAATAATAAAATGTAAGATATATATATATATATATATATATATATATATCTTTGGAAAAAGTTGACTTTTTTATTTGGGATTTGGAAGAATCATATTCAGATTTTTTTGGACATTTTTTGTGATTAATTAAACAAAGAAAAAGAACAGGAAAAAAAGGAAGCCTTACGAAGCACAAACGAACAAAAGAAACGAGAATGCTTCCGCATTCAGATATTGTTGGAGACATTCTCGATCGTTCGTCTCTTATCACACGCTCTCTCGCTCTCTCTCTCTCTCTCTCTCTCTCCTCGGTATCACCTTCCCACATATCGATATGGGAACGTGCAATTGATTTTTGCTTCTTTGGCTCCCTTCACAAGCTCGGTATCATCCATGTCAGTCGCTTCTCCTCCATGATTCTTCACATTCTTTTTCTCGTTTTGACGTTGGATTACGTCTGAAGCGGAGCGGGGGAGAAAAATGTCGCCTTTTTGCGCTTTAATCTTTTCTTTCATTGTTGATGTTGCTTCCACTGATGGTCACTTTGTGGCCGGCGACACTGCGGTTTTCTTCTGATGAAGCTCTTACGACGAGTCTGTCGAGCATTTTGGGATTAGTTTATGTTTAGTGTCATGCACGATCTGTCTGCGCGGAATGTGTTCTCGAGGTGGAATCTTTGTCGTGAAAACAATACAAAAAGGGCTATTTTGCCCTCTTTTATTGGGTAAATAAGCCATCAGCTTGCGTTGGGAACGGCTACCTTAATAATAGCTGTAAGGTGATCGATCCCTTAGCTCTGAAATTATGGGGGGTCAAGACATGATTAAGAGGTTGAAGAACCCTTGTCGATGATTTGCTTGGGCCTTGCAAATGAGAACCGGACCCTTTTTGCTTTAGATTTTATGCTCTTTCGAACATAGAAAGCAGGAACATTTGTCTTTTGTCTTCTTGTAAAGATTTGTAATTCTTTAGTTGAGACTGTGGGAAGCAGAGTTCGGGCTAGAAAACAGAGAACATTAGCTCTCTGTGCTGCAGTATAGGATCATGGCCCTGTGGCCTGGTGCTGCATACTGGTTCAGAAATCATGGTATCTTATTATCTAGTTAACAGAAGATATGATATTGGTAATATGGTTTCTTAAGTCTAAGATCTTCAAATTGTTGATATCTAGTTTACCAACTTTCTGTAATGCCCTATTATGGAAATGGGTTATCCTCTAGAAAGCTTATTTCATGGACTATCAAAGTATTTGGAGTCAGTCTGTTTAATTATGATTTGTTTTCTTGGTACCCTTTCTTGTAGGTTTACCATTGAGGCTGTCTTGTATGGTCCATTTCCAAGATCAAGATTCAGCGTAAGTGGCTCCGAAAGGACTTTAAGACAAAGAGGCAAGGATCCCAGCATCACTCTTGGGGAAGAGAGAAAACAGAATATTTTTCTTGACAAACGCGGGAAATGGAGAATCTCTAATCCCAAAAAGTTGTCCAGGAAAAAGGGTATGACAATATATTTTCTGCAACCGAGAAAACAATCACTGTAAAACTGTTATATCTTAATTTTGCAACCTTGCATACCACAAAGCTCCTTTCGTTTGTACAACTATATAGTTTTCTAGTTTAGTGTACCTCAGAAACACCTAATTCTGATATTATTTTGGGGCAAGATGTTGGTGAATTGCCCAATGCAGTGGCATCAAATTAATTGGTACATGATAACTTTCGAAGTCACAGCAGTTTAACCTGATTGATAGAAGCTACTTGGAGTAGCCAATAAAATTTCACTGGACTTTTGGATAGAACTTCTCACATGTACATAAATTTATATTTATGTGCCTTTTTAGTAATAGTTAAATTTGATTTCATTGTGTTCTTGACAAGCTTAGTTTAAGTTCAAATCGCAAACATTTTCGTAACAATTAGCACTACATTAATCTTTTTTCTTATTAGGTGGTTCGCTAAGGGGACGGGGATGGAAATATGGATCTGGTTTTGTAGATGGAGTTTTCCCTGTCCTGAGTCCCATGGCTCAGCAGATTCTAAAGTTTGTACAGAGGGAATCCGATGCTGCCAAAATTTGGGCTTCGCTTGACACTCTCCCTCCTACTCATAATTTGTGGGATGATCTTATTAGTATATCTGTTCAGCTTCGTCTCAACAAACATTGGGATCCTATTATCTCCGTAAGGATCATCTTCCATTTTGTTATTGAAACTCTCGTTTTCACTCATTTCACCTGTGAATTAATGATGCGTTAGATACATATTTGTTCATGTTGTCCAAACCTCCTCCTTACTTTTTCATAGTTATTCAGTATTTTTTCTGATTTGGTTGGTCACCTGGTCACCGTTTAATTGACATTCTACTTTCGAGGACAGTGTGTCAGCTCCTGGTACATATTCTGATGTATACTCTGGATCAAAAATTCGTAGTCCCAGAAGGGCTGCTGGATTGGATTCCAATTTTGAATCAATTAGCCCATGTACACGAGTAGTTCTTTTGTTAGTCAGAAACAATGTCCTGTGTATTTAATATATGCCGAATATATCTAAATTCTTGTTCTTTTGATCACACATCACAAAGGTCTTTACATATTTGCTTTTCTTTTCTGTTCATGTCTGAAGGTTTAACTTCTTGGAATTGTCATATCTAGGTCTGCGAGTGGATACTGTACAAGAGTTCCTTCCATCCGGATGTACTGTGCTACAACTTGCTTATAGATGCATATGGCCAGAAGTTGCAACACAAGAAGGCAGAGTCAGTTTACTTGCAGCTTCTTGAAGCTCACTGCATCCCAACCGAGGATACTTATGCTCTTCTCTTGAGGGCTTACTGCACATGTGGATTGCTTGAGAAGTGTGAGGCTGTCCTTACTGAGATGCGAAAGAATGGCACTCCTCCGGGTACATCCCTTCTTAGATGATATCCTTTTGGCACTGAATTATAACACTTGGATGCTCTAGATTGTTTTCGGAGGTATTTGCATATTGCTCAATTTGTATTTGTTCTGTAAAGATCTTCTGAAAGCTATGAAGTCACGAGTTTATGCAGAAAGAGCATCAATTTTGGTCAGGTGCGGTTGTATATAATGCATACATGGATGGGTTGTTAAAGGGAAGGAACACTGTAAAGGCTGTGGAGATCTTTCGGAGGATGAAGAGTGATCAGTGCCGGCCATCTACAGACACATACACAATGATGATTAACCTGTATGGGAAGGTAATGTTTCGGTGCGTCAATTTGTTTATCCGATGCATGCAAATCCATCCCTTTCTCGTATATTTTTGATGGATTTATTCTTGCAATGGCAGGCTAATCAATCAGCTATTGCCTTAAAGGTTTTTGATGAAATGAAAACTGAGAAGTGCAAGCCAAATATATGTACATATACTGCTTTGGTCAATGCATTTGCAAGAGATGGACTTTGTGAGAAGGCAGAAGAAATATTTGAGGAGCTACAAGAAGCTGGACATGAGCCTGATGTTTATGCATATAATGCCCTCATGGAAGCATACAGGTAAAATTGATGAACTTAAGATGATCCTCTGTAATTAGAGTCAATGATCATGCAGTCAGTGAGCCTATGAGTTTCCGATACAAAAGCCGTGCAGGTTTTCCATTTGGTTCCTATGAGATCTTCACTCTGATGCAACACATGGGATGTGAACCAGACACAGCTTCATACAACATTATGGTTGATGCATTTGGAAGAGCTGGTCTTCATGAAGGTAAGAGCATTTTTCTTGATAGTGGCATATGTTATGAGTTCTTCCTTTATTTTGTTGTGGTGTCTAACAACATAGATTATGCTTACACAATTACATATATACGACGAATGATAAATTGTTTCGGATGGAATAATTTACTTGTGGTCTCCATGCTGGATAGTAGCTGCAATTGGGAACTAATTTTGTTCATTATTAATCATTTGTTTCATTTCCTAATTCTAATATACATCTGCAATCAACAAGCTTCTTGGTCATTGTTATCACTCTGCGCTCCAACATTCCTTGATGCATTGAAGTAATGGAAAATAATCAACTTACTTTATTACTTGGAAGAACTAAACGAATTTACTATGCATCTATAGGCTTTTAAGCTTTTAGATGGATTGGTGGTGACGGAAATTTTATACTTGTCACAACTTTTCTGCAGAAGCCGAGGCTGTGTTTGAAGAACTGAAGCAACAAGGCATGACACCAACCATGAAGTCTCACATGCTGCTCCTTTCAGCCTACTCAAAGGCAGGAAACATCCCCAAATGCGAGTTCATCATGAACCAGATGCACAAATCTGGTCTCAAGCCCGACACCTTCGCGCTGAACTCGATGCTGAATGCCTATGGCAGGGTCGGTCGCTTTGAGAAGATGGAAGAAGTGCTGACCGCAATGGAGAACAGTCGGTTAGAAGGGGACATCAGCACCTACAACATCTTGATCAACATCTACGGTCGGGCGGGATTCCTCAGCAGAATGGAGGAGCTCTTTCGGTCCCTTACGAGCAGGGGACTGAAAGCTGATGTGGTGACATGGACTTCGAAGATGAGCGCATATGCACGGAAGAAGCAGTACAAGAGATGCTTGGAGATCTTCGAAGAGATGATTGATGCGGGCTGCTATCCCGATGGAGGGACCGCCAAAGTGCTGCTCGCATCTTGTACCACGGACGAGCAGATCGAGCAAGTTACTACTGTAATTAGATCAATGCACAAGGAGGCAAGGAATGTGTTTGATATATGACAGTTTAATCCAGTAATCCATGAGATATATGCACACTGTAATGACACTACAGACAGTTTCTCCTCTTGTTCACGAACTCAAATCAAATTTGAGTTGGATCCATTTAAACATAGATTGCTTTGTGGGGGTAAGACTAGGTATTTTGATCCTTTTCCAGATCCCGTATTGACGACAACATAGATAGCTTCTGACAGCATTGGCAAGAACAATATCCATTTCCTAAGCTCTGCATGGGGACATGTTTCAACAACTAAGAGAGAAGGCATCATCCATTCAACAGTTCTATGGAGAGCAAACTAGAAAAGGCAAGCATACACTTCCACGGAAAACAGTTTCACATCTCTGTAGATCATTTTGCAAAGGTTCACTAAGTAAACATGAAGAACAACTTATTATGGGTATTAACATTTTGATAGTCTCCAGCCATTGGACTGAACAGAGCATGGCTTTAGCAATAACATACTGATATCTCATGATACCAACCATAAAGAACATAAAATCGGAAGACAAGTTTAGAAGAAGATAATGAGCAAGGAAGCATCTATAGCAGCAGTGGAGTTATCCAGGAGGCCATTTCAACTGCCTTCCACCAAGTACATGCAAATGTAGATGATAGACTGATTGACCTGAAAGCAGAATGACATGATCATGATGCTGCGGACAAGCCATAGATATCAACAATCTGTAAAGAAAGATTGGAGAGACTTACATGCTTCAGGACCGTTGTTGATAACAACACGGAAACCATCTACTATACCTTCCTTCTCAGCCACTAGTTTTGCAGCAAATAGAAGATGACCTAATACCTCAGCATGCCTCGGTTCAGCCTGAACAAGCTCGTGAACATGTTTAAACATGCAGCCGGGATAGAAGCTTATCGAGACAATACATAGATAAAAATTAAAAAAGACAATCACATGTTTAAAAAATTCTGCTTCAGCACCTCAGAGAATAAAAAATCAATCTTGAAATAAATTAGTTCGACAACATATACTCAACACATGATACAAGAAATTGCTATCCATCCTTCAATGTGATTCATTGCTTTTATATACCAAAGTATCAAAACTGTTCAACAAAATAAAAGGTAAAGAAATAGGTCAAGCAGTTAAGTAAGCAGTCAGTCGGGTTGTTACTAATTTCTAAAGAAGTGGTGACCGATAAAATGAAAGGCAACATGATGATGTCCACCTATGTTAATTTATTAAATGCAGATTATCTGTATAGTCCTTGTTCAATTAGATGTTTCATGGTCTGATGTCTGCAAGTGTATGCCCTTTAACCTTCTAACAATCAAGAGTAGCATGGCACCAAGCATCTAGCAACTAGAACCCAATTGCTTTGATGTAGAAACTAGAAAGTAATAATTTTAGTTAATTGTGGCACATATAAACTCAAAAAAGTGGTCGTTGATTGGCTCGTAATATACACCTTTTTACCTTCATTTGAAGCAATAAATCTTATAAAACACAATATAAAACAACATGGACACAGTAATTATTGTAACTTTATACTTCTTACATTGTAGCAATCTCTGATCGATCATACTGTATAAAACTCAAAAGGAGCATCACTACCATTTGTGTGACTAACAAATTCAGCAAGTGGTAACTTAAAAGTTATCAATTACCTACATATCACCAATACCCCATATATATGCTAAAGCTTTATGTATATGATGTAAGTGTTCAACCTACGTGCGATATATTAAATATGTACGGTACAATAGTCGTAATATGTTTGAACTTTCAAACATGTGTTGAATACGGTCTGATAAACATCATTGCAGACACAAACATTTGAAATTGTTACGCACCCTGCAGATGTTAAAGCTTTATGTATATGATTTAAGTGTCCAACCTATGTGTGATATATTAAACTTGTATGGTACAATGGTCGTAATATGTTGAACTTTCAAACATGTGTCAAATACTGTCTGATAAATGTCATTGGCAGAGACACAAAAATTTGAAATTGTTATGCCTCGTAGATGCAGTATGTGGGCCAGCGACTAAGGAAGGCATTTATATATCATAACAAGTCAAAAAACCTGGCTCAAAGACAAGTATCAGATGAGCATAGAAATATGTTTCTAAACAAACTTGAACTGCAAAAACTGACATAAAAAAATTGACAAGTCAAGGAAAATAGTTTTTTCTATCTTTAAGTTATGCACAAAATTCAGGAGCCTCTAGGAGAGTCATAACAAAAAATATATTGAACAACACGGTAATTTATAAACTTAGAGAATAACAACACATGGGCTAAAATTCAACGGTACAGTATTATGATTTTGTCATCCGCAATTTAATGGTGCAGGAAACTATACTGTGTGGATAAAGGAGTTGTAGATGCAGAATGCCAAGCTCCCAGTTATAAAAAATATATCAGGAGGTTAATGTCCCAGTGTATTAGTATTCTATTCTCATAAATAATTGTGGAAACAAGTAATTCACAATGATCTTAGGGGCTTAACAAAGAAGATGGGATGACATGTTACCAAAAACCATTGAAGTAGGATATTTGTTCCTTGCATGAGAAATGAAGGAACAGATTTGTTTACAGGATTCATTGGAAAACCTCTCAAAAGATTATTGATTATAGCTATTCCCTGTTCATGCTGTCTTGAAATATATCATCTAGTTTGACAGTGGCTTTATCAGAGATTTATTCCAAACCTTCTAGTTAAGTTGCTCCAGTATTCTTGTATCTAGATCATCTTAATGAGCTCTTATGACTACTTACAGCTGTTATTACAGCAAAGTGTATGGAAAAATTCAGATTGAGGTCTCTAAAGTCTCATTAGTAAAAGATCTAAACCAAGGCAATGGTTAACTAAATCAGAGGCACTCGGTATATGTTGTTTTCTGTTTCTTCTGTCTATGTGAGTACTAGTATTGTTTTTTCTAACTGCAGAATTTACTATTAGAACATATCAAGCAATAATAGAGTATTTATATAGCCGACTAAGAAAGCATTTTACTGTTTCTGGTACCACAGAAGCACTGTTTTTCCGGATCTCATAGTAGACCATCTTCAGAAAACTTCTGTTGCCAAGATAGAGTATAAAGGCTTTTAAGAAACATCAAGAGTTCTCCATTTTCATATATGCTTAACATAAGCGATAAACGAAATATATGCATAAGTGGGAAAATTTTGTATACTGTTGTCCTGGCAAGTAGCAATTCAGTAAATGTTTGTAATAGGTCAAGAGCATTACTTTCTTTATCTTATAAATTAAAAGAATAAAAATCAGGACGGGCGATCAAAGGCACCTTTCCAAGTTGGGTCAATCCATCCCTTATCTTTGGAATCACCAGAATGTGAACTGGAGCTTGAGGGTTAACATCTCGAAACGCCAATACCTTGTCATCTTCGTAAACAATTGTGGACGGAATCTCCTTTGCTATTATCTTATCAAATCTAAACAAGAAAAAAGAAAGATAGATACATTAATTATCTAATGTTAAATCAGTCAACTATGTAAAAAGAGTAGGACATCAAGCCACTGCAAGATGTAATTTTTATCCAGCAAGGAACAGTATCCATCTTATACATGGTTGGAGCTCCAGTATCCGCAATCTCGGCAGCTGCTTTGGCAGCAGCCTCTTCATCGCCCGAGGCAGCATTACGGCACATAAACCTGACTCGTTGTACCAAACAAAAAGGGTAAGAAATTTTCACAGGCACCAAAGAATTTCTCGATCGTCATTGCACAACACGTAAATGTGTGCCAAGATTGCACTTTTGAGTAGCATACAGCCAAATCCGGCAATGAGAGATGAAAGGAAAGATTGCAAGAGATCTCGAACCTGCGAAGGCGAAGAAGGGCGGGCGGAGGCCGGGCGAGGTTGATGGATGATGGATTTGGTAGGGGTTTTGGGAACACATGGCCTCGTAGCGCACGAGAACGCCTGCCAACATCGATGTGAGAGAAAGAAGAAGAACGAGAGAGAGAGAGAGAGTACCGAAGAAGAGAGGATGTTGTCAAGGCTGCGGTGGAGGCCATGGCAGCGAGCAAGAACGCTTCCTCGCTCTAACAAAGGCTTGGATCGGATCACCCAATTCGTGTAGGGGAAATGTCTATACTACCCTTTAGATTGCAGATTACTCTTTTGCAACTCTTTTTGTTATTTATAGTCTCATAAGAAGAAGTCGACGATTCCTAATGTTATTCTTTTATAAATAAATAGACGTATAAATCCTTAATTTTATTTTTTATTTGTTATATATATATATATATATATATATTTGAGGTGATATAAAGTGATGGAAAAAAATAGATGATAGAAATAAGGTGAGCCGAAGAACAAAGAGGAGGAGATGAAAATTAATTTTTATTGTTTGTTATAATAATTTAATATTTTTAGGATTACATAAATTCTATAATGTTCCTCTAGATATTATGTTGTAGGTCAATTATATTAATGTAAAAATTATATTCTACGTCTTTATAAACTACTATGTGATGGGAAGAGTAGACGATAATAAAGATTATAAATAATAAGAAGAAGGGTTTAAATAGTAAGCCCCTTTAGATTTAGTGTCATTCATCACGTTTTATATCAATTAATATAATTATACTAATTATTAAGTAAAATAATGTTGATTTAGTCTATAAGGGAATAAATTATGAAGGAAAAAAGAGTAATATTAATCAAACATTTAATTAAAAATCAAAATAATCAAAAGATTCGAGATTTTGATTGTATAGAGGTCTAATTTATAATTAGACTAAAAAATTAATTTTTTTATTTTAAAATTCCTGCAAGAGAAAGTAAATTATTCTGAAAAATCCGATTCATTCTTTGTATGAAGAAATCAGAACTAAATTTACCTGTTCGTGGATTTCTAGTTTTCAGGAAAACTCTAATTACTAATCTCTCTCTCTCTCTCTCCATTCCTGAATTGTTACTTGTTGTTCTCTTCATCTTATATGATATTATTTTGATTTAAAGTTCTTTTCTATTAATGCTATGTTGCATATTTTATTTTGTTTTTTGTTTTTTCCCCCTACAAACGAAAGGTCTTATGCACGAATTGGTGGCAGAGAAAACATAGAAATTTTATTCCCCATCATATCAGAATTTTATTAACAAGAAGATTTTTTCCAGAAAAGAAATTTGCTCTGCAATATTTAGCTTAGTATTGTCATAGAACAACATCTTCTGCATCATTCCCGACCATATTTTTTCTCAACCAAAATACAATAGTTTTTCTTAATTTTTATCAGTTATGAATTGAATTGCTGTATCATTGTAGTTTGAGCTTTTCATTTCCTTAATTACCACCACAGTTTAAGCAATCAAGTTCAGCCACACTCCATAGTTTAATGTTCCTTCTTCTGAACATTAAGAAGTAGACGCTTGCACTATCCAAATTGAATCAGGGAATAAACTTATTAATTGAGAAATGAAGAGAAAAATGTGTACATCAGAACAGCATTGTTTTCAGAGAAATTTACAACTGGTGACTACCTAGAGAAAGTGTCTGATGACAAGAAAAAGCACCAATGAACACCGATACCGACGAAGTTACGACAAACATGAGGATCAGGCGATCGCTCTCGATAAGTTTCGTGCTATCGAACAAGTTATGTCATCGCTCTGTTGTCAGGTGGATAAGCTTCTAGGATGGCACGCTCTCGGTAAGGTTCTAGGATGGCACGCTGATGCATTATTACCTCAGAATCCCAGAGAGCATTTCGACGTAGCTACTTGGAAGTTCCAACGACGATGAAGCCACAGATGAGGAGAAGGGATCACCTGGGGTTAGATGGAAGGTTTCTCTGGAAAGTTCCGGGAGCAAACACTGGGAATGAGTCCACTGCTTGTGCCCTTTCCCTTGTGTCGCGACTCGTACTTGGTGTGCTCTCAGATTCCGGTGGTCTTGTTATGGTGCTGCCATCGCTTCTCTTAGTATCTTTAAGAGGGGCATTTAGAAGAGGCCCGCCAAAGAAAATAGACTGCCCAGTGTAGGTTAAACTCTCTTGTTGCTGTAGAGGAGGCGTCACTGATGTAGAAACATTAGGTTGAGAAGCCTTCCTCCCATAAGCACCAGTTTCCGCAGAAGAAATAGGCAAGGGAATCCAAAAAGTCTTAATTGGGGCTTCTGCACTATTCTCAGTTCTAGCAGTTGCTGGTACCGAGACATAGCGACCAGCTTCTTGATCCCAAACAACAGAAGCCCTTCTATTCTCCCTGGCCATTGCCGTGGCAGATTGGAACATTGTGTTGGCGAGCTGGGTGGCAGGAGGAGGTCCTGCTGGAATATATGGCGGAGGTCGATCAGGAAGCGAATGCTGCACAAGAAGTGAGCTCGGGGCAATCAATTCATGAGTATGAGCCGGACTGCTCAGGCTGCTTGTGCTTTGTGTTCCAGTCTCATAATCATCCTTGCTAGCAATACTTTGCGGATAAGAGTTTCCTAGGGGAGATAATTTTAGTTCCCCTCTTGATCCTTTAGTAGCATTGTACTCTATGCTTAAACTACTCCTGCTGCTTGCATTTACACTGGAACTTAGATCAGGAACAAGCACACGATGAGCATCCATGGGCCGAAGAACTGAAGAAGATGCCCTGGCTTTGGCTGCCGCTTTCATGGCCTCACTAGGGTCCAATTTGGCAAGCTTCCAAGGATTTCTCTTAACAGCCTTTTTGGACTTGGCAGCCTTTTCCACATACCCAGCTGCATCTGGATCTACAGTTGATGGTACCATTCCAGGTTCCAAGTGTGGGATAATCTCATCCTGTAGCAGAAATTTAGGAATGAAGTATACACGGATTAAGAACAACCAAGATCATGGACAGCTGAGAAACATTAGCCTGTTTTGGAGTTTATTCATAGACACGAGCAGGCATAAGTCACAAAGTACGATGAAAAGTAACCTTTGACGAATTGATTTTCTATGACTAACTCATGCAAAACTTTTAATAATTATAGCAGGAATATGAGTATCTAATGAAGGCTTACCTGCTGATCAACAAATATCCTTGGAGGGGTGCACCATACACCTTTGTACTGGAAACCAAGGGAACTTCCACCACTTAAGCCGGTTGTTGCAGAATTAGTTGGAGAATAGACAGGGTTTGGTGCTTCTTCATCAACAGATGCTGGAGGTGCCTCGCTCATCGCTCTCATAGCCACAACATACTCGTAGGTCGTAATTCCCTGGTAAAGGGAGGGAAAGGTATAAAAATTTGTTGCACGAAGAATCTGGATAGGTTTGAGCTTTGTTTGACAAACCTTTTTAATCAGAATCATGTGGAAAAAGAAAAGTTCTCCCAAAGGTACACATGCGAATACTGAAACTGCAGTGCAAACAGCCTACAAAACCAAGTTTTAGCAAGAATATGCCATGATTAAAGCTGTTATCTTCTTGCTGGATTCACTGAGCAAACATATTCTAGAACCAATTCATTTTGTTTGTTAAACTAAAAATAACCAAAAAGGACATTCAAAGAGGAAAATATTACAACAGTTGAGTGGGTACATAGGTACTAAAATCTTGCTATTGAATTTCCAATTTCAATTAAGAATACAAAATACCTACCTACCCATCACAAAGAGAAGATTATCCATTTAGCAAGCAAATTGGACATTTCAACGAGCAACATAACCTTTTTTTTTTTTTGGGTTGAATGGAATATTTGTACCCAACCTACCTTCAAAGTGACATTCTTGGGTCCTTCTAATGATATATATATATATATATATATATAATTTTTTATTAAATATATTGTAGTTATTATTAATCAATTAAAACTTCACCATTTTTATCTTTTATAAAAATCTTGTCTTCGATATTTTAAATATTGTGTGAAAGAATCATTTTACCATATTATATTTATTAAATTTAAAATAATTTATTACTATTATTCAAGGTTCGCCGTACCGTACCGTACCGGCGTTTCGACCCGGGCTCGGTACCGGTACGGTACGGTATACCGCTCGGTACACCCAGGTGTACCGAGCGGTACACTCACGTGTACCGAGCACTGTACACTGCTACAGTGTTACTGTACACTGCTACAGTGTCGGTACGGTACGGAGTGGTCCGCGTACCGCTGGCCTATCGGACCGGTACGTACCGCCCGTACCGGGCGGTACAGTCCGGTACGGCAAACCTTGCTATTATGTTCTTTGTATTCACATTTAAAATTATTTTCTCAATTGATGTCATTCTTGTTCGTTGAATCTAATCAATTATGCAGATTATGATTATATCATTTCTAATATTTTTCAATCCCAATACCAATTTTGTGAACTATGTGCAAAACAAACAACAGTTGTGTCTAGGGGGCCTTAAATTATGGACATCTTTTAGGGAAAAAAGGTGTCCATAAGAAAAAAGAAATCATACCAATAAAACAATATCAACTTTGATCTGCTGAACTTACCACAACAGTCGCAAATGGAGCACGAGAAAAACCATTTCCGAGCTTTTCCTCCATATCGTTCTCCATTCTGTTCTTATCGACAAAGCAAAGTACAAAAACTGCAATACCAACTCCACATTCCAGTGCAAGCTGGTAAATGGCAGTGAAAAAGAAAAAGAAGGAGAAAATGTTATAGTTGGACAAGCTCTATGCATATTGATTCACAAGTCAAAATATTAATAGTCAAAATGGTAACATCTTCCACATACCCAGATGAGACTGGTGGCCATAAGAGCCATAAAGGTGACATAATTTTTTCTCCCCACACAATTATTAAGCCACTGTAAGCAATTGAGAATATAAATGATAAAAATTCTTAGTATTCAACAGAGAACAAGGAAAATAATTCAAGACAAAATTACCCGACAATGGTGATCAAACCCATCCACACATTTATCACAGCTTCTACAGTGTTTACTATATCTGCGCACCTGCAAAATAAAAAGATTCAACATATGATGATGTTAAGTAGAAGTCCAAACTGAAATGGCCGTGTACCACAAAGTAAAAAAAAAGAACATTCTGCAACATTATGATTAGATGCTTAACAATAGTAACCACAAACAGACAAGAGAAACCAGTGGTAATACTTCATCACCCAGGATAATCTGTCTAATTTTCATCTAGTGGCTACTTAGGAAATCAGATGCTAGAGATACAAGTTTTAGTCACTATTATTTAGTATGTAATTCTAATCTAAAGCATTATATTCAAATGCAGAGATTTTAATAAGTAACAAACTAGTAGTAAATAAGAAACAACAAAAGAACCTGATGTAGGCAAGACTGTGAAGTTATGAAATACAATTATGTCTTAAATTACCAATGTATGTATATATGTATGTATATGTATGCATATATATATATATATATATATATATGCATATATATATATATATATATATGCATATATATATATATATATATATATGCATATATATATATATATATATATATATATATATATGTATGCATATATATTCAGAGAATCTAAGTGCCTTGCTTGAAAATATCAAATTTACATATTTATTAATGCTTACTTGGTAGTCATGAAATTATATATATATTATCATTTAGAGACAAGAATGTTAAGATGGATGCGTGGGCTATTAAAAAAAAAAGAAAAAGATATATTTGCATGAATGGACAATTAGTGGGAGAGGTCTAAAATATCTAAAATTCCAAAGGAGTCACCAGTTAAATAATGTCTGATATTACCCTGGACAGACTTCAGTAGATGGAGAAGATCGACACAAGTGACTCAAATAGTCAGGATTCTGCATATATTGCAAATTAAAGTTCCAAGAGAACAAACAAATTTTGAGAAAGCAAATATTCATTCATTTCCACACTCCTCTGCGCCACTCAAAGAAAAACCCATACTAATGTCCTACCCTACAAATCTTGTTTTACAAGGATCAAATATAACAGGTCCTAATATTTCATCAGTAATGAACTAATAAAATATTAGGTAATAAGAGCTTGTGTAAGAAATTAGACAGATCTGAGCTACAACATTTTGATCCTTTTTAGCCATTGTCATGTTCAAACAAGTTCACATAAAATTACAACTTGCAATTGAACTCTTTATTATATGATGATTTATACAATCATACAGTTACAACTAGTAAAACATATAATATTATTTCACTTCATGAAAGTAAGCCAATCGTACTTATTTTATCAAAGTAGAAAAGAATGGATTGGATGATTTAAAAGCAATAATCCACATTATATCATCTAGAAGATATACCTCAGCATTGCACAAAGTACAAAATAAAGCATCTTCGCCGCCAGCTTGTTGGTCAGTTTCTTCAAGTTTCCGGCAATCTTCTTTAATAAACAATGGACACATAAATCCTCCAAAGCTGCAGCAAGATGAACTTTGCTTTCCTACACTTACTGAGATATTTGTATTCACATCTCCGACAGCTGAATATTTTCTATTAGTAGAACCATCTAAAGAACTTCTGGAAGCTGATGCTGGAGAAGAATGTGCTTCAGTTGCATTATTATCAACTTCACAAGATAAAGGCCCACCTGGCAATCCAGTTTGATCACTTTGTTGATTTTTGGAATTGTTATCAAACTTTGACATGATTCCTGGATCAGCAGGGTTAATGCGTGTACAACGCACATAAAGTATAAAAACTGCAACTGCCTGAAACAAAGTGATAAGAGATGAGGAATCCACATGACCATAGTCAGAATTGACATTTATACAAGATAAACACATGCTGTGTTAGTGTTATCATGGGATAAGAAGAGCTCACTCACCACAGGAGTATAAATGGCAATTGCAACATATTCAAAGATGTGTTTACCAAGAAACGGTGCAAAGAAGGCATAGAATGCAACAACCAGGAGGAAGAACACTGTTATAGCAACAACCTGCAAAAGAAGGTAAAAGAAAAAACCATTGCTAGTTGCACAAATGAGTAAAAACTAGAACTGCTAGTTAATGCTAGTTATTTAGGCTAATTTCAATTAGACTAAAGTGATATAGAAAAAACTGGGAATACATAAATGCATTATGACAAAAGGTGTTATAACAACTCCCCTAGAATGATACAATCTCACTTGAAGTTATAACTCCATCATGAGAATAGCAATAAGATATATTCACAAAACACTCCATGATAAATGTTCTTTCGGGAGTTTTCCTACCTGATATTACAAAATAGGAATATATTGATGGGCCCACTGAAGAATGTTTAACATTTTCATTCTGGACCGACTACCGTTTAAGGCATACATTTATAAACAACAAGGAAGAGAAATACATAGGTTGACCCTCCCTAGACTCTCATTGGCAGGAGCCTGATTCATTTAATTTGTCACTATTTAAGCCAAAGAAATGCATTTACCCACAAAGAACTTATCAGGCTAGAAATTGTAGGTTTATATGGATTTGGAAGGTCCTAGCTCACGAGTGCACTCAAATACTCTAATAACATGGAACCATATACCATGTGCAATATTTCCTTTCTGCCAAGGCACTATCTCCCAACTATAAGTGAGACATTTGCGTGGACAAACAATAAATTCTGTTCCATATCATGGTTGATTTTCGTTATGCAAGGTCTATGTGTGATCTAGGGACTTAGTAATCTACAATGTAACCAGAGCTCTTTTAAAGCATTCTTACTGGTCCACTTGAAAGTTTTCGTTAATTTAACATGTGAGTAAAGATGAAGTTACGAGCTTGCCTGATGACATCAAGTAATCAATTGATGTAGTTAGTTTCTCAATTTCCAATAAGAACATTGCTGAACTATTAAACGAAACTAATGCCAAGCTTCCACAAGAAAAAAAAAAATTAAACAATGGCATCTCAGCAATGAAACGGCCCAATTTCAAACAAAGACAAAGTAAAGCTCAGACATGAAATCAGTATAGATTTGCTACAAAAATCAAAGTGAGCAGACATCGCACGCTCCCCGGTTTCATAAGATGGGGAGAAAGAATCATCCAAGACACCAACTTGGACTGTGTAAGAGCACGATCGATGTGTAAGGAGAAGAAGAAAGAAAACCTAGAAATAAGATCAATGCACCTTGAACCAAGAAGGCTTTTTGAAACAATTAAACCCTTCGGAAGCCACATCTTCCGAGAAATCCAAAGGGCAAAACCAAAAGGGAAAGAAGGAATTGTCGGAACAGGGGAGGAGGTACCTGGAAGGTGTGAGCAGGAAGCTGCCATCCATGGCGCCTTACCATGGTTGCAGAGAACAAGTGCTCCTCAGGCACAAACCTCCTCCGATCACGCGGACATAGAAGGAGAAAACCCACGGGCCAAAGGAACGAACGGATTGCCCCTCCTTTTGAAGGAAGTGGAAGTGGATCGGGTGGCAAGGAGACAGACGAAAAGAAAAGACAAGGAACCTCCTCCTGAAGACTCACAGTGGGGGCAAAAGAAAAGGGTTTGGTCCTCGAAGCTGAAACCTTTGGAGCCTTCCTCCTCGGGACTCACATGGGGTGGGGGGGCAAAGGAATAGGGTTTGGGCCTCAAAGCTGAAATCTTTGGCGCATAAACTGTACATGGATGCTGGGAAAAAAGTGAAAGACGCGATCTTTTTCCTCGGAATGCAATTTCTTCCCTTCCCAGCAAGTCAACATCTGCTCAAATTAGCACCCTCTGTTTATGGATGAGCTACGGAAGCTAAAGGCGAAAGACTTGTCATCCAGTGTTCTCCAAGAAGACAAGAGAAAGAGAGCAGAGCAAGATTTGCCTGTGAAACATGGCAGAGATCGGCAATCCAAATGAAAACAACATCTCAATATTTGCCGACCGCAAGCCGCCGAAACGTCTCGTGTTGCCATTCGGCGTCCGACCACCAGTGGCAGGTCATGTGAAGCATATATATTCTCTGTGGTCATATACAAGTCATTCTTCACCTCTCTGTCTTTATATAATCTAATTTTCTAGTTTATACTATTCTGTTAAGACAAATTAAGATTATTATTTCAGCTGACAGAGAATTGCAGACTGCGTGTTTTCTTTGACATGGAGTTTGGAACATATTAGGCTACCAAATTCTTCTAACCAAATCCACCAAGCAAGCATGGAATCTACCAACCAACATCCAATAAATTTAATAACTACTTCATCACCTAATACTTATGGCTCATCTTGGAGATGTGGATCTGCAAACAAGCATATTGAAACAGTGCCCTGGAGATCAAGAACTTTACAGTAATCTTGGTTGCACCAATGACGATGCTTCTTTTCTTGAGGTAAATTTATCTCAAAGCAGAGTAATGGTGACTTGTTTCTCATTCTCTTTGTTCTTCCAGGATCTTCACTTGCAAGGGAAATCTCGGAGCAGCTTTGTTAGGTAGCATAAGAGACAACAGGAGATCTTTACGTCAGTGAGCTGCTATCTTAGATTCTGTCGCAAGATTCTGTCCTGCTTAAACTTCTAGTAGAGCAGCATTTGGAACCAAAACAAGTGTTTGGTGTTTGTACTCAGGCTGGAAGCTGCTATAAGTTCCAAAGCTAACACCAAGTCACATAACTTTGGTAGATATCTAAGAAAAGGGCATAAATAACAGAGAACTTAACATGAACTCTATGAACAAAATTTGAACTTTAACGTTAACGAGGAGGAAGAAGAAGAGATCTCTGGTACTAAACATATCTATGTCCCCGCCAAAGATTTTGCCAATGAACATCGTGACGAAATCAAAGAGGGTTTTGTTTTCTTGTCCGTCTCATCTCAGCTCAACCAGCATTGTCGTGGACGGCCTCGGGCATATGTTCTTGTAGAAGTGGAGTTCTAATTCTTTCATGAGTTAAGTGAAGGAAGCAAGAGTGGTTTAAGATAATTGTACCATTTTCATGCCGAGACCCTCAGTGTCGTTGGGACCGCTCAGCACATTAGAGCGTCTGATATATCGTATAAAGACATCTGAGCTCGGAAAGCGACAGTATACTCTGTTGGGTCAAAGTTGTCGTTGAAGGTTTCCAATTATGGGAGACAAAAGTTTGCAGACATCAGCTTCTCCTAGAGGCTTTGGACGAAAAGGGAGCGGCCCAAGGTGGGGTCATCTACATCTTCCCTTTTGGACTATTAGAACTCTTAATGCATCTTATCTAGGTGTTGGTCCATCTATCGTAGTTGGGCTCTCAAGGAGTCGTTCATTGAATCTGTCAATTAGGTCTTCGATTCAAGTAATGTTGGGCCCTGGTGCAATGGCACACTGAACTCCACTATTTGGGGAGGAGGATGCTCTTGTCAGTAGTTCAGTTGGTCGAGTGCAATCCTAGGTTGCCAGTACTGGATCAGTCGGGGGAACCCTAGTGGGCGCTAGTACTAATAGTGGTTGAGACACCGATCATGGTTGTAATGGCACCGTAGTCTATTGAGCTAATTGGGGTAGAAGTTGGGCGATAACTTACATCATCCCCATGAACATTTGCATTTGGTGAGTGAGGTTCAATAATAAATTAGCGAGGACAACTAGGTGCCTTGCATTCATCCCTCTAGTGAGAGTTTGGGGTTGTTAAATAAGCGCTAGTAATGCCCCGGTGTTTGAGTGGAGGTGGATGCATTCACATGAGGGATGGAGGCAAATTGCCTGCCTTGTGTGAAAGTACTATGAGTTGGGATAATACCTCATCGTTGGAGTACTCATTGAGAGAGTTCATAGGCAGATATTTCTACGATATTCGGGCCCTCCTAATGCCAAAGTGTTGTAGGGAAAGTACCATCAATCATGAGTTGACACGGCTTGGTTTTGACTCGAAGGTGTAGTGTTGTCTGAGGAATCCTCGTGGTCGTCTAATGAAGCAGTTGATGGGGCACCAAGGCATCGAGGTGGTCGTGGGGTAAAATATGAATGTCCAAGGTGGTCTTGAGGGAAGGTTGAGGTGGAGTTCGACTCCTCGATGGGTTACTGAATAAAGGTCAGTGTTAGGAAGAGTTTCCTGAATTGACCCTCCGATACTCAAGCTAGCTTTAGAGTGATATGTAGTGTAAGAGATTATTTGCAGAGATATTCGACTCTTGGATCAGTTTTTATATCTGATTGGTCGAGAGAATTATTTGTAACAACTATAATGCCCTCTTGTTTGTCCATGGAGGCAAACCAAGGGGGCAGGCCTGAACAATCTCCAGTGGACTGCTGTCCACGGAGGCCAATAGAGCTAGTCCGAATGGTCTCTCATTGACTGTTATCTATGGGGGCTAATAAGTCATAACTATCTCGATTACACTGCCTCTAGGTGACTCGGCCTTCAACTTCCTTGTCAGCATATCTATCATTATAAAAAGATATATATTTGTGTCCCAGTCGACTTTGTCGAAACTCTCATAGCTTAGCTTGCTGGTGTTGTCTACCTAAACAAAACATATGTATTTGCAGAAAGCAATAATGAAAACAAATTTATTCTTTTACTCCATTTCTGATACTAAAGTTTAGACAGGATGAGGAACCCTAATTTCTGAGCAAGTGCAAGAATTCTCAATATTGAAAAGAAGAGGAGGAGGATTACTACCTGAAGCAAATAGAAAGAAGAACGGCAACACCAAAGTGATGGCCACACCCCTTGTGTCCATTCTTGAAGACCACCTTCTACCTGCAAGAAACCCTTAGTGTGCTCACTAGATTTCTGGTATTGTCAGCAGGAGTTAGGGTGTGTTGTTATTTATAATGTGCATCGATCGACCATATATAGCAGGAAAGATTCTTGTGAATGCATAGATAGCAGTAGATTCAAGGCACCTAATCGCAGGATATGTCAGATGCTACCATGCAGTAACCGTAGTCAAAATTTAGCATGTTCATGCACGTAGGAGGCGCATAAATGGAAGATCAAGGGTATTTGGCAAGGAATAATGCTATTGTAACCTTAAATACTTCATGATGGCATGGCATATACGAAGGATTCCACATGTCAAGTATCGATTAGCTGAAAATAATGATTATATCATTGTTTCCAATTGTGCTTTGAAGTAAGGACTTATTCATTTTTGGAGTTTAATATCCTTTTGATGACATCGACCACTAATACATGCATTAGAAAATGATTAAGTTATGTTTTAGTTGTTTTCTTGTCATGGGAAAACGCATTGCTTGCATAGCAACGTTTTGGACTTGCTTGATTGTGTCGACGCACTAGATGTTTTGTAGCTTGAGCGGATACATCATATGCAAAATAAGGATCATTTTGGACACATTATCTACAAATGAAATACTTTAGGATTGATGTATTAGTGGAGGAGGAATGATCGACACCTTAACATCATGTGATAGATACTTTAGTATCACATCATCGATACCTTAGCACCGCGAATCTCAACATGAGACACAATCAAGATTGACAATTGTCAGCATGACCAACACATAGTCAGCATGAGATTGACAATTGGATGATAATGAAAAGATTGGGTTTTGGATGAACATGCAATCCCTTGTGATCAACATCGATCACAAGAATACCAGTCCATAGAGCCCACTATAAAAGAGCTCTCCAAGTGTGTTCCCTATATACATTTAAACATCGCTTTTAAGCTTGGTTCGAATCCTTCCAACCCTTGAAATGAGATTGAAACGAGACAAATAAGGAGGAAGGTCTCGGTTAGCTCCGAATCTTGACATCCCTCGATGATGATGCAACCTCGGCTCAAAAGCATCTCTTGATAGTTGTGCAAGCTGAATTGACCTAGAAGCGTCTCTCAGTAACAACGTAGGCTAAATTGGCTTAGAAGCATCTCTCGACAATGGTGTGGTCGAATCGGTCCAAAGCGCTCCATTCGATGATAGCATAAGTAAAATGACCCAAAGCATTTTGTCCAACGATAGTGCAACCAAAACAACATAAAACATTCTCATCAATGATAACATAGTTGAAATGGCTTGTAGTGCTCTATTTGAGGATGCTGAACAAAATGGTCTAAAGTGCTTAATTAAATGACAATGCAGCCAAAAGAACCCAAAAATACTTCCTTTAATGATAGCATAACTAAAACAATCCAAAGTGCTCACTTCGATGACAATGTAATTAAAATGTTCCAAAGTGCTATCTTTAACGATAGCACAATCGAAATGGCTCAAAATGTTCCCTATGATGATAGTGCAATATATACAACCTAAAGCGCTCCTTTTGGTGATAAAATTATAAATCATTTTTTTTAGTTTGGTAGTTAAGTAAGAGTTATATCATTCCTTGACTCCGCTGCACTCATCGAGACATGCTATGGGAATAATGATAGAAGGACGATCGATACATCAATGTCATATCACTGATATCTTAGTACCATATGACTAACACTTAACACCATATGGGCACCTCACAACCACGTGGTTGACACCTCATCACCACATGGCCGACATATCACCACTACATGGCATATATCTCAACATTGCGTGACTAACACATCATAACCATGTATTCAACACCTCACCGCTATGTGACCTACAACTCATGATTGTGTGGTCGACATCTCATCGCTACATGGCCGACAACTTGACATTAGATGGGTGATGAGGCGATTGACTCGACCTTGCGAAAATTGATACACATAATTTGATTCAACCATGTTCGGCGGTTTCAGCGCTTCATGATCGCATATGGTTGGAGAAAATGCATAATCATTCCAATCATTAATTATGATCTCAAGCCAATGGTCAAATACCATATTATAAAATGCTCCAAAGTATGTTCTCAAGGGGGCTCTCCCCTCTATGTTGAATTACATTTTTCTTATTTGATATTTGACCAAATTCTTCGAACCCATTTTTGTTGGGTATAACGTAGTATTTTTTATTTTTTTTTCAGGATCCCTTATTGAACCCACTCATTGCCCGATATCAAATTTTTGATAGACTTGGACATCAACAAAGGTTGCCTCCAAAATTCTCCCCATGTATTGGACAACCAAATTACATTTTCATACCTTCCAAGTTGTGATTTTGGAGAATAATAATTTAATATCTTCTCACATATCCAATTTTGTATGAAAAATAAACTTAATTTAGTAACTTTTCTTTTACTTGAAAACACGAATTAGTAAAAACAAATCTGCACTGAAAATTTCTCAATAGTCAAACCTCTTAATTTGCTTCAAAACATAGAAATTATCAATTATTTTGTGTTGGATACGAAGAATAATATTCTTAGTAATAAGATTCTTTAATCTTAAACTTGATCAATTATTGAATATATATATATATATATATATATATATATATATATATATATATATATATATGTTTGAATGTTCATGGTTTTGATAGATCTGTTGTTGTTTACTTGAACAAAACATACCCTAAGTCCTCGTTTCAATACCAAGAAGATAGTGAGCACACTAAAGATTGCTTGTAGGTTGAATGTGATGGTGGTTTTCAAGATTGGACAGAAGGGATGCAGCCATCACTTTGATCTTCCTATTTTGTTTACTGTATAAAAATTATTATTATTTACCTATACATGAGTTTCATAATGAATTGGTATGCTTTCATTTCATGTTAAATTATTGATATTTATATATATTTTATGAATATTAGATATTATTTTTATAATTTTTTAAAAATTACTATGAACATGTGTGGTTGTTGATGTTTCTTTATCATATATTTATTTTTAGAGTAGTTTACTACTTTCTAATATGTCGAAGGTTTGGATAGATGAGACTTTTCATCACTTAGTAACACTATAAAAAAGATATTATTATTTTAGTTAAAAAAAAGTTACTATATTATAAAGATAGAGATTTGAATTCAAAGATAAAAAAGAGAGTGTCGAAGCATCTCTTTTGCATACACCGAGAGGCTCAGTGTATACCAAATCGTGTAAAGGCTTAAGAGCAATGTTCAAATATGTTTATAGTGGGGCTCTATGAATCATTTTTCTTATGATTGATGTTGATCATGAGGGGATTGTGCATTTATCTTGGACTTAATCATTCTCATCGCATCGCGAGATGTAATGAAACCTTGAAGATTGACTTGATCTTATCATTGTCATCTAATTGTTGGTCTTGTGTCGATCGCGTGTCAGTCATGTGGTGCTGAGATGTTTTTCCACATCATGAATGGTCGTTGCGCACTCGTAACATCTTCGTTAATGAATCGTTCGTCACTTTTGTATACTTGTATAGTTGCTTGATAGTATGTTTTGCATTAGTTTTGTATATTTTTACTTGAAAATTATGAGCAAGAATAGATTGAAATATTACAAAGCGATCGCTCATCATGATGGGCAAAACTTCCACAAAATAGATTCGTTTTTGTGTGTCACAGCTTGTTTTTTTCAAGCTATGGTGCGATGCAAAACATCAGCTATATTAGTATCCTAGAACCCCTTAGGTGGCATTTGGCTAGATAAAGATTTGTTGTTGTGTTGGGCGTCAATTAGATTTCACAAGTTCGCATGTTAAGTCTACGAGAACTTGCCATCGTGCTCGACATCCTATGGCCAATCATTTAAGGACTTGTAATTACTCGGTTGTCTTCTAAAGTCTTTGTTTTCATCATTCTCTCTTATATATCGAGTGTTTGGTGAATTACTTGTAAAGCTACCCTCTTCGTAAGATATTAGGACTTATTCGTCGTTCTCTTTCCAACTAATCAATTTACTATTTTATAGGTCCTATGAGACCCGAGCAATGTTGTAGCTAGGCTTATCATTTGTGGACAGATAACGCAAAGAAGTTTCATAACTTAGACAATCCTAGTTAAGTCTATGACATTGGCGTAAGGATGTTTCATAACTTAGACAACTCTAGTTAAGTCCATAATATTAGTATAATTGTGCCTCATGACTTAGGCAGTTCCAACTAAGTCGATGATATTATCGTAAGAGGTGTTTCAAAAAAGTTGACGATAACGTGGTGTTGAGATATCAATCACATGATATCGAGGTATCAGCCATGCGATGCTAAAGTATCAATCCTCATAGCATTAATGTGTCGACTCCACAATGTTGAAGTGTCAACCATGCCTCCACTCGTATATCAATTCTTAAGTATCTCTTTGCGTCTAAAATCGAAAAACATTGGAAGTGTCTGATGCGACCAAGCAAATCCAAAATGTCCCATTTTACATATGATGTGTCCGCAGAAGATGCAAAACGTAAAGCATCGACATGTGGAATCCTTGGTATATGTTACGTGAGCAGGTTATAATAGCATTAATCCTTGCCAGATACCCTTAATCTTCCATTTATGCTCCTACGTGCATGAACACTGTAACTCCATGGTGGCATCAGATATATCTCTTTCACTTGGATACCTTGTATCTATCTACTACTAACCATCTTTGCATTCATGAGATTTTCTACTGCTACATATGGTCGATCGATGCAAATTATAAATAACAACATACCCTTACTCCTGGTGACAATACCAGAAATCTAGTGAGCACACTAAGGATTTCTTGCAGGTAGAAGGTGGTCTTCAAGTATGGACACAAGGGGTGTGGCCATCACTTTGGTGTTGCTGTTCTTCTTCCTATTTGCTTCAGGCAGTAATCTTCCTCCTCCTCTTCTTTTCAATATCGAGAATTCTTGCACTTGCTCAGAAATTAGGGTTCCTCATCCTGTCTAAACTTTAGTATCAGAAATGGAGAAAAGGAATAAATTTGTTTTCATTATTACTTTATATAAATCTATAACAACAGATCTTCATGAACATTCAAAACAAACAAACACACACACACACAGACACACAGGAGCACTGATGGTCTTCTTCAACAGAGGCACTGACAAAGGTTGATGCAAGTTTCTGCGACCCCAAGAACAACAACGAGTGTATAAACTTAGGATCCCAAGGAGGCGAGTGCGCCGCCAACTGCTGCCTGCCCATCCGTCCCGGTGCGAAGATTGTGGATTTCAAGCGGCCATCGCGGTCCTCCCCCCTCCGCGTCCGCCCCGCCGCCCACTTGGTCGACCCCGAGTACCTGGCCAAGTACAAGAAGGCCATCGAGCTCATGAAGGCGCTCCCGGCAGACGACCCTCGCAACTTCATCCAGCAGTCCAACGTCCACTGCGTTCACTGCGACAGCATCCCCGACCATGACATCCAAGTCCACCAGAACTGGTTCTTCTACCCCTGGCACCGCTGGTACCTCTACTTCAACGAGAGGATCCTCGGCAAGCTCATCGGCGACGACAACTTCACGCTCCCTTTCTGGAACTGGGACTCGCTCGGCGGAATGATGCTGCCGTCGATCTACGCCGACCCTTCGTCGCCCCTCTACGACAACCTTCGCGACGCCAAGCACCAACCTCCTTTCCTTGTCGACTTCGACTTCAATGAAACCGACCCAGGCTTCACCGACGCCCAGCAAATCGATCACAACCTCAAGATCATGTACCGCCAATTCTTCTCCAACGGCAAGAAGCCGTTGCTGTTCTTAGGCTCAGCTTACCGCGGGGGCGACAAGCCTAACCCCGGCGGGGGCTCCGTCGAGAACACGCCGCACAACAACGTGCACACGTGGACCGGCGACCGTACCCGTCCCGACTTCGAGGACATGGGCACCTTCTACTCGGCGGGACGCGACCCCATCTTCTTCGCCCACCACGCCAACATCGATCGCATGTGGTCCCTGTGGAAGAAGCTCAGCCGTAAGCACCGGGACTTCAATGACTCGGACTGGCTGAAAACTTCCTTCCTCTTCTACGACGAGAACGCCGACTTAGTTCGGGTCAAGGTCAAGGACTGCTTGAAGACCCGGTGGCTGCGCTACAAGTACCAAGACGTGGAGATCCCATGGGTGAAAGCCCGACCGACTCCCAAGCTCACCAAGGCGAGGAAAGCCGCCAGCGGATCGCTGAAACCCACCGCGGAGGCGCAGTTCCCTGTGACGCTGGAATCCCCGGTCAGCGCGACGCTGAAGAGGCCCAAGGTGGGGAGGAGCCGCAAGGAGAAGGAAGAGGAGGAGGAAGTACTCATAGTGGAGGGGATCGAGTTCGACCGCGACCAGTTCATCAAGTTTGACGTCATCGTGAACGCGACGGAGGGCGACGGCATCACGCCCGCGGACAGCGAGTTCGCCGGCAGCTTCGTGAACGCCCCGCACAGGCACAGGCACCTCAAGGAGGAGAACAAGGGGACGACGAGGCTGTGTCTGGGGATCACCGACCTGCTCGAGGACATCGGCGGGGAGGCCGACGACGGCGTGCTCGTCACCATCGTGCCCAAGGCAGGCAAGGGCAAGGTTTCCGTCGGCGGTCTTCGGATTGACTTCACCAAGTGAGGCAATAAAAGCGTTCACATACCGTGCTTGCTTTCTGTATCCGATTAAAATAACAGTGCAGCACCGATCATAGTTCAACTTTAAACTTCGTGTTGTGCGTTTGATGTCAGTGGTCTCTCATTGTTGTCGTCAACAGTTACTATGGACATGCATTTGCAGTAACTGTCTTTGGATATCATCAGTAGACTGCTTGTTCTGCAGTTTCATTAATCATCCGTATGTTTCGCCAAGTGATCGGTCGCATTTCCATTAAACATTTTTGTGGCTATCAAGAAATATCGTAAAGAAAAAGAAAAAGGAGAAATATACCCATGGTCAAAGTCAAAATCTTGGTGCCCAATCTTCGAATACACAGCAAAAAGGCTCCTATCGTGCGCCAACTCTGACGTCGGGCCCACATCGCGACCTTCATCGGTAGTAAGACCGAATCTTAAAGCGGGGACTCTCTGATCCAACGGCTAGTCGACATCCGTTGGAGCTCGCGACGGCAAGCGCACCGTTGTCTCCGCGGCCGAAACAAGCGACGAAAGGTTCCCGCAGTTTCTGGTTTTTAGATAATCGAACCCCTTATTCTTACCCGTACGTGATTGAAGAATCATTTCGGACCCCGCAGGTCAGTGCCCTAGAACATTTCATTTGGGTAGAACGACGGAGCTGAATACTAATAACGACATATAAATAAATAAATATATATATATACATATGTATATATAAACCAGTCGTCTTCAGACGTGAAGGCGTCGCTCTCGTTCTCAATCCTCTGCAACGGCACCCCCCCCCGCTCTCTTTCCTCTTCGCCTCCGATCTCTCGGGCTTCCTAGCGTCCGATCTCGTCGATCATGTCTTCGGTAAGCGATCCTATCCTCCTACGGAGTTCCTGTGCGACTTGTGATCCCTTTTCGGTCGAGTTAACCCACGGGTTGCATTCTTCTTGCAATCGATAGGTGCTATAATGTTCGTTTTTCTTCTTTCTTCGACATCGATGAATCGGATGTTGATTATGCAAACAAGTGTGATACTTTCCTCGGAGTTTCCTAATCGAGGGAAATTTGGGAAATGAGTGGTTTGTTTAGGTCCGCCTACTGGTTCCTGCCCCGTTTGGTGATGAGCAGAATGTTGCGGGAGAATGACTGTGGTGTATCGATTTGATAGGTTATGGAACTTGATTGTTCTTACATATATGTAGAAATTGACGATTTTAGGTTTATTTCTGTAAAACCCAGTTTTTTTATGATGTGTCGTCTTTCATTGTCTTTTGTGCTTTTTGTTTAATTAGTATTTCTGATGCATTTTCATGTTCTAAGTGCATGACGTCAAGTAATTCGGGTCATAGGCTTTATGATAGAAGTTTGAAATCCAGACATGCATTACCTGTTTGTGTAAGATAATTTTCTGTTAACCCAAGACTTCAATTTGGAGTGTCTGAAGAGATTGTTTGACCTAGAGTGCTTATACAGATCATATTAACTTGAAAATATTTACAGGTTTTAGAAATGTCTGTTGATACTTGATTTAGTTACAGCTGGACAAGCAGCTACCTAGAATTAGGTATATCATGCTTCTCACTTTTTTCAGCTTAGCGCCTACTGTCAAGCTTCACACTGAATGTAAGAGGATGACACTGTCCTTTCTTCTCCAAGCGGGAATTAAATAAATAAATAAATTTGGTATGATGTTTCTTATAAAAAATGTCTCTTATTTTTGGGAAATTCTTAGGGACATTTGGCCTTAATTTTTTAGAGCGTATTAAAAATGAAACAATGAAGTATTAACATAATAAGCTGCAGAAGATACTGGAATGTTGGTTCGATTAGGTTTTTTTACTACATCCACTGGAAGAACTTTATTATTGAAGCAATGGTGAAATTGTTTGATAGCTAAAGATAAACATAACTTTTTACTTCTATTTTGTGATCCACATGCAAATTACAACAACCATAAAAACAGCAATCCGTCTTATAAATTCTAGTACCACCAGTCTTTAAAAACTCATTAACCATAAGAACCAATATAGGAGCTTCACTAAAACTTGACCAACATAAGGGATCTGCAAAATATTTGCATCAATTTGATCCTCTTCCTCTCTCTCTTTCTTCCACCCCCACCTCCTTCCTCCCTTCCTCTTTCTTTGTTTGCTCCTCCATTCCACTTTATTCCTTCTGGACTTATAGTGAAGATCAGTTAAACCTTATATAATTGGCTGCAATTGGCTGCCATATTACATTGTTCTCTGCGTTTCTTTAAACCTTATATAATTGTTAAGACAGCTAAAACCTAATAATCTCTTCTTATGCAACATGCTCTTCTCATGAGCATCTACCAATTTAGCTTCTTGTTGCAGACACAAACTTTACTAATCACTCTGCATATTCTTTGGACTAACCATGTATGTATACTTTGCTTTGATATAATTCATCTTGTCTCAACTCTTATTGACAACACAAATAATCCTGCTTTCTTTTCACATTTAACATAATAGGATCTCTTCAATAATTAGTCTTGGGTTCATTTGAGGCTCCTAGGAGTGTCTTCTACTCTGTCATCTGAGGCTCCTGGGGTGTTTTCTATTCTAAGTTCGGTGGGATGAAGAGAATCATGGATTAATATAAGAGGATACTCTCTTTTGGTTGTAATGCTAACTGAGGATAATTAGATTAGTTTTAAGCCAAATCAGTAGGTCCATTTTTTTTGCAAATTCTGTAAAAATTAACTCTATCTCAAATTTAGCCATGAATTTTTTGGTTAGGTTATTATGGTATTCTTTGCTCTTCATAACTATAACTATAAATTCTCTACATGTATTTTTCCACACTGTAGCAAAGATGATTTTGAAGCCCCATTGATAATACTAGCTTTACCTGTGTCTGGTAAGCTCCTTGTTCATCTCCAACTTCACCATTTGTTATATACATAGTACATACAATTGCCCGATGAGTTGCCAGATAAAACATAGTTCTGGGAGAAATAAATAAATCAATCAATGCCTGATCTTACAGATTTCATCTCACATGTCGATTTGTTAGGTTTTTTATAGTTTATGTATGTTGCCTTCTCAATCTTCTACGTTGTTGTATTTTCATGTCAGACAAATTATGTGTTTGAATGAAGTGTTTCTTTTCAAAGTTTTACTTTGTTATACTTGTGAGAAGGATTATTGTGCTTTCATGTCCTTGAGTGAACCTTCACTTTTCGAACTCTTGCTTATGGGAGTACTCAAGTGAATTAAAATTTATTTAAGGAGATAATTGAAGTTTATTCAAGGAATAAAGACTCCAAAAACTTGTGCTAATCTTCTGTGTTGAGAACTAGGAATAATTAATAACAAAGAGACATGTGGTTATAGACATGCTAACATAGCTTAACTGCAATGTGCTCATAGGCTGTTTTTGTTCCTTTTTTAAACTTATGTAGTTCCTAAGGTGGTTCGATTTTTTTTTTAATAGTGAGAAGTTGAAGAAGCTTGCCTGTTGATTGCTACTCTGCCATGACATGATCCTTAGTCCTTACTCTTTGTTCTAATAATTGTAAATTTAGATGCTAATACATTCAAATTCCAAGCTACAATCTCTCACTGACATCAGGTGGGTCAGCAATTCAACAGAATGGATGTTCCATTGGGAAAATTGAGAAATGTGTTTCTTTCTTTGTTAAAGCATGTATACCTATGTCAGATGAGGTGGAAGATATTATACAAAAAGTTAGGCTGTTGAGAGGATCCTCAGATACATAAATTGTATGGGTTTGTAATAATGAAGGAACAGAAAAATTATACATTTATGAACCATTAAGAATAGTTCTAATGAGGATAAAACTGAGAGAAGACCTATAGATGCATTGGTTTGGAGAAGTAAAGGAAGATATTAAAAGTAATTTTCAGAAAGAATAGATATGATGGTCCTTAGTTTGACTGGTTAACCAATGACTACAGGTTCTTCACTGTCATTTAAAATTAACTAGCAATTGCTTGCTTGATTATTGCTGCTACTTCAAGCTTCTTCCTCACCTATTTACAGTTTCGGTTTTCGTTCAGTCTTTTATCTTTTGAGTGCATCAGGAGAAGGGTCAACCACTGCCCAAGTTTGGAGAGTGGGATGTCAACAATCCTGCCTCAGCTGAGGGGTTCACTGTTATATTCAACAAAGCTCGAGATGAAAAGAAGACAGGTGCCAACTCCGGGGCAACAGCAACACCACCAAGAAATGATGCAGGTGGTTTCCAACAAGATGATACCTATCAGCATCCAAGAAAAAGTGTATGATCCTAACTTATGCTTTTCTGTTCCTTAATCATTACTGAAATTTGGATCTGATGATTAGGAAAGAAAAAGATTGAAAACCCCATCATTGGGATTTGATTATGCAGTCGTAAGAGATTCCCTGCACTCCTATCCATGATGATATTTATTTCAAAGTCAAACTAGTTTGAAACCGTCTTTTGCTGCTTTCTGTCGACACAAGCACAGTGCTCCAACTAACCATGATATTTTGATTTGGTTCAGCGGAAGTGGTTTTGCTGTGGTTGAATGCCTGCTGTTTGGAGCCAATAGGTACTTGTTCATCTTAGTTTGGGGTTGCAAGCATAAAGAATGTTTGTTTTATTGGAACAGATGCTGTTTATGAATAATTATCATATCTGGTTCGTGTGAATCGGTATTATTTGTAGACAAAAAAAGAGGACAGATCGATGAAAGATGGTTTAGATCTTGTTCAATTTTGCTGTATGATTGCCGAGTGTAATTAGAAGATAGTTATCTGTAGATTTGCAAACAAACACACGCATTCCTTGCATAGTTCTATAGAATTGTGCGCTCCAACACCAGCCAGCCTTAATAGTCTTCCTCCATTATCTTCTTCCTCCTTGACGGCCATTGTATCTCGTCAACCTAACCATTGTATCTCATGTTTTATCATATTATTCCATTCAAAATTCATTATACTTGATCTTAATGTAGATGAATGAATGACTTCCATTCTATCGGGAAATATGCTGAGAGAGAGAGAGAGAGAGAGAGAGAGAGAGAGAGAGAGAGTAAAGCCAAGTGATGCCTGGAGCTCAAGTTTTGAGCCTCCCGCAAGCAAATGCTGCAGCTGGGAAGATCCACTGAGCCCTGGACACTCCTGCCATAAAGAGGAAATCCATCTGCGGTGCACCGAGCATGGACTCTCTGGGTGGGCAAGGTACGCAAGGACGAGAAAGTGCCTGCCTTTATCTTAGATTCTGTAGCAAGATTCTGTCCTGCTTAAACGTGTAGTAGAGCAGCATTTGGCACCAAAACAAGTGTTTGGTGTTTGTACTCACGCTGGAAGCTGCTGTAAGTTCCAAAGTTAACACCAAGTCACATAACTTTGGTAGATATCTAATAAAAAAGGCATAAATAACTGAGAATTCAACATGAACTCTGTGAACAAAATTTTAACTTAAACATTAACCCTGGAAGAGGAAGAAGAAGTGATCTCTTGTGCTAAACATATCTATGTTTCTGATAAGTGAGAGATCTAACTAGGAATTAAGGGTTGAGGGAAAAACTAGTGAATATTTTTTGGCACAGATTTTTCTTGAAAGAAAAAAGGAAAGATTGAAGAAGTTAGAAGGGCGATTTCCTAAAAAAAATCCTACATTTTGAATATTTATCAAATAATTGTCTTTATTTTTTTTAAATCATACCTATATATATATATATATATATATATATATATATATATAATCCCCATTTTCTGTAGGATTTCTTTTTAAATATTTCAATGTTTCCATTAATTATATTTTTGTTTGATTTTTTATATGATCCGCCACCTCGTTTCATGTGCAGTGCTGTGATTAGTCATTTAACAATGTTTGATTTTTTTTGTTTTGTGAATATATATTAATAATATATTATTATAATGATGGACGTGTGTCATGTTTGAGTTTGCTCGACGACGAAGTTATACCCGTTTTCTGGGTCCCGCATATGTTGCTTTCAGCGGCGGTAGGGTCCACATTGGTTGGTAAAGGTGGTGTTGATGGTGTGACTCCGCCGGTCTGATTCGAGTCTTCACGTTTCGCTCGTGCCGTGATCTTTAATCGGTACACTGAGCCGCTAGAGCAAGGTAATAGGAGGCATCTCGAGAGTTATTAGCCGTTCGATCGATGGTCGTGATTACGGATTCGTCGGCAAAGATAGCGGAGACGATCATGACTCGGTTCCTCGCGGAGGCACCGGACCTGTCTCTAAACGGATCGTGCTCCCCTTATGGGTTATTTGCGGGTCCGTGGATCTCTTGCTTTTGACCCAGATTAGGATCCGATTCATTGCATTGAAGGCTTAAAACACTGGAAGGGGAAGTCGTCGACAACCTCGCTTCTCTTTTGCTTCCCGTTTTCGTCGTTCTATTCATTCTGCGATTTCTTCGAGGGAGAGACGAGAAGACGAGGGACAGGAGGGGAGAAACTCTTCGATGGCGTTCTCCACTCTCCTCAGATCCGCGGCTCCGGCTCTCGGTGGATCTTGCGATCGCTTCCCCTCCGATTCCGGAGCTCCGATTCCGCCATCCTTCAAGGTTCGATCCTGGGCTCCTCCCCTCGTGTCTACCCTCGTGGCTTCTCTCTTGCTTTGGTTGATGAGCTTAGTCCCCAACTCGATCTGACGTTGTTTGGGTATTGTGTGCTGATATTTAGACAAAAATGGCCTCTTTTTTTTACTCTTTTCTGGTAAAGAAATTGCAAGTTACCATTTTCTCATTATACAAATGATTTGTTGACAGACTTGATCTCTTTAGTTTAGTTGTATTACAATGTTCAATTCTTGAGCCATAATTTTTTTCTGTTGATCTTGTTCGAGCTCAGATATCTTGCATTCGGAGTCCTCGATCAGCTGGGAATCGTTCAAGCATTTTCGGCACTTCATTCCCCTCCGTGGAAGCCTACTCGTCGCAGTAGGTTCTAACGTCTGGTTCTATTGCTTCTACTGGTAGTTATACTGCTGTTATCTTCTTTTTAGGAGCAGGCTAACGAGGACTTTCTAATGTTCTCAGGAGATCTGGTGCAAGAAACAATCAGCCTATCAAGGCCACAGCAACCGAGGCTCCTCCTTTTGTGAAAAGTAAGTTGCTTTGGTAGTTTTGACTTATACGTTCACTGTCGTGATAATGATTTCTTCATTGTGCTCTATTTATAGGTTCTCCAAGTGGTGGCAGGACGAAAGTTGGAATTAATGGTAAATTCAGTTGTAGCCTGTAGCTTTAATCTGTATTTAACACAGTCATGCTATCCATGTCATCATCATGTTTCGCTATATAGTTATATGTCTCAATTTAGCTGCTAAAATTTGTGGACATAAACTTTGGTGGGACTAATGGTTCTTAATGTTCTGTTCTTCCTCTTTGTGACTCCATTCAGATTTGGATTTTAACAGAATTATTCTATTATATATAGATGTATATATACAGCATAACTCACCTTCATTATCAAATATTAACATTAAAATTAGTAAGCCAAATTTCTTTGTACATCCAACACGTGATAACTTCTGATATTTCAACTACCAAGAATATAAAAAAGAAGCACATGTGGTCTCATTGCTTACAAAGATGTGCTCCTTTCGCTTAACCTTTGACCTTCTGTGGACTTAAATGTGATTGCTTAATCTTCCATGCTTAGATCTGTCACGACCCGAGCCTGATGGGTTAATTGGCCTATCAACTTTGTTTGGTCTAAACCACTGACCAAAATATTTAAACTGAAGTTGATAGTAGTATACTTATCAGAATTTTAGAAGTCAATCTTAATCTTGTCCACTTCCGATGTGAGACTAATTGGGGGTGTTACAAGATCAGTATTGATTGAGACAGCCCACTAGGAATGAGTACGGAGACCAATTTAACTATCTTCCATATTCTTATAGACATCTATAGCTTTATGGAAAAGGTTTGTCTCAGGCATTGAACCTTATCTGCATTTTGCAGGTATTCTCGTCATCTCATGCACCAATTCATGTTGTTCCCTGTTGTAGTATTCATTGTTCACTGTGTATTTTGAAGCATCAGTTACTTATATAATCAACTAGCGAGGTCAACTTTTTATATTCATGGGAAGTATGGGGTGGCTATGTTGTCATTCTCCTAGAAAAATTGTGAATTTTTTTCAAATGAGAATGTTAAGTGCTTAGCTAATTGAGTGATAGGTAAAAAATCTTAGATAAAAGCCTTGTTATATTATATGAAATGTACATTTTCCTATAGTCAAAAGAGTTTAATTGGCTTTACCATAGATGTTCTAGTGGTGTCAGTGCATTCAAGATCTTTTATGTGAATAAGTGAGAGCCAGGAGCTAACAAATGCGAAATGCCAAAGCAACATGTTCTGTGCCTAATTGTGTTTGTGTATTAACTTCTAGAATATTTGTTTGATCAGATATATATCTTAATAATGAATTGGCGTTCTATAATGGAATAATTTAAAGAAGTAAAAAATATATTTGATATATTCAGAATATTTAGTTTCATATTCTATAATCATGAAGGCTTTCTTTTGTCTTAAATATTGAAAATTTTTGCTGCTACTTTTTTGCATAGTTCTGGTAAGTTTGAGTTGTATTTTCATACAGGTTTTGGGCGTATTGGAAGACTTGTCTTGCGCATTGCCACCACAAGAGATGATATCGAAGTAGTAGCAGTAAATGACCCCTTCATTGATGCTAAGTACATGGTGAGGAAGCTTGTTCTTATTTTGGTCATTTTGTTGGTTCTGTGGGGTTGTATTGGTACTAAAAGCAGTGAATTGTGTATGTTGCATTTGAGATAGAAAATTAGTGGGCTAAGCATCTTTGAAGTAATGGCCACTATGCTTGAGTTGTTATGCAATCTATTTTTAAGTTTCCTTCATAGTTTTAGCTCTTTGGTCTGTAATTTGTATCTCGATTTGTTGTTTGTTTTATGCTTTTTTTTACTTAGTTTCTGGTTGGTAAAGCTATATGGTATATTGACCATATTATTGCTGAAAACACTTGACATATATATATTATTTGGTGATCTGTGAATCTTCCTATTAGATAAGATTTCTAGTAAAAGCCATTTCTAGAGGATCACACTTCTAGAGGGATAAAAAAAACATCAGACACACTATCAGTAGCCTTTACCATCTTGCTGAAAATTTGGGACCCGAGAGGATAGTGAAATAATTGCTTGGTTAGATTAATAAGATATATCCCATCAATCAGCATTCTGACCAAAGTTGAATTCACAAATTGTTTAGTACTTTTAGCTTGTGAATTTTACATTTTTTTCTCCCAGCACAATCAAACTTTGTAATGGTATCACCGGAACAGAAAATTTTGATGGGTCCACTCAAATGGGCATAATTTGTATGTGTTATAATTGAACGGATTCCAGAAAGAGTTAAGGTATGCACGTAAATGGGTTTTGCTGAATTCAATTAGGTAAGCACTGATTTAAATGCTTGATAATTCTCAAGCATTTAAATCAGTGGTGGACTGGTGGTACTGCACGTATCGCTGAGATACTAAATCAGCCTTCATCATTTGTTAGCTGTAACATGTTTCTTAATTTATATGGATTGGGCAATATGTATGAGTTATTAAAATAATAGTAACGTTTTTTTTTCAGGCATATATGTTTAAGTACGACTCAACACATGGCATATTCAAGGGAACGATTAAGGTTGTGGATGGGTCCACCTTAGAAATCAATGGGAAAAGGATTGCAGTTACAAGCAAAAGGTATTTCACATATGTTTTCAAGATTGGTCTGATGTAACTTCTGGTTCCTTCGTGTATAATTTTTAAATTTATTTTCCTTGTTCCTTTTTCCTCCTATCAAGGGGTTCTACGAGCCAAGTATTCATATACAAAAATAGGCTCCTTTAAGAAACTTAATGTGTCAGTGGAAGAAAGCAACCCAGTATCTTGTAGCATTACTGACACAAGTTGGACACACGCGTTGTGGTTAACTGAAACATGAATAACATATAAATTTGACAAGATAATAAACAATAGGAAGGTAATGACATATAGGAGACTAGAAAGGTGCCAAGGAAGATATATTTAGGTAGAAGCATGAAAACATTCAAAAATTAAGAGAGGAAAAAAAAGGTCCTTTCTTCAATGAAATATTAAACTAAAAAAGTTTTATGTACATTATGGATTTTTCTTAGTCCAACAGTCTTCTAATATTTTGACTTCATAGACTGACTTTGTAGTTAAATTTGGATTCTTAAGGCAGTTGAATTTCATAATCGAAGACTTTTATTTCTTTAATACCTAAGTTTACAAAGTCTCAATTTCTCATAGAACTCTCCAATCTTATATCCTACTTAATAAATAACTTTCTTGATCTAGAATATTTTGAAATAAGACTCATAAGTATCAATACAACTTAAACTCGGATTCAAATATATTATAAGTAAATATTCAAGAAACAGAAAGCCCGATTTGGTCTTAGTTTTGACTGGACTTGTGTATAACTAGGATCTAACTTAAACCTAATTGACTACTGATTGCATTAGTTACTCCACAAGGTAATAAACTCCTTTTAGAAATTTTATTCAACATAAATGGCAATCATTTATCATGTTCTTCATTTCCTTTCATTCTAGGACTCTGAAGTAGTTGTAGAAGATTTTGATGTCTTAATTATTATCAGCTCATGGATATAAGAGAGATTATGTGGACAGTTGATAGCTTATGAGTCATTGATAGGAACTACATGAATATTTCCAGATCAAAATAAACTGAATATTCTTCTTCCCAGAGATCCTGCTGTCATTCCTTGGGGTGATTTTGGTGCTGAATTTGTTGTTGAATCTTCTGGTGTGTTTACAACAATGGATAAGGCATCAGCACATTTGAAGGTATGCAGATTCTATTTTGCATGCTAAACTTCTTTATATTATTTTTGGTGCTAAAATTTGTTTTTATAGTAACAAAAAGGGTCTAAAGGATGTTCCTCTCTCTGATTTCCCCACAGGGTGGTGCCAAAAAAGTAGTAATATCAGCTCCATCTGTGGATGCTCCAATGTTTGTTGTTGGAGTAAATGAGAAGAACTATAAGCCAAACATGAATGTTGTTTCTAATGCTAGCTGCACAACAAACTGTCTTGCTCCTCTTGCCAAGGTATGTTAAATCTAGATCATAGAGCCTCTCTTTTAAAAGATCCCTTTAATTTGCAATAATCTCTGATAATTATTATAAATTTATAATTATCAGGCATCTTGTAAGGCTTGATAAACTTCTATAATTGTATTTGGTGTTTTTAGGGATTTTTTTCTTTTCCTTTTTTGTCATTATATGCACATTTGTCATGCCTGTTTGGGACCTGAGTTTCTTGCAACATGAAGCATAACTTTGTAAAGTGTAGTGCTTAATAACAATTGTCGCATTTTATAGGTGGTACATGAGGAGTTTGGCATTGTTGAAGGCCTTATGACAACTGTTCATGCAACCACAGGTGTCTTTGTCTTGCACTCATAGACAGATCAGAGCTGCCAGAATGTGCTTTGCAACCTTTAGGGCCTTCTTTTCTGACATCATGATGCTTATATATGGCTGTCCTTGTTCTTTCACAGCAACACAGAAGACTGTTGATGGTCCTTCAATGAAAGACTGGCGAGGGGGCCGTGGTGCTGGCCAAAACATCATCCCTAGCTCAACTGGTGCAGCAAAGGTGAAATTGAAAAATTGAAATGGTTTGTAATGCAACTATTACTTCAAATAACTTTCATCTTGTGTTTGCAGGCGGTTGGAAAAGTGCTTCCAGAGTTAAATGGGAAGTTGACCGGTATGGCTTTCAGAGTTCCTACGCCCAATGTTTCTGTCGTGGATTTAACTTGTCGACTTGAGAAAAGTGCCTCGTATGATGACGTGAAGGCATCAATTAAGTATGTAACCATGCTTGATTAAGATATTTTGCAGATCATCATCTTTGACTGCATTACTTGAATGCCTGATTATATTAAAATATTCTTTGTCATTTTGTCTGAATTAGCATTAATATGAGGCATTTTGGTTTTTTGTTAGTCATTTGATTTTATTTGGTTGGCTTTACTGACACCACTAAAATTGATTTAGTTTTTGTCAGTACTGTTTTTCTTAATGGTATTACAGTATTTTTCAATAATATCAATCCCATACTTTGTCTTTGGCTCCATTTAATAAATTTATTTTTCGATCACAGCTTATAGAATGCAAGCTGGGCACCTAAGTTTCGTAGTCATACATTTTTCTTTAATGTATATCAGTGTTTTTATGTTAAATGCTTAAGCTTGAAAGACCACTATGGAGACATGGGACTCTATTTGTGCCCTTATTTACTGATTTTTTTCTTTGGCTATTGGAGACATCGACATTTGATTTAACTTTCTTTTCAAGGTGGCAGGTGTTTTTGATATTAATTGTAAACGTATACCTAAGTTAGTACTCCTGTCTTAAGGAAAGTTGCACCTGTGTCAGAGATACAGATGTATGCATATGGGATCTTAATGGAATTAAAATGTTTTACTGGCAGTTGATGAAAAATGGCATACACATATACAATTTAGTGGAAAAGGAGCCCTTTTTAAGAAGTAATTAACAAACTATGAGACTTTAAGCATTGCCATTATAAAAAGATATGCATGAAATTTTAGGAGTTAATACATTAGTAATTTATGTCAGTTTGTATCCCAGTGGACTTTGTCGAAACTCTCATATTGAGCATGCATTCATACAGGGATATAAGTTGCTTTCTATTTTTTATTCATCTGTTTACCTGCAAGCATTGTTTTCTTTCTTCCATTTTTTTCCCCCCAAATTTATCTCATGAGATGTGCATGTAATTTTTTGAGAATCTTTCAGGTATGCATCAGAAGGTCCTCTGAAAGGCATACTTGGATACACCGATGAGGATGTTGTTTCTAATGACTTTGTTGGTGACTCAAGGTAAAACTTGGTTCAACTCTTCTATACTACTTGGACTTGTTGCATAGGTTCTAAACTACACCCATTCTATTTTTCCAGGTCAAGTATCTTTGATGCTAAGGCTGGCATTGGACTAAGTGCATCGTTTATGAAACTTGTGACGTGGTATGACAACGAGTGGGGCTACAGGTTAGGACATTGCTAACTATTTGTTTATGATCTTCCATCTTTGCAACATCAACCTAAACCTTAACACTATTTTTTTCAGCAACCGAGTGCTAGACCTGATTGAGCATATGGTGCTGGTGAACGCAAAACATTGAGATATGATTTGGCTTGCTCAAATGGACTATATCTAAGCTACAATTTTGATGAGGGGCTTTAGTTGTTTTTTGTTTCCACATTATGAAATAAAATGTTATTCTGGATTCGCTCAACATTTTTACGATTTAGTTTGAGTTTGAAGGACATCTATCATGATTGTAATGCAACAGACTATTCTTCCTCTTGGTAGTCATGCAACATTTATACAACAGACTACTGTAATGCAAAGATAAAAGAAGCAATCTCGTGTGCACTCCTGCTGATACTGCTCAGCCTGGTATCTTCTCTCCATTTCGTGTTGTCCTCTTTCCTTTAGCTTCACCATAGTCTCTTTGTCATTTCTTATACCTGATTCAATTGCTGTTGCAGGGTTGCCAGCAGCCGCTGTCTCTGCCAGAAACCTTGCTCCGCTGATGGAGTCTCCCAAGTGTTGGTTGAGGTACTCTCGCTTGTGGCAACTCCATGTTGGTGTTTAGGTTGAGAGGAAGAGTTGGTGTTTGATTTGGGAGTTTCTCTTTCCAAAAACATGCTTGAAATGGATGATTTCGTAATCTTTATATCTCTAAAGGTTGCAATTGCTGGCTATGATCTAAATCGTACGTCTAGAACACTTGGTGCAGTGTCTCAGAAACCTCCCATGCCAAGATAGGGCTCCCATTTGAGGATTCGATGAGACAAGGATGATTCTAATGCTCAAATTAGATGGAGAATCTATTTGTAGGATTTCCTTTTACAGACGAGAGTAGATAGTTGTTGATTTGGATTCTTTGGAAAGGACAATGATGGTTATAGGACAAAAAGGTATTCAAAGTATTTCTTGTGTGGTATCTCACAAAAAGATATATCCAAAATATTAAAGAAAAATCTGAATCACATGACAGGATCCTCCTCTTCCTCTTCCCAATACTGAGAGAGTTCTTGAACTTGCTCAGAAATTAGGGTTCCTCATCCTGTCTAAAGTTTAGTCTCAGAAAAAGGAATTCATTTCTTTTCATTTTTACTTTCAGCAAATTTATATGTTTTATGCAAGTTGACAACACAACAGAGGTATCACAAAACTATGAACATTCAAAGCATGCATCCATGGATAGATTTTCTCTGATCCTTCTCCCCTGCCTTTCCATGGTCTTCTTCATCGGAGGCACGAACAAAGGTTGATGCAGGTTTTTGCTTCCCCAAGAGGAGGAAGATATGACAGATTTGCGTTCAGAAGGTCTGCAACATCGAGTGTGAAGACTTAGAATTCAAATGATCCTCGATTTTTCACGCAACGCTGGCTCTTCATAATATAAGGAAATCATAGATTAAGTATACTTCTTTCATGTGGATGTCATAGCAATGTTTCAATAATCGATCAAGATTAAGAATCTTATTGCTAAGAATATTATTCTTCGTATCCAACACAAAATCCTTCGTAATTTCTATTTTTGAAGTGAATTAATAAGATATTTGGCTTTTGAGAAAATTTTCAGCGTAGATTTGTTTTTACTGATTCGTGTTTTCAAATAAAAGAAAAGATACTTTAGTTTATTTTTCAGACAAAATTGGATATGTGAGAAGACATTAAATTACTATTCTCCAAAATCCCAACTTGGAAGGTATTAAAGCATAATTTGGTTCTTTGATCTCTTAAATTATAAAGGGATTCAAATGATTCGATTAAGTGCCAAATATAAAGTGTCATTCAATAGAGAGAGAAGAGTCCCCTTGAAAACATATTTGGAGGTCTTTTATAGTATGATATTTGACCATTATGTTGAGATCATGATTAATGTTTAGAATGATTATATATTTTTTGGGGCCACATATGCGATGCTGAAGCATCAAATCCACGGAACATGGTTGAATCATATTCTGTGTACCAATTTTCATAGGGCTAAGATAATTGCCACACACTTGAACGGGATGCATCACGTATATGATGTCAAGATGTCAGCCATGTGGTGATGAGATATCAACCACATGGTCATGAGTTATCGATAACATGGTGGTGAAGTGTCGACCACATGGTTATGAGGTGTCAATCACATGATGATAAAGTGTAGGTTATATAGTTGTAATGTGTCGACCATATGGTTGCGAGGTGTCCAGCACGTGGTATTAGGTGTTAGTCATGTAGTACTAAGATATAAGTGATATGACATTATGGTGTCGTCCATCCTTCTTATGTCATTATTCCTATATCATATCTCGATAAATGCAATAATTTCAAGCCATGATATGACTTCTATTTAACTATTGATCCTAGAAAAATGGTTTAATAATCTTATCATCAAAAGGAGCGCTTTAGGTTGTATCGATCATACTGTCATCGTAGGAAGACCTTTGGGTCATTTTGATCATGCTATTATAAAAGATAATACTTTGGGCCATTTCAATTATTTTGTCATCAAAGGGAGCACTTTGGGTTGTTTTAGTTATCTTATCATCAAATGAAGCATTTCACGTCATTTCAGGCATATTGTTGTCAACTGAAACGCTTCAAACCATTTTGACTATGCTATCATTAAAAATAATATTTTGGATTCTTTTTGCTGCATTGTCATCGAAGTGAGCCCTTTATATCATTTCGTTCATAATGTCATCAAATGAAGCACTACAAGTCATTTCAACTATGTTGTTGAAGGGAGTGCTTTAAGCCGTTTTGTTTGCACTATCGTCAAAGTGAGCGCTTTGGGTCATCTCAATCGTGCTATCATCTAATGAAGCACTTTAGACTTATTTAATCACACTATTATCAAGAAATATTTTTGAGCCAATTTAGCCTATGTTGTTATTGAGAGAAGCTTGATGGTCAATTTGGCCTGCACCACTATTAAGAGATATTTTTGAACTAAGAAGGTTGCATCATCGTCGAGGGATGTTTTATGATTGAATTCCATCACATTATTATAGAAGAATGCTTTTTTTGTCAAGTTAGGATGTGTTGTTGTTAAGGGATGATTTATGACCATGTTCAATCACATCATGATAAAAGAATGCACATCATTGTGGAGGGATGATTTATGACTGAGTTTGGTCATATTATTATTTGGAGTTGCCTTGAATGATTTAATCATGTTGATATTAGGAGCCATCTCTTTGAGTAGTTCGACTATATTGGGATAGGGAACCACCTCTTCGGAAGATCAACTATTATGGTGTGGGGAGTCACCTCTTTTAAGTCATCTTTTCGAGCAATTCAACTATGTTGGGATAGGGAACCACCTTTTCATATGGTCGACTATTATGGTGTGGGCAGTCACCTCTTTGGATGGTTCAACCATATTAGTATCTGAAATCACCTCTTTGATGATTCAACCATTATAGTATAGGAAGTTGTCTTGTTGAGGCGTTTGGTCACGTTGGTGTTAGGAATAACCTTTTTCGAGGGTTCACATATTTCTCAATTATGTCAAACTATAAAGGGTGATATAATGCAACTACAAGGGTTGCTCTTGCACTCAGATATGTCATGAACTTGATGTCAAGAGATGAGTTGGAGTTGATTCTACAAAAGATGGTGTAAAAAAGAATTATTATATTAGAGACATACCCAATAAAACCATCCAATGCTTGAGGTATTAAGGAGTTTGAAGCATTCAATCATATACTGAATATAAATGGAATAATTTACTAAAAATGAGCCCCCTTAAGAACTTCATGGGTATTTTATAGTATGATATTTGAACATTGGATTAATGTCATTGTTAATAATCAGAATGGTTATGTGCTTCTTTCGGCCACGTATGCGATTGTGTGTAGTGTCGAATCTGAGCAGGAAAGATAGAGATGTTTCTTGCATGTGATAACGATGCCATAGCTACGTAGAGTAGAGAATAACATGCAGTGGCTCTCACCCATGGCGTGCATGCTGCATGTAGGCGACTCTGAAGTTGATGTCGAAGGGTATACGAGTGTCATTGTGGAGTACCACGTGTTAATCTGTGCCCGTGTGGATAATCACATGCAGGGATATACAATATCAACTCTATCAATATTAGGGTTGAGTTTAAAAGCTCGATGCGATCAAGTTACTCACTTATCATTTTTATTTATTCAATATTATTAATTTTTATATTTTATATTTTATATTTTTTTCAATAGTCCCATATTATTAGTTAACTAGTTTTGATGGCTTAGAACTAGTATAAATAAAGGTCTCCTCTAAGTTTATGAAATAAAAAATAATATATTTAAGTATTGCGAAGGTTTTTTCACTATAAGGAGTTATCTTTTCCTCATCAGGTTAGTTGTTATTTTTGTTTTCGTCCTACGTTAGTTGGTATCATAGCTTTGCTCTTGATGTTAACATAAAAGGTTTGTGGTTAGGAAATTAAGGAGTATACTCTATACTCGCCACGTATAGTGGATTTTGCATATCAAAAACTTAATTTGTTAAGTATAGTCCTATGACCCATCAAGATAAGGTCTAGTGGTAATAATGCCAACAACGGCAATGACATTATCGATGATGGCAGTGGCAAGTTTAATGGTGACATCCTTCATGATGGAGGCAATGACAACAACCCTAATAGTAATGATCAGAGAGTGCCAGCCTTACGGGCAGCGTTCAAAGCATAAGAATTGAGGAGGACCCAGGAACTTCGACAGATTTATGACATGCTCACTAACTTGGGTTTGGGCACTAATAGAGTTCGTGATTATGGTAGGATCAATCATGCTAGAGTTGATGCTTAAGGCCAGCATATATAAGCCTACAATCCAACATATGCAATCAGCCTATGAAGATGTGTATCAAACGAAGAAGATAAAATTATGGACTATCACAAAACTAAACAAAGAAGAGGTGTAGATGCAACTCAACCTCAACACTTTCACCCACATGGTACTATCCACCCACACCAACCAATAGTATATGATGATGACTTAAAAATGATAGTGAAAGGTACAGAAGACATCAAGCACCACCTAGACGAAATAGGTTATTTGAATATTATTGCCATAAAGCAGACATCCCCAATTTTAATGGCCATCTTAGCATTAAAACTTTTCTTAATTAGTGTTATGAATTAGAGAACTTCTTCGAGGTGATGGATGCTCTTGATCACAAATAAGTCAAGTTTGTTGTATACAAGTTGAAAGGAGATGTAACAGCTTGGTGGGATACATTACAAAATAACAAAAGAAGATAGGAAAAATACGAGCATAGACATGACGAAAGATAAAGCAACATTTCAAAAGAAGATTCCTACACCCAAACCATGAACAATTATTGTTCTAACAATACTAAAACTGTATCTAAGGCACTCGATCTATAACCGAGTATACTGATAAATTCTTACACCTTTCAACTAGTTGTAACTTATAAGAGTCAAAAGACTAGCAAATAATAAGGTACGTCAACGAACTGAAATTTATAATTAAAGATAGAATGCATTTCAGTCAAAAGACTGAAATGTTGTTGACTCGACCTCCAATTGCTGCCTAGCAATTCTCTATTCTGACAATACCACCTATTCTTGATAAAGAGGAGCAAGTTGTGATTGAATCAATGCAACCTATAACTCAAGGCACAAATACCGAAGGAGTAATAAGGCAAGCTAAGCATATCCTAACTATCACAAAGAATCCATATGCTCGACCCCTAGTTGAGAAGTGTTTCAAATGTGGGGAGCTTGGTCATCATTCCAACGAGTGTCATGCTAACCTTACAAATCATAAATATAATTTTGAAGAAGAAGATACCTAAGATGATACGATTGATGATATTAACAAAGCTAAAATAATAGAGGAAGAAGGGGAACACATCTCATGTGCTGTGAAAAGATTATTACTCACCTCAAGGCAAGAAGATTCATCAAAAAATCTTTCATTCTCGATGTAGTGTTAATAACAAAGTGTCTGCATTAATTATAGACAATGGAAACTGTAACAATATTGTATCCAAATCATTGATAAGACACTTAAAATTACACACATAAGCTCATCCAATACCATACAAGGTAGGATGGATTAAAGAAGGCCCAACTATCACTATAATTAAGATCTATAGAGTTCCTCTCTTAATTAGGAAAAGTTACAAGGTAGAAATTATATGTGAAGTAGTTAACATGAATATGTGTCATATACTACTTGGAAGACCATAGTAGTATGATGTGAATGTAACCCACTTTGAAAAAATAATATATATATTTTTTTTTATGGAACGGAAAGAAGATTGTCATTCTATTGACTATAAAAAGGGAGATGAAACCAATACTTCTAAAGTAGAGTGAAAGTCTCTCTTATCTATTTCTAACTCTGTTAAGGAATTTATTGCCAATTCTAAATAAATAAGAATATGCTATACTCTTATTATAAAAGAAAAAAAATCACCTAAAGTAAATATTTCAAACTAACTGAGATCGATATTAGAATAATTCAAAGAGATCATCCTTGAAGAGATACCAGATGAACTGAGAGATATTCAACACCAAATTAATTTAACTCTAGGAGCAAATCTATCAAATTTATCTCACTATTAGATGAACCCAAAAGAGAACGAGACGTTGAGGGACAAGGTAAAAGAGTTGATGTAAAAGCGACATTCAAAAAATTATGAGCCCATATGCAATCCCAACTTTATTGATACTCAAAAAGTTAAAAGCTATTAATGGCAGGTACATAGAAGCAACTGATAAGCATGTGAGAGAGAATATATTCAAAGAATGAGATATGGTTATAGGCACTTATAAAATTTGAATCCGAAGAAATATGGTCCCTACAAGCTCTTAAAGGAAATAAATAACAATACCTATATGATTGATTTACCATATGATTTGGAGGGCTCAAAGATATTCAATGTTGCAGATTTACATAACTACTTTCCATATGAAAATCCATCGAATCCAGACATAAAACTCAAGGGTGAGTTTTTTCTCAAGTTGAGGGGATTAATGCGGAACAAGCAAAAGAAGACTATTTTCAAAAGACCAAGCTACCACTTATCATTTTTATTTATCCCATATTATTAATTTTTATATTTTATATTTCTTTCAATAATCCCACATTGTTAGTTAGTTATTTTTTATAGCCTAAACCTAAGAATAAATAAAGGCCTCCTCTAAATCTATGAAATCATCGAAAACTCAATATAAGGTGGTGTTTTTTTCTCAGGTCAGTTGCTAGAATCTTTTCTAATAGTAATTTCTTCTTTTCGTTTCTGTCCTATACCAGTGGTGCAAAAACCAAGAACAAAAATATCATAAGCATCTCATTTGTGTGTAATATGTCCGCAAAAGAAACATAATATTTGAAGTGCTCAATACATTCTAAAGGGTCTCATTTGTACATGATGCATCAATCTAAAATAAAAAGAGTATCTAAAGTATTTGACACATTCTTGTTAAGCCAAATATTGGTTGTCCGAGCTGGATGTTGATTCGGAGCTAATCAAGGCCTTCTTTGGTATTTGTCTTAGTTCAATCTTGACTTAAGGCATGTTCATCCTACATCGGGGTGTTAAACCCTATGAAACTACATTGGGGGTATTTTCGATAAATACCTCTTCAATACTTAAATTAGTTGGGAGATTCAGAAGATTTGGACTAAGCTTAAGAGTGGTGTTCAACAAATATATCTATCAGGAACACACCTAAGGGGCCCTTTTATAGTAGGCTCTATGGATCATTATTCTTATAATTGATGTTGATCACAAGGGAAGATTTGGACCAAGCTTAAGAGCGATGTTCAAATACGATGTATTCTTTCAAGATGCAAAACATCTAAAGAATCCTTGGTATATGCCACATCGGCATGAAATATACATATTATTTCTTGCCAAACACCCTTGATCTTCCATTTATGCTCCTACGTGCAGTAAGTGCATGATCGCATCTGATGGATCCTTCACGTAGATACATATGGTCTATCGATTTACATTATAAATAACAGCATAAGGATTTCTTGCAGGTAGAAGGTGGTATTCGAGAATGGACAAAAGGGGTGTGGCCATCACTTTGGTGTTCCTGTTCTTCTTCCTACTTGCTTCGGGTAGTAATCCTCCTCCTCTTCTTTTCAATATCGACGAGAATTCTTGCACTTGCTCAGATATTAGGGTTCCTCATCCTGTCTAAACTTTAGTATCAGACATGGAGAAAAGGAATAAATTTGTTTTCATTATTACTTTATATAAATCGATATGTTTTGTTCGTGTAAACAACAACAGATCTATCAAAACCATGAACATTCAAAACATACATCCATATATTTATTTATTTTCTCTGATCCTTCTCCCCTACCTTTCCATGGTCTTCTTCATCAGAGGCACTGACAAAGGTTGATGATGCAACTCTGTGCACGCCCAAGACGAAGAAGATATGGCAAATTTGCGTTGAGAAGGTCTGCAACGAAGAGTGTACAAGCTTAGGGTTCGAGGGAGGCAAGTGCTACTTAAAAATTCGTTGCGACTGCTACACAAACTGTGACTAGTTTGAATTCGATGTTGTACCCATGAATAAATGACTTATTTAGTTGATCTATTCCTGGCTTCATATATACAACTCTTTTGACATTGGCAAACCAACTTTGTTCCCGTGGAAGCATAAAACATTATAATTCAGCAGCAAATGATGAGGAAGCCCGCATCGGATATCATCCTTTTTGTCGCTCATGAATGTATAGCCCAACTGATGATGGTGATGCTGCTGCTGCTGCTTGTTTGCAGCAGTGGGAATCTCGATCAGCCCATCATGCACAGTGCACGCATCATGATGTGCAAGGACCGTGAAAAGTCAGCATTTGCTCTTTGAAGTCAATTAAGGGGTTTGACTTTTGATATATTTTCAAAGTAGATTTGTCTCCGAAATCATAATTTCGTCATCTCTATCACAAAATTGATGTCGAGAGATGAATGAATTCGATAAGAGATGTTATATACAAAAAAACCAAGGCTTTTCCTCATGCTTAAATTGGTAAGAGCCTTAGAGAATATACCTAGAGGCCTATTGTAGTATGGTATTTGACCATTGGGTTGATATCATCGTTAATACTCGGAACGATTACGTGCTTTTTTAGGTCACATATGTGATTATTTAGCACCGATTCGAAGAACGCGGGAGTAACATGAGGTTTATGGTGGAACAGTAAAACTGTAAGATGATCTGAATTTTATGCTGGGGTAAACTCAATTTATAAAAAAGGAGATTATTGATGTTTTAGTAATAGAATCTAATCAGGATTCTTGTTTAGCCTCGGAGAGAGAGAGAGAGAGAGAAGAAAAAAACAGAGTGAGATGATAATGCACAAGGTAGAACAATTCACTGCTTCTTTGCATCAGTCTGCAGTACATCAATGCAGTAAAAGAGCACAATGAAATGCCTGCTAAAAAAGCTGACAGCATTTGCAGAAATAAGATGAATAAGACCAATTGATTGATGATTTCTTTGAAATCAAGGCATATACCGTTACAACGGTTAACGGATTTATAGGACAATGCTGCAGGTGGGGGGATCGAAAGCTTCGCACTTTGTGTGAGTTGGTAAAGATGATGATGTAAATGTAAATGGTAAGAAATGAGAGAGGGAGAGGGAGACCAATGGTCAAAGGTATGTACAATGATGAGGATCTGAACCTGTGAGAGCTGCCTCCTTTTCTCCTGCAAGAACAAGAGAGGCTGGAGCAGTTGGGACCCAGCAAAAGCCATGCACCACCTCTCCTCCTATCACCACCATTATTGAGCTTCAGCCCTAACATGTTCCACCCTTGAGTGTTTCCCCTTCTCTCTCTCTCTTCCTTCCTTGTTCGTGTCCTCTGACCTTTTTCTTCCCAGCTCTGCATGACCAACCTCAAGTCCTTGTCATGGCACACTCATTCCAAACCTAACACCTGTGCATGCCTGCAAGGGTAGCCCACTCTGCAACAAAACCACATCAATGCTCAACCTCACAATGGCACCTTTCCAACATCTGTCTGTGGTCAAAAAAGATCAAATAAAAAAGGAGCGGAAAGGATCGTAGTGGACTCTCTCCATTGGAGAGAGAAAGAGAGGCCTGTGTAAGGCTGAAATGGGTGATGGAAAGGGATGGATGAGACACACAGGTCAGAAGGGGAGGAGATTCTGCAGGCTCAAAGGAAGGTGGAGCAAACAAATCAATCATTGTAGGCTTTGGATGAGAGAAGCAAAGATGTGACCTCTCTCTCTCTCTCATCAGCCAACTCGATCAGTGGCTACACGATACCATGGTGCCTTTTCAAGTTGGTGTAGACAAATCACATAGTGTGGTCTGATCTCCAACATGTGGGATATCTGCTGTTCCCCGGAAAGGAAGTCTGCCTTCACATTCTCATCGGCTAAGACCCATTTGTTCTTAGAAAAGCATCAAATTCCATCAGCTCTCTCTTTCTGTGAACACACACACACACACACACAAAAAACCCTAACATGTAGAGGAGAAGCGACATGCATAAAAAACATGACAACAGTTGCGTTAAATGATAGTGTGGAACTTTTGCAGCTATGCAAGTCTGAGTCCTCCTTGGACAAAAGTCACACTGTGAGCTCTAAAATTGGACCACTACAAACTGTAATCACAAGAATTGTACTCGAGACATCAGTCCAAATGAAGTGCTTTCGACTATCGATAATACGATCGTGTCGGCTGGCTAATGTCCTTGCTAATTTTGAAAAGATTCGGATGGCCTTCGTCACAATATACACAGAAAAAACCTAAATTTTATGTAGTACATTTGCTTGCCTTAATTCAAAACCCATCAAATTTTGAGGTACCAAAGTCTTGTACCAAGAAATAGATGGATGATCAGTTTCTCAGGTTGTGAGTGTTGTAAGATTGTCCAAGTCTGTACACCAATTCATCAACAAAATAGAGCTAAACATAAATTGGAATGACAAGACTAAGGAGAATAATGATGGGCAGAATGCCACCTTTGGATTGACACATGAAGCATAGCCAATGCTTTCATCGTCTTCCCTGACACTACCTAGTGTGATGTAAAGTTGTGGTGAGTGGGAGCTCCCGAAAACATGCTAATTTTACTGTGAATTCTCAACCATAGGGAAAACAAGTGATTTGATGCAGAGATTGAGCCACCGCTCTTTGCCTGATCACCAGAAGATGCTAATTTATGAACCAAGTGATGCCATGACAGGACTTGCCATCCTTAACAGTCCAAGGTGACAGCCTCATATGATCTTATGAGCCACCAATCTATTATGATATAGCCATGAAAGCTATTGATATCACAAGACATATATTTCTTAGGAGTAAGCACAACATAACTGATTACATAGTTCCCCATAACTCAAAACTGATCAAATGAAATTGTTTTGGGCATATTTGTAGGAATTACTACTTATAAATCACAATGCAGTGAAGTTATTATAATTACTAGCAAAATCATTGGAAATTTGATTTGAAAAGACCAAAGTTTAATTGATCAATATTTTGCTACATTTATTGATGTGGTTACTTATGTGTTGTAACATCTAAAAGTGAAAGTTGCATCAATAAGATTGCATAATTAGTGTAAAAGAATTATCTAATTCAAACTAGTATAGATTCAATCACATCCTGAAGTACCTCCCCAAATGACAATCCTTTTTATCATGAAATAATCATTCTAGCATCGTACATCGACTTTTCTTATTGACTTGGAATGAATGGGTGAAGTTGTTCCAACTCAATCAGGCATTCATATAACTCATCATTCTTTTCCCCTTGTTGTGTAACACAACAATCCAATCCAGTTTAACATCGAAGTCTTTGATCTCCAAGCCTACAGCTTAACCTATTTCAGCTAAACCTCTCTCTCTCTCTCTCTCTCTCTTATTTGCTGGAATTCAAGCCACGCCGTCCACATACTCATTTGACACCAGTCAGACTTCAGAAATGGGTAGTGGTCTCTCCACACCTGGACCCAGTAAAAGGCATCTGAGTTCACTGACTTCTTTACTGTGGAGGACCATCCACAGTGTTTGCAAAAGCTCCTGCAACATCTCTGAACGTGGAGGAGGATGCAAATAGTGCAGTTCTGCAAGGTTTCTTTCTTTTTTGACCCTTGCACTAGCTAGCCAAGCTCTGAAGATGGTCAAATCGAGACTTGTTCCAAGTATTTTGCCTGATTCTAGCATCGTTCAAGGAACCTAACTCACTTCCAACAGTGGCAAAAGCCTGTGACAGTTAATAATTGACATGAGCAGTTCTTTCTATGAGCATGTGGTTGATCACGAATTCAAACTAGTTTCAACAAAAGAATACTCAGCGCACGAGGCTCCTCCTATAAATATAGAGATGATGGCCGACGGAACTGATGAAAATGAAGATAATGGTAATGATGATTGTGTTGATGTAATGATTTATGGTGATCGTACAGTGATGATTAAGATGATAGTGTTTATAATATGATGACCCAAGTTATGTTAAACATTTGTGGTGGAGGTGATGACAGTCATACTGCAAGTATTGTAAGTTTTGAACATATCTGTGCACATTTACATGAAAAATATGTAAGAAATATATATATACATATATCCATGGAAAAAATTCAAATAGAAAGAGAGGTGATGATCAGGATCTGCCACACCATCAAATTGCTTCGATTTGGAGCTTTTTCTTCCATGAGGAACAGAAAAGAAGACAATGAAACGAGAAAGAAACAAGCAAGCAGAAGAAGAAGAAAAAGAAGAAGAAGAAGAAGAAGAAGAAGAAGAAACAAGAAAGTTCGAGGATTCTGATATTTTAGCTTTTCAGACCAAGTTGCTTGACATCATAAATTTGTTCTCGAGGGGGATAGCACATGACTTCCACGTAAAGTTTGCACTGGCAATGAATGAATGAATGATATGCCAAGTTTTGATTCGACTTCACCGATACATTTGCAAGCACAACAAAGGCAGGCAAAATGTTGGTAAGGTGGCTCTCTACATGTCTCCTCATTATTTGTCTTGAACGATTACAACTTGTCTATCCAAATTAGGAGCAGTAATCAAAGGTCACAACCACCATCTCTACAAAGAGATATCAAGGATGTATGAGCAAAATGGTAAACCAAAAAGAAAGGAAGACGATTTCTTTGTCTGGCTGAAGAAATCGTAATGACACACCGCAAACTCTTGTGAGGACAAGGAGGAACATGTACTGAGGTGGTCCAATACTATAATGGCATGTGGCACATTTGACTAGGCACAGATATCTGGGAAGCCCTAACCAGCTTTGGCCTCGAGGAAGCTCAGTCATCCCATCCCCTTCAGAGACATGCCACATGATTGCATCTCACAATTCAGATCTTATCTTCTCACTGCAATTAAACAACAGGTACGGATGCATTCTCTTGAGAAGAGAGAAGTGGGGAGGGAAGGGTAAAAGGTAACGAGTAAAAGCCAGTAGCAAAGAGCAGTTGTGCCACTACATTTTTATCTCTCTCTCACTTGTCCTAGAATCTCACATGAGAGGTCACTTTCACAGCTAAAGTTTTCTTCCTACACTCTTTGCTATGAAAATGATCCACATCATGTTGAACAATCGCCAATATCAATTGGTTTTCTTTGTTCTTGTGGAAGGAATCTGATATGGATAAAAAAGATAACAAAGAGATAAAATGTTAGTCCATCGAGTGCACACACTTCATCATCTTAGGGTAAGGGGAAAGACAAGATGAGCTCAGGCTTAGATATATAAATATTTATATATTCCTTGTGCTGCTTTCAGTGCATGAGCTCTCTGCAACTTAATAATCCGAGATATTCCTTGTCACAAGAGGCTCCATGTAGGATAGGAAGATGGACGAATACAGTGACACAAACAGGTGATCGGATGGAGAGGTCCGGTGATATTTATATGGGAATGCTGAGACCAAAGTGTGATGAGAGTGAGGTGGGTGGCTTTGTTTAGGTAATAGTTGAGCGATGGAGCCTTGTCGCGGTTTGTGGGAGATGTGCTCCGACAGGGCGCAGTTTCAAATGCTGCTTAGGGTTTGGGAACTGAGAACGTCGTTGTTGTGTTGCGGTCAATCGGGCAATGCCCCAACAAAAAAGTGTTAAGCGACTCGCCCAAAACAAGCCAACGCAACGCCTCCCTCCCTCCCAACGGCGCTCTTCTCGGTGAATTCATTGCTCTTCTCTCTCTCTCTCTCTCTCTCTCTCTCTCTCTCTCTCCACATCTATCATGCATCTGTGTGGGTATAGTAATAGACCTTCACGTGATGCGAGTAAGCGCTACAAAATTTGACTACATATCTTTGGCAGTCTAGTGGATTTCTTTATGCTAACTTGGCAGAAGAGGATTTTTTTTGTTCGTATCCTGTGACTACATTGGATTTCTCTTTTAATATGTTTGTGATTTTGATGATGGGGAGAATGATAGAGAAAATTTTCATTCTGTCACATACACAGTGCAGGATCTTCAAGAATGATGATGAAGAAGATGGTGGCAGGCCATGTGAATCCTGAGACGAGCAGCCAATCATGGTCATTTGGCAGCCCTCCAAGGTGGATCGGTGAACAAGTTCCAGGTCAAACTTTTGGGTCTCTGCATCTTCCTTGATCCAATCCTGTTCCACCAACCACAGGATTCTCAGCCACATAACATCATCCTTGATTCAGAGATACAGGACTGTGTTTCAGTTGGTTCCAAGAGATCATTAAAAACGGTGGCATGGAGAACGATGCCCGATGCACCATTTATCACAGCCTTCTTGGGATCATACCGAGATGCAAAGCACCACCGCCAGGAAAAGCTGGCCACAGTCAGGGAGATGGCATCCATCCAGGTGATATGGGAAAGCAGCAGCAGCTGCTGCTGCTGCTGCAGAAGCCCACAGTGGAGAACAGAAGTCTCAGACCTCCTATCCCCATCCCCACAAGGAGTTCCTTCACATCAACCCACCCAACTCGTATAATATTTCCTCTTATGTGTGTAACCCATTAATGGCTTCGACTGAGCATGGCTGGAGGAGGCAGTGTTGGTCAAAGACAGAGACAAATAGTATAGAAAGAGACCAAGTACAAAGCGTGATATATATATATATATATATATATATAAATATATAAAGGTAGGATATAGAAGTATGCATTCCATTACATCACAACAAAATTGGCAAGCACTGTGAGCCTGAAACATCATCCACTGTGCCCACCTAAGTCAGTAACGGGAATGCTCAGTGACTCTCCTCCAATCCATAGACCAACGCAACCCTGCCCCGGAATGCCCCCACACCACCCCCACATGGATAGGGGCATTTCGTGCACCACAGCCATCTACATTAGGAGAGGGGAGATCTGTGAGGAGCTCCCTTCCTCCTGTTGCTCAGGGAGAGGACGATCTGAGGGAAGAAGCCACCGGTCTTCTTCTTCTTCCCCAGACTGCCCCTGCCGCCGTTGGCCGAGGCCGAGCAGCCGTGGCGCTCCTCCAGGGTCGAGCTCGTGGTGACTTGGCCGTCGTCCTCGATGAGGAGATCGGAGCTGTCAACCCGGAGGTTCTCGAAGTGGGAGAAGGCGAGGTCCGAGTCGTTGAACCTGAACAGTATGCTCGACAGGTCCTCCCCTTGCAGCAGAACATGATCCACCTGCAACCCCGAAACATGCCCATCTTGGTGATGGATACCAGCCATGAACATTGAAGCTTCCGGACAAGACATGATCATGGTAGACAATTACCTTGCAGGAGAGGGAGCAGAAGTGGAAGGGCTCTTGGAGAATCCTGTCACAGGTCAAGCAAATGTTTCCCGAGCCCTTGAAAGGCCTGGATTGAGGCCTTGGCTTCAGAAACACCACTTTGGCACTGTTGATGGTGTAAGGCTGTCAAGAACAACAAACATCTAAGAAGAAAAACCCCTTCATCTCTTACATGGAAATGAAGTCACAGCACCTGAACATAAGAGCAGTCTATCAGCTTCTCGAGATCATCCAATCGAACCACATCGTTGTAGACATAACGCCTCACCTGAAATTTTCGTGCATTCATGAGCGATTGTGATGGTGTTGGTATTGGAGATTCCTGTAAAGCTTCAAGATTAACCACTAATTGAGTTCATTAAAGTATGAGCCATTGGGTACTTATTCACCAACCATCAGTCGCCCTGAGTCTTAAGGCAAAATAGTACATCTTGAGGTTGGCCACAATGTGAACTTTTTGAAGCTTTCTTCACCGAGAAGGAAAGATCAATGGATCCAATTTTCTACATAAATGTATTACTTTTCTCCATTTATATATATATATATATATATATATATATATAAGATTGGATTTGATCTCAGGATGTTACTATCCATGGTAAAAATTTATTTTTACGAATTGAGATCCTCAAAATAATAAGAATTAAGGTGAAAAGTTGATGCCTTGTGGTAGATTTTTGGGAATTACCAAGAGGGAAGTATAAATGATGAAAAGCAAAGCAGCCAATTTTATTACTTCAGTAAAGGTAAATACAAAAGATAATGACAAGGGGGGAAAATTCCAGTTTAATTTGACACAAAAAGACTGATAAAAGTATTGTGAGAAGAAGTATGGGATGCTGAGATCAAAGGCATCAAAATTATTAAGACAAAGAAGACTGCACAAGAAAAGAAAATAAAGTAATAAAATGAATCTGGAAGAGACCTAATATTAAATGGAAAGATAAAACTTTTTGTAGGGAAAAGAGCATTAGAAGAAGAGCAAAAATCCTTAAGCCAGGTTTGTAAATCTACAGAACATTTTGCTGTGCAAATTAATAGTACCACTCAAAACTCTCACCAACAGTAGAAAATTAACTGCAGGAAAGCCATATCTACCACTTTCAAATGTTCATGGTTGCAGGCTGTGTTGTAAACAGAAAAAGAGAGAGGCATATAAGTGTGTTTCAGGTATCCCCACTAGCATCATTGCTGCAACAATTATTACTGCTAGGATATCATGTTCTAAAAGAAAAGAAACCAAGATGGTAACACTTTGTCCTTCCTTCTGAAAGTAGAGCATTTAAGACAAAGTAAAAAGGCAATAATACTAGGGAGTCTTGGTAAAACTGAGAACAAGTATGGACCTAAAGAAGACCACCACCATGACAACCAAAAGAACTGACAGAAACTTGCAGTCTTCAGAGAATTCTTGGATGAATTCTTAGAATGAGTAGTCAAAAAGATGCATGCTTGTGTAATTTAAGAACACAGGGGAAACATGATTGAGTTCAAGAAGCCAAATCAAGAACTAGGAGGAGAAAAGAAGACAAGTAATGTCCTGAGCGACAAGCTAATGCTACTGAAACTGGCACTTTGTGGGTAGAACAGAGGAAAGAAGGAAGATGATTTGTGAGCTCAGGCAGAGAAGACATGGAGGAGGAGGAGGGAAGGAAAAGGGAAGAGGAGCAGACCTGGAGGAGAGGATGGGAGGGGTGGGCGGGTGCGCAGTGGGGGCAGATGCTGGTGCAGCAGTCGAGGCAGAAGATGTTCTTCTCGTTCTTCTTCCGGCTCTCATGGGCCCCGCAGCCCACGAAGAAGCTCTCCTCCACCAGCCCCCCCAGCCACCCCGGCATTGCTGCTGCTGCTGCTGTTGCTGCTGCTCCTGCTTCGGCTGCCACCCCATTCCCCCCTCCATATTCCCCTCTTCCCATGCTCTCTCTCTCTCTCTCACACTCTCTTTCTCTTCTCTATGACTCCTCGAAGCTAACACACCCTCTCTTTCTTACTCTTCCCTATCTCTCCCACTGCCTGTCCAAACTTTATAGAGGAACAATAGTAAGGGTATGTTCTTGAGCTTAAAAGGATTGGAGAAGAAAAGGCGAAGCTGGGAGGGTTTAACGAACCTCCTGCGCCTATTTATAGGAGGCTGGCAGGAACAGGACTAGCGATAGACACAGGAAAAAGATGGTGACAAAGAAAGAGAAACAAGGAGAAGAGAGAAAAGTGTGTGTGTGAGTGAGAATGTGTGATTTAAGAGAGGTGACAGAAAATAATTTGTCCTCGTGCCAAGGATTGATAAGGAATGCGTTGGAGATTATATAGCATCATTGGTGTTTTTTATGTGAGTGTAAAATTGCAGGGGTTGGTGGATTTGGTGTTGGTGTTGATGGAGGAGAGACAGGAACCCACCACTACTACATCTTTGTACTTTTCCTGTGCTCTCCTGCCTGGTTTTTGCCCTCCCCATGAAATGTTAAGCTGTGGTGCTGAGAAATTATAGAGAAAGCAGGAGAAAAAGAGATTCTGTTTCCTTTCACTGTTTTGCCTTGTTCCTTTTTTTTACCTCTCTCTCTCTCACCCTCTCCCTCTCCCTCTCCTGCTTCCTGTGTCTGGCTTCTTTAATTTATTTGGTCTCGATTCAATCTTGCTGTTCTATTCCATTGCATCTGAGTGCATTTTGATCTTGATATTTTTCTTTAACCAAGAAAAGGATGAAGATGGGATCACGAAACATGTCATCTCCGTTCAACCCTTTCCTCAGCAATCTGCATAGGTAGGTACATCAGCATTCCATGGCTGGCCTTGTGGGTAACAGTATGAATTGGGCTCTTTTGTTCAACTCACAATCATGCAAGCTAGCAAGAATCTGAGAGACCAAAATAAAGGAGGGTTTTTTGGGGCTTTGTTAGGCAGCCATGGCAAAAGCATGTCGAATTCCACTTGAAGGAAGTGTACTGCACTGGCAAAACCTGGAAAAGATGGAAGCTCTAACTAATAACATGGGCCCATCTGCATGTGATGAGGCTTCCTTTTGGTCATTGTTGATCAGCGTCACCTGACTCGAAAAGCTTGAAGCATGGACACTGCTTCCCTGATGGAGACACCAAATCAAAAGGAGTTGTGTTCATCTCTTGTCAAGATTTCCTTTGCTGAGTGACACATTATTCTTCTTCATTTTAGCAGGTTCAGGAAAAGATCCAGAAATGAGTTTTAATCTGGACTTTCAGAACGATGAACAGGAGAGATTTATGACCGAGTATCAGTTTATAAGCTTCTCATGAACTCAACACACCCATGGATGAGTCCCTCTGCTTCATCTCCTCCATGAACCGATCCACACTTGTGCTCATGGATCTCTCTGCAACCTGTGTTGCTCCAGCGAAGTGGTTCCAAGGACAAGAAGAGCAACACCAAGTTTTGATGCCAGTTTAATGATGAAGCACAAGGACCAGAATCTCTGAAATGTTTCACATGGTAAGCTTTCTCCTCACCTACCAATCATTCTTGTGACACAAATGGAGGTATCAGTGATCTTTGGGCCAGGAAACCTTTACCCACAGAAGCTAACTCGTTCCACTTCTTACAAGTGCTTCAGAAATGAAACCAGACTTCCATGTCTGCCATATTTGTGCAGCTAATTTATCTGCTGCTTTCAGGGTCAGGGTTTTCTTTTTCTGATAGATGGATCCATAAACAAATTGGATTATCATCATTATTCTTGTCCTCAGGTATTTACAGACATCCACATGGATTCGGTTCATGAATTAGGAACAACTAGTGACTGAGCAAAGAGAGAAGATATGACACCACAAGGACACATCTCTATTACATTTCATGATCATCGTTTTCTTCTCAAAGGAACTTATCCTATGGTAGACCGTAAAAAGTAGATTGCCTTGTCACTCTCTATGCTTTGTGCATGCATGTGAAACCACTATTACATCTCTAAGATGATCATCGATGACACTTGATGCATGTCCATGCTTTTTAAGCCAACTTATGAGTGATGTTGCCTAAGAGGCTTCTCTTTATAAGCATGATGATGCATGCTTAAAAGTAAACAGAGCACCGGCATTTCATGTTCAGCTACTCGGATGATGGCAGATAAGTGTCATCTTGGTTGACAAGGATCCTCTGTTCGATTCAAGGTGATCATCTAATACTACTGCTTGGGGAATGAATAGAATGAATGCCTTGTGATCCTGCTGCAGTTTCTCTAGGAATATTGTCTTCCTGAATATGAGATGAAGGCTTTTGTTTGGTGACATTTAGACAGCAGCCAAGATTTTGTAGAGCAAGTCTAGTTAGACTAAAGAATCACTGGAAAACCCTATTTGATCTGATACACACATGTCTAGGAAAATACTATCACCCACGCTGCAAGTCGACTGCAAAATGCTATTACACACTGCAGGTTCATGGACAAGGTTATAGATTGAATTCAACTTGGATCAGATAAGACTGTACACAATGAAATGTTGTGACTGGAGCCACAGCAACTCTTGTTGCTTTCAGCAGAATCGGTGCATCAGAGAGACACAGTTCCTGGCAGGAAATAATACAACTTCTGTTTCCTCACAGTTTCCGCAGAACAGAAAATTGCATCTTCTGCAGTAGCTTGCAAGAGTATCTAATGTTCCAAGGTAAAAAGATGTACTTCAGTTCTTGACATCCCAAGAACAAGTTCAAATCCATCATCTTCTCAGCTTTGAAGAGGCCCACTGGATCCAGAGACGGAGCTGGGGACATCCCAGATTAATTGAGAGCTTCTGAGTTGACAATCCCTCACTCATGTCTTCCCATCGATTGATTACACTCCCAAAGAGGATGCCTTTCCAAAAACTAGAAGATGAGAGTTCAGTACTGCTAACACATGATGCTCTGCTGTGGATGCCTCCTTGGTGGGAAACATGAAATGTGTGGTATAAGCGTTTAAGAAAGGATCTTGCAGAGAAAAGACTTCTTCGACACCGGAATTCTCTCTTCTTGACGAAGAAAACAAAATCTCAATATGTTTCAAGATCAATTTATCCGAAAAGTGAAATAATTTGTACCTCATAAAAGAAAGTTGAGTCAGGAGATGTTCAATCTGTATGGGGAACTGACATGAAACCAACACAGTCACTCCATGGGCCGGCTATGGCCATCTTTATCTCTTGATTGGTGCAAGCAATTTGGGTGAGGCTTGCAAGAACTCACTGTGACATAGCTGTGGACAAAGAAGTAGTTCTTCCTGGCTGTACGTAATGAGCTTCACTGAGTTCTCTTGGTGATGATATTAATGAAGAGAGAGAAGAGTGTAGCCATGATCTAATATGATAAGTCTACAACAAACAAATGAGCTTCTTCTTTATCTTACGTAACCTCAACAATCTGGACAAATCTCATGAGAACTCACCAAGAGATTGATCCTTCCTTCACGAGCACTCCCAAGGACATACCTAACACCAGCAGCTTCTTGCTTGTGTTTGCCATGTCTTGTAGTTCTCATGACCCTCTTTAATTATGTATGTGTGACCAACAGCTGTTTGCATCAACAGTCATGAAATCCATTAAATTAGAGACCACAATTAATTGCTTCCCCTGTCACCATTAATTATATATTCTTAGTAACAGTCTGCCTCTCTGTGCTTTGCACAACATTAGCGACAGAAACACGTCCTCTTCTTGTCCCTATTACTATCTACATCTGTCTATGTAATATGCATTGTCTCCTCTGCATACGATTCCATGCACATTCATCTCACCATCATGCTATCCTACGTAATATTTCCACTACTTGGGTACTAATCACCTGCCACAAGTTTGATTTATGATAATACTCTATTATCTACGATGGATCCGATTTAAATTCTTGATACTCTCCTTCTATCAATACCATTGCATTTAAAAGCTTAAGTATATTTAACTTATATTTTTCATTTGAGCTATCAGCCTCTCACCTTGACATCAGAGTCGTGTGTCAATCCTTGGACTCCCAAGAGTAAGATCTATATCTTTTTTTATGGCTCGAATATGAGAAAACAGGATAGAGAAAAGATAGATTACGGTGTTGACAGGATCTTTCCCTGAATCTTGCCGCCTTTGACCCAAGTCCAACTCATATCCCACCACAAAGTGCCGTACCCACGAGAACCACCCAACCCTGTCATCGTCGAAACGAGGCGCAACTGCTGACCTCAGCGCACCGCTGCTCGCAAGCTGACGTGGGTGCATTTATGGGTGCCACATGCGGGGTCCGTGAAATGTCTTCCGCATCCGCAAGATTCCGGCACGCGCCCGCTGTGGGTGGCCCCACATCCTACGCTGTGGATCTACTGGGTATCGGATCTAACGGTGATGCTTACATTTGCATACTTCTTTTTACGCGCAACATTGCAGGGAAGTATCAAGTAGAGATGCTGTGCATCACGGAAGCGATATTTTGTGCCGCAGGAGCAATATAATGGGCGTAAATTGACAGAGAAGATCACGTGTGAGACGTATTGGACGGCTGCTATTCACCGAGGTTTGCGAATTTATAGATGATCTGAAGGAGCACAGGACATCGAACCGCTTGGTGCATATTCCTCGTCACCTCCCACCGTCCCCTGTCACGGACGCGAAGCGACTGCGAGCCGGTGCTTGTGGAGCGGAGCGACGTGACCCTAATGGCCGTCGTTTCCCGAAAAAGCTCGCTTTTTTACTCTGTTCCTGCCAAAAATGCATCGGTTCCCTCGCTCTCGATTGCGCTGATACTTCTTCTCGTCGCCGGTAATCGAATCGTCGTTGGATGTTATCTATTATTGGTTTTTTCCGGCGATTTTGACTCATTTTCTGCTATTTATTCGGGATATTAGAAGGTTTGGAGGCGGAGAGCGTCGACGATGGAAGAAATCAGTTGTTTGCAGGGATTTTGAGGGATGAAGCGGTGGAAAGGATCAATCAGCTCGCGAAGGTTGGGGGCAAAGTTGCTCTTTTTTTGCTTTTTTTTTGTTCTTTGTTGTTTGTTAGTTGAAGATATACATAAATGAATTCATTTCCAGATTTTAAGATCGTAAAGATTATTTTTTCACAAGGCACTTGATCGATGACTGCCGGAGAAGATTGATAGTCGTATTGGAAGATTGATGTGTATAAATGTTTGTGTTCTTCTTTGTTTTTACCTATATATGACATTTGTAAGATTTAAATGATTTTGTTGATACTGCATGAGTCTTTGTATCGATAATTAAATTGTTACATTTACATGAGTATTCGTAAGATTAATGATTGTTTGCTCAAACATGTCGTCATATCAGAATAGCCTGCTTTGTTTTCATTGTTACATGTCTGTTCTTGTTGTTGATTTTAGTATGTTTGCTGATTGTGATGGTTGATATGGATATCATAGCTGTTGTTAGATCTATCTCAAGAAAATCATATTTGTGTGCTAATATGTTTCTTTCTGAGCAGATATCTGATGCTGATGGATATCTTGAGAGGACATTCCTAAGTCCAGCCTCTGTAAAAGCTGCACAACTTATCATTGAGTGGATGCGAGATGCGGGGTTGAGAACGTATGCTCATTGTCTTTTTTTGAATTCTGATAGATATTGTGTTTCTTCCCTGAGAAATTTACTCATATAATATTGACATTCAGGTGGGTAGACCAGATGGGAAATGTACATGGCCGAAGCGAGGCACTTAACACAACTGCTGAGACTTTGTTAATTGGATCTCATGCGGTAATTATTTGTGAAGATCTTGGACCATCAATAAATATTAAAAGTTCACGGATAAATTCCTCATGATTCGTGGGTATTGTGGTCTAAGTAGGACACTGTTGTTGATGCTGGAAAGTTTGATGGATCACTGGGCATCATATGCGCTATCTCTGCTTTGAAGGTCTTGAAGACAAATGGGAAGTTGCATAAACTTAGCAAGCCAGTTGAGGTCAGTGGAGTTTTCTTTCTTAGTGTTGTTGGTCACTGTCACACATTTCAAGTCCATTTAATCAAATTGTTGAATATAACTACCAAATGTTGTTGTTGTTGGTCTTTATCATTTTAGTATTCTTTTTTTTTTTCTTACACTGTTAGCATGAAACAAAGGCAACTTTTAACACTTTAAAGTTCTGGCTTGATGGATATGAAATCTAAATTAGACTATATTCATCACTTTCACTTTGGTTATAAATTTCAGGTTATTGCATTTAGTGATGAGGAGGGTATCAGGTTCCAATCGACCTTTCTAGGCAGTGCTGCTATTGCTGGTCAACTACCTGCATCAGCATTGAGAACATCTGATAAGAAGTAATTGTCACTAATTGATACTGCTCTTTATCTAATATCTTCTTTTGCTCATTATCTGATGCATGAAACTTGTCCAGTGGTGCCACAATACAAGATGTTCTGAAAGAAAATTCTTTTGAGGGCAGTGATGCAAGTCTTCTGCAGGTCAAGTACAACCCAGAATCAGTGTGGGGTTATATTGAGGTACAACCTGGCTGCTCAAGTTTTTTTTAATTGTGTTTTCTGATAAGAGTTGTTGTGTGCATGTTTGAGGCTTGTACTAGTTAAAAATATTAATTGTATGTTAAATTCAATGACAGGTGCATATTGAGCAAGGTCCTGTACTGGAATCGCTTGGTTCTCCTCTTGGCATCGTCAAAGGAATTGCTGGACAGACACGGTTGAAGGTCTGTATTACATATCTTTTTCTCATCGGCGAACTACAGCACAACTAACATAATCTTCTGAAGTAAGCTGCTCTTGATTGTGACTGTCCAGTGAGTCAAATTTATCTCCCAAGTGAATCTTGAGGTACCATAAGAGTAACCACATCGATAGTTTATACTAAATATAAATATAAGGTTTTATATAACAGTCCGATATCAACTTCTGAAACATATTGGACTGGTACAGTACTGGTATTCAAGACAGTATACTGACTGACACTTTCTGGTATCATTAAGTGTACATTTTGGTACCAGTACTTGGTCGGACCAATAAATGTGGATCATTATGTACTGGTCCAACCAAAATTTGAAACCTTTCTTATTAATGATAATGCAAATTTTATGAGGACGTAAGTCGATTCTTCTTGAGCAAAACCTGAGCAATTGTTTTTGTGTGTAGGTTCTACTAAGGGATAAGTCTAAGAAGCTAAGAGACAGTGGTGCATTAGGGTGAGAAAATCATGGTCTCTCTTATTGGAATTAATAGTGAGCTTGTAATACGAAGTTCATCTTTGAAAGTGTCCTGGGCCCAAACCCTGGTTTATGATCTAGAAATGGAACCAGATGAAGGACAATATGCATATCGTAAAATCATGTATATGTACCTATCGCAATCAGTCTATAATTGTATAGACTAAAAGAGAGAAAAAAATTTGTGTAATCATAAATTTCTATTCATCTTTCTCAAAGCGACAAAGTAATAATATCTGCAACTACTTTCCAGGTAAAAGTAAGTGGTTCTCAGGGGCATGCTGGTACAGTTCCAATGTTAATGCGCCAAGACTCCATGGTAGCTGCTGCTGAGCTGATTGTAAACCTTGAGAGTCTATGCAAATATCCTGATAGAGCCTTGACTTACAAAGAGCAGTGTGGATCCTACAAAAAGGAATCCTTCTCAGGGCTAGTCTGCACAGTGGGGGAAATATCAAGCTGGCCAGGTGCAAGCAATGTCATTCCTGGCCAGGAAAGTTTGGGCACAAACATTAATTATTAGTAATCCTCCTTTCTGTGGATACTTTGTGTTTGAAGTGAAAATTCTACTTGTGCAGGTAAACTTTACTGTCGATATACGGGCAATGGATGAGGACGATCGGGGAGCCATAGTATCAGAATTTTCACGCCAGGTTTATCAAATATGCGACAATCGAATGGTCAACTGTACCATCGAGCATAAGGTCTGGATTTCAATCCAATCCTGTTTTTGTTTGCTCTATGTTTGACGAACTATACACCGACACATTTATCATGTCAGCATACTGCAGAGGCAGTGCATTGCGACTCAGAGTTAAGTCAGCAGCTCAAACAAGCGGCTCATTCCACTGTGAAGAAGATGTCGAGAAAAATCCAAGATGAAGTGCCTGTGTTGATGAGTGGGGCAGGACATGATGCAATGGCAATGTCTCATCTGACCAAGGTCATTATCTCATGCTCTAATCGAAAAATTAATTGGTCTTCACCCACATCGCACGCTTGTGCTTATCCCCGTTGCTCTAAAAAGCAGGTTGGTATGCTGTTTGTTCGTTGTCGAGGGGGTGTCAGCCATTCTCCCGATGAGTATGTGTCGGATAATGATGTCTGGGCTGCTGGTCTCGCCCTCCTCCATTTCCTCGACCAACATGTCAGCGGTGATTACATGAGCTCATGAAAGATTCAATCAGTTTGTTTACCGGGTGAAAATAGCAACATGTTTGTTCAAGCTGTCTTGTATCAGTGCATCGAATATGTATATATCCCATTGGATGATCTAACATTGTTTCTCAAAATCAAGTCAAGGTTTCAGCATTCCAATTATGGGGAAAATCCACTTCAATAGATATTTCTAGTGATGAGCCATTTTTTGATCTCTGGTTATCAAACAGGAGCCATCATTATTGTTCATACTCTCTGATTCCTTACACCAAGCAATGCCATTAGCAGGGATGTCTGTGAAGGAGCTTTATCATGATTCATTCCAAGTGAATTAATTTGGTATACATATTCCTCCACCATGATATGTGTTAAATTAATTCCAGTATGTGAGTTCTCTTATGACCCTGTTATGCCAAAAGCAATAGCAAAACAACATCCTACATATAGTGGGTTTTATCCAACATAAGCAAAACAGAGATCTCCTTTCCTTTGTGGCAGCCAAAATACAGAACAAACTTTACGAGATGCATTCCTTGTGGCACTGAAGCATTTAACTACAATCAAAAACCACTTATGATTGAGGTGCAGGCTAAAAGCTAAGATTTGATCCTGGGATCAATTGGAACAAACTTCAACAAGATTCATTGTTTTAGCAGTGAAGCATTTAGCTACAATCAAATATTTTAATTTTGGGTTGAAGATTTGAAACATTATTCATTTGAGAAACTTAGAGACATATAAACAGGAGCATTACCTTTGCTGTACTTTATATCATAGTCTAAATTCAACCCTGGAGGTTTTAAAAATTATATTAAGATCCTTATACTTAGTTAAACATTTGATTCATTACTCTAACAAAATTATTATTTTTTAATTTTTAATCTTGGATCTTAATATCTTATTTTCGTAAGTATAGATATTTCAATATAATTTTTAAAAGTATAAGAAGCAAATACCAAAGATAATTAATTATAAGAGATAATATATAATTAATTCTTAATCTCACATATGTGACAGAATTGCATATATATATCCTTATGAATCATTAATTTTGACATTTAGATTTCTAAATTTAAGTTTATCTCATGCGTGTGTCCTGCCAATTTTGTGTGTATGTTATTGTAGTCCGTTGTACTTAAATTGAGATTAATTACCTTTATGGGTAAAAGTTTATTGGACTTTTTAACTTTGAAACTTGGGAAAATAACTATGTCATACTACTAAATTTATCGGATAAAATTTGGAATATATAATAAGTGAATTTAGTATGAACAAATTTTTTTAAAAAATTCTTTTTATTATTAGTATCTCATTCTCCGTTTACGCTCGTAGAGCGTCGCTAACTTGCTACCACTCGTTGATGATTTTAGCATCGCCCAACAGTATGTTGACACCATTGTTGTTGGTGTGTTCGCTTTGGATCTTACTTTGTTATCGCTCGCAACTATTCATTGGACATATTATCGCTATCACCTAGCGATGCTTTGACACCATTGCCATGGTGCGTTCAACTTTGACTTGTTCTCCCTCTTTGATTAGTCGATCAACGAAGGTTGCGATAGCAACAATAATAACAACAAACAAATCCTCTAGAATATGATCGTGATTGGGCTACTCCACCAAAGAACCAATATTCGCTCCTCCTCATTCGTTACTATCTTGTTATAGTCACATTCTTTTCATTAGTTGATGTCAACGATAAAGACGGTGAGATGGAGCGAGGCTTTAGCGATGCCTCGATAATGATAAACGAGGGTGAAAGCAAATGTGATAACGATCACACACCTCTTTCCCCTTAGTCGAGATCGATGATGGAGATGACCAAACGAAGCGAGACCTTAATAGTGACAAACGAGGGCGAAAGAAAAAACAATAATGATCATGTCGAGGTGACAAGAGTAGAGATAACAAAGCGAAGATAATTTTATTTTTTAGAAAAAAAATATATTATATAAAAATAAATAAAAAATATATGATAGAGAAAATATAAAAATAATATTTTTTGGGAGAATTTATTCATTTACTATATTATTATTAGTGTAATATTTTAGATATTAAAATTTTATGGGATGAGTTTTTTCTTTATTTATAAAACATAAAAAAACACAAAACGGTTGCTAAACTTAATAGATTCCTCTTTTCCCGTGTTTTGGTTATGGCGAATAGAGTGTAAGTTGCGTCTCTCTGTGATCGATGAATCAAGAGAGGGACCAAAACCAGCGTCTACCTCCCCTGGTATTCCGCAACAAAACCACTTCGGTTCTCCGGAGCCCCAAACTACTCACAGCAAAACCTTGAGCCGGAGGTGGGCGGTAGCTTCCTACTGAAAATTACCCCTTGTTCATGTCACTGCCTCGCTTTTTGGATTTCCTGTTATCTTTCTTTCCGTTTTGTTTCTTCTTGGATTGCTTCAGTATGCGTGTTTTGTCGGTTCTTCTTCTTCTTCTTCTTCTTCTCCGTGCTTAATTGATGCCACTTGAATCTGAACAAGTCGGTACTTTTGGGTCTTATTAATCTGTTCTGGTGGCAATGAAGGGTTAAAGGTCGTATCTTGGAGTTGATTCCAGCTGCTGCGTCTGGGGTTGTTTTCTAAACCACTTGAATCTGAGTAAGTATATGTCTTCGGGTTTTGATTATTGTGTTCTTGGTGGCGTTGCAGGGTTAAAGATCCGATCTTGGAGTTGATTGCCGCTGCTGCTTTTGGGGTTCTATCTGGGTTCTTGATTTCACTGCTATGAGGTATCATTTCTTCTCCGATTTTAGGTTTTTTTTTAGTATTTTTAGCACCTATTGGATCTGATTTCGGCAACTTTCATGCATCCATCTGCTATTTTCTGCTCTAGTGAAACAGGGGCATTAAAGACGATTTCTTGGCATGTTATTTCTTTTGATTTCTGTGATGATCCACCCACACCTGTTGAAGTGGCCAAATAGTGCCCTGCGCTGTGCTAATTATGTTCCTGATATGATTCTGATATCGTGGCAAGGGAATCGTGTTCGATGCTTAATACGGTGGCCCTTTTCCACTAGTAAATTAAGTTAGATCTCAATTTAAAGTTCTTAAGGATGCACTTTCATTGTCATTGTTTGTGTTTGTCTTTCCCATTTAGTTCGGATGACTGTATTCATGGTTTACGCAGTTTGGTTTGATCCCAAAATCTACAAATCCTATGTGGTTATCTCATATTTGTTAATGGAGTCCTAAAGGGGAAGTCTCGTCATTGATTCCTTTCTGTGCTTCTGTGTGTCTCTCTGGATCTGCTAGCCGACTTTGGGGTCAATGTTTCCATCAGATGTTCTTTGTTCAAATATAATAGGACAAGTCTAAGCTTGAAGTACAACATTGTTTTTTGATTCTTTAGTAGTTTTATGGCATAGCATTGTTGATCATTAGAGTTTAATTTGGATACAGTTTCCAAATACCCTTTGGGATTTTGTCTTGATTTATGATACCTCATTTGATCCTCTGTATCTCCACTTTAAGGATGCTAACTCTCCCCCATTCTTTCACAAATCCTTGGGTTCATTTTGAGTTCAGTTGGTAAGGGGTGAAATAGCATAAGTAGTTTTAGGTACAATACATGTTTTGCCACTTGAAGTTACAACCTGATATTAATGATAACACATGTGAAATTGGCCTCTTCTTCAGACATGACTGGGAATTAACGATAATGAAACAAAAGAAAATTACAGAAACTCTTCCGACAAATAAATATGTTCTTCCTTTGGAATAATAGCACACTGCACAAACATCATAGACTGTCATTTCTGGTCAAATTCCAAGCATCCGTAGGTAGGCCCTTGTGCTTTTGGCGACCAATTAGACAATAGGCGTTGACCACTTCTTTTGGCATATTTAACTGGACTTTCTACTTTTGATGCTAGTCTCTCTGAGTTTTATGCTACTCTCATTGGATGCATAAGTCAACTAACGTAATCTATTTCTGTACTTTTAATGTGATTGACTCTGCTGTCCATGAACTGTTCTTACTTCTCACTGGTTAGTTTATGCACCAAGGTTTTATCCTTTTGTCGTTTTGATATAAATCTTCTAGTAGAATCTTACTAATTAGGAAACAAAATGAGCTGCAGTAAATCACCATTATGCAAGTACTTCAGGCTTTGGTGAAGTTCCTCCGTTGAATTTTAGCTCAGACAGTAATAATTCTTGGTGGTTTCATGAACGACTCTACCATACATGTACCATCCACCTTATGGTATTTGAAAGCTATCTTGCATCTTCTTCTAAGGACTGTGTTTCTCCGAATGTTTTGCTGGAGGTACTTGAATATAGTGTTTTAGGAACAACTAATTTCCCATCATATTTGTATTGACCGCCAACCACCAAATGGTGTTTTAGGAACTGTGACAGACGGTTCCCTTATCTCATGGTGTAATGGGCCTTGATCTAGTGACTTATCTGTGATCTTTATTTTAAACAATGAGGGGTAAATGTTGCATATGTATTAGCATCTTAATGCTACTAATGGTGAAATATGAATTGTTGACTTGTGTTTTTTACTAAACTTCTTTGTGTATGCAGAAGCAAATTGTTTCAAGATGTTGTATAGCTTGTCGGTCAAATTACAACAACAGACGTTTTAAATTTACATATGAATGAAAAGAAGTGAGGTGTCAACTTGAAGAAACAGCAATTGTTAGATACTGCTAACAATGTCAATCTTGTCAAAGTTGCGTTGTATCACCGTGGATGTGACGGGTACTTTAATAGCTTACAAAGGAGAACTTGGGGATTATTACTGCATGGCAGCTAAAGCAGTAGGACTGCCCTGTCCTGATTACAGACGCATGCATGAAGGCTTCAAATCTGCATACACAGACATGGCAAAACGATATCCATGTTTTGGACATGCAGCAAAAATGCCAAACATTGACTGGTGGAGATCATGTGTGAAGGATTCCTTCATCAGGGTAAGCAACTTTCCTGAGTTAGACAGCAAAGCAAGTTTTCTCAACAGATGTACTGTATTTATTGTAGGTGTTGATCAGGATTTTCTAATGGTTTCTGCTGCCATTTCCACCCATCAAACATCAAGGGATTAGTATATGAACTATCCAAGTAGATCCAAATTTTACACCTTGTACTAGCAAGCTTTGCATTGCTTAATACTTCTACCTTAAGGTATAAAGAAATAGACTTTAGTATCTGATTATATTACAAATCATATATAATGACCAAAACAATAGATTGCTTGTGGGTTGAGTTATGAAGGAATCATGAATATCTAGCTTTTCTAAGTGACTGATGATCACAATGACTACTAGCATTCTCTAGCTGATGAACATGTTTAGATTCAGTAGATTTGTCCCGATCAATTGTTAAATTGGATGTTACAGTCTTTCAAGTTAGAAACAACACAAAATATTAAAACTGTAGCCAATACCTTTATATTTGCTTCTTCTTTGAATGCTATGCTGCAGGCAGGCTATGAATATGATGATGAGACATTTGAGAAGGTTTTCAAGCGCATATACTCATCATTTGGATCTTCGGCACCCTACTCTGTGTTTCTTGACTCTCAACCCTTCCTCAAATGGGCACGCCAGAAAGGTCTGATTGTTGGAATTGTCAGCAACGCAGAGTATCGATATCAAGATGTCATTCTTCCTGCCTTAGGACTCAATAGGGTAACATAATACTTACTATCTCCTTGCTTGTTCTCGCAAAAAATTCTATTTAGTGAACTCATCAAATTTCATTTATTCTTTTCCTCTAGTGTTGTGTCATCTTCTGCATCAAGCAAGTTCTGAACATGTTACCAAGTTCGGATATAGGGTATCGGTTGCTAACAATGTGATATTTTGCAGGGTTTAGAATGGGACTTTGGTGTATTCTCAGGCATAGTGGGTGTTGAAAAACCAGACCCAAGGATCTATCAGATTGCACTGGAGAAGGCCGGAAATATCAACCCATCGGAAGCACTGCACATCGGGGACAGTATGCGCAAAGACTACCTTCCAGCCAGGAGTGTCGGTATGCATGCTTTGCTCTTGGATAGATTTAAGACATCGGATGCTGAGACCTGGAGAAAGTCCGGTGCCATCGTGCTTCCTGATCTTGTTGCTGCTCAGGAATGGCTCACCAAGGAAGAAAACACTGCAGCCATGCAACAAAACTAGAACCCAGTGAAAGAAAAAAAAAGTCTTTTCCTTTTCATTTTCTTGTGTCTACCCGTTTGATCGAAGTAATTTCTTAGAACACTCACATGATGTGATTCACTGGAACGATTTCGTTGAACGCTCAAATGATGCGATTCACTGGAACAAATATGAGTCATTTATGGGGTAATTCAAGTAATCCTCGATCACCCTTTGTAACCCTTTGTAATTCAAGTGATCCTCGATCCATGGTGTTTCCTTTGAGATGATCAAGGGTGTTTCCTTTTAGATGATCAAGGTGAAAACCTTTTGTAACCCTCTTTCTCTTTCTCTAGGCATTGCAGATCATCTGGTATGTTAAGCTGGCCAATATGGATACTTTCACAAGCATCCCACAACAATCCTTGGCATGGTGAGTGATCATATATGTAAGTACAACGGTTTCTGGATTGATTTCTGAGTGCGGTTGAGATCTGGTGATCGAAATAATTGAGGCTGATGCTGTTCTCGACAAGAACAGAGCATTGAATTGGTTAATAGCCTACAGAACAACTCGGTATAATTTCTTGGTCTCATGTGATGATAAAGCAGAAACACACGTCTTCCAGCCAGAGCAATGCTACCGCTGAGCACTGGCAGTCCTTCAGATGTCATCCTTCGTTGCCAGCATTATTGCCATGCTGGGTGGGTTGCGGACACCCTAAAACCCGCCACCGCTACAGTTCGCGTCGAAAAGGCCTTGTCTTTTAAGCGGGAGGTCGTCTCCTCTGCTCCGGTTAATGTGAGTTTTGTCGCCTTGCCTCTCTGGCTCCGAAAGGGGCAAATCCACCCGCGAAACTGACGGCAGCGCACGCGAGGATAACCCCCCAAGAACGGGCCCGTGAACATATGGACAGACGGCGAGCCAGCCTAGGGTGGGACGCGAGGAGGCGGTCAGAGGATGGAAGGCAATGATGCGTGGTAGAGGAGCAGAGGAAGCTGAGAGAGGATGAAGAAGTGTATTGGAGAGGAGAAGATGAAGCAGATGGCTGAAGCGTTCCAAAAAGACGAGCTTTGCGAAGCGTCTTTAGACACGCTCTACAAATATGGTGTGTTCTTGATGAGGCTGCTCGGTTGGACAGTACAAATCGTCTGTCTCTGCTACCTTGCTTGATCCTAAGTGCTTTTTTTTTTGTTTATGCATGTTGATCCGAGGAAGATGGTTGATAGATTCTGCTGATCCTGATACGGATTATAAGCTTTGGCCCTTCTTGAAGCACTCAAGAAGGTTCAGCCTTTCTTGGTGCCATGAGGAACACAGAGCCAAGACGAAGGGGGAGGTGAGCTATCGCTTTATTTTCTTACTATTTACATTTTGTGTTCCTGTTAGTATGCTGCTGACCTTCTTGCATTAGTGAAATAACTAATAGGCTGAAATTGATCCATGTAAACTGCCCAAATTTGTCGGGACTTAAGATTTCGTTTTCAATTGTGTTGATCTTTTCACTGACAAGTCTTTGTAACTGTACTACTTCTATCAATCAACTGATCCATAGAGGACCAAAGCTTTAGTTTTATGTAGCTAGCTAGCTTCGTCGAGTTATTTGCCTGCTAGTGGAAGAATCAGATGCCGGTTGCACTTGTATAGGGGTTGATCTAAGTTTGACAAATAGTTGTAAAAGTTAGCTCAATTTCCCGGAGGAGGGATTATGGCTCTTTTTATTCCTTCATAATCAGCCCCAACTTTATATTGAAACTGGAAAGGCTTCAGGGTTGTTGTTTTTTCACCTTGTATGTGATTAAGATTGTCAAAATGTCATTAAAACTTGAAGATAAAGAAGGTAGCATGGACTAACTAGAATGAAATGGTTTATTTGTAACGGCAGATTGTAAGTTAGCATATAAGGATAAACAAGCTACCACAGACTAACTGGAATAGAATGGTTCATTCAAAAAGGCAGATGGTAAGTTAGCATAAACTAACATGAAGATTAAGGTTGGACTTTTTTGATCAAAACAATATGACACCTCCTTTGTTTTCTCTTTAAGGAATATTATACATTACCAATGAAAAAAGTGGTGGTATGTTCTGCTCTTACCATGTAATTTTTTATTATGAATTGAAAGAGATCAGAAAGCATAATTGCAGAAACATTTTGGTCTAATCATGCAATCTGGAATTGTTGGCCGCTGGCTAGTAATGGATGCTTATTTTCCGGTATTCATTTTACAACAAAATTGATTAATATATGCCAAATTGGTGACCCACTCTTGCAGCTATCTAAAAAATTTGTGCTCACAGTATAATTTCTTTTCATGGATTCTCGGTTGTCAATATTGTGAATTTACATCTAAATCCCTCCTGCCAAAAGAAATGTGGCTTGTCAGGAAAAAGTTCAAAATATAGAACTGGAAGAACCAATAAACTAATAAAGAAATACCTCATTATGCTGTTGAATCTTGTCGTAACTGTTGGATCTCATTGCGGTGGTCATTGTTATCTAGTGGCATGTATTGCGACATGATAGCCATGACCTCGGAGTCCATGTAAGACTGCAAAAGTGAAGCATTGATATGTCATGGATCTCACTGACTAATAACGAAGATGCTCATTTAGCCTGACTAGTTTTTTGATTGAGTTGGACTTAACATACTCTGAGCCTGTATTTGTAGAATATGTATCCTGCTATAGCACCAGCCACACATGATAGAACTAAGAGCATCAGTATCCATCTCGATCTTGACATATTTTTAGCTGCATTACAACAGAAAAATGATCAATCTAAACAGGAATTACCTTACCCTAAAACAGAAGAAAACTACCAAGACACATGATACTATACTTAAAAGCAGCCTGTGATAAACTTCATTTCTGCATCAAATTCAATGACCATATAATACCTGGATCTGATTGCAAATGCAAATATATAAACAGAAAAAGGTCTCAGAACTCTAAATGCACAGTATTCTCTGTTTTAATTTTGATCTGATGTTGCATTTAATATCTGCTGAAAGCTAAGGCAAATATTATACTTCTGGTGAATTCTCATTTGGTGAAGGTTCAGGTATTTCAGTACTATATGACAAGCATCTAATGCAAGATTTTATGATCAATCAAATTGTAACTATAGACACTAAATACTAGGTAATCATTTTGCATAATAGAACTACTTTGACACAAAAAGAAAACACTAATCTAAACTACAAAAAGGCATATGTAGCTAATTTAAAGAAATTAACTGTGTTTTACTGCATGGATGCTGTATCATATACATCTTGCATGCTACCTTGTACAATGTGGGTATCATATTGTTCTACAGCAATTAGTATGTCATACTCTTTTTCTTACCTATGCATGTGTCCTCCCCTTTAATGTACAACAGGTTGCCCTTGCACTTGCAGTCATATCCACCCCATTTATTCTTACAAGAGCACTCAGGGCAGTTACAGGCAAGCTTCTCCTTGCATTCATCAGTATCTAAAACAAATAGAGAAGCCATTGAGCATCCTTAGAACTTAAAGAACATAGGAAATTATAGAAAATTAAATACCTTCACACGTATAACCATCACCATGGAATCCATTAGGACAGCGACAACCAGTCAACAAGGAGCCCTTCAAGGCAAATAGTTGTGTTATCCTTATGTCCAATAAAAGTGGAAATTTTGCATGATAGGACAATTCAACAAGTATATAAAATTTTACTGAGCAAGCTGAAAATGTTTGTCCATCTCTAGTCTCAGACCAGCAACCTCCATTGTCCATTGCACATCTTCCTGGTCCCACAGCTGAATCTCAATACAAAGAAAATATGTCACAATTTTGGAGGGCTTTAGTCAGTCAGATGAAATGATACTAGTTCCATAAAACAGTGTTGGTAGGGAGTACATTTTCAGCAATAAGGCTATGTAGAATTTTGAGTATAAAATGGTTGTTAAGATAGTCAAAGAACCATTTAATAAGGAATATTACCTTGACAAGATGTATAGCCATCACCTTGATATTGAACACCATGAACTACAGGACATACACAGAGTCTGCCTCTAAAAGTGTCCTAAAGAAGTGAAATTAACATAATGTGAATAACAGTGCAACTCTCTTCAAACTCCCACAATGTTAAAGTTATAATATATAAGAGGAGAATGTACCTTGCAGGCTGTGATATTTAACTTTTGATCTTGCCAACAACCACCATTTGATCGAAGGCACTCATTTGTCTCAATATCTGGTAGAAAACAAGCAAGTATATGCAGCATAAGCTTAGTATATACTATATAGTTCACTAGGAAATGGTTAGTCATGCAAACCTCCATTCAAGCATACAGGAGGTTCAGTCGATTCTTTAAATCCTGCACATATTGCCTTCAGCACAGCAATCCTCTCCAATTTCCCTTTACACAGGAAAAAATGCACTCATTTTACTGATTGTTATGTTATTAAATTCTTTTGGTTAATACCAACCAAAATATTAAAAGAACTAGTTAGCTCCAAAGGTTTGTTCTAGAATGACATTGATAAACCCATGGTTTTGAAACAAGGGTCTAGGTGTCAAACCTCGATATTGAACATTGTTTATAACCAAGGTGGGTAAGATAGTTACATCCCCGCGAGAATCATGTCCAACCTATAATGTGAAAATCGATCAGTATATCAGTTATGCTACCAGAAATCTGAATCATGAAGCTACAGTAAACTCTCTAATTTGACTCAATAATAGATAGTATTTTAACTTGTAACATTATTGAATCGGCCTGATTGTTTGTTCTTTTAATCTTTTTTCTTTTGTCATAGCAGAGAAGGATAATAATTAGAAGTTCTTCTGTAATGCACTTGTTAAAGACACCAGTCTATTATTGTCATCATTAGGATCTATCCTTATTGTCATAGCAGAGAAGGATAATAATTAGAAGTTATTTGTTCAGCTTTTTTGTTTATTAATGGTTGTAACTCCTTTCCATTTCTTTCTTTTCTTCTCAAGTTACAACCAAGAAAGAATGTTGTTTGGCATCAAAGCTGGAAAATTCTCCCTCAAGGGACAATCTCTTTGGTTATTCGTGGTGTGGACTGAATGTGATTGAAAGAGATATAAAACAAGAGTTATTGTTTGATAAAAAAAAGATTCAGAATAAGATGCAAAAGCACCTCATAAATCATGGAAGGGTTTCTACATGCTACTTTTATGAGCCAATGGTGATTGGTTAGACTCCCTGGATAATGAGATTGAGTCCTTGCAATAATGTACTCCACAACTGTCAAACTATCTGGCAATATATCATGAATTTAGAAGCCTGTGTTCAACAAAGGCTAGATGCTGTGTTTATATCTCAAGGCCTAAGACCAGATTTCTAAAGTTTCTAACTTCTATTGATGATTAGCCTAGCCAACAATCTCTCTAGTTGCTAGAGCAATTTTAGGCAGAACATCAGATCTTGGCTAAGAAATATCTGGCCTCTCTCTGAAGACAATGGACAGGTGCTTAATCTGAGTGGCAAATATAGGTAAAGAAAGCAGTAGGAAGAGGATACTGATTATCTACTAAAATGAATGCATAAGCAGAAAATGTTTGCTACTATTGTGGGAAGCAGGTCATGTCGGAAGATATAATAAGGTAAAAAATAAGGGTTTGAGCTCTCTGTCATTCTTGTTTTTATCAATGATCTTGTCATCACAACAGACAACAAAGAAAAATCATCCACAAGCACATAGCAATGAAGGTGTATACTTGAAGCTGACTGCCATGTTGAAGAATGACAGGTCAGTAGGGCATTCAGTTCACTTTTGGCGGAATGTTGCAGAACGTTTATGTGCAGTAAGATTATACTTGGTGAAATGTGGGAACTCTTCATTGCCAAGAATTATGCTTAGAAATCTTTCAGATTAATGTACCTGGAGTTCTTGCTCTGTCTTTAGGACGTCATTCTCAACATCTGCTTCTGGATTACCCATGCATTTTGTGATCTTGGCCAGAGGTAAACCTGATGCATCAAGCTGAATCATGTAAGAAAAGGTTTCTATTCCTTCAAGATGAACAAGGAACAAAATCTGTGATCAAGTTCATAGACTTGCCAAGGGATTTGACAACATCTTCAGCACAGTCTGTGCTATATTTCTTGTCTTTCATCGAACACCTGACATGGTAATCAGTGACGAAGTCCCACCAAACCCATGGCTGGCCTGTCTCATTGGCAATTCTATGAACACAAATCTGTCTCAGGTTCTCGATCACGACATCTTTGCCGTCATACCCCTCATTGAAGTCCTGCTCGGGATCAGGAGCGCAGTACCTCCCTCTGTTGATGCACTGGGCTCTGCACTGCTTGCTGAGTATGAAGGCCTCTGGGCAGTACCAGGTGATGTAGTGAGGAGTGAACTGAGTGAATCCTCCCTTCTCAAGCAGCTGGGCGTGGCCCCTGAAGTTCTTGACAAAATTCATCTGCTCGTCGCAGCGAGGGCCGCATTCATCATTGCTGTTCATCCAGAATTCATACTCGACCCTCTCGTCCGGGTGAGGCATGGATTCTCTCCAGTCCAGCTTCACGATAACATGGTCAGTCGTCCCCTTTGCCAAGGCCTTCTTGAGGGTCTCACCGAATTCGTGGTTGATGAAGGCAGAGGGAATGGTGATCTTGTCGACGTACTCCAAGTCTTGGCTCTCTTCAGGGTTGTCCATGGTAAGCAGAGGTTCATCAGTGTTGTCAGCAACTAGAACTCCAGCAGCACCAGCTTGCTGTGCATTCCATGCCTTCAGAGCAAAGTAGCAATCTGGAGCAGGTGGAAGAGGATTAAGACTCTACTGGTGGAATGTCTTCCTTGAGCTTTGCATAGAGTAGAAGGTGGTTTTCACATGGCAGCTAAACCAGAGACTATACCAAGGGAAAAGGCAAGGTAAGCCACCCTCACTGTTCCATTTGTTGATGAAAATGGATTTCATAGATTCTATCAAGAGATTCTATCATGGCAGCTTTGAGAAACTTTAGAAGTTTTAGATCTGGACGGAAACTTTGAAAAACTTTTAGTATCAATCTCTGAGATATCTAGATCTTCTTAAACCATCAGAAAGGGGTACTTCATTGCAATGTGTAGATTAGAAAGGAAAAAGAGGAAGAAAGCTTTGAATCTCCCTCAATTAACACTAAGAAGTAAACCAAGAAATTGGAAAAAAAAATATAAGAAAGAGGAAAAAGAAAATAAAGAACAAGTATTTCACACTAAATAAGAACCATGATCATGGTACTTGTAATACCAAACCTGCATACGGGTTCCAGAGAAGAAAGATCCAAATCATATGAGCATAATTATTCTGTTTCTGCAGTAAAAGGCCATCTATGGTGAAGGAAGAAATGAAAGAAGAGAGAGAAGAGAATGTTGCTGTCATGTTCACCTCCTCGGTCGACAAGTAGAATAACAGGGCGCCTAGATCGGGACTTGAAAGGGGTGCCGTTGAAGGCATTGCATGCGGTGGTGCTGTTCTTGTCAGGGAACTTGACCACACCCACCATGGTGCCCCCGTAGTGCGGCACGCCGAAGTTGGCAATGGCTGCATCGTGCCTCCCCCTGATTTGCTCTGGCCGGATCACCCTCACGCTGTTCTTCTCGACCACAAACCGACCAGACACAGAGCTGAAGGCTGCTGCTGTCAGGGCCATGGACACAGTTAGCCATCGCCAGAGCCTCACCATGGATTCTCAGTTGAACCCAGAGAAGGAGAAGAATTCTCTAAGAATGAGGAGTGTTGGTGTGAGGCTGTTGGTTGAAGGTGTTTACAGACAGAGGTTGCTTAATTTCTACTGCATGTCAATGTGCAATCATTTCGTGTTGTGAGGTAGGAGATGGTAAGGAGAGTTGCTGAAGAACCAATCACCATGAAGAACGAGGGAGGTTGGTAAAAGGAGAGCTTATCCCTACATCTCAATGTAAACTCATCACCAGAATCTGTATTGTTCTGTCAATATAATGTAATAGAAACATTATTGGATGATGTTTTGCTGACACTCGAGCCAAATTGACATATCTGATTCATCTTCTTAGCAGTGGAGGAGATATATTCATTCACACCATTGTCATCAATCTCATGGTTCTTGCAATCTAACTCTGACAATGAATAAACAATTTGTGCTTTTGGTGTTTGATTAACAGTCTTTTTCATCTTTAACCACTCCCATTATAGCAGCATCATGACATCTTACTGAAAATATAGCTTTGGAATGAAGTATATTCAAGTGCATCGTCCACACAAAGGAGTCATCCAACAAAAAAAGAAGTTTGTAATATTATGTCACTTCAAATATTATAATCCTTCACATATATTCCTGCCTTAACATCCTTAAAGAAAATTAAGGTTAAATATCTTAAATATAATTAACATTAATTTATTTATATTAAAAATATTTTAAAAACATAAATATAAAAAAATATTGGTATTTTTAACTAATCATTATAATCAATTGATGAAGATTAGCAACAATGACATATATATATATGATATATTTTATCTTCACTTGGATTGTCTAATAAAGAAATTACTAATTAAAGGCAAGGACAGTGAATAAGGATTCCTAAATCCTCAACTCATAAGCGATTCAAAGATCTAATGTCATGTCCTTTTAGTGGAAGTGGGTGATCTGTTGCATCCTTCTTGAGTGAAAGGCACGGCTTGTTGAAGGACTTGTTGTCCTCCTACTATGAAAGTCTAAGATAAAATGGATGATATATATGTATATATATATGTATATATATATATATATGTATATATATACATATGTATATATATACATATACATATATATATACATATATACATATATACATATACATATATATATACATATATATATATATACATACACACATATATATATATATATACATGTATATATATATGTATATATATATACATGTATATATATATGTATATGTATATATATATACATATATATGTATATATACATATATACATATACATATATATATATATATATATATATATATATATATATATATATATATTTATATTTATATATATATATATATACATCATTACTCTCATAAATGACATATTCTTAAAGTTTATATATAATACATAATTAAAAATACTAATAGATTTGATATACTAACTTTCAAGATAACTTCTATGACATCATAAATCAAGTACAAAGGAACACACCTAAAAATAACTTCTATTTACTGTATTATATATATATATATACATATATACATACAATCATACATATATATATATATATATACATACATATACACATACAATCATACATATATATATAATGAAATCTCCAAATAAATAGGAGAGTAGAAATAAATGAACCCAACGCCCGTATAGAAACACGAGTGCGGTCGATCCGGACGAGCCGTAGCGCCACGCCGCCTTATCCGCCCTCTGCCTGCTCTATGCGCCCGCCCTCCGTCACGTCCGCCTTGCCTCAGCTTCGAGTTTCCCGCGCCACCGCGTCGCCGGAACTTCTTCCCAGCCGCGGCAGCCTCCTTAGCTCTGGCCGCCGGACGATCGAGGAGCAGTTCTTCTCTGCCAGGGTTCAGCCCGCGATGGCCTCTTCCGCCGGCGAGGCCCGTCTCTCGACCTTAGAGGAACGTGTTGGAGTTGGCTTTTCTGTTTTCAGTTTGTGAGTGCATCGGTGTGTTGGTTGCTTCTCCCTTCAAGGCTGTGCTCGGCTGGTGCTGGGCGCCTCTGCTGGCGGGGCGCACAGAAGCTGTTCGATGAATTATCGGTCGTGCGTATGCCTGTTTTCTTAATCTGCAGAGCTCTTGGAATTCGTTCTAACGTTGGATTTTGTTGAGGCCAGCTCCCGGGAATGAGTTCTAGAGCTCAAAAATGTGATTTTTTGCTGGTTAATTGCTTCTCTCACAGGAAATGAGGGCATCCTAACAGTGGATATTCGTGTGGACTTCGGAATTGGGTCATCGTACGCATGCTTATTTGTCGTTTTGCAAAATTGAACAGGTATGTTTGTTGCAACATTTTATTAGAGTAAAAGTTATCTGAAGAATTTACTCAAAGAAAATGAATTAATGCGAAGGAGAAATTTTTAAATCAGCTCCTATCAATTTTCGGGGTTTTCTCCTTCAGCCTTTGAACATGACATAAAAAGCTTTAATAATGTCTTGAAAACAGTCAATCCTAGATATAATTTACTTCACACACACACACACACACACTATATATATATATATATATATATATATATATATATATCTCATTTTGTTGCTTGGATGGATTGTCAATAATATGTACTTAGAGCATTTAGTGACATTCTTATTTATGGTTTGTGTATATAAGTGTGCAATTAGCATATTCATGTTCTGAGTGGATTCAGCAGCGGTCTAGTCCATGATCTTTGACAGTACATGATCCTGATTCAGAAGTTGTTAGCTGTTTCCCCAACATACTTTTCGCTTCTTTTTAGGGAGGTTACAATGTTGTTGGTGCTTTACAGTGAATTATTTGTATGCATCAGCAACCAGAACAACCAGGCTTGCCATAAGAAGCATGGTATTCTTACAAACAAAACTAGTGGGATGGTAAGTAAATTGGTACCTAATTCTGCCTGACCTCCATTTCAATGGTTTGACATATTCTTCACATGTAGCACTTCATGATTCTGTTGGAAAATTGCTACATAATATAGTCATTATTTAGCAGACAACAACTTACGATTAATCTGATATACTTAGGCAATTAAGACAACTTGACATCCTCGAAACATTCACTTCCAGGTTTACATGTTTGTTACAGAGAGTTTATGGTTTATGTTCAGATCTTGAGCGATGCCAAATTCACTGCTAAGCAATTCGCAGAGCTGTCGGATCTCATCTTCTGGTATGATAACCATTACAAGTCTCTCTTGGTTGCTGCTGGTTTCATTAGTTCTCTGAGGACCCTGTAGCACCAAAACTGCTCCTTCATCACCAACTCCATCAATGCTGTAGTCCACTTGTACAGGCTTCTGACCCTTGAGCTCTAACCCATATAAGTTGATTCCTTCCATGTCTACGAAAGTGAGATTTGCCCCATAAAGCACAAAATCTGGCTTCCCATTTTCTATGTCAACCAACTCTTCAACTGACTTCGACTCATCTGCTTCCTGTTTACAGATCAAGGTTGCTAGTTCTAACAGCCCAAAATTGGCAGCTGAGGAATCTAACCTGACTGTGCTTGTTTTGAGCATATTGTTCAGTATTTTGCTGCATTTTGCTAAGGTGAGGTATCTGCAGATAGTTGCCATTTTGGATTCTCTGCTCTTTCGAATTTTTGCCAAGCATTTCCAGATCATAGCTGAGATTATTACAAAAGTTGGGACTTGTTTGAGTTGCTCTGGTTGCATTTTCTTAAGCTTGGTTTCTGTGATCCTAAAGGAATTTGTTGCCATTTTACGGGTGTTGGGAGCCAGCCAGCCATCCCCAATTAGTTCAACCTGGTTGACTGGAATTGGTTTTGGAGACACTTTCACATGTGTTGCTGCACTTTCTGCTTTCTTTTGGTGGTTGTTTAGCTGAAGAGTTTTAGGGGGTGGATTGCCACTGAATAACTCTCCCCACAGATTGATACAGTTTGTGGCTGACATTGGATCTCCTAGGACATGAGCCCAGCTGTATCCAATGGCCATCCCTCCACATTTAAATCTAGTAAACTGCTCACCGAGTATCAGTTTGGAAAATAAACCAGGTAATAATGTTAATAGGTTGTAAGAGGAAAGTATTTAGAAACTCAGATCAATTGGTTCAAAGTTTGGATTCATGTATGATACGTATGTGCTCAAGGTGAACCAAATCGAAGCTTAATCCAACAAGGTGTTTATGTCGATAAATTCCATTAATTTAATTGTCCTTGTTCTATTTGACCTCCAAAATTGGTGACTAACTTGAAAGTCTGAATTGAGATTTCTTGCAGAAGCGAAAGGTCTGCTCTAGTGGGTTGTTAATCTTTGAAGTGGCTAATTCCAAGGGAGTGACACTTGATGTGGCAATTAGATGCAGGTTTGTCCTTTGACTATATAATGAAACTTTCTCTTGTGCTTATTTAAGAATGATGCTTCTGTTAACAAAGAAGGTAAAATAAGCATGATGCTTTGCATTGTTTCTCATTAATGTTTTGAAGTTATGTTCAAACCAATGCCGTTGAATTTGATCATGCTTCGAGTTAGATTAAACTCTCTTAGTGATCCTGCAATGAAGCTCAAATTTTAGTGGGTTATCATAAGTTTAGTAGTACATAGCCAAGTTTGAGTTTGATTTTCTTGTTTTGTGTAGTTATTCTGAGATATTAAGAAAAGCTTCTAGTAGTAGAAGTATATGAAACCCCATAGGATCACTGATCACTAACTCTGTTGAAGCTGCTTTTATTCCACAACTAAGATATGGTTTATGCTGATTTAATTTTCTTTTCTCATTTATCCTCTGGAAAACTCCTCTCAACTGCTTCTTACAAGCTTTACTACAACCACTGCCATGACACCCATATAATTTTCTCCTTATTCTGATGGAAACTTATCCTACTTGATCAATGTCAAACAAAACCTCCATGTGGTAGTGTCATCTGGTGAAGCCAGCAATATAAGTTCTTTGCATGGTTAGCAACCCAGAGAAAGTGACGCAGGGTATCCTCCTCATCTATTTTATTGCATTTGGGGATGCTTTCAGGCCCTTACTGGGAACTACTGTGACCAATTCATTATACACCAAGGATGTTTTTTACTAATTCTCATTCTTTTATGTGAGCACTAATGTCTCTGATCATTAAGAACTTTTGGTCAGTGAGACTGCAATATATAATGTGCTGGGACTTCCTTCCTTGGGAGTTGGACACAAAGAATATAATGATGTCATAAAAGCTTAAGGTTTACTGGCACTAGATTAAAATGGGAAGCTCTTTTTTATTCCATAACACACCCTTGAATGGTTGGTTTTAGGTGTATTTGCCTACAAATTAATTACTAATTTCATTTACTTATAAAAATCTAGTCTACTTTTTCCTTTCACCCTTAGTAAGACACCCATCTGATTTCCTAATAGTCAAAGTTTTAAGGATATCCATAAAAATAAATAAATATGAGAATTGTCTATAACTTATTTATTTAATAAATTTGCAATAAAATATAACTGTAAATATGAAAATGTTATAATGTCACACAGACCCAACTTTAATTGCTGCATTTTTGACAGTTACTATTCTGTGGGATCTTTTGATAACTCTTCAGAGTGACTGAGTTCCTTTTTCTATTTTTCTGATCAAACAAAATTCTGAAAGTTGGTATTTATGCTTACAATTAAATCTTCCCACTATCTCCAGAGCTTAATGTGCATAGGTACAATAATTAATCTTGATTTTTTTAAGGGAAAATGCAAGATATAATTACAATGGATCTAGTAAATTTGAATCCATCCTCAATGAGATTAGGTACAAGCAGATCAAACCAAGTTCCTCATGAAAGCTAAGCATGCAGCAAGTTTTGGTACTTTAAATTGAAACAAAATAATGAAACCATTCTAAAATGGAAGCCACAAAAGGGGTGAAAACTTTAAGAAGCATTTGTGATGAACAAATAAGTTGTCTATCTTCTTTAAGCATGCTACTTCACCAGCTCGACTTGCACACCTTGATGTATTTTTGTTCCACCATGTTAAATTTATTGTTGTTGCCTTCTAGAAAAGAGCTACTTATAGTTTCTAACTTACTGCTGCAGTTATTCAATGCGTGAAGTTGATATGAAGCATGCAAAAACGAATGAGCTCATAAATGAACATACGAAGATAGAGGATTACCTGCATGTAAACCATGGGGGAGAACTGCAACTCTGGACCAAGCACCTTATCTGGTACCAGGAGCCTCCAACGCGACGACGACGACTCCACGTCCAGCCACTCACCCAGCGTCCTTGTACACCTAGCTTCGATGATCCTCAGCCCACAGTCATTGCACTTGATCAGTGGACGTCCACTCTCCGCCCTCCGAATTCGTCCAGCCATGGGATAGCAGATGTTGAGCCACAAGAACATGGGATTTTTTAGGTCGGCAATGGTGATACCATCAGTGATCTCACTTTGATTGAAGTAGTACACAGCCCTCAGGTAGTGCAGCTTCATGATGAGGTCCATATTGGTGAGTTCATGCAGGACAGCATTGCCGGTCACCGTCGCAGGCACCACAGTCGATATCCTGTGATCGTAGATGACAGTCTTTTCCTGTTCAACACCCATGACCTGGTCTTAGAGGAGACTAGAGAAAGCTGAGGAGGAGAAAGAGACTAGCAGTTTGTAGGTCACACATTTTTGGAGACTTGGCTCAGCATACGATATATAGAGAAGGATCGGAGGCAGGAAGCTGGGGTGGTGTGGGAGGTGAGCAACTATTGTGACGGCATTTTAAATGGCTGCATTGGTTGATGGGACCCTGAAAATGAACATAAAGATAGGAAAGCATGATCAGTTGGTTGGCACTAAATTAATTGGCGATGACAAAGATTACCACATCGCGGTGCAAAGTACTCCCAGTGACATGCAAACTTCTTCAGATACAAGAGATGGGGGCTTCCTAATGTTATTCCTTGAGGCAACTGAGATGACAGTGAAATAACAGTGTTGCTCGAACCCTCAAATGGACGGAAATGGAGGAATGCAAGGTGGATAAACAAGGAGTGGAATAACAGTGTTCTTCTGGTCAGATCGAGTGTGGTGGATCTTAAGATTTGAGCTCCATTTCCTAAATATAGACAAACCTGGTTACAAATTTGAAGTTGCTACAGTTTCTGAGATATGGAGATGGGAGTTTGATCAGAAGAGAAAGTTGTATGTAACATTGGAGTTCCGAGTTTCTCACGGTGAATGAAGACGGAGGTTCTCACGTGAAGTGCTTAGTGCTTAATAATTAGCCCACCATTAATGCAGTCCCTACTCACCTGCCTATGCTGCTGTTCTATGGCCCTTTCATGCCCAGTCCTTTACCCCCTTGCTCCATTCTTTGATCAAAGTGTTCATGGCTTCACTGATGCTTTTAATCCTGTATCATATGTGGGAGGACAGTTGAGTTGGGTTTACAAGATCAGAGGCAGTAAGCAATCATTAATCTGAGCATAAATATTTTGGATTAGTACCATCATTGGATTGGATTTCTACCAAATAAAATAAATTGGAGCACACGTAGACGTCCCAATTTGTCTCTGAACCCGAATCAGTAATCACCAAAGCACAAAGAATGTATCAAGAAAAGCCTTCTGATGCAGGTCCTGAGTGGTTGCAGCTGTTATGAATGAGGATGGTGACGGTGTCCATTGTTGCTTGCTTGATTAAGCGAGTATGTCGTAGATCTAATCATTGAAAACTATGCATGTTTAGGTGAGGCCCTTCAATAATTGTGGTCTCCTTTGGGCTGTCGAGGAAGGTGGTTAACTGACTTAACTGGACAACCTCTTCTTTGAGCTCATCATTTTTTCTCTGCCTGACTTGGAACTATTAGGGTGGAAACTTGAAGGGCTGGAGAAAGTGAGGTGATGTCTTTTCCTTGACATGAAGAGCTGTTTCAAGGATAAGACAAGAGACATGTCACTGATGCTGATGTGACTGCTTATTTTTAATAAGTATGATGTGCAGTGTAGCTCACCAGAAGATAACAACATTGTTGCTTACTTGTATTATTAATTAAAGCAGCCACTGGAGTGGTTGTGTCTATGTTATGTAGAGGACATTCAAGAACATGCAACAGTTGCTGTCACCTTATTTGGATGTGCAATGAATGATGCTTGGTGAAGTTAAAACATTTACTCCTCCTGCCTTAATGATTGAAACATACATAAATTGCATTTGCAGGCCAACAATAGTTGGAAGGATGCCAAGGTTGCTCTTAATGTTTGGTTATGACCTATATTGATGAGATAATTTTGTGAATTATAAATCTCCTTTGTGATTGAGAAGCCCGGCCCTTTCTTCCTCCCAAGGCATAGAGGTTAAGAAGCTCGACTCCCATCTCCACTAACGCAAGGCGATCGAGAAACTCGATCCCCACATTCGCTCGACCATGCCTCCACCAAGGTGTGGAAATTAGGAAGTTTGACCCTCGTTCTTGCCTAAGGTGTGGAGGTCGGAAAATTCAACTATGTCTAACCAATGTGCGTCTCTCGATGATATGAGGGGTAGGTCGACAATGGATCGCCACCAATAGTGCTAGTGAGGCGATTTTGGATAGACACGTCGAATGAATTAAAAATGCCATGAAGTCAAAAATGGATCGAAGAGGTATGGGCTCAGTGTGCTGATTGAACCAAATACTGCACTTCGGACTCCTTTGGCAAGAGCCCCGAAACATGTCATGAGAGGGGAACAAATGATAAGGAATACACTATCAACTAATCATCATCAGACATGTAACTATCATATAGTGTCTATGGTGAAAGGATAAGACGAATGTCACCCCCTACCTATCTGCCAACATAGATAATGGTCCAAGACAAGTGCGCACCCCCCCCCCGGGTTGCCCACGTGGACAAGAGGTTAATAAGAGACTATTAGAGGTAGCTAAAGCCAACCTCCCTATAGAATATTTCATGAAATATTCTATCCCTTTATGATCAGATATAAAAGTTCATCTTCAATATAATAAAAAGGGGACTTACCTTTTTTATCCGCTCACGTCCGCACTCATATATCTTAGGTTAGTAACTTGGGCATCGGAAGGATCAAATCGAAAACCTTTCCTGACCTTAGTCTTTGTGTATGTGGTACCTTGAAAACTCAACATTTTTATCTCGTAAGCATCTCGAGCTGACGAGGATATCAACGTCTTCTTTCCTTAACAAATGTGTACTAGAACTGTGGACAGTGATGGAAATAAAGACTTACGGTTCAAAAGATTGAATCCATGTTTTTTATATCTTCAAAGCAACTAGGGAAGTTAGATTCGTGTCATTACAAAACAAGATGAAAGGTTAACCTCCAATTTCTAATCCAGAAAATTGCAGTGTCATCACGAAGATAATGCATCGGCATCGGCATTCCAGAAAATAAAGCAGTTTTGAGGAGAAAATAATGCTCATGATTTAGATCTTGATACAATACTGATATCGGTGATTCATCGTGAAGATACTGCATCGGCATACCGGACGACAAACTAAGTAATTAAAATTGATTGATCGGGTGAATATCGATCGGTATATTGACATGTATTACATCCCTTGTATTAAGATCGCATCTTCTTCTTCTTTCTCTGTATAAAGGTCTAATCCTCAACACCTACAGACAGTGAGAGAGAGCATTTTAAGTACAAAGAAGGTCTAATCCCTAAGGATCAGAACACCTACAGACTCAGAGAGAGAGAATTTAAAGTACAATGTTGAATTCCAGTTATCATGTCAGTCTTAGAGATGTGGTCATCAGCCCTACCATCTAAGAGAACACTCCACATATTTCACTGTATCAACTCCAACATTTCCTGATCAAAGGACAACCTCGAAGCTTAAAAGAAGCACAGCGAAAGGAGTTCTATTTCTGCTGGTTAGATGCACTTCTGATCTACCATCAGAACTCATAAGCAAAAAACTATGGCTTCTTTTTCTGTAGAAGAAAGCAGCTGAATGCTACTACATGAGAACCTCTCAGGCTAAAATTCTAAGCAAAATATAAGTGGCCACAACAAGAAAAATATATAACATCATAGTTGTGTAGATCAACTGCTGATGTGATAATCTTCATAGCTTTACTTGGGCCCCTATAATTGAATTGAATGGAAGAATCCTTTTTGGAGGATGTTCTTAGAAAGTTGACCACCGATCCAATTTAACAAAAGAATTAGCTTTTTTTTTGTGTGCACTGAAATAGAGTGCAGTTGACATAAGATTTCATTCTTCACTACAAAACATTAATCGTGAAGACTTTAGTATCAATTCTAATTTTAAAGAGCCATCAAATCCGAAACCATAGTCAGGAACGGGTTATAGATTCAATACCAGTGTAGGTAATGGAAAGTATGAAGTCAAATTGACTTTGGAGTTGACAAAGTAGCCGGAGTTCATATCCAATCAGACTTTTCATATCTAATTGGATGAACAACACCATCAGTTTAATGCGAGAAAGCCCACCCAATACACTGTAGAATTGTATGTCTGTGCCAACCATGAAATAATAGCTTCTTAGCATAAGCATTACTTATTGGGCTTTGCGATCGCATCTCGTAGCTTGTCAGATTTAGTACACTTCCCAACTTTGAGGTGTTTCGTTGTCGCCTCAGAGGAAGCGAAGGACTCGATGGAGTCGTCCGTGAAGAAGGCAAAGCAATCAAACAAGGCAGAGAAGAGCAAGTCGATGAGAGAAGGTGGTCGGGACGGCGCAGAGGATGCAGGAGGCGGCCAAGGAGACGTCGGGAAGGACGACGACGACGCAACCGTGTGCGAGTGGAGGCAACGAAGCACGGAAGGAGTGTGTGAGAGGTTGACTTGTCACATGTGGGAACTACAGAGAATGGTTATCTACAGACGTTTCGAAAGGAGGACTACGATTCATGTCACTTTCGATCACGCGAACTCCGGCGGAGGCGGCAGGTTGAGATCCAAATCGAAGCGAATCGTGTCCGTCGGCCAGACGGATGTTGGGGAGCGAGGACAATCCACCACCGAGGACGAGTCTGAGTCGCTCTCCACCCCGCCACAAGCCGGCCCTCTGAAATCCCTAACCGCCGCCGATTTCTTGGCAGCAGCGATCAGGTCCGAGTGCGGGAAGGGGGACAGGGAGGACGACCGCCGCAGCGCGAGATTTAGCGGCGAGAGACCGACGGCGGGCCGCCTCGAGGAGGTGGACGACTCGACGGTGCTGTTGCTGGGGCTGGCTGGCGCCGCCGTTCCGGCCGCTAATCCGGTGGCGCAGGCGAGGGATTCGGCGGGACAGGGAAAGTTGGTCTTGGCTTTGGGGCCACGGAATCGGCAGGCGGCGGCGTCGTAGGCGCGGGCGGCCTCCTCGGCGGTGTCGAAGGTGCCGAGCCACACGCGGCACTTCTTGGCCGGGTCCCGGATCTCCGCCGCGTACCGCCCCCATGGCCGCTTCCGGACGCCCCGGTAGTGCATCCCCTTCCAGTCTCCGCCGCCGCATCCCTCGCCACCGGGGTTGCAAGCCTTCGCCCTCGGAGCCATCGCAGAGTGTGTATCCCTTCTTCCTTGGATCGAGAGGGAGGGATGAGTGGTCGGAATACACGGCGGGAGATCGTTATATACAGAGGCGGAGAGAGAAGGAGAGAGGAAGGAGCGGTGGGACTTGCGGAATGGGCAACGATGGGGCGACGTGGCACGCGGCGTGATTAGGTGGGACGGCGCGGTCGCCCTGGAGGCGCGTTTGGAACGACGGGAGGAAGGCGGCCGTCAAGTGGAAAGCGGTGACGGCGTGAGTGCGGCTGACCTGGTCGTGGCGTTACTCGAACGCGTGTAGGGTGCGACGTGGACAACCTTCCGTCGCGAGAAACCAACCTCTCGCATCGTGGGCTCCACATGTGAATCTGATTCCGACTCGAGTCACAATTTTCGGTCGCGGTCAACACGCGTTGTAAGCGCTTGACAGGTGGCTCGGCGTAGTGCATGTTGCGGAATAGTCTGCGGTTAGCCACGCGGAACTCAATGAGAGTAATAATAATTAGATTACTTTATTATATGGTTTCTGGTATTTCATGAGCTAAGTTGTCAATTGATAGATCGATTAAATGTTAAAGTTACTAATTAGACGACTCTTATTCTCAGGTGACGTTACCATTTTACGTTACCAGTGCACAGTAGCTTTACTTTCAAATCCCATCGTACTACAGTAACAGTAAGGAGCCATCTCAGGCCGCTTTGTTTCCTTGGAGTCACTGGTGATGCGCCATGTCCGCGTAGCCGATCCCCTTGCGGGTGGTGGGGAAGACCATGAACACCACGCCCGACAAGAACGCAGCTCCCAGCGGCAGGTTCACGAGGAGCTGCCTCGTGTTGGGGCCTGCCTCCGGGAAGAAGCAGTTGAGCACGTCGCTGTCACTGAAGGCCAGCGTCAGGAACACCACCACCGCGAACAGCGCGTGCACGCCGTCCAGCACCCGCAGCCGGTATCTCCTCAGGTCCTTCAGCACCCCGCTCCGCTCTCCCTCCTCCCCGTCGTAGTTGAGCACGTACATCCCCCGCAGCGTCGCCACCCCGTAGTACAGCTTGCCGTCGCCGCCCTTGAGGCTGTCGGTGAAGGAGAGAGCGGCGCAGGCGGCGGCGCAGAGCTGTATCAGGGCCGCGGTGAGATACTTGTTGGAGGTGTGGCACATGCCCCGGTTGGAGAAGGGCGGCGAGAGTGCTTGGAAGGCCAGCACGGTGCCGCTGGGCAGGAGCTTCACCAGGTTCGCTGCGCTCGACAGCGTCTTGTCGACTACCACCGGCGGCTGAGCTCCTCCGTTCCCCGACTGCGACTCCGCTCCTTTCTCATACCGGGTCGCAGATGGTTGAGGCGCCATTGATGAACTGAGACACTCTCTCGATGAAATCTTAGTAGAGGCAAATGAGGCAACATGGAAGGATATATAGAACAAACAGTTAATCCTAAGCACGATGGGAGTTGTGTATGGAGAAGAAGAATGATGTGATGGTGTGATGAGAGGAGTAATTGGAACTGCAGTCACAGATGCGAATACGATGGTTAGGTTGCAACGGTCTTGCGTAGGAGAAGGCGGGAACATGTGTTACGTGAAGATGTGCTGAAACAACTCATGCATGAATAGAGTCCGTCAAGACAAGAAGAAGAAGGAACCATGCACGAGGATGAGGCAATGAATGAAGATGACTTGTGGACTATAGATATACAGAGATGGAAGCGAATCAGCTTTGTTTCCACCATCTATGATATGCCATGAGTCATTAAAACGCCGTTGTTGTTAACGGTGAATGATGGATTTATGTAGATAATAAGACTGATGCATCAATCTCCACTACAGCAAACAAAATGCAATACAACCATTTCCAAGTATCAATCAATTACCCAACAAAAAATTTATCTACAATAATTACCAACCTTGAACTACTAGCAAACTCATCCAACGGATATGGGCATTCATCAAGTCAGCTGAAAGCTTTTACCTTCAAGTAAAAAACAGAAATCTACAGAAAAAGATCAGAACTAAAAATTCAGACGGGCACGCAATTGATACTTGGTCATAAGGAACCATCAGCCATTGTATAAAGACCCCTGTATCATGATTAAAACGAATTAACATTAAATCACAAATATAATACCTGAGAAATGGATAAAAACCAAAAGAAATTGGAGACATAAATTGCAAAATCAGGCAAATAAAAAATAATCTTTTATCCGAGGAGAATCAAGAATGTCTTGGATCCTATTTACAATGCACAGGTTCGACTGTATGCACAGACAGGACAGGTACCACCGAATTGTTTATTTTTCTAGGAGTAAACCTCGGTGGACCATGATTCTCAGTATTGGTACAACGATTGGTGTCATAGCTTTTACAAGCTTGCCTCCACCATGCTCTAGCATATCTTGGTAGCAACAAAAGTTCTGATAAACCAGATTTGGGCTCTTAGAAACTACATACAGGAAGGTAAAGCTGACATGTGCAGATGCCAATATACATAACATACAAACTGCCTAGAAGGTTAGACTACCAACAGCAATGAAAGATAAATTCTTGATAAAACGATAATATGGGCTTTCATGTGAGTAGAGTCCATGATGATGCTTCTCGATCACTTTCTTAAGAAAAGCAACATAATATCAGCGGCTGTTACCTGCAAATCAAAAGAACCGAGAAACTTGAGATGAATGACACTGTAAATGAATACAACTATTGCTTTAGAAACAACCAGCTCAGATACCTTGTGGCCCTCACAGGTGGTGGGAGAGCAAAGTTTCAAATTGATAAAACATAATTTTTTTATGGCTTGTCCTAGGATGATAGTACATAAATGATAATTTACCTTTATGACTACCATTATACCCAACTACCACCGATAATTCAGATCTGCCATCAACAATGGTGCTGCATGCCAAGTGAGATCACACAACTGGCAAATAGAAGAAAATGAAGGGCAGCCAGATTTTGCCATCTTTCTCCCCTTCCTTTCTTTCCTGTCTCTCTCATCTCTCCTCCACATTTGGAGAATGACACAGGTCAAATATCAGTCACCACCTCCACATGTGACCATATCAATCGCCACTTCAAGATAAAGAAGGGATCTAATTACGGGGCCAAGGCCTCATTCATGGATTTTTCATTTGCTAAGGTTTTTAAATGTCCAAGATCAAGTTGAATATGCATATGAAACAGGCACCTGTCAAACTCGCAATTTATTAAGAGATACCTGTTGTTCTTTGCAGTTTCTGTGCTTTCTGGCCGTGCAATTCTCATTGATCTCAACTTGGAAGCCGATGCTCTAAAAGTGTGTATTAGAGGCTGATCCGCTTCTTCATCGTCATCCTCTTCCTGATCATTCTGGTCTGAATCGCTAATGGAATCTTCTTCACTAGATTCATGCCCATCAAAAAGTTTCTTTCCTTCTAGATTTCTTGCCTTTCTTGGACGTCCTCGTCGTCTTACAACATTCCCTTCTTTCTCATCTGCATTCAAGTAATAGTTTCAGACTCACACTTCAAATAATATGTATAAAAGGATTCAAAGTACAGTAACTCTAAGAGATCTATATTGATGAAGATCACATATTTGAAGGAAAAATACCATTTCTAACATGGAAGCACTGAGGTTCCAAACAGGACTAGTTCAAAGTTCTTATTCCCTCTACTTTTTAACCAATAAATAATATACAAATGTTCTCTCCTTGAAGGGATCTATACAAGCAGGAGCATCATTAAAGCAGGAAACCACATAGAAGGCACAGAAAAGCAATGCTGTCCTCGCACTGCGAAAGCAGGGTTTACACAGCAACAGATCATGACCTATGAAACATGGCAATCCACAATATTTGTTTTCCTTGTGTCCATGTCAGACATCAACACATCACAAACATTGACACACATGTCCAGCAGTCCAAAACATATCACGAATATGTCATCTACACTTATTTCTGCTGATAATTGCTATTATTTATGACACTTATATTGCCCTATACATGGTTACTAAGACATGTCAAACATGGGCAATGTGTAACTATATTTTGATGGCTGTGAAAATCTTCATGTGTTATTTTTTTGCATTTGAAGTGTTTTGTGAACAATGCTTCTTATAAGTTGCATATATCATAAACATAACCCCTCTGAACCTTAAAAAAGACCATCTAATCCCACAAATTATACATCCATCCGTAAAGAATTATCTACAAAGCCCTGGGCAATTGATCCTTTCAAAATAGAGAGAGAAGAACCTAGCATGGATCCACTGACGTATTACTTCAGGAACATATATGAAAGTGAAATTTACCCTAGCATGGATCCATTGACTATGCAAGAAAATTTGAAGAGAATACCTTGCAAACCTTCATTCTTTGCATATTTCTCCTGCAAGTGGTCAACAAACACGGAATATGGCCGCCAACCACTGGGATCTTCATCTATGTTAACATTCTCTGATCTCTTCTGGACATCCTTCAGGCTGTTTGAAAACAGGATTTAGACCACAGAATTCACGGTAATCTATGAAAAACTGAAACTATAAAGCATTGAAGTTATCAATTAAAAAAGCATGCCTTACATTTCTAGAATATCAGATGTGGGAAGTTTCGAGACAAATGGCAAAACAGCAGCCTCTAGGAATGATAAGTGTTTGGGAGCTTCCAAAAAGGCATATGAAATCCCATCCTTAACAACATTTAAAATTTCTGATTTATGCTTATTTCGAGCTGCACCAGTGAATGTTGCTGAGAGCCGAGATGCAAGCTCCTTGCAATCCGAATAGGACTTACTCGCTAAGGACTCGTTGCTACCAGAGGAAAGATCCACTGTGTGCCTCTTATAAGACTAATCACATACAAAACCATGTAGATTAGCAGTTGAGGAAGATCATCAACCAAAAAAAATTATTAAAAAAGAATAAACATCTACAAAAAGTGGGGATACGAAGTTTATAAAAACAACAAAAAGCTATCTAAAATTTACATAATACTTGAACAAGAAATAAAACAGAAACTAAGTATATAGAAAAAGCAGTTAGAAAAGAAAATAAACTGTTCATTGATGAGTAATAAATGCATAACCTTGGTTATTATATATTCATGATATAACTGCTTCATCTGACAAATTTTGAAATATGCAACTACTTATATATATACTAACAAAACATCTTTCATTTAATTGCATATGTTAACAGATATATCAAAGTGTGTTGATATGACATTATTCTGAAAATCTTTGTCAGCCCCAAATGCAGAAACTTCAGAAATCATAATGTGTTGATATGACATGTAATTTGGACCAAAGACTTGATCTCGTATCAACACCAATAAACCTCACATGCATCAGCCTTAGATTTCTACTAGAAGGGCTAGACAAGCAAAGAAACTGAATGGCCCAGTTTAAAATCCTAGTTCTGGACCACACCTAGTTAGGACATACTTTCAGGGCCCAAACACCAGATCAACAGCTTACACGGCATGAGGTCCCATCGACACACTATAGCTACATGACTAGTATAAACTATGTCAAACCTAATATAAATACAATTCTCCCCTGGTTACATACAAGGCTAGTTCAGCTGTTCAGGCTCTTGGCGAGTTAGTTTGACTAGTATTGGCCTCAGAAAAGCTTAATGACAAGATAAGATTCATGTAGCAACCCCAGATAGTTAGGAACTACACTTGATCTTCTTGTGCATGCAATACCAGAATCCCTCTCTCATAATCCTCAAGTCATAAATATACAATTCTCCATTCAAAGATGTGGGTTCAGTAAATTAAAAAAACAAGTTTACCAATGTCAAAGAAAATTAATAGATATTAACAACATATAAAGCATCAAGCTGATAATGGCACCATACCTACTTGACATTACAACTAAACTTAGGGCAATTAAGCAAAATAAAATGTCATTCTTAGTATGGTTCACCTTACCGGTCCGTACTGGTGTACCGACCAGCCATATATTAATGAACCAACACATGGTATGATGGAATGTACCAACAAACCAATATATATTGTCCATACCGGTCCCCCATCGAACCGGTATATACCGCTCATATCGAGCGATACACCACGATACGATGAACCTTGATACTTAGGCATATCTTGTCATAAACTAATAATAGTCAAGAACCAGCTGAAGAAAGAACACATTACTCTTTTCAATGCCTCCAAAAATATAGTAGGTATCTCATCATTTGCAGTTTTCCTTAAAGCTGTGATCAAATGCTTGATTATCTCCGAAATGCTTGTTCCATGCATCACAAAATGTGAAAAAATCTCAGGAGCAAGATAATCCTGCAAAATCATCAAACATCAGATTATGAACTTAAAATTTAATTTTATTATCATAATAGTGTAAGTGGTCCTTATAAAAGTAAATTTGACCTCATAACTAGGTTACCAACCAATTGAAAAGATTTGACATCATCAAAGTTCAATAGCATACTATGACAACCATTAGTTAGCCACAACATGCCATAGTTGGCAAAGTAAAATTTAGTTTGGTAAGCCACAAGAAAATGAGAAACTGGGAATGCAATTAAGATCTTCCCAATTGGGGAAAAGGAAAAGTAAAATCAAGAAAATAAAAGAGATTGTGCAGTAGTTAGCGACCAGCCATTTAAAATCACATAAAATATAGGTAAAAAAATATCAAGCATCCAAACTTCATATTTAATTGATGGAATCACTGAATTTTTCAATTTTCAATTAGAAGTTTTTGTTTTATGTATGGTTCATTGGCTAGAAGAAACAGCAATAAAGGCAATTTTTCCACCTGCCCTTCTTCTCTAGAAAAGTGTAATAATATGAGGATCCTGATTTACCATATGATGGAAATGACGATGATGAGGATAACAACCACCACGAACCTATGCCTCTATATCATTTTTCAAATTTATTGATCACCCATTCTTGGTCTCCTCTAGAGTACCACCCACCCCTTCATTCATCCAGCCACGTACTTGATCACAATAAATCATGAGGACAGTTGCAAAGGCACTCCCGTTTTCTAAGAGGGTGATAAGAAGGTGGAAAGCAAGGAGACCAACAAGAAGGAAGAAAGTACTGATAATAAGGCCTTGGCGACCCAATGGAGCATTTTTCAGAAAATGATGAGTGGGTGAATCACAAATGCTTTTCCAAAGCATTTTGTGAGAAATTCTAATGTCACCTCAAAATGAATAATATGATATTAGTAAATATGATACAAGAAATTTAACCAATCAACTTGCATGGCAACATGATATGAATACTATCGTTGTTTTCAACTTTGAAAAACTATATGGGGAATTACAATTGATACATTCTGAAGAAGAATCTTGTAACGATCAAATAACTAAACATAATAGACATGAATGAAGACACAACAAGCTAGGCCCAAGGCCCCAAGCTTCAAAAAAATTAAACAAGTCAAACGGTCCAGTTCATAGAACTCCCACCAATGCAACATCTGCGGAAGGCCAATGTATGCAGTATTGCCCTAAATAAAAGAGAAACTATTCCACGACTAGAACTCAAGTCGGCCACCTAGGTCCGAAAGGAGCAACCTTTTGGCGAATGGCGATGCCAAGTTGCACCCTCTAAACTTTAAAAAACTAATAGGATGAAAATGATCAGCCATTTGATACTGAACTTGATCACACAACTTCTGAACCATATACTACAAGACATTGGGAAATCAGTCACAAAGAAACATCGCTCCTTAAAAGCCCCATATGAACTTGAAATTAAATTGCATCTTGATAAATTCAAGATATTATTTTTCTATTGTATAAAAAATAACCTGACAGAACATGCCATTTTAAAACTAAAACAGATGCTATCAATACACAGCTAAAAGAAATTATACTTTGCATTTTTTTAAACTGTCAAAATGTACCCACTTATAGGGTTTCTTTACAGTGTAAAAAGTTAAGGAAAACATAAAACCAAGGTTAAAAAATTTGGTTCTCACCAGTTATGACACCTGCTGTAACCAGTATGCTACTGGTATATCAGGTGGTGCAATGATCTATACTTCTTGGCATCATCCCAAATAATGTAAAAATAAATAAATAAATATTGACCAGGTCATTGAATATCATGATTGAATGCTACAAAAATACAATGGCTATTATGACTAACATATCTACATGGATAAGTGACTCCTACCCACACTACCCTAAAGAAAGCTTAAGAATGAGAAACTAGTTCCAATCAGATTACAAACCAGCAATGACAAATAAGCAGACATTCCAAATTTGGACAAAGAGGTAAAAGTCCAAGAGGATAACAACTAATAGACTGCCTGTTTCAATTGAGGCATCTTCATTCTGCCTGTTTTTCCTTTTATTTTCCTTCTTTTGCATGCATATTTCAGCAAATTAGGATATGTTAGTCCTGCCCAGCTGGTTTAGTGAAACCTTAAAACCCCACAGCTGAGTTTTCTTGAGATAAGCAATCAATTAGCAGCTATTTGTCACGATGACTGACTTGGGAAGAACTCATCTAATCCAGAAGTTGGTAGCTAATGATCAAATGGAGACACATCTGAGGTAAAATTATATATAATTTCTTATTCATGGCCTTAAATTTTAAAACTAATTAACCTTTTTCCAGCATTGATTATCTTCTAAATTAATAGCCCCAGCCAGAGTTTGGTTTCTACCAGGACTTCCAAAAATGAAAAAAGGAGCCTGTTCATTCTCCTACACCACTCAGCTGGGTTCCCTTATCTAATAGAGTGGAATCAAACCCCTTGAACAAATTCATAGCACAAAACAAAGAGACATGAACTATTAATAACAAATTATAGATTTTTAATTTCATATAACTTGAAACTTAATCAGTGACTCAGATAAGACACAATATTAACCAAAACAGTAAACATATTAAACTCAAAGAAACGGAACTTTGACTCGAAATCTGAATCAAACTGACTCAAATAACAAGGCCATGATAGATGCTCAAGAGGGTTGTACTTCAAATAACAAGGCCATGACTCAAATAACAAGGCCATGATAGTTTTAGACAAGACTTTAAACTACACTTTGTATATAATTAAGGCCTTCTTTGTACTTCATCCAACCTGATCATCAACTATGCTTTGCTGATCTAATTGCTCTTCTTAACAGCTATAACAAGGTTTTAAGAAGCTATTTACACATACAGCCCTTCAAAAAAACAAGGCACCTGGATGATGAACAGTTAATAGTTTATGATCAATATATGCTATAACACAGCAACAAAGGACATGTTCAAGTTTAAAAAGTGTGTCATCACACTTATAGCACCGACATGTCAGTCTGTTCATAAATTTGAAGCAGTGGAATCATTAAGTTCATATCCAATAGCACACCGATCTATTACAAGTTATCCTAGTTAGCTCACTTTGACAAGTACGCATATTTACAGAGTAAGCAGCCAGGAGCGTCACCTTGGAAACAGTATGAGTGGCCACCAACTTTGCTGCTGCAATCATAACGGCATCCCTGTTTGTCTCCTCGATGTATTCTTCATTTGCATCCTCATCTTCAGTCTCATCTGCCAGTTACAAACCGGAGTTCAATGCACTGTTGTTCTTACAGGAATGGATGAAAGAATAAAGCATTAGATATTATTTGCTTCTATTACAAACTTCTGTATCAAAAATTCAATTTTTGCCACCTAATTACAGCAAACCTGAAATTTTAAGCAGTTGCTCAGAAAGTTTCCAGAAATTCTGAATAGAAGGTAAATTTGGTGAATATCCTAAACTGTGCAGCCTTGTAGAAGAGTACTTTGACTTTTTAAATAAGCACCATGTTTCTGCAAGTATGATACAGACCTATATCAAAAGAAAAGCTGTTCAGTAATTGCTTAATCCATGGAACCTAAAATAGGCACAAATTCTATTTTGAAAAAAGAAATATATTTATGGCAATATAAAGAACTGCTACATAGTCAAGTTAACCTGTCATATCTGCAATTACTTTAGCAAATAACTTACTCTACAAGAAAGCACAATTCCACTCCTTCCCTCCTGAGGGGCATCAGGCAGGGTCCTAGTAAAGGATTCTAGTTGTTCAAGCAGGATATCCCTCTTGGACAATAATGCAGTAGTAGATGCTTCTAGCAGACTGTCACTGTCAATAGACTGCAGGCACCAAGCTACATGCAGGTACATGTTGAGAAGCAGAAAGCACTTTACCTGATAGAGCATGAAGTTTATCATAAAAGCAAAAATCAAATATAAAATATTTCACAGGATAGTTGACATACCTCATTGTCAATGTCACTCAAATCCCTGAGGATGCTAGCCATATCTTCATATAAACCATTGATAGAAACAAATTTTGTAAGTTGAAGCTCATAGAGCCGCTTCAAATTGACCAGAAGTGAGTACTCATCACCACCCATCTACAAGAGTTTGATTGTCGGACTTTCGACATTAAGCTTAAAAGAAGCAAGGCGTAAAGATGTAAAAATGATGCATACCTCGACTTCTTTCATAGCAGCTTTTAGCTTAATTATTATATCACTCTCAAGATCCTTCAGTTTATTTTGCACATAATCTTGAAGATCAGCTTGGCTATCAGTAGAACAAAACGTTAGCACCTTGATACAAGATCTCAGTGTATCCTTCTCCCCATGCTTAAAAAATGCATCCACTATAAGTTCAAGAATTGTCTTGAAATTCTGACAGGACAGATGAACAAAATTGTCCTATTAGTTCCTAAAAAGTAGTATCAGGATCTTGCAAGTTCAGAAAGCTAGAAGTCAAACCTGCTCCTGCCTTTTTAAGGAATAAAGTTCAAGTTTCAAAAGTCCCAAAATCTCAACCAAAGGTGAGACCTTAGCTTTGTCAGATATATACTTGCGCAGCAACTGCGGGTAGCTCTTCATCATAGCTGCAGTTATTTCTCGTCTACTGTTTTCCAATGCTTCCTTCAATAAGTATGACCACGGTTAATATTCCAGAAATAACAAATGGCAGTGTAAAACTGCTGAAATACCAATTGCATCTTCACACTCGCTTCCAATAAAAAAATTGCATGCCTTTAGAGCAGGTTCTCTTACCAAGCTTGGCAATCTCCCACATAAGAATGGCAAATTAGTATGTCAGCTTAAAGAACAAAAGTGAGCTACATGATACGTCCTGTTTGCATTAGATTAATCATTCCTATCTAAGAAAATATTTTTGCAGTGATTGACAACATAGAGCAGAAGCCTTCTAGTAATCTAGTTCCTACGTATCCCATGCTGAGAGACCATGATGTGAACTTATACAAATTTTAATAATCAATAATTAAACTCAAGTCCAAAAGACTAGCTTATCTGATGTTCATCGTATTAAATGCGAAAAGTGCATTCAGGAGAGAAACTCTCAACCATACCTTTTGAGCTTTTGTATAATACTGCTTTCGGTTATCAGTGGCAGGGACTATCTTTTCTCCAACAGCCTTCCTAGCGGAAGCATAGAGAAGCCGAACCAGGTTAGTTGCATCCACATCAGTGAGTTCAATTAATGGATTCTCGTCAAGGAGCATGGAGATAATACACTTCCAATCCTGTGAACAAAGTGCACCATATATTTGCAGTGAGGTGTTAAAACTTACGGGTTTTAATAAGTAAATGTCCCTTGATTATTAAAGTAACAATCTATGCTATCAGGTAAAAAGAAACCTTCATGGCCTTCATGTCATCCCAAACATCATCAATCACATAGGCACTAAGGATCGGATCATCAGGAAATTCACGAAGAATTTGCAACATGCGTCCCAGGTGAACCTCAGAGGACTCATTCTCTCCATCTAGACATATTATTAGACCAATAAGTTTGGTTGTTTACATTTACTATACCACAATGCATAATAAGTTTCAGAAGGATACCCTTCCGTCCTGAATGTGAATTTTTAATTTTCTGTGCAATCAAATGATCATATACTAATTCTCCAATTGCACGCCTGATCAAGGGTGGTTCATCAATAAGCAAATCATACAAAGGACCTAGTTCATCATCTGTTAGAAGCTGATGTCTGCAAACCAAGAATAAAAAAATTATTCTTAGTAGAACTTACCAGCCACCAGATAAACCACAAAAGTTGGTTTAGATGTACAAAGAACATAAAATTACCTAAGTAGTTGTTTCAGAAGTCCTATAGCTGACACAGCCACTGAAATATCAATGTCATCAGCAAGCTCAATCATTCGGTTGCAAAATCTCTCAGTAAAAAGGCCAAGTGATGGCACATTATCATCCACCTCATATAGATTTTGTAATGCAAGTATAGAAGCTTTTCTGACACCAGCACTCTTCACAAGGCATTGAAATATATAATATAGTTAAAACTTTTGCAAAAAAATATTGACTTAAAGCCAAAGGAAGCAATATTCTATGGATATACACATAAAACTTACCTTGTCATTCAGTGTCCAACCAAGATATTTCAAGTACAAGTCTTGCAAGAAAAGTGATGGATATGATAAAATCCAAATACCCAGAGATCTGATGCAAGACATCCGAATCTCTGGGTCAACATCTCGGTACCTGTGCATAAATAACCTACAAAAATAAAAAGATACAAAAGAATAAACAAATTGTTCATAACAGTGACACTGAAAAAAACCACCAAGTTGAATCTCACCCTGTAAATATTTTACGCATCATCTCTTCTGTGGCAGTTATCTTTTCATGTGTCAGAGATAACCTTTTGTTAAGAGATTCCAGACGAGGCCCCTCATTTTGTTTTTTCTTTTCAGCGTTTAACTGTCTCTGAGTGGTTTCACGTTGTCCAGAAAGTATTTTGGCAATATTTATGAAGGACGTAACCAGTTGGAGACCAACCAATGAAGCCACTTGCCGATAAACCCTAGGAGGAGTGCTGTAGTGCAGAATAGAAGAATCAAGACAACCCAAAATTTCAGTTTCTTCCAAAGAATAACTTCCTTACAAGGTAAAAATATGCTAAGGCAACAGAGAGGGATAGCAAGAAAAGCTTACCATGATAGGGCAATTACAAAGTCCATGCATTTCTCAAACAAAACCTTATCAAACAATGGTCCATTTTGGCACTCAAGAACCAAGTTGTCCCAGAATGATGCGAGATTTTCTTTGAAGCTTTTAAGCTCTTTTTGCTTTGAGTTAACATGGTCTTCCACTTCGCCCTGCATTATTGATAAGTTAATTTTTAAATCAAATGAAAATCGAACTCATTTACATGAGACAGAAAGAACTTGGAAGTGTTTGGCATAAAAGAATATCATGTTTAAGAATATATCTCTGATAATACATTTTTAGCTAGCTCCACAAGTGAGACCACAACATCATCCACATCAGTCTCATCAAAGGACGCGGCTTCTAGTTGATACTTGGCTCCACAAGCCTGTTCACCAGCAGCAAATTGCATCAAATACTACATGAATCTGATTATAGCAGTATGAATAGGCAGTAACTGCAGAGATACTACCTCAAAGAGAAACATTAGAATCTCAACCATTGCAGATTTTGAATCCCCTTCATAGCGCTCAACCCACTTTTTGACAGCATGGTTAATTACTCTCCCATTATGCTTGATGATATCTGTTTATGAGACACATTAATTAACTTCAAGTAGTATTAGCTAAAGTTTGATTTATTTTTTACTGTGTTGCGAGAACGAATGACAGAAAATTGAATGTTGTAAAACGAAGCAGAAATTCATATTTGTCATTATTTTGATACCTAAGCACAGGTCAAAGCCACATAATTCTTCTACGAAATACTACAAAAAAATTGCACCTACCGAAGAAAGATCTCAAGGATCATGCAGAAGTAGTAGAAAGAAAATGATCATATACAGGCACCTGGAGTGAATGCATAAAATAGAGTCGACTTTCTATAGCTTCAACAGTTCAACTAATTTATTCAATGAACAGCTGTTGCAAACCCTAAGCACACCATAACATTTGAGAGAATAAGAGAAACGGTGCGAGAACCCAAAAACACTTGTAAAGAACCATTAGCCAATTCAACTAGAATCAAGCGTACAAACCGATCAAGCTCTGATCTTCCTTCCACCCAGCAGCCCGAATTGCCGCTCCGCGCTTCCTCTTGGCCTTCGGAGCGGGATCGTCGAGGCCGTCGTACGATCCATCCCCAGACCCCTGGTCCCCGTCGGTGGGACTGTGGTCGGCCTTCTCCCCGGCAGAGCCGCTCGATTTGCTAGGCCCGACGTCAGACGCGGCCAACGGTGGCCTGCCCCTCTTCTGCACCAAGCAGACACCCAGATGTACAAAACGCGCATTAGGGTTAGGAAATCGACCAAATAACACAATAAGAGGAGGAATGGGGGAAGAACGACCGATCGGCGGACGGACGTCTCGGAGACCACGGCGGCGTGCTCCATGGACTGGCGAGCGATGGTATGGGGCTAAAGACCCCTGTCGATATCGATTGGTGCCCGAAAGTGAAGCGATCGAGAGGTGGAACAAGGAAAACCCTAGAGATTTCGGGGAAGGGAGTGAGGGGACCGAGGGGGTTTCTCGGCTTCAATCACCTCTCTCTCTCTCTCTCTCTCTCTCTCTCTCTCTTTCTTGGATAAGACTAATAAGCTGATTCGTAACTTAATCTACGTCAAGAAATGGAAGTATTAATAGAACAAACCTCATTTTAATCTCCAATAACAATGACAGAATAATAAAGGAAGAGCTTTTATCCACACGCTTTTAGGTATTTTACATAAGCACACAAATATATATATATATATATATATAATCTTTTAGGTATTTTACACACAAATATATATATATATATGTGCTCTTTTAAATTTTGGAAATAGCATAATAGTTCCTCCAAATTTAAATACAACATACATGTGTGTATACCTTTGATATTTGAATCTTTTATACATCATTTCTATAAGCGTTTATTAAATAAACTCAAGTTTTGTGATTGTCAATAAGTTTTAAGAATTATTAAATTTTAAAAACCATAAAACTTATTTGAGATTTTCATCAAAAATTTTACTTTAATAGATAATCATAAAATAATTATATATATATATATATATATAGGACTATAAGTAAATTTTAAGGGTATTGTTGTTATTTAAAACTTCAACATTATTTTTTTAATGTTGGAGATTGTTTAACTTTTTATATAAGTATATAAATGTTAAATTTAAATTTAAATTTAAAATTTTTGTATTGAGATATCTGATTAATTAATATATTATTTATAAATAATAGGTCTTAAATTTAGGTATATCATGATGAGAAAGTGAAAAAGATATATAAAAATTTACTAATTATTAGAATAAATTTAAAATTAAGTAATGATGGATAAATACCACAATAATAATAATAATAATAAGCCAACTAAATCAATTTTTATATTTGAGATAAATATTAAATATTATATTTATTTTATAGAGACTATTTATATGCAATGAGTATAATTTATTGAATCTATTTTTAAAGAAATAAAAAAAATATAAAACATTTATCATACATCAAATATGATATTTTAAAAATCATAAAAGAACAATCTTATCATTACACTGAGCAAATTTATCATAGTACATCAAAGTATTAGAATATGAAACATATTAATAATCCATTAGATATAGGTGGATTGATAGGACCAAATTACATCATGAGGAAAACAAATCCTATCTGATCTATCTCTAATGACATGTATAATAAAAAACCAAATTGTGTTTGAAAGCCCTAATAAATCTAATTACTCTTCAACATATATATTTGGAACTAGTCTTGTCCCATAATATCTAGCATTTGGATTTCAGTGGCTTACAGATAAGCCAATTTATTTTATTACCAAAATAAAGTCCATCCCCACACTTAACAAGTCTCAAAGTAAAATTTGCCAAACTTTTGGCCTACCATCATTTGCTGTATCCATTAAATGCAAATTACTTGGAAGGACATAAGCCAAAATGTACCTATTTGCAATATAATAATAATACCAGAAGACATCTCCACATGCACCTGATTTGGAGCAGATTGAAGCTTTACTGAAGCAATCTTATTACATTTCAATACACTAGAAGCTTAATTTGCATAGGTGATGAAGCAAAAGAATGGGGAATATGATCAATCCTATGTAACCAAGGCTCAGAAACAGTATCCTCAGACTGGCATACATTATTAGATGAAAACAATGTTATCAAAATACAATATTCAACTTGAGGGTCTACAAATTTATCACCACAGGCATTGGATAACAACAGTTGATGTATTTTCCTCCACTGCAAAAAAGAGGAACCATTATACATGATTTAAGGAAACTGAAGAAATTGGCTGAAAGTGGCATCCCATGAACTCTCTCTATATGTTCATTGTAGTGTTGCTGAATCATAGACTGCAACATCTGAGGAAAAGAGTAAGCAGAATTTTCTTTCAGGTAAGGATTTATGACCAATTCTTTAAATGTGCAAACTTTAATACCAAGTTCTTGTTGTAAAACTAGTATGAATTGTCATCAATATTCAATAATGTCAAAGATTTCCTCCCCACATCAACTATCCATGATCGAGTTGGTCTAATATAAGTCAAAACTATTCCCCAAAAACTTCAAAAATATTATGCAAAACTAACCATTTCATGTGTATCTCATCACCGTATCTCGCATCAGATTTTCAGGGGCTGCAAAAGAAATAAGACATGAAGAAGACCAAATTATTAAGACACTCCTTGAAGCATAAAAAGCCTGCCAAACTGTGGTAAGAATGTTCAAGAAATTACCAGTCAAATTTGTGAATAGTTCAAATTGGCCCATTGCTTGCCTTATAAACATCTCAAGTCCGCTAACAACAGTAGCTCCAGATTCTTCCGCTTCCCTCAAAAGTCTGGTTGCTCTTGGGGTGTAGACCGCATCAAAAACCACAGAATAAGACCCAAGAGCTTGCTGTAGATTTACTAACACATTTAATCATAGAACTTGGTCACATCAAAAGTTTAAAAAAATCACATTCTTGCAGCCAAAAACAAGCAGAACATTCTCATGTTTGATATGGGCAATATTCTATTTGGTCATATTACATAAGACAGACAAATAGGTTATTTCCAGGCTCCAGATGCATCAGCAATGAAGGCACTACAATCCCCCTCTATAATATCTATATTAAGGTTTTATGTACTGAAAAATAGAAAGAGATATGTCATATGAGCTCATTGTCCAGTTGGACCAAATAATTGGAAAAAAAAAGGTTGCATCAAATGAACGAGGTGACTTTCAAATGATTAAGGTGATGACTGAATTCCCCAGTAGTATTCAACTGAAGCTATTTGTATTACTAAGGTGGCAGACATTAACGTCTCAGGCCATCTCCTTGAATGATGCATGGAAAGGGCTAATACAATTTATTGTAGAAATTTGGAAGTAATGATTGACCTATAAAAAATTCTTGAAAGAAAGCAATGCCAGCTTGAAAACAGAGATTACAAACCTTCCTGATAGGGGTCTCATTAACATTTGGTTGCATTCCAATTGATGTTGTGTTTGCAAGAATCATTCCATCTTCGGGATGGAAAGTTTCCAATTCAGCAAGTGTCAATGCATGGCCCCCGATCAAGTTTGCAAGCTCTCTAGCTCGTTCTGACAATCACATAAGTTTAAGAATTTACAAGGCATGCAACCACAGTAAATTCTATTAGCTAAACAGACCTACTGCTGATCCTAGTCAGAATTCAACAAACTATAACCAACATCATAAATAATAGTGGAGTATATACATATCCTACAGATTAACCTTCATAGAAAAAGCATTAATGGTAAGATCTCAATGTCAGAAAACAAGATTGCACCTGAAAACGATGGAAGCCATTGCAAGGTAGAAGAAATTTCCCAATTTCAAAAGAGAAATTTCTAATCAAGATATCATAACTTAATCAACCAGATCTACCAGCTGTTTGAAAAGTCAAAAATGAAAATGCAACAAAATATTAGTGGGATGGTGGCATGGTCCTAAACAGGCATGGCACTCATAGGTCATAAATAATGAAATTGCAATTAACGATGGAATGATGGCATGGAGCCAAACAGGCATGGACCCTCATAGGTCAAGTAATAAGAAAAATAAGGACAATAATAATGAGAGCATAAGGATTTTGTATATATGGATGCTATGTTGCTCCTTTCTCTGTAAATATGCACTACTTTGTTCTTCCAGTACTATCCAATACAGAACCTAAAGAAGTGGTATGAGGGCAGTAATTAATTGTCATTTGAAGAAAATTTACCATAAGTCCGATTTGCAATCACAACCTTTGCTCCTTTCTCCTTTGCACCATATGCAAGAGCTTTACCAGCACCACCAGCACCTATGATGACAAACACTTTACCAGCAAGGGGAGAAACAGTCTCCTTTCCCACTCCCTGTGAACCTGTCAAAGACATACATGGGATCTTGATATGCTGTTCCACTGAATGCAAGCTACCTTTGCATGTAAATATTCATAAAACAGTGACACATTGAACTGGTGAACATGTAAGACACCTCTTATTCCATCCTCAATTGCAGATATTGCACCAACATAATCAGTGTTATAACCAATTAATTTGCCATCACTTGGTCGTCTAATGATTGTATTTACAGCACCTATAGACTGGAAGAAAAAAAATGAACAATAAGTTAAGAAAAAGACGAAGGAAGATGACAATGATCATAACCAACTCATAATATCTTGCTACAAAATTCTTGAAAATGATGCAAATATCCCATTAAAATAATTCCAATAACCACTCAAGTTGGGAATGCAGTTGCTCACCTTTGCTATTGGGTCCACCTTATCACAACATCCAACTGCAGCTTCTTTGTGGGGAATTGTACAACTGCACCATAGGAGAAGGTGGAGTTGATATCAGACAGAAGATTGAAAATATTCATTAAAAATGACACTTAACTATCTAAATAAATAGATAACAAACATTCTTCAATAACTGGAAATTCAGCCATCAGCAAATTCATAAGCATGTACAAACCTGATTCTGCTCATGCACACCTAAGACTAAGACTTTTTTCAAGGTTAACAAATGACTATCATCTTTTTCTTTCTTTCCTTCTTTTTTCTAGTGAAGACTATTAGCAACTCAATTGTGTTTTCAGGTTCTCTTTGCAAGGCTATACTCGGACATGGACAGTGAGACTTGAATTGAGTTTTTGATGTACGAAATTGCTTCGCCTAGTAATGAGTAACCATCCAATGATTATGCAATATTAACCTTTATTTGCTAGTCAGGTCAAGCCAATAATCTACCATATAATATGTAAACATGATTAACTGTTCAGGCAAGAGAATTTATATCCAATTGACAGTCACACATCCTTGATAGCCTGAAACAAGTACACAGAAAATTGATCCAAATGTTGGCAAATAATTCATCAAATATGATTATCTTTTTTCTAAATGACCTGATTGCACAGCAACTGAAAAAGGATGTCATGGTATATGAAGCTTTCTATGTTGTCTGGAGAGGTTAAATGCATATGCACACCTGACTCCTTCCCATAATTCAAATTCATATTTCATACATTATGTTCATTATAAAATAACTTTAAGATCCTGCACAGCTCATTGCTCCAGTGGAGCAATACTGCACAGAAACATATTTAAACAGATAGAAAAGCATCCATGATATTTGGTTTACCCTTAATGGTGAAGATGCCATCACGCCACCTGCCTTCTCTAAAAATGTCTGATTCATAGTTTGTGTCGGGAAAGTACATCATAATATTTGAAGAACATAATGATCAGTCCATTTTGGAGCACATTTATGAATTACAAGAATGGTTAACTAATAAAATACTGGTCACCCAGAGACACGCATCATCAAGATCTTAGTCGCGAAAGGAGAGCATTTCTAAACTTTTGGCAAATAAAGAAGCTAATATTAAGTCCACTAACATGTGGTATTCAATCTTCATTAGTTTGCTAAGTCAACCAAATACTTGTTCTATTGCAATTTGGGAACATCTACTTCAAATCGTCTGAAAAACCAAATTCTTGTCAAGGAATTCTTGACATTCTGAATTGAGATGGAAGTTCTAGTCAAGAAAATTCTTGAGAAAGTTGCCATAGTGATTAGAAATCTAGTGATTGTAGTACATAAATATGGAGTCAAAGGAATGGATATAAATGTTATTTCTAACATAAAAGTACAGACATAATCAACTTTTTGGAAGGTTGTATGAACAGATGTCCAAGGTTAAAACTTTCAAGGGCTGTCGGCACCCCTCATTTCAGCCAGCAATTGAAATACTTCTCCACTTCACTTCTCTGGCCTCCCCTCCAACAAGAAGTGGCGTCATTGATGCAACATGGCAACAATTTAAATATTCAAAGCCCTAGTGCAAAATCAAAATCATACTGTCATGGATTTTGAGATGCCATGGACCAATGCAGTCAGGTTGGTAATGAGAAAGGTGTTTCAACCCTGTAAATCGGTCACATAATATGACCAAATGCCTGGTGTTGTGTCTCAGCATGAGATTTGATCAGTATACTGAGGTTTAATTGCTTGCAAATGGAATTATGCAGGAAAATCAAATGGATAAAACTTAAAATACCTCAATTCATATATAACTATTACTGTAATTAGACCGCGATTACGAATTGTAATCAAGCAAAATTTTAGATAATCACGTTGCCAATCAGAATGTTGAATAATAGGTTTAATGTAATGCCGTGCTAGTCCTGGGTGCAACCTGCCACATGTATTACCCATAGAGGAATGGAGCACATTCATGGGCATGCAACCAATATAAAATCAAACAACATGAAACTCATTGACACTGGGTTACATGACAAAATAAAGTTAAAAAAAGTTCTCAAAAGAATTTAATTACCAACACACAAGAAAAAACAGTAATAAAAGTTACATTCTCAAAACACAGCTGTACCTGAAACCAGCAAAGTCCGTGGATGAATAGGCATTCAAGAAATTAACAAGGTCATCTACCAAAAGTGGCACATAAACTGCATCGAGACCAACTGACTTGAATGCAGCATTGAGCAAAACTGGGCTCTTACTGTGGCCTACAGGCTTCCCTACAATCCCAAAAATTTTTGTATCTGCTCCAATCTGCCTGATATTGTATACATTCAACAAGTCTGATATAGTTGGTTGCCCCGGTGCTGATTCCTTTCCCACACCAAGGGTGCCAAATGTTAGATATCCACCAAATTTTGGGCAAAGCAACCTGGAGATTAAGCCTCTCTCCCCCATAACCAATCCTATCATCGGAACCTGTTGTTCCCATTCATTAGTAAAATACAAGATATTCTAGTACGAGTAATATACTAGAGTTATCTACAAACAACTTATTGATCATCAACAGGAAAACAAGTGATTCAAAAACATTTATACACCAACAAAATTGCCAGGATATTGACAGGATATGAATTTCTACTTCAGTAGGGCTAATTATAAATTACCCTCTGTAGTTAGACGTCTTTAGCATCCTGATCCCGAGGCTTAAAAAATTTACATTGGAATCTATATAGTTATGAAAGTGAAACATTTAACTCAATTTACCTAACATAGTAGGTTTACCAACAGAAGCACGAAAACAATGGGCAAAAAGATAATTTCAATGTCGTAGTTACATTTTCGATGGTGGTAGACGACAGCACTGCTAAGGGCCACGGGATGCTGTTGTGGATGAGGAGGGAGAACAATGATGAAACTTGAGACAAAGGAAGAGGAGGAAAAGGACGACGCAGATGTCGACACTCTACATCTACGTCGGCACCGACGCAGACACAGATACAGAGCGACGCCACTCTACATCGACATTGGCACCGACAACAATGCGAGGAAGGGCGGCGTTGCTCTGCATCTGTGTCAGCACCGATGCATATGTCGAGCTAGCCCTTTCGTCGCTCTACATATGCGTCGGGGCCGATGCAGATATCAAGCGACCCTTTCGCCTCTCTGCATCTGTGTTGGTGTCAATGCAGATGTCAAGTGGCTCTTTCACCGCTCTGCATTTACGTCGGTGTCAATGCAGTTGCCGAGCGACGTCAACGTAGATGCAAAACATCGACATCTGTGTCATCCTCTTCCTTCTCTCCCTTTGCCCTACCTCCTGCCACCGCTCTCCCTCCTCATCCACAACAACCACCCGCGGCCTCCAGCGGCATCGTCGTCTGACGTCAACAAAAACGTAATTAGGACATTAAAATTACCTTTTTTTCCTACTATTTTCGTGCTTCCGTTGGTATGACTGATGGCATTAAGGTAAATGGAGCTAGATGTTTCACTTTTATAACTATAAAGATTTTAATGTAAGTTTTTATGTCTAAGGATCAGAATGCTAAAGAGATCTAAATACAAATGATAATTTGTAATTAGCCCACTTAAATATGAGCAACAAGCAAAAAAATAAAAAAAAATAGAAAAATGAATCTAGCGAAACACAATATTTTAAAAAAGAAAATTAAAGTTCATTAACAAATGGAGCAAGTTAAGTTATAAGAGAAGATATGTTGTTCCACAAGGGAAAGCATAAAATGGGAGCACATAGGAAGCAAGTTATCAATTACCATAACCATAGCAAATAAGACAGATTATATCTACTTTAAGTTGGCATTCTGAGTACTCAATCACCAATATGAAGTGGCTAGGATACTAAAGAGATGAAGAAATCTTATGCCTACATTTATGGTTGATTATATTTATATACTGTAACATACCAAACATGGCCATAAGGACAAGGCACAGATATTTAAGGTCACCAAAATAGAAGCAAAAGATAAGAGTAAGGTCAAAATTAATAAAAAACAGCAGGACAAGATTGATTGTAACTGAGCCCTATTTTTAGAATTCATGACTCTGCACTCTTTCATTCTCCATTTCTAAAATTGCTCTATTTTTTTCTTCAGATTTCAGCAACACAGTTGTAAGTTGAGTCAGCATTTGCATAGCTACTGCTCCAGTGTTGTTTTGGCTGAGCCAGCATGTGTGATGTTTGCACATTCAACAAAACAAGACAAAAGCAACTCACTGCCTTCAATTAGTGATATTGCATACGCCGTATTAAGCATGCATGAGACATATTGCTCGTTTAGTGCAACCATGTTGGTTGTCCACAAGGTTCAGTGGAACAGCACCTCCCAACATGAAAAATAGAAATATAACACATGCCTGGATCAACTCCAATTATATATTGACAACATATTTTGGGTACTCACCTGGCAATGCACTATTACTTGGAACATGCGTGTTACATCAACAATGTCCACAGCTGTGGTTGCAATCTTTACTATGTCTGCTCCAGCAGCTTGAATCCTTGCTACAAGGCTACTTAACTCCTCACTTGATGGAGTGCTTTGATAATTATGAGAAGAAACAATAAGCTTAAAGTTATCTGGCTTCTTCCCAGATGTAAGTCTAACAAAATCATCAGCAACCTGTGAGTAGGAAGTGCCACATAGCATGTCAAACAGAGAACGATAACAGCTGAATTAATTTATCAATAATGATAAATAGAAAACTAAAAGTCATATTTACTAATGCACAATTGAACATTTTATGACCAAGGAACTCCATATTTGGTTGGGTGTAAATCCTGCCTAAAGGATAAGCTTCTTAGTCATGTAATTGTTGATGATAATTGAGACATGATTGTTGGGACATTACGGCTTGTTGTTGTTTTTCTATGTGTCATATGATTCCAGTTATTGTTATAGGTCCAGGCTTTATTCATAAGCAGTTCAGAATCTTCAGATTAGCATCATGATGTCAAAATGTATCGATATCTTTCTTTGGTGCTGTAAAAGCCTGTATGGTAGTATGTTTCATTAGTTTCTGTACATAGTATGGCTGGACTGAGTGTATTTGCTTTGAGAATTCCTCATAATATTGAAAAACCAACCTTAAGCTCAACATCAACATATTCGGCTCCTAGCTCCATAGCTAAGCAAAGTGCCTCGAATCTCTGTTTATCATCACCTTCATATTCACCTCCTTCCCATTTCGGCCTAAGGAAGATGAAAAGGTTGGAATAAAATTGGGAAATGAGAGTAACCACAATATGGTTAATACTTAATTGAGTCCCAAAAGAGACGAGTTTGGAGAACCTTCCAGGCAAAAGCTTGTCAGCAAAGCAGTAACCAAAGTGGAAGAAATTATTCAGACAACAATGTATACTACCAATTAGCATTCAGGATATGCATGAAGGTTCTTTCTAAAGAAGAGATATGCATGGTTATTCTTCATTTGACAAAGAATGAAATATTTTTCCCAAATGAATATCACAGTTCATGCTTTAGTGGAGTAAATGATCGATAACATTTGGGTAGCAAAAATATTCCAACACTCATGTAATATTTCACCAGATGCAGAAGCAGAAGATCTCATATCAAACATTCAAAATTTATATTTGAATATGCCTTCAAACATTTTTAGACAGAAATCAATAGACGTAGTTGTCACTAGTCATTAATCCAGCATTATAGACTAATAAAATAGCACAGGGTAGATCGTACTTCATATGGGATGACTCTTTGAGACTGTTTTAATATTTTGCTTCTCCCTCTCTGCTACAATGCCCACTGATAGCCTGAAGCTGCAAATTCATATCAATATATCGTCCATGGCATTCATTTCTAAAGTTCTTCTTGGAGTGAATTGTGAGCAGCTTACTGGATAAAAGGCATTAGTAATGCTTGTGTGAATATATTCCAGTTCTTGAATGACATCAACACTATCTATATTTGCCAGACCTCGATAAGCCTTACAAGTAACTTCTTAATAATTTCATTTTTAGTTATCAACACAAAGGCCCCATCAAGAGACTATTCTTCCACAAATCTTGTAGTCCAAATGAAAATTTGAAATTTAGCAGAAGTGCCCATGCTTGATGCTCCCATTGCTTGCCAATCAACCATTTCTTTTTCTTCACCACTCTAGACTGGAGGGGATAAGGTCTTGAAATATGTTCCCGGATTAAATATGGGAGTTGGTCTTACAATGAGTTGTGTTGTATTAACACAACTAATAAATCCTTGCTTTCTCAAATCCAAGCTAAAAGGATAATAAAGCTGGAAGCTTTACAGGATGCATGTATACAGCACCAAATATTACAATCTCGTGACGGACCTTTGCACAATATCTATTCAAACTAGTGCTTCAAAACTTATCAAACAAGAAAGCTGGCAGGCCCAATTGTCATTAATATACGGAAACAACCGTTCCTTCATATTATAAAGTCGCATTTCTAAAAGATTATGCTCCTTGGACATCATTCTTGAGGTTTATTTACTGAACATGAGTAACAGTTTATTTACTGAACACATCAAGGGCTCACATTTCACTCCAAAAATTCAAAAAATACATGGGATCCACTCAGGATTAACTCAGGCCAGATCCAATCTTCCAACAATGCATCTGACCCCATCAGATGATCGGTTCAGTAATCAAACAAGAGGAGCCACTACATAAGATAATAATTACTGAACAGCTACCAAAATCAATCGAATTTATCAAGGGGGAAGAGACGAGACCTGTAGGTGACGAGGACCGGGAGCGGGCGGTCGCCAACGAGGAGATGCAAATCGCGGCGGGGCTCGAAATCGGACAGGTGGTCGAGCCGGATCTCCACGAGGTCGGCGCCGCGGGCCTTGGCGGCAGCCATGTCCGCCATCATCTGCTCCACCGTCTTCGCCACCAGCGGCACGCATAGCAGCGTCATTCTGTGGATATGGGGAATCGACTTGGACTCGCAATGGTGAGGGAAGAAGGAGGCTCTTCTGCAGACTCCTTCAGACTGAGAAGACGAAAGGGAGAAAAAGAGGAGGGGGGTGTGTGGGTGGGTTGGTGGCAGGTGGAGTTTGGTAGACTCGATTCATCGGGAATTCCTCGTCTGCGGGAGCGGATCGGAGGATGCCGGACCACATCAAACGGTCCACGGAACTTCCAGCGGATCAGATACACGGCATCAGCCGATGAGTCGGACCGCCGCATAGAATCGCGGCCGATGGCGGCTGTGAGATCACGGCAGAAGGGTGCATCTCTCATTGGTTGTTAGCTGGTGGTAACAGATGGGGCCTCAAATGGCATCCAATGATATCGACGATAATATTATAAAATCTTAAAATTATAATGAAACTATAATTTTATTTTTTTAGATGAAAATTATTATATTTGATTTGATTTTCTTATTATAATTTTTATATATCATTTTATTAGATATCCCAATCGAAATAAATTTTAATTTGTCGTTGCTCCAATTTCTATTAACATTAGAAGCAGATCGACGACTTCTATGGAAGGCAAAAGATAAAATTGAGAAAATATTATGATTTTTTAATAATTTATTAAAATAAATAAATATTTTAAGGATAATTTTTTGTAGAAAGCCCTTAATTTTTAGAAATTTCTATGACACGTTCTAATTTTCAAAAATTCTCAAAACTTACTTTTTTAAAAAAATTATTTTACCCCTAATCACTTTTACTCCTTTGTATATCAATCATATTTGCCTGTGTCGTTAGCCATGTCAGCTCCATGCACTAACCACACCTACACCTCCCCTAACTATGAATGAGAGAGGAGAGGGTGTGACTCATGCACCGTCGTTAACCATGAGCAAGAAAGAAATTGAGTAACTCATATGCCTTTGTTGTCACTTATAGGCCCCCCTTGTCGTTGATCATGAGTGAGGAAGGAGGGTGGGTGGGTGAGTCCTCACGTAAAGATGGCTAAGGGCATTACGAGTGATAGGCACCTGTTTAGGATGGAGGGCAACAACTGACAGGGTGAAACTGTGGCCAAGAGCTTGTGTTTGCTTACAGCCTCCTACCCCATCATCATCCTTGGCAAAAAGGAGGGGAGGTAGAACGACGAGTTCAACAAAGATATGGGTAAAATAATCTTTTCATGCAAAGAAATAACGCTCTATGATAATTTCTAAAAACTAAAACTTTTTTTTAAGAATTCACCTAAAGTTTAATTCATACAAAAAAAAAACACATGGAGCTTACTATTTAAAATCCTCATACTATTTATAATTTAATAAAATAAAATATTGTAATATTAATAGTCCATCTAATTTTGATTTTAATTTTGTTTACTCACAAACCCTGCAATCGCCACCTTTGCACACTATCATAGTGTCTTAGCGTCCGACCTATGCCTACCGGTCCTTCCACTTACTCCTTAGCCCATGCTTTGATCTTATTTGTCATCGCCGTCGAGAAGGATGGGAAAGATGAAAAAGATATTTATAGTCTATCTAATTTTAATTTTATTTTATTTTCCTCACGTACGTTGCACACTGTCATAAGTCTTAACGTCCAACTTGTGAGATCGTTGTCCTTTAACTTACCTCCTAGTCCGTGCTTTAATCTTGTTTGTCATCGCCCTATCGACACTCCTATGAGAAGGATGGGAAAGATGAAAAAGATATTTATGTCTATTTATAAATATTAATTTTAAAATATTAATTTTTTAAAATAAAGATATAAAAAATAAAGAGAGAATTGTAAATAGTAACATGTAAAGAATGTATTATCATCAACATGGACTTAAGTAATTTGAATATTGTATATTATTGGATCATGTATCTTCAAGATGTTAGAGAAACTTCACGAGGCACAAATCATATAGCCCAAATGGTTTACTTCTAATAATAAAAAATTAAGCACACATAATTTATTTAATGGAACTTCCAAAACTTTATTGAAATCAAACTATCTCAAACATATTTCATCATGAGTTCTCGCATCTCCTTTCCAGGGGCTGCAAATATGAAGAAAAAACAAGCAAATTAAGTACTTCTAAGAACTCAATGGAGACACAAATCTCATCAAACTGTGAGAGAAAAGAAAGCTTACCTTCCAAACCTGTGAACAGCTTAAATTGCCCCATTGCTTGCCTTATGAACATCTCAAATCCACCAACAGTGGGGACTCCACATTCTTCTGCCTCCCTCAGAAGCCTCGTCACTTTCGGGGCGTAGACCGCATCGAACACCAAGGCGTAGTGCCCGAGAGCTCGCTGTCATTTCCACAAACACTTGCCGCTCAAATCCAGTGCACAGTGTCATAATGAATCCATCGGGTGGAACAGACCTTAGCGAGAGGAGTCTCGCCCACGTTTGGCTGCATGCCCACCGAGGTCGCGTTTGCCAGGATCATTCCGTCCTCCGGGTGGAAGTTCTCCAGCTCAGAGAGTGGCAGTGCCTGCCCACCAACTTGTTTCGCCAGCTCCCGGGCTCGCTCTGTCGACCACAAGTTCGAGCTCTTCATGATCCATGTAAAAGCCAGAAGCGCAGTTTGCTCTCCAGGAAGAAGAAGAAGATTCACCGTAAGTTCGATTAGCGATCACGACTCTGGCTCCTTTCTCCTTCGCGCCGTAAGCAATGGCCTTCCCAGCTCCACCTGCACCCATTACGACGACCACCCTACCTGCAAGGGGAGAAGCAGCCTCTTCCTCCTTTCCCAGTCCCTGTGAACCTGTTACATGAAACAATGAGAACAAGATGTGATCTTTACGAGCTGCTGTTTCCATGTAGGTATATCTCAGTGCACCTCTCAGTTCATCCTCGATTGCAGATATTGCACCAAAGTAATCAGTGTTGTGGCCGACGAACTTGCCATCGCTCGGTCGCCTGATGATGGTGTTCACGGCGCCTATAGACTGCAACAGATGAGAAAAGGTGAAATGAAGGGTATACTGTACAGATCATAAGATTGCATGACGTAAAGGAGATGCTGCTATCGCTTACCTTCGCAATTGGATCGACTGCATCACAGCATCTCACTGCAATTTCTTTGTGGGGCATTGTGCAGCTGCAAGCAGAACACTCGAGAGAAGATGGAAAACAGAAGGAACAATCTATTGTTCTAAAACTCGATTACTCTTGTGCTTTCCAGCCAAACCTGAATCCAACGGAGTCTGGAGACGAGAAGGCATGTAGGAAAGCAGTGAGGTCATCCACCAGCAGTGGCACATAGACAGCGTCGAAGCCAGCAGATTTGAATGCAGCATTGTGAAAGATGTGGCTTTTGGTCTGCCTCACTGGATTCCCTATCAACCCAGTGAGTTTGGTGTCTGCTCCGATCTGCCTGATGTTGTACAGGTGCAGCAGCTGTGAGACGGTTGGCTGCCCGGGAGCCGATGCCTTGCCCTCGCCGAGGGTGCCGAAGGTGAGATAACCACCGTACTTGGGGCAGAGCACCCTGGAGAGCAGACCTCTCTCCCCCATAACCAGTCCTATCATGGGGACCTGTTGTTCCAATACATCCACCATTAGCCAACCACAAGATGAGAAAGAATGCTTAATACACTTCAATCAACTCTCTCTCTCTCTCTTTTGTTGCTTCTTCTTCTGACATACCCTATCAGTACAACACCAAGCAAGCTTGATTCAGGCTCAAGAAAGCTTTAGATATCGATCGGCAAGTGAATCTCACCTGGCAATGCACGAGAACTTGGAACATGCGTATCACATCCACCACACTCACAGCAGTTGTTGCGATCTTCACTATATCAGCTCCGGAAGCCTGTATGGCTGCCACAAGGCTTCCGAGCTCCTCACTTGAAGGTGTCTTTTGGTAGTTGTGAGAAGACACGATAAGCTTGAAGTTTTCTGGCTTCTTCCCATCGACGAGCCTCGCGAAGTCCTCAGCCACCTGCAAGTCTCATGTCATACACATTTAGAGCGTTCCTTCATATTAATGAGGAATTAATGTGAGGTAAAAATCTAGAGAATATAGACACAACCAAGAATACAAGCACTGACAGGGAGAGTGAAGACAGTGGAATACAGATCTCTGTTACTTTCCGAAGGAGCATTATTATGGAACCAATCATGGAGGTGAGAGAAGAGATTAAGAAAAAATAATTAGGAGAGTTTTCTCTATCAGAATTATCTGCATGATTTCCTAACATAATAATTGTCTATACCATAACTTTAATCCGATCTAATTAAATCTTTAATATATCCTGTAAGAAATATATCATCGCTGAAATCAGTAACCTAAATTTATTTGCTTCTGATATAAAACCAACCAACCTTAAGCTCAACATCAACGTAATCAGCACCCAATTCCATGGCCAAAAGCAATGCCTCCAATCGCTGCTTGTCATCACCTTCGTACTCACCCCCTTCCCATTTGGGTCTACATATAACACAAGAAATCAGATTTAAACTTCTTGCAACACTATTTGCAGCAAAACAACAAATCAATCCTTTTTCTTCGTTTTTTTAATTTAATTTTCGTAAATAAAAGATGAAGGAAATGAATTCATTGCTTTCAGAAAAAATTTTTTTAATTAATTAATTAAATAAAATATGGCATTAATGTCTCTTCTCTCGCCCACTAAATGTCTTTTAATGCCATCTGTACGACTGTCGACAAAATCTTCGAAAAGGAAAATAAATCGAAACCGAAATATTTGATTAATCTAATCGAATCGACCTACCAAACACATTCTGAAATATATGGTACATTATCTTTGTATATTGTACACATATTTCCTGTAATTAGTAGAAGTCAGAAAGATTCTCTTGATGTGTGTGTGGGTGGATATGGCAAGCTACTGCATGTGGATCCTCGATGCTCTACATAGCATCCGTGAACGACCGTGACTCCCGCATGAATCATGGTAGTGTTTCCTCTCATGGCTTGGCAGCTCTCGAGAGTCTTTGTCAGTAGCAGAGAGCAGAGAGGAGAAAGGAGGGGGCGATGGACCTGTAGGTGACGAGGGCGGGGAGGGGGCGGTCGCGGAGGAGGAGCGGGAGGTCGCGGCCGGGGAGGAAGGCGGAGAGGTGGTCGACACGGAGCTCGACGAGGTCGGCGCCGCTGGCCTTGGCGGCGGCCATGTCGGCCGTCATCTGCTCCACCGTCTTGGCCACCAGCGGCACGCACAGCAGCGTCATCCCTCTTCCTCTTTGGATCTGGTAACGGAGTAGGAGAGAGAAGGCTCCTCGATGGAGTTTATAGAGAGAGGAGGAGATGAGGATCCACGTCAACGTTGCGACAGCATACCGGATCTGATGGTTCATGTAAGACATGTGCGTGTCAGGAGTTTGGTGAGTAATGTGACTGCGAAGGCATTTCGTCAAACATGATGACTGCGAGCCTTCTGCTAACACCTCCGAGCCTCTATTCCAGCCGTCGATGGCAGGATTGACCACACGTAGACATTAACGACCAGAGAGAGAGAGAGAGAGAAGGGGTGGGTGATGGGTCACCTGTCATGATATGTACCAACATTAGGAAATTATATCTATAAGACTTCGAGATCACATCATCACTCCTAAAAGACTCGAATTTCTTGCATAAATGTCGGTGTCGTATTGAGGTTAATTTAAACTGAGTTGGCATATCCTAAGACATGTATTTTGGCGAAGATCAAGATGAATTGAAGATACATACATAATATAAAGGTGTTTATGAAAATCTAAAATCTTAGATAAACCATCAAAATTCTTATCAATTAAAAATCAACAAAGACGATGGATTGAAAGGATTTATAATTTAATTAATATAACAAATTAAATCACTCTATCAACGGAGGCATTTTCGACTTATCTAATATACGTTGAGTAATTAGGTAGATAGTTTGATATAAAATGATTATAAGGTGCGATGTCACAGAACAAACCCAAAATGCTGCATATATGTTGTGAATTCATCTCCCCAAGTTGTTTTATTTTTCATAGCTAATGTAAAGGTTTCCAAATAAAGCATGCAGAAAGGGATGTCTCAAAGGAGAGTTTCAGTACACATTCTTTGGAACTCAAATAGTTGTTCTAATGTACTCTATGACAAAACCTCAGCATCCAACCAATAGGTGAAAAAGATGATCAAGCTTGCAATCCAATAATGCCTGAAATTTGACCCCCCCCAAAAAAATCAAGAATATTATGAACTAGAGATAACAGTGGACTGAATGTGATTGCAAATAAAGTAGTTGTTATTATAATCAAAGTAAAGATTCAAGTTTGTTTGTCGAACTCACCACAGGCAACCCTTCCGCCTGCGTTCCCAGTGGTCTTGCTCAGCTCATGCCCACCTAAAAACAGGAAAACAAGTTTTTAAGAGAAATAAATCCCTAGATGGATGGAAAACCCAAGAGATGTCGCAAAGGAACATTGCAATCTCGTTAATAAGTTAAAAAGATAAGTTTAGCATGATATAAAAAGTCAGAATAGATTGCCGATAAAAATGATATACAAGCTTCAACAATCTTGTCGGCTGGAAAAATCCAAGATACTTAGGAAAAGTTAGATGCTTAGTTACTGATCACCAAAATCAGCAGTATGACCTGAAAAGGCATTACCGGTCACCGCAATCAGCACATCTTATGCACACCAGGCCGTCAAATACAAGAAACATTTCCAAGATTGGCAGCACGGGCATGGATGGAGATGAGGCTACCAGATACAAGAAACATTTCCCACAAGGCTAGAAACTGGATGGGAAAAAAGAGACTGAAAAAGTATGAGGATCAATAAGACGAAACATGTACAACATTTCCACGACATTGATAAACTGCAGATCCAAGGCTGTAGTCTATGATTGTTAAGATGATTAGAATACAGGATTTTCAACCAAGTCATATCCAATTTGAAGACATTAATAATCTGGAAATTATGTACTGTTACAGTTACACAGAAGAGCCATCTACTACTTAGAAATAGAAGCAAGATGGTATTTATTGGATAATTAATATGGATCACAAATGAGGGAACAAAGAAGTACAGAGTTTATGCTTTTCCAATTGTTTATCATAAGTCATACAGGTACAAAGACACAAATAGTTACCATAATATCTCAGCAATATGAATTAAAGGAATTCAAAATTTTCTTATCTGCCTGGAACCTAAAATATTTCAAAATCATTTCACACAATATCACAAAAAATATTCCAAAAACATGCTCCTTAAACAATAATATCCATGTAAAGAAGATGTCATCAATTTTTAAGTCACTTCAACATCAAATATTCAGTATGTCCACTAAAATATACATGTCGTTATGTCAAATTGTAAAGCTACTACACGCCAGAAAATTTTCTAGCATTCTCTGGGGGTTATACACTGTTTATAAACACATGATACTGGATAACTAGACATTGATTTTATATGGGAAATTGATAACATAATTTTAACTCTGAAAAATTAAAAATCTCCAAGAACCAAAATACGAAAAGAGAAAAGAAGAGAGAAGCACCCAGAAAATTAGCTGAATAGCATACATATAGATGTTCATTCTTCAGATATCAGAACAAGCTGTTGCACATGCTCAGACAAGAACTTCTACAATGAATGAGCCAAGGTTGTAAAATTAAACATTACAACCTAAAAAAAAGTGCACATCACCTTTTCCAAGATCATCTGGATCGGCATGGACCACAACAGCCCTCCCGATAATGGAATTTGGACCGGAGAGGGGAATCTGTAAAAATGGAAAAGTTCAAAATGATTACCAAACCAAAGCGATGTCTTTTACATCCAGATCACAGGAACAAGTAAAAAAAAAGCATATACTGGGTCACCTGGCTATCAGTGATGGAGAAAGTGACAGTACCTGCAATATCATCAACAAACAATTATAGAACATTTAATTAGCAACTAACCAATTGGACCAACACAGCTCACAAGGGAAAACACAGAGTGGTCTCAGGTCAAGCCTAGAAAACCACAGAAGCTGAGGATCACATTTGTAGTACCATCCAACGATTCCTATAAGAATTGTCACTTACCATCCTCCCCGGCGGTCACATTCCCAAGATCGCCGGCGTGGCGGCCCGCATCGTCCGGCGCTCCATGTTCCTTCCCCGCAGGATTAAAATGCGGCCCTGCCATGCGGTCAATCAGGAATTGCACATAGTACAGAGACATGGACTATCAAAGGGATCAAACGGAAAAAAGACCGATACCAGTGGACATGCAACCATTGGTGGTGTCACCGAGAGCATGAACATGGAACCCATGAAGTCCAGGCTTGAGTCCAGAAATCGTGCCAGTCACGGTAGTCGGACCTGGAGAGAGCAGAACAACAGATCAAAACGATTCGAAACCCTAACCAAGAAACAGCGGTAATAGCGAATCCAAGAGACGAGATACCATCCCCTTCCTGGGCGAAGTACACGGTGCCCTTGACGCTATCACTGCTACAGAGAACCGCGACGGCCTTCGCCATCTTCGTCCGTGATCTGCACGACAAATATCCAAAAACCCCGTGAATGATCTCTCCAGCGAAAGGTGCTGTCCACGTCGGTAGACAGAATGCAGAAACCCTAAGCACGGCAGCTATTACCTCAGGCGACCCCTTTCTTTTCGCTGAGAGAGAGAGAGAGAGAGAGAGAGAGAGAGGAATCAGAGAGGACAGGTGAAGTGGAGAAGACTTATCACCATTAATTAATCGAGAAAAGACGAAGGTAGGATGAGATTACGACAGGTGAGAATAAGCCACCTATGACCACCACCTCAACAGGTGTCTACTATTATTTTAATATACGGATGTTTTACACAATAATTTCCACACTTAATTTTGATATTATTTATAGGACAATTTCCTAAAACCAATTTGATTATATTATATATATATATATAATTTGTTTATCCTTTAAATAAACTCAAGTTAACTATTGTTAACAAATCCATTATTGATATTGAATCAAATAATAATAATAAAAGTGAAAATGTCTAAAATATTTTAATTATTCTTATTAATCATTTCACCCTTCATCTTGTTTAATATTTTCAAAAAATGGTATTAATATCAATTTGAAGTTTCACATCATTATACAAAAATATATTGAAAGACTTAAATTTGAAGAGGAAATAGAAAAATTACTAATTTTAAAGGGATGTAAATGTAATTGTATCTTTTTATTAAAGAATAAATTAAAATTTCATGAAAAATTGAAAACTCCAATTAAAAAAAAATACATATATTATTTTTTATGATTGAATATTCTAATGCCAAGTTTGTACAAAAAAAAGGCATTTATTTATATATATATATATAATTATTCTATTCAAACACCTAATGATCATTGATCTACCATTTCAAAAAAATAGCTGTAAAAAAATAATAATTGGATGTCACCTACTCTGATATGGTGTCAGCTCTCATCAAAGCAGATGAGCCAAAAGTCAAAAGGAAGTAAGTAGATAATTACTGCATTGCTTACAATCTTTTCTTCCCTCCCTGTTGAGCTTAATCTTCCCCAAGTTACAGAAAAGTTTTATTCCATGATCAGATTATAGAAGGAAGAACAATGTGTCTCATCATTGCACACTGATTGGCTCTTGACTCACCACTCATACCAACCAAATCTGCAGTTAGTGAAATAGATATGATCATCTTCATCCAGAGCAGGGCAGAGAGGAAAGAACAAGTTCCTCCAATTCCAATTCCAATTCCAATATGTGGAATCCCAGATTACAGCCATGGAAGGAAAAAGATGTAAGTTTTGGGCTTCAGAAACCTTCAAATTGCTGCAGAAGGCCAAAAACTAAGAGAGCAAGTGGAAGTTTAACTAATTGATGCCATCTTTGACTCCTCAAGAACCCAAAGGCTGCTGTCAGCTTCACTCAACCCTTTTCTTTCCTTTGTTCCTGTTGGATGATATAAATCTGCAGATGAGAAAAGAACAATAAATGTAATAATTAAACATGCTAGTGAAACAAAACAATTTAGAAATGAAGTTAACATAAGCAGTTTGAACTGTTTATCAGAGATCATCAAGATTCTTTATCTTGAAGTGATGCAAATGATCAACTGTATTGAGGTTTTATTATTTTTTTTCCTCTTGTATTTATAACCATGCTGTAGATCCTTCCAAAAGCAGTTAATGATTAAGAGAACTGAGAAAAATGCAGGACAATAGAAAAGAAATGCTTCTGCAATAAATAAGCTAGTATAAGATCTTTAACGGAGTAAAAATGTTTGGTGAATTCTTTTGTGCGCAAAAAGAAACAAAAATCGAGCTTAGGATCTTACGATAAACTATCAAAGTCTTTATGAGCTAAGCTGGCTGATAATTTCAATCGTGTTCGAGTATGGTCGTAAAAGAAATTATAAAATTCTGTATAAATCAATCTCCATATGATATGATTTGGTTGTGCCCTACTTGTCATTTTCAAACATTAAAAATTCTCTTCTTGTGGAATCCAATTTGTTCTGAACACAAGTGTTGTGAGCTTTTATACGAACTCCTTTTCATATATTTTGCACATCATGTACAAACTGGCGCAAAAGGAATCCTAATCCATAGAAAAAGATTGGTTGGAGCATAAAAGATTTGATTGGTGGTGAAATGATGAGAGTTATGGCTTAGGGATATGGACAGATTGGTGGCTCTTTGTTCCTCCTCTCATCGAAGCTACTTCAGTCCTTTCTGAGATACGCGGCTATAAGAGAAAGGAAAAGCTTAGTAGAATTTGGAACATAGCCCATCCGAGAAAGTTGACATGGATGCAACGCATGCCTCTTCATCTCCGACCCACCCATTCTTGGATCCAGCTAACTCTATGGGTATCGATTCCCCATCATTGTTTGCTACTGCAAATGCTGCTGTACACCGACTGTTGCTTCCATTGTTTTGTGTCCTCTTTCTTCTCCACGAAGCATCAGATTGGTTCCAAATCATTGCGTATAGATGTCACGACACTAACCGATCGATAAGAGTAAACTTGTAAGCATTAGCATCACAACTGTGATGATAATATATCAGTTTTACTGGAATTTTGAGTAATGCATGATGAGCATCTTGATTCCCAAAAAGAGGCAATCTAGAATGCTTAACATGAAAGTCAAATGCATCTCAGGTCATGTAATTGACATGAAACAAACCATTTCAGCTTGTCGTGGTGGAGAGCAAAACAGGGTATCTATTCTTCTCCAAACCCAGCTCCTTGTTTCAGACATCTTGTAACATCTCCGGTGTACTCATGTCAGAAACTGGAACCTGAGGACAAAAAATCTTAAACAATAAAGAGGGAATTCAAACCTTATCAGAATGCAAGACTCCTTTTGGCATCAGAATTGACATTACTCAGGATTTGCCTTGCAAATATTCCTGTTAGAGTAGCCTTAGCCTTATCTGTGCGCCTGGCTGCTAAAAGAGAGAAGAACATTATCCGACTCCTGCCATTACCAACTTGGATCTCAAACAATATGTGAGCAGATGCAGTAGCAGAAGAAACGGAATGATATGCGCCTATATAAACAAGTCACACCAAGAGCAGAATGTGCACAAAGCTCCAGGTACCTACCTACCTCGCTTCGACTTGTGGCTGCGATGGAGAAGGTGATGAGGTTGGCGTCGCAGCGAGCGGTGACGGTCTTCAGCTTCAGCTCATGCTGCATGTGCTACAGCGTGAAGAGTCTGTTCAGTGAGCTCGGGGTCGACGCGGCCATCCACGAGCTGGACGAGGACCCGAGCGGGGCGGAGATGGAGAGGGCGCTCGTTGGGCTGCTGGGGCGGAAGCCGCCGGTGCCCGCCATATTTATCGGCGGGAGGCTGGTTGGCTCCACGGACAGGATCATGCAACTCCACCTCGGTGGCAATTTGGTGCCGCTGCTTCGGGATGCAGGCGCTCTGTGGCTCTGAGTACGCACAATGCCGAGTTCATGGCAGAATATATATATATATATATATATATATATATATATTGATCGTGCAATATGCATGAAAATAAGTTATAGAGATGTCGTGAAAGAATCTACTCATTTATAATATTATTTTCCTGATGAAAATGAGACATAATGTGTCAGTTCGTATAATTGAAATGGAACATTTTATGGTGGAAAAAAATGATGATATGTTCTAAATGATTTTTTTTTTTCACATTATAGTTTTAGCAAAGAAGTGATTTTTCAAAGTTTGTTATTATTTTTAATTAAAAAAAAGTCAGACCACCAAACCAATGATAAAATATGTTTCCTGGCCACTTCAGGGAACACTTCATCGAGCATCAACATATATAATAAAAATCGATAATTTACATTATTTTACCTACAATATACAATTTGATCGTAACGAAGAACGAGTGTTGGACTGGATATTCAACAAAGTGGTCGTAGAAATCATCTGTTATCTTTGGCAGGTAACCATAATATGAGGATGTATCGAAGTTGCGTGCACATAGAAAAAGTGTATGCATATGCCATCGATCATTATGGATGTACGAGTTTATCATTCAGATATGGAAAACACAATTAAGCAAAAAGATATGACAGGAGTCTACTGCATTCTCCATCACAATAAATCATATGAAACCTAATGCTTGCAAGTCAAATCCATGATCAATGACCTCATTAAAAAAAAAGTCAAATTTCTACTTCAAGAAGCTGGCAACACAAATTGGTAGGTAGCAACAGGGCCTACCAAGGCAGGATAAGGTCAATCAAAAGTACAGATGCTAAACAAAAGATCACAATAACATAATTACCAGATGACATTGAACAAAAATATAGAATAGAATATTTGAAGAAGGTCAGGGATCATCCGATGATTACAGTATCAAATTCCTTAACAACACAATTCCAGAACAGGAATTTCGTACCACACGGTGCTTCCCTTTGGAGCAGAAGTCGAAGCAGTTACTTGAAACAGATGAATATACAAAGGAAGTTGCCACCAAAGTCTTGAAATTTTGTTAGCAATCTCCAGCCTGTGCAGCTATAGATTTCAACAGCCTTTATTAGCTTCATGGTCGACATTGCTGGGAGCCTGAAAGACGTGGAAGGGCCTGTGTTTCTCCAGAGAGATCAGATCAATCAGGCCAGGTATCTGAAAAGATTTGGGTTGTCCTTGTCCCGCTCTAAATACTCTCTGGTGATCAAATCTTCTATTCTTTTCTTAATTGCTTTAAAGTCAGGCTGCAGAATTGAAAAATCAAGACAGCAAGAAAATCGATGAGAGATATATGTAAAAGCGGTCTGTTACTGATCAACCTATATTTCTCCTTAAAATCTGCATCAATCATTTTCGATGATTAGAAATATGCCAACACGATTGGTGCCACTACTATGGAAACAGTAGATGGCCACACAGAAACACTTCCATTGCTATGTCAATGGTGGATAATACAGGGAACAAGAGGTTATAGCTACTGAATATTTAGGGTCAACTCAATATACCAACTTGGAAAACGCAGGGTTAATAGATGTTATAAGCATAAAAAGCCTTGCGAAAAAGAAGCCGTATTAGATTTTCTAGTTCATAAAATAGCCACACATTATGTTATGAAATCATCAAAATAAAGAATAAGCAAGTACCTTGAACATACGACCAAGCTGTTCGACGCATTCCATCACTAACTGTTGATGGCCCAAAACTTTACGACTTTTCATAATGCGCACAATGGAGGCATCAATAGCATATCTTCGATCCTTGTCAACATCTTCTATTACCTTCTTCTTTTCATCCACTGGTGGAAGAGGTATCTGTAGGCAAGAAGAACCAATGAAACCAAAGATGGTTGAAAACCAGAAGCAACAGGCTAGGGACATTTTCTGCTGCTTTAAAATGGAAAATTTTGTCCAGAATCCAGACCTTGATCCTTCTCATTTTGTCACTGAATTTGGAATTAAACTCGAAGACGTCATTCGGAGAAATAGATTTCGTATATGGCTCTTTATTGAGAATCTTATACTTGGCACAAGAAAGGGAGTGAAGCAATCTGATAACATCATCATCGGTCAAGTTAAGCTGAGCCATGATCTCTGAATAACTCAATCTATCTGAGGCATTAAAAAGAAGCAAAGCCGCCGCCTGTACACAAAATATACGAGAATGCTTCCTGTTGGCATCCATGTTTATTTAACATGAATAAAAGTGGAATTCAATAGATACCTGATACGTTGTGACAATAAGCTCCATTGTCTTGGGCTCAAACTTTCCAATGAGGTTACATGTCCCCAAAGAATAAATCCATGTAAGCTTCCTATGTTTGGTTTTTGTCTGATAGAACTCTCTAAAAACTTCTACACATTTTACCTGAAATCAGAAAATTCCAAAGCAGGTCGCTTAGCATTTAATCGATAAATAGTAAAATAACATTTTTTTTAACATATCCATGTAAGCTTCCTATGTTTGGTTTTTGTCTGATAGAACTCTCTAAAAACTTCTACACATTTTACCTGAAATCAGAAAAATCCAAAGCAGGTCGCTTAGCATTTAATCAATAAATGGTAAAATAACATTTTTTTAACATATCCATCCCTAAAACATTTGTTATTTATATACAAATTCCGAAATAGTCATTACTTACATGATAGTCCCTTAATCTTGCTTCACTGTGCATACCAGTTCCAGTCTGTAGCCCAAGTTCAGTTAAGCCCTAAGTTTTGGGTTTGATTGAAAAAAAAAAAAAGAAGGCCTGGAGATTCTTCTCTTTAATTTATCTCCATCTTTCTTTGAAATATCAAAGAATATCAAATATAAATAAGCTCTTCAAGAAGACACTACATGAAGATATTGGTAAAGAATAGTCTCTACCAAAATCATCATAACACTAAGCGAATACAAAGGAAGCAATCGGGATGCGAAGGCATATTTGCATGTAAGGGTCAGGCTCATTGCTAACTTGATGAACAGTTTCTTTCATTTTTTTACTGAAAAGTAACATCTGCAGGAGTGTAAGTGGCTATATTTGGTCGATTTGATGAGCATATGGGAGTAAGGTTGCCCTTATTTGTGTTATGAAGTGGATGTCATTTAGGAAAAAAGAAGATGCATCCATGTTGCTTGGGGGAGGAGAGTTTTCATTCAAATTTAAAGCATCAAAATTTATCATCATTAAAATCATTTTTCTTAAATTTGTGAAGTTTATTAAAAACAACCTGAATAGATTCCTCTATAACCAAAGTTCTTTTATTAAAAACACAAAAAGCTTTAGACATAGAGAAAGTTTTTTGACATAGAGGAATAATTAAGAAAAATACCTTCATCGGATTTTGCATCAAATTTTCCTAAGACATCTTTTTCATTTAAAATAAAATAATAATCCTAGTATATTCCTTAAATCTGTATTTAGACTTACTATGTCCAAAAATGCACAACAAAGGCGGATATCAAGAACTAACATGCAAATAACAAGTTTTGGCATACTTGTACAAAATAATATAGAATTCAGGTACTATATGAAAAAGGTAACATTTGATTAATTTAGGCCAATCCTAACTAATATTCCTTTGCTCAGCCTAGAGCATATTCCAAAGATATGCCATCTTCCGAGATAGTTTCCAGTTTTCATAGTACAATGAGAGATCAGTTGGAAGACAAATTTTAACTTGTTAAGATGGTCGACAAACCATTTCAGCAGGAAGGTTGAGATCAAATGATTTGTAACTTGGCCAGAATCCAGTTGTCAGAACGGTGACAGTGAGATCTATCCCTGGATTTGCCTGAGGATTAATGTTGAGATAGTCCTCAAAATTAGATTGGTTTTCTCTGGCAAGAGTTAAATCAGTCACCTGCAAAGACAAACCAAAGACTCTAAGCCACTAAATTATATCCATCTAAAACATAAGCATGGTGCTACATACCATGCCCTCCATCTTTGAGGTGAACTGTCCTCCACATTGCTGCTTTAACTTTGTCAAAATACTCCTCTCATGGTCATCATTAGCACTTTTGTCAAAGAGCAACCTCCGAGCAAGCTTCTTCCTGCAGATTGATTCCTCAATAGGAGAACAGCAATGATGAAAAAAGTAGCAAGCACTGAAGTCACATAAATGTAAATGAACATAGAAGATACTACAAGTGACTATACCTATAGAACTCGGCAAACAGATCTTTGTCACTGATATAAGCAAGCAACCTCACAACCTGCAAATACAAAATATGTGTTTGATGGCATCCCAAAGTTGAGACTACAGCAGGAGAGAAGAACAGGGCCAAACAAGAGAGGGAGAAACATAGGATAAGAAGAGAAAGGGAAGAGACACGGATGCAAAGACAGTAAAATAAGGTATCTACTTTCTCAAGTGTCTCCTCAATTGCTTCGTCACTGAGTTTCTCACTTCCACCCTTCTTAAGGATATTATCACAGAAAGTCGCCAGCAACTCAGCACTTGAGCTTCCTGCAACACCTTTGTTACAGAAAACCTCAAAAGCCTCTTTGAGTGCCTAAAAGGGACAGAACAGACTTATGCAAAGTACAACAACAAAAAAACCAACCTGACCATTAGTGCATCATAAACCAAACCTTATGGAAAAGGGAATGATTCTGAAAGCAGTCATTCACATAAGACAAGAACTTGTCATGCAGCTCAATAACCTTTCTGACAAAAACCTGGAAACCAAAGATTATAATTTCTGATTCTCAAATAGTAACCAATCAACTTGTCTGAAAGTACTTATCAAAGTGTTTCAATCTACCTGTTCTTGGAGGCCAACCACATCCCTTTTCTCTGCCTGCATAGATTATAATGCCAGAAA